>NC_050075.1:15107139-15732139 GCF_009764565.3 Dermochelys coriacea
AGAGAGCAAGTGATTATGAAAAATTCATACGGTGTATGGTTATAATGACTACAGATTAATTAGTAGTGACTAAAATTAAATTAATCCCAGCCTTCACATCACCAGGGCTACATATGGTACAAAAGGCTCATTGTTTGTGGCTGCAGGGAAGTGACATAGCAGGCTGAAAACAAAGAGGTTGGACTCAGGTCTGCAGTGAATATGCAATCAAGAAGTTCAATCCCCTTTGAGAAGACAGGAATCTGGAGAGAGCATTGCAGTAGAAGGGCCCATGAGCTACTGGGGTGAGTCAGCAGGAAATGAGATAACAGCCGTCTGCAAGGGTTTTTCCAAAGGAGCAAATCTTTATAACTAGGAGTGCAAACAAAACAAAGGCATCTGGAGAAAAACAAAAATCCTTCTCAGCATGAGATCCAACCAAACCTCAGCACCTGGACACAGTGCCCTGCCTTCTCACAGGCATTTACCCTAGCTAGCCTCTTATAGCCAGCCCCTCTCCTGAACCCCTCAGGACAGATTTTCCAAAGGGGCAGTTCCCATGCTGGCAACGGAATAAGTGGCCAGATATTCGAGAGCTCAGCACTTTGGTACTCTGCTGTTCTGCAAATCTGGCCGCAAATGCCACGATGGGACCTGTAGGGTGCCAAACTCTTCTGGAAGTCTGGCCCCATTTGTGGGTGCTGAACGCTTGGGAATCTGGCCCTGAACTCTTTGGAGGAAAAAGAGTGCGCAGGTCTCCAGTTAGCCATTTGCTTACTAGGGACATGGTATCGCCCCTTCACTCTGCGACTTGCCCAAACCTGCCACGACAGATTTCAGTCAGGGCGGGATTGGGTCTTTAGGCAATGTGTTTGTCCTAGGTTTCAAAAAGCTCAAAAAATTGGTATGATTGTTCTTAACGTAAAAGCAGTTGCTGTTTGGTTTCTTTCTGAGGTACCAGGCATGGGGTCTGTGCTGGAATCCTGTCTGGAACAGGACCTGCTTCATTTTAACCTGAGCCGATATAGTGCTATGGAGGTGCAGGCTAGGACTGTTAGGAAACAGAATGGAGCCATTAAAGACCTGCACCTCCCCACTTAGAGTGACCCTCTTCAGCTGGCCACAAAACCACAGGAAGGGACATCATTGCTTGTCAAATGGCCTCACAACCATTTGTTCTAGTCACCAAACTCATACCATTCCAGACAGCACTGCCTAACCGGGAGTAGTTGGGAAGGCCCCCACAAGACTGAATAAATCTGCGTCCAACACTGAATTTCTATGCATTTTAGAGAGTGTCGAAGCAACTTTTTGTAGCTTTTTAAGACACATTTGCGGTTGATTTATACATCGTTTTATTCAGCAGAAATGAATGCCTGACAGGTTACAAACTGCCTCAGATTAAAGGAGCCCCAAGAGATCTTGCTTTCAAGGCCCACATTAAAGTGCATTTTATTCCAGAAATGGACTACGATCCCATGTTACCTTAATGGTAAAGGCCCCGATCATACCTTATATGGAAAAAAGGCAAGATGTGGGGAGGGAAACTAATGCTAGAAACCCCGTGGGGTCAAGTCATTAAAGTTTTTCCTTTGCATCATCCAACCAAGAAGGAGATGAATCCCAAACCTGCACAAAAGGTAATGAAGATCCTTCTCCAGCTTCTCTCTGTGGTTGCTTGTGCCACCGAAGGGCCCCTCCCTTTGTGCCTGCACCCAAGGGAGAAGGGTTAAGGCAGTTGGGAGAAGATAATGTTGCTTGAACAAGAATTAACCCTCAGGCAGATTTACTCTTGAGAACCCTTAAAGTTAGATGAGTTTGCAATCTAGCCTGGTTCCACTGCCTCCAGCACACCCCATCATGATCTGCAGAGCACTAACTACTTACTGTGTACCTACAATGGGGCGGGGATAGAGTGAGAGCATGCACAGGGTCAATGGCATAATGCTCTCAGATAACATGCACTCTTCTCCAAAGCAGATACACTCTACTCCATAATAGAGGAAACATGCAGCCCAAATAATTTAAATCCAAATTCTCCCCATGGACACACATGTTGTATTTGTGTTGGCATCTCTGGGAGCCACACATGCATCTGTCAGGGGAGAGTCTGGCCAATAGTTCTGAGTGGCTCATCCATATAAAACAGAAGTGTCAAACCTCAGCCATGACCCAGACTAGCCTATGTCTGTTGCTCTGTGGTTTCTTCATTCTTCATCTGACTCAGGAAAGGGTAGCATTCAATTTCTTTGGAGTGAAATGCAATTTCAGACTTATTTGACATAGACATTTACAGGATAGGCTTCTGAAGAACCAATGGCTTTTTACTAAAAACGATTTACCATCTGGCCAATTTACACTATTGCTTTTCCTCAAATCATTCGTGGCCTTCATTTTCCCCTCTGGGGCATGGTAGAAGGTATTTGCTTTATTTCTCTTAAAATAACACTGTAAATCTGGGAATTGGGAACTGTGGCCTGATGGGGTTTTTTTGTTTTGTTTTTGTTTTTTAAAGGATCATTCGGGTGAAAAAAACTGAAATATTATTCCCAGCAGAGAAATTATTTTTTTAGATAATTTGATCTAATATGTTGGAAGCAATTATTCCCCCCATATGTCTCTGAAACAGCATTACAAAGAATGTCCTAGTTTTGCGACTACTTAATAAGCACATGGGTAACTTCATGCATATATATAGTCTCACTGAGTCCAATGGGACTGTTCACATACATGGTTACATGCTTAGGTGGTTGCAGGATCAGGCCCTATATCCCCAGTCTTGCAGTCCTTACTCGGGCAAAAGTCCCACTGATATTGTTAAGAGTTTTATGCTCTAATAAATTTGTTAGTCTCTAAGGTGCCACAAGTACTCCTTTTCTTTTTCCTGAGGAAGAATTTCAGGATTGGATGCTAAAAACCTTGCCTCTGGCTGGGTCTGTTTTTATTTTTCTTACCAATTCATTTTTACTATATTTGGACATAAAATTATTTCATTCTATATGCCAGTGATGATAAACTTTTGTTTCCAATTAGCATTTATTGGATGATTTCAGTCAAAAGTAAACCTAGTAATAGACCCCAAACTGTGCACTCCATTACTTGGTCACAATGTGGTTTTTCTCCTTAGCTTTTCACGAGCCTTAAATATACGAGAATGTTGAAAAATGAGGGCCAGATCCTCAGCTGGTATAAATCAGCATAGCTCCTGGATCCAGTCCAGAATACATTACAATTAAAATGTCTCTCATGTAAATGTCTATTCTTCCATCAATACAGACATGAACCTGACTAGCACAAATAGAACTAACAAACACAGGGCAAGTGGAAGAGTGCCCTTTGGTTTTCAGGTGCTTTACACTGCTTCTGATAATTGGATATGAAATAACCTGTCTAGCGGTTCTTATTTCTTGTGATAGCTCACCAAGCAGAATATTAAAAAGGAGATAAAACATGGGTATAGCTTGGTTGGTAGGGAGCACCTCTAGCAGTAAATGTTACTTTTGATGCGTTTTGTACCTTCTGGTGTGCGCTGGATCGAATATTTGTCAGTGGTTTTTACAGCCTTTGTTAATATTTTGTATAGCTGAAATAACATGAAAACTAGTCTTTTGAAATGCTTCAGTTCCTGTTTGGTGGAAATACGATAAAGAGAACAGATCCTCCATCAGGTTGGCCCTGCAAAATGTTAATTTTCACTCAGGCCAGCAAAAAATGTAAATATAGATACCAAGTTATTAGCTTGAGATAAATTCTGGTCCCCTTAGTCACTTCAAGTAACACCTGACTTCAAGAGCAGTCCCATTGAAATGAATTAAGCTATTTGTGGAGTAAGGTGTTATTCAAGGTGAGAAAGGGTGTCAGGATCTGGCCCTTTATTTGGGCTCCTGTGTAACCCGAATACATAGCCCAGGGGTTTGATTCTAATCTTACATGCACAACTGTACTATGAAATGGTATAATTGAAAAGTGAATCATGCCCCTTTTTCTTCCTTCACAGGACAGATAAATATTGATAATATGGGGGAAATAAAGAAATGCGGAATAATTAGCAATAGCTGAATATTGAGAAACAGTCAAGCTTATTTAATTACAGACCAGTGAAAGCTGCACAGGTTCAGCAAGATCTAATTATGGATCAAATGTGAATTTCCTTTTTCCTGGTGAATTTCTTTCTCTTCCTCTGCTTATTTACACATAACAAATGAAATGCTATTATAGGCTGCAAAGAATAGCTGGAGTGGCTGTTTAGTACTGGGAGCCACTTACCTCACCGTTTTCTGTTTCTTCTCTCTTTTAGGATAATGGGCCCACTCAGAGTCGAAGACCAGTGCCCTATGCTCCTGGAGGGAGCCCCAGTGACAACAAACAGATGTTGAACTTACAGTACAATAATCCAACGCGACTCTATCCAAATAACAATGTAGAATCCAGTTTGCCAGCACAGATGAGTGGGCTCCATATTGCTTCGCCACACAGGTGTGAGAAAAGCTCTGATCGTGTGATTATGTTGCTAACAGTTAATGATGGAATTTGACATTTTTAAATAGCAATTTATATAAAGCGTTAAGCTTTGGATGGGGGTGGGGGGAAGAGGGTGTACATAACAGGTCCCCCCTCTGTGCCTTGTCTCTAAAGGATAGACGTCTGGTACAGCACAGGTAGGGTGCACTGGCTTTTGAGCGCAAGCTGCAGAATTTTAGCTCTGAAGGTTCCTGGTCTAATTTTGAATATTCCAGTGAAGATGGCAGCCATCCCACATTCATGGGGACCTTGGGTTCTTGGAGCTGAAGGTTCAAGTTTCTAATCAAAATGCCATATGGGAGCAGAAGTCAGTGTTTGTTTATTTTATGTAGGTCTATGCCGTTTGTCGCTGATGTTTGTGTGCCCCTTATGGCACTCAGTACAATACATAAGCATGTTATACCAAGGTAGCTAGATATTTATTATTGTTTGTATTATCATAGCGCCTAGGAACCCCATCATGGACCAGAACCCCATTATGCTAAACGCAACTAAACAGCTTTGCTACAGCAAAAGTTCTCTTCATGCAGTTTAGCTTATGTTGCCATAACATATTAGTATTTTGGAAGTACGAATGATTGGCTCCATCACATAACTGAGCTACAATGCAACCAGTCCAGTGATGGTCTATAAGCAAGAATGGCTTGGTATTTGCATCTTTCTCTGTATTCAGTAAAACTGGTCACCAGTCTATACGTTTGAACATTCTGACTGGCCATTTCCTTAAAAGGAAGTTTCCTACTTGGAAAAACCATATTTTTGTCTGAAAATGGTGCACCTGTTATGCTTCCAAGTATCACCTAAACTAACTATAACTGACAGATATTGGCAATAAAATCATTTTCTCTATTTTTTGTTTATTTTGTACATTTGACAACACCCTGTGCAGAGTCACTCTGATCGTTTCCTCTGTATAGCCAGTTACTCTGTTTTTCCTTGGACAAAAAAAACCCTTCTGTACATGAACCAGGGTAAATATTTTCAAAGGCATCTGTAAAAATAAAATCAGAACATGCTATTTAATGGGGTTCTGTCAGCTACTGTTGGGTTTTTTCTTTATGTATTCAATTACATACAAACAAAAACAATTTGACAGTTGCCCTTCAATGTGGACTTCAGATGGATTTTTATAACCACTTCTGTTAACGTCCGCAGACTCTCCAGAGGTGGAGGTGGGCATGTTATTCTGTGCTCACCAGAAAGGACCAGGGCCAGTTTCAGCAAAAGGCTTCCTAGAGCAAACGAGGGTAACATTTGTGAGAGTCTGTGGGCCAAATTCAGTGGTGCCAATTACACAAATTGTAATTTACACATGCTGTACTGTCAGTGGCCAAATGGCATAAATTGCACCAATTAAGCATTTAGTAGATGAGCAAATAACATGTAACTGAGTGTTGGGGGGGTCAGACGGGATGTAGGTGGGAGGGCAAACAATTAACAGGAAGCTATGAAATAAAAGCAAGATCTCCCCCACCCTGCCTATCCCCATACCATTCCCAATTTACATGTAGGATGCCAAGCTGGTGTGGATATCAGGTTGGCTGAAGTTGTACTTTTGTTTTGCCTTTCCACTTAATGCCAAACTAGTACATTTTACTCTAGTTCATCAATTACAGCCAGGCATAGCCTTTTCTGACTGACACCCATTGTATAACTTACCCCATCATTTATATCACTACTGAATTTGGACCCTACTTGATTCAGATCCTTTTACAGCTAATGGAACTGGATAGGGTAGCAATCACCAGATGAGATCCCAATGTGGGATGATGCTAATGGTCCTGAGTTTGTCATAAACTTCAGTATCTTGTTTTAAGGAAGTGTTTGTCCACCAGACACTTATCAAAAGTTTTTGCCCCATAGAAACTATGATTGCTGTTGTATAGTGACTAGTCTTCCAAGTGAAGCTTTGGAGCAGATTTTGGGATTATGGTTTTCATACAAAACTAAATCCAATAAATTGATACATCTATAAATCTAGGTGAATGCAGCAGTTTGGCAGGCTGAGGTATATTAGTGTTTATAGAAAAGAAAACACTTTTTTTTCTAGCCACACACAGCTCAGCTGAATAGCTGAAACTTTGATGCAGCCCAGCTTGCATACTGGAGTATCTTTGTTTGAGGCTGTTGGTAATTTATGTCACATACTAGTTCTGAACTAGGAAAAATGCCCATATTAATTCCCAATGGTGAAGAACCTTTTTCAGAATGTGGAGTACTGTGTGTCTGTACTAATTCACACCTGGGGGTGATGAGCCAAATTCTGCCCTCTGTTACATTCGTACAGCCACATTGACATTAATGATGCTGAAGTTGTTGAGATGGCACAGGAATCACTGAGAGCAGAATTTGGCTTTGTATACCTTGGTTAAAAACAGGGGGATTAGCCTTAGTGATGAGTCAGTGCATTTGTGCTTGATTTTGAACGCATTCATAGGTTCAAAATTGGGTCATGAACTCAGTCTTTTCCAAGTATGTGATTTGCCTGGATTTGATAAAACACAAGTTTACTCCCTAGTTGAAAACACATGACTTGACGGTTGACAGCACTATAACAAGGTAGTGAGGGAACTTCAGACATGCAGAAAGGACACCAGAGCTACTGGCACAGAATCTGCAGAGTCAGGTTCAAATCACCGATGGTAGATGCTGCAACAACTTGCAGTCCCATGTCCACTCAACGATTCTCAGCAGCAACAGCTCAGCTCGCTGACTCAAGATTTCATGGGCATCACAACCTTCAGAGAATTATGCATAGATTGCTTCATGGCTTGCATAATTGTTTCCCTAGAACAGGCTTCCCTATAGGCAGAAAAACATTGCAGGAGGAAAGGGAGTTTAATTGAAAATAAACTAGAATGTAATGCATGGATGAAAACGTTTAATCAAATGCAGACTTGTTTAGTGACACACACAACACCCGGGGCAGTTTGAAAACCTTAAACCCCATGGAGTACGTGGTACACCCTTCCCTAATTAGTTGTGGATCTTGTTCCTCTACTGTATATAATGGCATTTCCATCCTTGTGACTAATCCAGTCCTGCCACTGCTGACTTGATGAAGAGATCACTAGCTGCCCATTAGAATGATAGAAAAATCAAGTCCTGCTTTTCAGATCTTGCAGGTTTAGCTTTGAGTTCCTAAGTTTCCCACCAACAACTGCACGTTCCAAACAGAAGTTGGGCACAGCAGGAGTCTGAGATTCAGATTACTTCCAGAAAATGCAACCTTTTGCATTGTTGAAAGTGAATTTTGTTTGATTTATGTACTGGCATGAATGCAATGCTGATGGGGAGACAGTGACTCATGATGAGTAAAATGTGTTATGCTGTCTGACAGGGATTAAGAGCTCTGGCTATTTTTATTGTTTTTATAAAGATGTGCATGGCACTTTACAGACAAGTAAGACAAAGTCCCTGCCCCCATGTGCTATATTATGCTATCAGGCCCCAGTTCAACAAAAGCATTTAAACATAAGCTTAAGACCTACTCTGTTCAACAATGTGTGTAAGCATTTGCTAAAGTCTCTTTGAAGTCAATGGAACATAAGCATGTCCTTTTAGAGCTTTGCTGTATTAGGATGGATTGTTGAATCAGGGCCTTCATTACTATATATTGTTTGTTTCAATTGCACACAATATTGTGCTAGGTGCTTTGAACATAGGCAATCCCCTGCCCCAAAGAACTTACAATCTAAACAGACAATGTGGGATCAAAGAACATGGGAGAGAATGTGATAAAATAGGACGTTTGGAAGGTGTTTTTTTTAATTTGTTTAGTGGTCATTTTTGTGGGCCTGGTATTTTTATTATTTTTTTAACACTTGGACTTTCTTGGACAAATACCATTGGCCTTTTCACTGCAGAATAATCCAGAAGGAAACTGGATTAGAAAGGTGTGTTCACTGGAGATAACATCATATCCACAAAAAGAACGAGGAGTACTTGTGGCACCTTAGAGACTAACAAATTTATTTGAGCATAAGCTTTCGTGGGCTGAAGCCCACTTCTTCAGATGCATGCAGTGGAAAATACAGTAGGAAGATATATATACACAGAGAACATATAAAAAGGGGGGTTGCCATACCAACTCTAACGAGTAATTGATTAAGGTGGGCTATTATCAGCAGGAGAAAAAAAACTTTTGTAGTGATAATCAGGATGGCCTATTTCAAACAGTTGACAAGAAGGTGTGAGTAACAGTAGGGGGAAAATTAGCATGGGGAAATAGACCTAAAAGTCTCAATTATTCAACAAAAAAAACTTCAAAAACAGACTCGAACGAGAAACGGCAGAACTGGAATTAATTTGCAAACTGGACACCATTAAATTAGGCTTGAATAAAGACTGGGAGTGGATGAGTTATTACACAAACTAAAAACTATTTCCCCATGCTAATTTTCCTCCTGCTGTTACTCGCACCTTCTTGTCAACTGTTTGAAATGGACCATCCTGATTATTACTACAAAAGTTTTTTTCTCCTGCTGATAATAGCCCACCTTAATCGATTACTCTCGTTAGAGTTGGTATGGCAACCCCCCTTTTTTCATGTTCTGTGTGTGTGTGTGTGTGTATTATCTTCCTACTGTATTTTCCACTGCATGCATCTGATGAAGTGGGTTTTAGCCCATGAAAGCTTATGCTCAAATAAATTTGTTAGTCTCTAAGGTGCCACAAGTACTCCTCGTTCTTTTTGCTGATACAGACTAACATGGCTACCACTCTGAAACCTGTCAACATATCCACAGGGGCTGTGGATGGCAACAACAAAAAATACGCCAGATGTAAAGTCATTTAACGATGGATGGATGGCTTCCATGGCACTGAGTCATTAGTTTAATGAATTTTTTCAGTACATTCCATGTGTGGCACAGTAATTTACAAAGCTTTTTAGCAGCTGCCCTTTTTCTAAGACTCTTGGTAACTGGTCAAGTCTTAGTTATATTGCACAATAGAAGAGCAAGCAACGTACTAGTTTATCTTTCATGGGTTGCATGTTTGTTTCCCTAGAGCAAGCTTTGCTGTAGGCAGAAAACATGGGAATGGAGTATTTAATTAAATCTCTGTGAAAATAAATGTGGATATAATTTATGGGTGAAAAAGTTTAATGAAATGCAGACTTGTTTGGTGAAGCACAGAACATTTGGGGCTGCTCATAAAACTTCCAACCCCATGGAGTTCACCCATCCCTAATTAGCTGTGAATCTTGTTCCTTTCCTGAATGCAATGGCTGCTTACCATCTGATATTGCTTTGCTTTTAAATAGTGCCGACCCATTAAAACCTCTCCCGAGAAGCAGAAATGGGATTGACATGGAGTCAGATGTGTACAAGATGCTCCAGGATTATGAAAAGCCAGCTTCGGAGCCTAAGCAGTCTGGATCATTCCGGTATTTGCAGGACATGTTAGAAGCCGGAGAGAATGGTAAGGAAGACAGCGTCTCAGATTGTTTGTACATATGGAATTTTCCAAAGAGTCCCCCAAGCCTCCTAATTCTTATGGTCCTCTATGTCAGTTTGTTACCTATGAATATAATATGCCCTAAAGAGGGAAAACCTACATGTTTCAACACCTTCTCTTTTTCTCATGAAAGAGTCAGTGGGTCAGATGCTTGTCACAGCTATGCTGGAGCAATCCTGTTGACTTCAATGAGGTTGTGCTGGTGTAACAGGAAGAATTATTTGTTTTTATAATCCAAAGATACACATTAAAAGCTCTTCCAAGCTTGGAACATCAGTGCTTTGATACTAAGATGACTGCTCTCCACAGAGGTAGCTGTATGGTACTCACTCATCAGAGTAGGCCAGAGCCTGGCTTTACAACACTGAGCAGGTTGTGGTACAGTGCAACAGGAATGGCTGGGAGAATTTCTGCTGACTTTGCCAGAATTACGCTGGGGAGCATACAATGAAGAAGAAGCGGTGCCACTCTTTGAACCATAGCAGAGTGTAGTCACACATCCCCCTGCAGCTGTACCCAGCTACTCTGATGAGTGGGAACAGGATATGAGGCGAGAACCCTGCCACTCTCTGCCCATCTACCGCAAGAGCTGGCTCCAGTGCTTGCTGCCTGTTACTGTAGTATCTGCGCACCTCAAATCTTTAGTATATTTGTCCTCATAACACCTCTTTGATGCAGGGAAATGCTGTTATTCCCATTTTACTGATGGGAAACTGAGGCTCAGAGAGGTTACGTGACTTGGTAACACAGGGATTTGAACTCTCCTCTGCCAAGTCATGGGCCAAAGCCTTAACCACTGGACCTCTCTTTCTTCATCCTTCCTAGCTATGTCAGGGGGCTAACAACACCAGACAGCCCCCACCCAAGCTGTGGCAGAGGCACAAGTGAGGAAGGTCTCTGCATTGTCTCCTTCACATTACACACACGAGCTGGGACAGCTGAAATCTGCTGTGATGCAGTGACACTGATCTTAAGTATGTGGAAAGAAATGTATTGAACTTGAGAACAAAACCACAGCCTTGCTTTCATCCAGCCCAGTTTGGTGTGTCTGGACCACTTGAAAGAGATTAGTGCTTGAGGCAGAGCTGTAGACATCTACGTAAAGCATTTGGTGTGTGACTGGGCAGGAATGTCTTAGGTTCAGTCTTTGGGATACTTCAAAGGCTGGATTTTGACTCTCCCACTTCCACAAGTTCTCAAACAGGATTAGCAACCTCCTCTGCACTTCCATTGTAGAGAGCTTGTTCACACATGCTCCTGGCACTCCAGTCCCACCGGCCACAACCACTTCAGCAACTAACCCAGCCAGCAACCTTCATCTTCTTTCATTGCTTATGTGGATGCTGGGAAATGAGATTGTGACAGTGTGCAAAGGTATTACCTGGTCACTGGCAAACCTCTGCTCAGATTTTTCGTGTTATTGCACAGGTGTGCGTATGTTGGCTGCTTGCCTGTGGAAAGTTTAGACTCCACACTCTGGGCTGAGCCACATCATCCCTTGAGAAAAAGACCTGGCTGGCTGCCTCTATGTAATTCTCTACGGAATCATTCCACTGGCCTGGAAAGCACTTTGAAAGGAAACTCGGAAACTGGCTGTTCTGGTTCTTGTTGTTTTCAAGCTCACCTTCTTTGTGCCGAGACTTGGAATGACTGGACGTAAGAACACGTCTCCAGCAATAAATGCTCCAATGGCGGTGAACTCCCAGAGGGCAGGTTTCAAACCTGGGTACCTGAACGCACAGCCCAGATTAGCATCTGTGTGCTTACTGCATCCAAACTCAGGCTTTGGGCATCCCATGGAAGGTGTCCAAGTTTGCAGATTGGATACACACGGCGGCTGTTTTCCTAGAAGCATTCATACAGATGTAATAATTTAGAAACAATTGGGGGCATAATTAATAGAATATCAGTTGCCTATTTAAATAAATGTATGCAGTGTTGTTATAGCCATGTTGGTCCCAGGATATTAGAGAAACAGGGCGAGTTATGAACCAACTTCTGCTGGTTAGACGGACAAGCTTTTGAGCTTACGCAGAACTCTTCTTCGGGTGCTGAAGACCTGAAGGACAGCTCTGTGTAAGCTCAAAAGCTTGTTTCTCTCACCCACAGAAGTTGGTCCAATAAAAGATCTGACCTCTCCCACCTTTTCAATTTAAATAAGTGGCATTTACATGAACAGACATGATACTGGGAGTCAGAGGTCTCCGTTCTACTTGCAGTGCCACAGTCAGCTTCCTATAGAACATAACAAAGCCCATAGTTTAGCTGAATGTTGTCCACTCATCTCAAACCTTACAAAAATCGTGAGCCAGACTGCAAAAATTATGAGATTGTCTTAAAAAGCCACGAGAATTTAAACAATAAATGTTTTGTTCACTTTGTGAGTTTTGGGCCTTTAGGGTTTAAATTTTCAAGCTTTTCTCTGCAAGAAGACTGATATTCCTACATTACTCAAGGAGCTGGGACTTTAAGGAAAAACAACTACTATTGCAAGGCTTAGAATAAAATTGCCAGAGTTTGGTAACACAGCTTTGTTGTGCCTCAGTTTCTCTGTATGTAAAATTACTGCGAATATTTTCCTACCCCACTAGGCTATTGCGAGACTTAATTCATGACAAGCAATATCTTGTACCTACTGAAAGCAGTGGTGCAACTTCCACTGGTGAGCAGGATTGGGCCCAAATGTTTGCAAAGGCATTTGAGAGCCAAAGAAAAGAGGTGCTACAGAGTGGCCCAATGTTATTTGGTGTTTGGGCTGGCAATCTCTCCGCCCGCCACATTGTGGCCATGGCTGGCTGGAACAGAACAGTTTCTGCACCCCGCCATTCCAAAGCACTGCCCACTTTGTCCGTATCACTGAGACCAGGTCTGGCCTCGGGAGGCAATGAAGGGCGGACAGGCAGACAATTCCGGGTTCCATCGAATATCACTGCCTTGTTTTACCATCATCGGGTTACTGCCAGTCCTCTGCTGTAGGCAAGTGGCTCTGAAGGAGCTTGTGGGAGCCATAAAAACATCATCCGTGAACTCTAGGCCTGAGAATAAGCTATGACCTTTGGGAAAATCAACTTTCAACCCTAGCAGCCGTTTACATTTTGTAGGCAAGAAGAAGGGCCAATAACTTACTTTTGGAAAAGCGTGAAACATGAGATTAGCCATGGTACTCTTAGGCATAGAAGCTCTATTCCATTCTAGGCTGGCAGGGCAAATGCATGATTATCTGGCAGTAACAGCAGGATCCGATTGTGCCTTTGGGTCTTTTGACAGTGCACAACTGTACGTACCCAAGAACCTCATTATTGGGAGGAAGCGAGTAGAAAGTGCTGGAGTTGAAGCTTGTAAATGACTATTGTCTCCTCCCCTTCTTCCATCCTCTCATGATGAGACGTAACTAGCACAGTGGAGCCTTTCTTTTACAAGATTTTAATAGGGTATCTTAAAAGTGCAACACCATTTAAAAAGATTTTTTTGAAGAACTGCCCCTCCCCTCCCACATGGAGTTTATTACAATGCCAACCTCTGGTAACATGGCAACACAACGTTGTCAGAGTCTGGAATTACAAAACTGATGACAGATACCAACCAAATGGTCAGCAAGCTGGACAATTCATATCTTGATTCTAGGCCAACACCGTCCTTTTTTTCTCTCTTACTTTACACCTGGTTCTGTTCTCCTAGTGATTTTAACATGAGGCTGGTGAATCCCTGACAAGTTTTGCAGCCACAGAACCAGGCCGGGGGCATTGATTGTTAAGTTACTGGTGTTCATTTTGTAAAGGATTAAAAATGAAATGCTCTCTTCTGCAGAGATTCTGTCAGCATAAAACTCATAGGAATTAAAAATTAAACATTTTAAAATCTGAATGTATTTTTCTTAATTTAAGCTTCTTTTGCATTTCATTCAGCTTGGACGGCAGAAATAGACTAATCCCTTTCACTTTGGGGTAAATTATTTCACTTCTGGGTTCTGGTGCACTAGGGAAATGTTATTGTATTGGGGAGTCTCAGTACTAGATTCCGTTTAAGAGATTTAGGTTCATTGTTGTTTTTGAAATGATGCCGTTTTTTTAAAATTCGTATCAGGGTTCTTCAGATCTTCCTTTCCCCCCTTTTAAAAATAACTACAAAAAAGAAGAAATGTGCATTTTGGGTCCAAGACTAGTCTACAGTGTCCCTTTAAAGGCAGAATCTTCGTAGTCTTAGGGAACCTGGTATTTCACATGAAGGACTGGGGATATGGAAAATTTTCCTGCCAGAAGCAGTGTTTTCTATTTATGATGATTGGCCTCACACTGTGCCTCTAATAAGAAGTGTTTCCTGCTGGGAATCTGACAGGATTTGTAAAGAAACATAACAGTTGCCTCAATGGGTGCCCCTCAACCATGAAAGATGAGCCCTCTAACCATAAAGCATAGGCAAGAATGTTTAGTTAAAGTTAGTAGCTGCCTAGCTGAGGAACATAAATTATTGTGGGGCTCTGTGTCCTTTCCCTGAAACAGAGGGAAAGGATCTAGTATTCTGGTGAGAGTTTTGAAGATCCTACCTTGTTTTAAAATCTCTCTATCCCCACCTCTGTCAAAATCATCCCAGTTCCCTAGTTTAGGAATAGGAGCAGCTTCAAGTGTAGGGTGATATTTTAAAAGCTGGCAAATGAATATATGAATAGCTCAAATACAGTATCTCTAAGTGCTGTAAGGTCTGACCTTGTGCGCGATTGTGTCAGTCCATGTTCCATAGAAAATCTCAGCAAACGAGTTTTGCTTGAGTCCAACCAAGCACACTGGAGGTCTCTTTGGCTTAACAAACTCAGTGGGTTGCTTGGGCAGTCAGTCGCACATAGAGCAAGGGGATGTCTTATTCCAAGTCTTCTGAAATCATTAACATCGTGTTTTACTCATGGGGGGCTGGGAGGGAGTTTGGTTTTCATGATCTTAGTTGTTTGATTGTAAAATCATAAGCCCTATCATGCTTTGGCTCAGTGTCAATGGCTAAGACTGTCACCGTGCAAAGACAGAGAAATGATTAAAAGGCCCTCCACAACAAAATCCCTGACTTTGGAAGGGAGACAGTTTTTTTGGGTCCTTTGCTCACCTCTTAATTCTATAATTGAATAGCCTTCTCTACATTAAAGGCAAAGAGTTTCTACAAGGATGAAAGCACAATCATGCTGGTAACTGCTGGAGCTGAAATGCACTGATCTGTCTTTCTGTGTTGAAAGCAAATCAAGTTGTCCTACCTGTTATGTCCTTATTCTAAAAGAGAAGAGGAGGTGCTTCTCTCATCCCCAAATCATTTGGGAAAATTAATTCTCAGCAAAAAGAAAGGAAAGCACCACTGTGTAATGCAAGTCAGAAATATACTGTGTGAATCTGTTTATAACAATAGGGACACGTTCATTAAACAGCCTGGAAGAATGATACCCTGATTGATTAAAAATGCTAAGAATAAACTTCTATATACACAGAATTTTTTAAAGCTGTATTAAGCACTTTAGGGCAGAATTAAAGCTATTAAAGCTCCAAAGTAGCTGTGTGGTGAGTACTTATTCCTATTCAGCACAGAACGTAAGCACATGCTAAAGTCCCATGGAGGTCGATGAAATTTAAGCATGTGCCTAAAATTAATCATATGCTTAAAGTTCTTTGCTGAATGGGGGCTTGGATAAGTATATTCAAAATTGCAACTGTGATCTGGTGATCTCTATCTGATGATAGAGGATTCTGGAAAACCTCACAGTTAGTCATGTACGTTGTTAAGTTTTACAGTTTTGGCAATATGTACATGTATCCGTGTGAGTGAGTGTATATATTATATATATATAAACACTCACTATATGTATACACTCTCTTGCTATATATATATATATGCGCGCGCACACACGTATGAGAGCGTGCCAGTTACTATGCATAAAGCTTTCATTGCTTCCTTTTAGTTTGGCTGATCTCCGATGTAAAACAAAACTTAATGCCAAGAAAAAAGTCAGCTTCTAACATTCTGATTTACTTTTGTTTTAGGCTCACAAAAGTCTTCTGACTCACGACAGATGTAATAAAACAAATACATCTCCTAAGAAAAACAATGCACTTAACTGTGTTATTGTTTGGTTTATTTCTTCTTTTGGTTTTCCCTGTGCTTCAAAAGGTTTTAATCTTTTTCTCTTTGACTGGTTATAGATATAAAAAAACAGTACATCTAATCTTACTCAGATAGAACCCACTCCCTCTGTTCTGCTCTTCTATGATTTCATCAGTGTGCTTCTCTCTCCCCATCTCTGCTTCTTAACTCCCAAAAAAATCTCTCAAACAAATTCAGCCCTGGTCTGTTTAGATTGATGGTGTCTGTTTAAATCGTTGAGGATGTACGATTAAATGGTGATGTGGTAATCAATGGTTATATTACAGCCATTTCATTGCTACCATTCTGAGCAGTTAGTTACTAACCCTGCTGGCTTCATTATGATGTACAATGGATTTATGTGAGGCCTATCAGTGTTCTATGAACTTAAATGCTGAACTTGCTAAAGTCCGATTGGTCCCACCATTTTCTTTGTTAAGCAAATTACAAGAAGAGTTTTCTGTTGCAATATGTATATCATGTTTCCCCAGGCAGAATCATCACATTTCTCCTCTAAAATAGAGGTCAGCTTTTAATCTGTGTCTTTTCAAAACTCTTGGCAGGTGAAAAACTCGACCGGCTGCCTGGCCCAAGAAACATCAAATCTCCAGTATCAAAACTCGGTGGTGCCATGTCTGGATTGCAGATGCTTCCTGAGTGCACCAGATGTGGAAATGGGATCGTGTAAGTACATGATCTCTCCATAGCATTCGAGGTCAATAACAACATGCAATGGAGCAGGACGATTAACGTCGTCACAAGACCTCTATTGTGGTATTCGTCTATTAGAAGTGGCTCTATTAATATTTACAGCAGAGTCCTCTAAGTCTTCCAATTTTTTGCTAGCCAGACCTGTGCACAAGATAAAAAATCGGAATAAGGTGACATTCCCCAGTACAGTTTGGGTTGCCTTTTCAAGACGCAAAGAAATATGACCAGTGCCGTGATGTATCAGTGATTTCTACTGAAGTGCATGCTTTTACCATGCTTATTGTAATATACTGGCCTAATGCATGTGAATGGTCCCAGAAATTATTACAGCCCTTTATTATCCCACAACAAACCGAGATCTCATTTGGCTCAAGTGGAAGAGGACAGTGTTTTTCATGCTGAAGCTCCCACTGTTGCAATGTGGTATGCAAAATACAGTCATTTTTACCAGCACGTCATTTAGAGCGAGTTCAAGCGGAGCTTGCTGACAACATAGTAAAAGTTCCTGTGCACTGTCCATGTTCATGTTTCCATCATTCTTATCACAGGGGAAGTGCAGTGGTGAGAGATCTCCCAGAAATGGCTTGCGTAGACAGTCATTTTATTACATTAGCATGTGAAAGGGCTAATGCTGTAGCCTCCCGGCTCTCACAGACAGGTCTCCTTGCCAACATCCTGTCTGAATGTGGATGCTCCAGACCAGTGGTTCTCAACCTGCAGCCTGTGGGCTTGTAGCTCACAATGGTAAATAGGTTTAGAACCATTGCTCCAGACCCAGCGTCATGCCAAGGCATGGGGTAAGGAATTCAGGCTGTGAGGCAACAACCCACAAGTGTAGGAAAGGGCTTACCATGTACATCCCCTTCGAGTCCAATTCTGGAAGGTGCCAAGTGTCTCCTAGGAGGTGCAGGGCACCGCCCCGCACACACCGTTCCCCCCCCCCCCAACAACCTTGAAATCAGCTGAATGTTTGTTGATCAGCATCTGTGTGGTCTGCACTGTATAGAACGGGAAGGAGACATGGTCCCTAAACAGACAGACAAAAGTCAACAACGTGGGGGAGGCAATATCTTTATTACAGAAGTTTATTAGCATAAGTTAGTCCAGTAAAAGATATTCCCTCACTCATCTGGGCTCTTGAGGGGTGGGGGTGGAGGGACAGCCTAATGCTGATAGGCTTTAAGAAAAAAATGGGTTTTCAAGGAAGGCTGTAAAAAAGGAGCAGATGCAGAAGTGCCACACTGGGATGGGAAGAGTGTCCCAGGCAAAGGTGACCATGTGGGAGGTCCTGTGGAGACAGGCATGGGAGAAGGAAGCAAAGAGGAGGATCAGGTGAGAGGTGTTGGTGGGGTAAAAGAAGCTGGGGGGACCATGATGGAGAGGAGAGTTGAGCAGCACCTTGAAGCTGAGGAAAACTCGACGCAGAAGGCAGTAGGGAGCCAGTCCAGGGCTTCAGGCACTGACATTAACAGGGATTTTGCTACTGACATCAGTGGAAGCAGGACTGGGCCCTTGAAGGAGAGGTCAAGATGATCAGAGCAGTGGCTGAGGGAGAGGATTTTCACAGTGGATTTTAGATAGCCAGCAGGGGGAACAAGGTGGGTATTGGGGACTGAGGCAGAAGAGTTTGCAGGGGTCAAACGATATCTTCAAAATGTCACTAAATGCCATTTATTTTCGTGTTTCTTTGCTATGATGGGCAGTGGAACAAACTGCTCCAGAGTGCGCTCGCTGTTGCTTTTGAGCTTGGTTTGTAATCCATCTTCTCTCCTACACTCGACAGAGGGACCATTGTCAAAGCTCGGGACAAGCTCTACCACCCAGAATGTTTCATGTGTAATGACTGTGGCCTAAACCTGAAGCAGAGGGGATATTTCTTCATCGAGGAGCAGCTGTACTGCGAAACACACGCAAAGGAAAGGGTTAAGCCCCCCGAAGGATATGATGTTGTCGCTGTTTATCCAAACGCGAAAGTCGAACTTGTCTAAGTGCATACTCTATTCCTGGAGAGGTCATAAGGCAACTCGCCCACCCACACGCACGCCGCTAGTTTTAAAATATGTCTGTAATCAACTCCGATTACTAGCGTTTCAGTAAAATGCCTATTCAGAGATAAAGCGGTTTACACTGGGGATCTCAAGGGGATGGTGTTGAAAGCATATTAACAGGTTTTTTCCTTCCTTTTGACGTTCTGCTTTTGGGTTGTCATGCTGGGTTTTTAAATAAGTTCTGCCATGGCTTTGTCCAAGATCTGTGCAAGTACGGATTAATTTTCTACTATATTTCATATAAAACCAGTATTCTTTTTTTTTTCCTCTCTCTCTTCATTTTAAAATGTAAGGAAAACATTTTAAAAGCTCAAAGGAAATAAGGCACTTTAACAAGAGAAACTAACTTTTATTGCATTGCTTTAGATCCATACCTTTCCGTAACACATTGCTCTGTGACTGAGTGCTAAAAAATTGAGACCAGGTGGAAGCTATGTTCCTGCAATACAGCACAGTGGTGGGGTGGAAAGAGTTTCAGACAAGATCTTATATTAAGCAGAGATGACTGTCCTGGGCAAAAATGATCTTTTTAAAAAGTAGTCACCTTGAAATTCACTAGTGCCATGACATGGCATTGACCTGATCTGCAGATCTGATCCAGGTTTCAATCAAAAAGGCACCGTGTACCTACATTCTGCTATAAGGTTTGCTTTTCTGTTTGCTTTTAGTTCCTGGAATTCTCTGGCATCTAATGCTTAGGGCCCTGAAATAGTATTGCTGCCTGGGGGATTCCTGAATTGGTCTTCAACTCCTATGTTTGACTGCCTTGTTCGCCCTCCTGCGAAGGGTGTCTTTGTTTTTGTTCATCATAGGTCTGATCTAGCTTTTGCTGTTTTCAGTGGCCCCTAGAATTGTACAACGGCTCTTAAAACTACCTGCCATTCGGGCTGTCTGTAATTTCACAGCTGTGGAACCAATAGCAAAATCTGTGAAGAACTTAGAAAGTTGCACCAGACCTGTTAAATGCAGCTGCTTAGCTCATTCTTCCTGGTCTAGAGTGAGTGGGAGCAGATTCAGACCCACTGCTGCTCAGCACAAACCTAAGCCATTAACAAGATTTGTTTTCCCGTTTGTTTTGAGGAAATGTTTGGTTTTGTCGGGAGAGAGGTTTTGTTCTGGTGTTTGGAGGATTTTATTTTCCTTGGGCATCCTGCTGGAACGGCATCTGACATCCAGTATTGGCTGAATGTTGGGCCATTTGTAAGCCGTGAGCTGAGATTTGTCTGCTTGACTACCACTCATGCTAATGGAAGCCATGTGGCCAATTTCCCTCATGCACCGCTTTGGAAACCTTACCCTGCATTACCAGCACATTAAAAATAAGAAGCCTGGAAACATTTTTCTTTTAGAAAGGTCATGTGTGCTGCTGCTGATCTCTCCCACTGGAAGAGGCAGTAGGATGCAGTTGCCACAATAACCACCATACACTAGGCTCCCCTATGAATTGAATTTGCACTTCAAATAGAGAGAGTGCATTCATTGAAAACTGGTGGACTATAGTTCCCCCAACTCGCTTTGGGATCAGCGGGGGTTGGAGACACTCTGCTTGCTGGAATATCCGAACTTTGAACCATAGACGTGATTTAAAAACCAAACAGAAAACAAATCAAATTTTTTCTGTATCAGAAAACCGAACGTAGAACTGCATGGTTGCCAGGGTTACCGTATCCTGGTTATAGTTCTGGTCTTTTTCTTAGCAATTAAAGAGCATCAACAGTAACTCTGAGAAACACAAGACCTCCCCTTGGCATTCCACACAGCTACTAGTAAAACATTCAGTGCAAACATTCAGTTCCGTCCTGGGCAGATCATAGGTTTTGATCACTCCCCAGAAAAGAATGTGTTGTGGTTTGAATTGTACAGTCCAAGACAGCATTATTTATCAATATCAGAATGAGTTACTATCTGATGGGGGGGTGCTATTTCTGCCTAGGAGCAGTAGCCCCTTTCCCCTACTCCACTCCCTCAGTGCAGAGAATTGGGAGGAATGCAAAACATGGCACTCTGATACACAGCTGCCTCTTCTGGACAGGCACAAAACAGTATTGATGGGGCAACCGGCCTGCCCCTTTCTCCTGTCTGTTTTCCCTAAAAGGGTCTGAGAAATGTGGTCTCAGAAGAAGGTCAGAAAAAAAGATCTGTTGGCTAGTGTTAGGCATAGAAGTCACTTGTAGAAATCGTCCTTCCTATGGCTGCTACATCAAACTGTGAAACAGAGAGGCTGTGAGGGTTTGAGTGGCATATTCTTTATTCTGTTTGACACTATGATGGATCACAGCAGGGAGGTTGACCTGCTAGAGTGGGACACATGGTTAACCCTGTATTGGTGAAACTGGTTGCTGGCATAGCGCTGGTATTCAAATTTTCCTAGTGCTGAATGTGCTGCAGTATTGGCAGGCTGCATGAGAAGCCAGGGTCAGGAAATCCTGAGTCCAGATGCCATCTAGCAGCAGCGCAGACAAGTCTCGTAATTCATAAATATAAGGCTGCTACTGTTCATGTATGTCTAACTCATCTGCAGGAATTTTTCTGATGGCAGCGTGAGGGCATCTCTCTGTGTGAGAGAGTGAGGGTCATTCCACCTGACAGCATATCCATTCTCGCTTTTGTTTCATGCATTCAGTGGATCAGTGATTACAGTGGTGCTAGTGGAAGTGAGAGCCTAATAGCACTGCTGAAAGCTTGACATTTTGGTAAATAAGGGCTGGCTGGCTGGTTTTTGTTTTTTTTTTCTTCACAGTTATGCAGTTTAATCCTGACCAACAATGCACCTTCCATGCCAGGCCTGAACTTCCCCCAAACAAAAGTTACCCATCCTGCAGAATGGTGAAGTAGTTTTATAATGCGATTTAGACGGTAGCTTGTGATATGCTCAGGATTTGAACCCAGAGTTCATCCCAAGAGACAAAAGGCTATGGCATTGATGTGCTGTCCCTTAGCCCCATGTGTTTCTCCTGGTAATGGAAAATACCTTTCCCCCTTTTATATCCTGTGCTCACCATCAAAACCTGCATCAGGTCTGTAAATCCATCCACACCCTGGCTTGCAACTCCCTTCAATGAGGAGCGGGTTTAATTATTAAGGTACAGGTAACGTAAGGGGGTTCTGTCACATAGATAGCTGAGTCTAGTTCTCCCTTTACATATGCTTAGCCTTTTTTAAAGAGTTGGACCATCTGAACATAAATACTTTGGACAACTGTAAATGATTAGCTGTACTACTAAACTCCTAATCAAGTATAAGATATTATTGCACTGTGTTTGCCCGCCACTACTGGAAGCTTATTACTTTGCAATTGTCATTCACGTTCATTTGTACTTAGTTTTTTAACCTTGTACATTACTGGGCCCAGGTTAATTGGTTATAATATGTTTTGTGAAGTGGGTGCCTGCCTTATCTGTTTCTGGGGTTTGTTCGGGTTTTTACGTGCTGATGTATCATTGCTAACAATTGATCTCTTTGCACTTTGTCTATAAATATTACTTGTGGTTCATTTCCTCTAGTTTTATTGCTCCACTTACAAGTCCATGTTCATTTTCTCATGTGCCCTTTAGCTAATTGTCTGCTAAATGAGAAGTCATGGTAGTCCAGAACGAGGAGAAAAAAGATATGGGGTGTGCTACCAGTCGTGCCATAGGCTTCCTGTGGGACCTGAGGCAAGTCTTTTAACCCCGCTTCCTGCCTTAGTTTCCCCATGTGTAAGATGAGTGTAAGACTTCTTCACAGGGTTGTTGTCAAGCACCTTGACATACTCAGATGGAAGTTGGTAAGGAAGCATGAAGTATCTTTTTAATCAAACACCAAGATTTAAAACTGAAAAGTCATTTTCCCCTATTGTAAGTGCCCTCTCTCAGAAACCCATTGTGTAATATCATCAGATACGGGACACAAGCATGTAAGCCCATTGGATTTGCTTGACTCAAAACAGACACTTTACATCCTTCTGGTTTCCAAAGAGAAATAAATAGTCAAACATCCTCTTCAGGCCCTTACCCATTTTCTCATTATTCAAATATTTGTGGTAACAAAGAATGATAGTTAATGCATGTGTAATGATAATCTGATGGGGACCTGGCAATAAGTCGGAAGCATAGTGACATAGAGCAGAACATGGACATTTCTGAACAAACAGGCTTGAGTGCAGGCTTGAGTACAGGCTTGACTGGGCAGAAAGAAGTGTACTACGAGACTGGCCTACCTAGCTTTTCCAAATGTATTATTGTGAGAACAACGTAATTGTCAGGTTGAGCCATCTATCACTTTCCAGCACCTGTATCTTCTGTTCAGCTCATTTGTAAGGCGATTTTTCACACTGCAGGTGTCCAGCATACTCTTCAGATATGTTGTAACACTAACATGAGGCACACCTTAGGCGTTCGTAAATTGCTTCATTACCCTTGTGTTTGAATGTATATATCAAGCAAACCATTCACTTAGGCATCCTCAGTGGTCTCATTTAGCTGTTATATAAATAACAATGCTGGCAAGATCTGACCTTAGGGATTCAAACTTACCTCTGTTTTCATTTGAAAATAAGTTCCCACAAATCAAAATTTCCATACACTTGTCTCATGGCGCTCTTTCTTATGAGTAATCAACTCATTTGCTCCCCTGAGTAGCTTAAAAACGGAGCCACCTCACACAATAATATCCTGTGGTAAATTAGTTTCTGGACTGATTCCATTTCGCTTACATTATTTGTCTTGTAACAAGTGACTAAAACCAGACTGCTGTTCTATCTGCCTTACCAGGCTAGTGACAAAAATGAACCTTGTAAATACCGCAAGTGTCTGTTAACTCTATTATTTAACTCTGTAAAGCATTTGGGGGAGAGCATTTGTATGAAATACAAAATAAAGTGGTACTGTCAGTTTCCTGTCTCTCATTCATTATAGTTGAGTTGTTGCTCTGGACTTTCTCCAGTTTGTCCACATCTTTCCTGAAATGTGGTGCCCAGAACTGGACTCATGTAAGCCTTGGCAGGATCCACCCCAAGAGAAGCGTCCTGCAATGCCAAATGGAACAGATCAGAATTGCAATGGAGTTTTTGCTGAATGAACTATTCTGTGAGATCCCCCTCCCCAGCTCTAACATATGCTGGCTGCCCACAGCGCAATGTGGCCATGGGCACCTCAGCCATTCCCCCCTTTTCCCAAAAAGAATCATGCATCGGGGTCTCAGAGGGGAATGGTGCAGGAGATATTCTAGTGGTTCCTACATTACTCAAGGTTTTCGCTAGATGAGCCTAGGTTGTTAGTTTATCAAGCAATGAAGCTTCCTGTTGTCCCATTAGGGCATGCATACTGTATGCATATTATTCCCACGGTGTCCAAACACAGTGGATACAGGGTATGCCATTATATAAACAGAAGGTACATGTTCTTAGTGCAGATTTCTTTTGGGAAATAATGTTATTGATTTATTGTGTTTGCAGTGTTGTTGCAGTTGTGTTGCTCCCAGGATATTAGAGAGACAAGCTGGGACAGGTAATACATTTTATTTGAAACTTCCAGGTGTTGGTGGAAGTTTCAAGCTCCACATAGCTCTTCTTCAGGCCAGACCTAAAGAAGAGTTCTGTGTAGCTTGAAAGCTTGTACCTTCCATCAATAGAAGTTGGTCCAGTAAAAGGTATTAACTCGCCCACCTTGTCTTAGTTATTGATTTATGGCCATATTATTTCTTAAAGGGTACAGTATTTTTGTGGTATGGGAGCAAAAAGCCTCACGTACGCAGTGGGATTAATGCTGTTTGAATTTATATGCACGTAGTTTTTATTCTTTTTGCAGAAGAGCTATCATTGCTTATGCTTCCCTTCCAGGCAAGCACCCCTATCATCTCTGCAAAAGGAATGGATGGTGTGTAGTTGGATTAAGAACTCTGGTTGTGCCTGTATTGCAAACTCATTCTTATCTTAGAGATGACTGTGGACCTGAGTCTGTATGTAAGCATCTCTCATTGTGTTTAACGGGATTAATTGACTGAGTGAAGTTACTCATAGAATCATAATGAGGCCCACTGGAAGGGGCCTCATTAGCTCATTAAGTCCAGTCCCCTGCACTGAAGGCAGGACTACGTAGTAAGTAAACCATTTCTGACAGGTGTTTGTCTAACCTGTTTTTAAAAACCTCCAATGACGGAGATTCCACAACCTCCCTAAGCAATTTGTTCCAGTGCTTCACTACCCTGACAGTTAATTTTTTCCTAATGTCCAACCTAAACCTCCCTTGCTGCAATTTAAGCCCTTTGCTTCTTGTCCTATCCTCAGAGGTTAACGAGAAAAAATTTTCACCCTCCTCCTTGTAACAACTTTTTATGTACTTCAAAACTCATATCAAGTGCCCCCTCCCCCCCTCAATCCTCTCTTTTCCAAACTAAACAAACCCAGTTTTTTCAATCTTTCCTTTATAGGTCATGTTTTCTTGACCTTTAATCATTTTTGTTGCTCTGGACTTTCTCCAATTTGTCCACATCTTTCCTGAAATGTGGCGCCCAGAACTGGACTCGTGTAAACTTTGGCAGGATCCACCCCAAAAGAAGCGTCCTGCAATGCCAAATGGAACAGATCAGAATTGCAATGGAGTTTTCGCTGAATGAACTGTTAACTCTGTGAGATCCCCTTCCCCACTCTAACATATGCTGGCTGCCCACAGCCCGATGTGGCCACAGGAGTACCCCAGCCATTCCCCCCTTTTCCCAAAAAGAATCATGCATCGGGGTCTCAGAGGGGAGTGGTGCAGGAGATATTCTAGTGGTTCCTACATCACTCAAGGTTTCCGCTAGGTGGGGCCAGGAGACCTCAGAGAGCCAGGTTTACTGCCTAAAGAGCTGCTTTTTGCTGCCAGAGCAGCTGAGAGTCAGGTCCAGGATAGGTTTCAGAGTAGCAGCCGTGTTAGTCTGTATTCGCAAAAAGAAAAGGAGTACTTGTGGCACCTTAGAGATTAACAGATTTGTTTGAGCATAAGCTTTTGTGAGCTACAGCTCACTTGAGCGGTGCTGGGGTAGGTGTCACTCCTAGAGAATTTGGTCAGAGATCCTTTTCGTCAAGAGATGGTGGCTCAATTATTCTGACCATCAAGTTTCTCATCTGTAAAAGCACCCTGGATGGATATGAAGAGATTTACCCACAGTGAGGTTTAATGTGCACAATACCAGACCCCTTTCGCTGAGGACATTACACGAACTCAGAAGGTTTTGTAAGGTCCTGCCTCAGCTCCCTGTGATTCAGCCTCACCCACAAGTCTTTTTATTTTGTTTACAGCTGTAGATATTTTAGCACAGGATCCAGATGGAGGGTTTTATTTGTGAGGACACAATATGAAGTAAGAAATGTGCAGATGCTGGTTATGGCTGGTCGTAGCATTCTCTGATCTTTACTACTGGGCTTTGAAAAGGGCAAATCTGTTTACATGTAAAGATAAATCAATCAAAAAGGTTTTGGCCCTAATTCCAGGTTCACTCACAAGAGTCTTGGTATCAAGATTCACCTTCCCAGGCTGTCAAGTGCAGTAGGATATACACATACACGTAGAGAACGAATGCAAGGAGCATCTGATCCACCATTCTCAGTGCCTGGATGAGGCCCATCGCTGTAGTCAGTGCTGGAATAGATACTGAGTCTCTCAGTAGCTCTGATAATCTAGAAGTGGACAAAGAAATAGGTGAGAACTACCATGTATCATTGTGGACCCACAATCCTTCTCCGAATTATCTGGCATGAAGGCCACTTTGCTCTAACCTGCAAAATCACTACAGATTGAGACTGAGCAGCGACTGTCCCAAGATGGCTCCTCTCTTATGCAGACACATGCTGATTGGAGCTATATGTTGATTCTTTGCTTTCGCCTTTTCTCCAGCTGCCATTACAATTTTGATTCAATGCCCCTGGGCTTTTTGGTACAAAACTATAATTTTTTCCTTTTGGCCGGAGCTCATGTCTTGCCTCTGCCCATATTAACTAGTACAAAAAGCGAATGGAAGCAGTCAACAGCTGCAGCCAAGCTGAGGGACAGATGTGAACATGTTTCTGGTCCTCACAGGCTGAGTACAGAGGGCCACTTTGGCTGCCGCTATCTACCATAAATGTGTTTTCTCCTTTCAATCTACAAGCTGGCTTTAAGGCCCAGCAAAGTGATCATCTGACAACTGTTCAGGGCCCTGTACAGAATGTGTTAGTAGTCTCAGTCCAGATCCTAATGGACAGCTGTCCACATCCCATAAAATCATTGCTAAAGTTGGCACCATGTAAGTCTTAGCAAGGAGGCAAAGAACTGAATGGGCATAAAGACCAAACTGTCCTCAGCACTGTACTTGCTCCAGAGCAGATTTGAGGCACACGAGCAGGGCTGGGTGGGTGGCAGTATTTCATATATCTATCAAATGAACAATCAGGAAAAGTGAATTCTTGGTGTATGAAACAGCATTGGATTCCATTTTATATTTTACAGTAAATAATTAGGATGACTAGAGGAAAAGCATCAAGCAGAAAATATAGGGACCTCCTGGCATTGGCACACATTCAACCTGGGGTTCAAATCCAGTGGCAAGCAGGCTTAACTAACAAGGGCACAGATCCAGATACTTTGTCACCTGCTTAAAACAGTGCAAATTATAAGATTAAGGAAGATTTGGCATGCTTGCTAGCTAACATAGTGAAGGACATTTTCTGGAAAATCTTGCTTGGGAAGAATTTCTGAATGTATGTGTAAGGCAAAGGAAGAAAAAAAACCCAAACTACGAGTCAATATAAAAGTGCAGCAATATTTTACAAATGCCTTTCTTTTATTCAGGTTTCAGAGTAGCAGCTGTGTTAGTCTGTATTCGCAAAAGGAGTACTTGTGGCACCTTAGAGACTAACAAATTTATTTGAGCATAAACTGTAGCTCACGAAAGCTTATGCTCAAATAAATTTGTTAGTCTCTAAGGTGCCACAAGTACTCCTTTTCTTTTATTCTTCATTCCTAGTTCACCAGCTTCAATCCTACCCAGACTGTTAGTTTACGGAAAGTTGTTACCTGTTGCTGACTTGGGTGGCTAAAATGTGAAATGAATTTGGCCACAGTTCGGCTCCTGCCGGACACGTCTTCAGCACAAAAACCACTACCACTAACAGTATCGGTTGTAATGGGGAACCTGAGCAGCAGACCCTAAGGACCGAATGGGCTGTAGGTTGAAATAGTTGAAACTACTCTCGTAGTTGGAAGTTGTACCTGCTGTTCCATAGTGAGGTGCATTGACAGGCCCATGTGGGGGAACCTCCAGCAGCTCCCCCTGTCCTGTATCTGTCCTGTGGATAGTGGGGTTTGGTCTTCATGGCTATCAAACTAACGCCTTGGAGGAGCACTACACTCACAGGAAGCCCTTTTAGTTTTCAAAAAACTCTACATCAGAAAAAACATCTGCCACTGAATAATCATCGGGCACAAAATAAGTGCAGAGGGACTAGGAAGAAACCTCCAAACATTTCCAACGGTGACTTAAATGAAGCCTGTCAACTGCTCCTAGCTTATAGGTTGCTTTTGTTCATGTTTGGGCTGTGACTTGCACTGGGTTTATCAGTTGGTTTCAAAAGCTCGATGGACATTTTGAAAACACAAACCCACTCGCTCTCCCAAAGCTTAGGACCAAGAACTCACACGGACCATTAAACCTTACTAAGCAGCCAGATGCGAAATGGCAGAACATAAGTGGGTTTGCCAGCTTCCGCCCTCCCTCCCCCCTCAGCAGAATTTGGGTGCGGAAACAGAACCCTTTCCTAATTCATTCACTGATGGGAAAAACAAACAAATGTTACCTTTTAAATATTTTTAAACTTGTTTGGACCTAATGAGCTGCCTGACAATAATGAGTCCACATCCCCATCCTAGCTGGTAATGGTTATCCGGACTTTATCATCTCATTCCAATTAAAGTTGAGTCTGTATGATTGGCCTGTTGCTGCTTTTCACCACACCAGAATTTATTGCCTAGGCCTGCTACAAGCTGGAGATCTTAGACTACAGAGAGATCCAGCCTTTTACTAGCACACTGGGAACTGACATGCTATTGTTTTGCTTCGTTATGCTTTTAAAAAAGAAACTGGTGCATCTAATGTGCTTTTAAAGGGGATCAGATGCACTTGGCAAACTGGTGCTACTGCTGCAACTTCCACAGCAGTTTCTTTGCCTGTGAGACCCTTTTTAGTCTTCCCAGAACGCCAAGGTAAGTTACATAATGCTGCTTTTCCTACCCCCTGCCCCCCGGTAGACCCTAATACAAGATTAAATTATTGCAGCAGCTTATCCCTGATAGGAGGAGCCTGTCATAAAAGGGACTGACTTTCTCAGAAATCCCTTACTGTTTTAAGCTTGACCCTAGTACAGTGTCAGCTTCTCTCCCAGCCAAGTCCTGTTTGCTGTTTACGTATGTGATCATTTCTGTCTGGGGGAAATGGGCTGATTTCCTAGGCAGGACAGGGCAAGGAAACTGAAGGGAAACAACATGTTCAAGGCCAGATTCTGTGCTGTGTTTTCAGAGAGATGCCACACAGAGCCCTCAGCACAGGGAGATGGGGGACAAAGACAGCTTTATGCTATCCAGGCTCTGGATTGTTTCGGGGGCAAAACACCCCTGCTGTATGGTACAGCAGCTCCAGGGTCTACCTTGCAGATCCTTACACTCAAAAGTCAGGAAACTAAAAAGCTAAGGATCCTTGCATCATTCTTCAGTCCCTCACCTGGGTGACGCAGACCTGTTAGAGTCACAAATCCTGGGTACAAGCAGATGTGAGAGCCTGATTTTCAGAAGTGTTGAGCACCTGCTGCTCTAATCAAATGTAATAAGAACTCTTGGTGCTCTGCACTTCTGAAAAATCAGGCCCCACTGATTCTCCTCTCCTGTGTAACTTCTTGGGCCTGATTCCTGTTCCTGCTATGGTTTCTTTATGCACCCCTACACAGTCGTGGAGAAGGAGGGGGAGTGGCTGGAGCATTTTGTGCCCTGGCAATTTTAGGTTGCAGAGCAACCCCTGGGCTGCTCTAATTTACACTGATGCTCATGCTGGCCCCTGAAGCAGTCTAGATTCTGAAGGCACTTCCCTCCTACGTCAGGATATCACCTCTGCTTCGTCTCCTGAGAGGCACAGAACCGAATAGGTCCCATCGACTTCCATAGATACAGCAGCATAAGAAAGTAGAGAATCAAGCCTGGCGTGTTGGATTCCACATCTAATGTCTGGTCTTCGGCCGAAGTAGAAACTGGGTAATTGCGCATGGTAGTAAAGATTTACTTTTTCTTTTTCATGTGAGTAAAGAGCAAACAATGTTTTTGAAAAGGCCAAGTACTGTTGACTAGCTTCTGTTTGATCTCAATGTTCTTCGTCCTAGCGCATGAGCAAAACAAGCATCTGCACCTACAAAAACAATCTGCACTGTTGATGCAGGGGAGATATACACAAGATGGGTGGCCTGCGAACTAACCTAGCATCCGTCGCTGCACACGGAGGCATGTTTGCTCTCTTCTTCCTGTCTCCTTCTGTTCTTTTTTTAATATATCACAGAGGGCCCTTATTTATTAGGCCCTAGTCCTGCAGACACTTGAACAACATTACAGATGTGAAAAGAAAAGGAGTACTTGTGGCACCTTAGAGACTAATAAATTTATTTGAGCATAAGCTTTCGTGAGCTACAGCTCACTTCATCGGATGCATGCAGTGTATGTGAGTAGGCCTGTTGAGTGTGTGGGTTGGAGTTGGGTTTTTTTGAATCACTTTGCAATTCCGCTGGTTCACAGACGTGACCTGCAACGAGGGGTGGTTCCACTTTGCAACAATCAAAATCTTCAGGCACATTGTGTAAGGGCAAACTCACTCCCTTCTCGGGGCCAGGATTTATTAACAAGGTGACTAATAACCCTATGAATTCCAGTCTTGGCTATGATTAGGATTCCTCTTGTGGGACTTCTTAGACTCATACTTTTGTTCCCCCCTGCCCATCTCTCTATGTCCAGGGGCAATGGATGAGTTATATCTGCTACGGTGCATCAGAAGGAGTCCCTTCCCAGGCTTCTGATGCCAAACAGGATGGGCCACTACAGCCCTGCCAGGATCCAATCCCGTTCCCAGGGAAGTTCACGTTAAAACTCCCATTGATTTCCTGTGATTTTGCTTAGGTCCCTCTATTTGCATTCTGCTGCTTTGACCTACATTTAGGCTGAGATTTTTCAAGGCAGCCTAGAGGATTTACATACACCGCTGACAATTGTGCCACTAAATCACCCAGACCGTGTTGAAAATCTCAGCCTTTATTGCTTTTTTTCTTCTTCCTGTTATGCCATGAATATTTTTTGTGGTATCCCAGGTTGACTCTGCTGCTAAATTTCAACCGCTCCTTTAGCTGCATACTGGACACACTAAATCTCGAGGTTCCTGATTTCCAGAGAATGCCAATAAAATCAGAGAATTGATTTTTCCAGTGAACAGCTTTTACAGTGACCTGTTTCACTCCATTACCCAGAAAGAGGATGGCATGGTCCATCTGAATTGGTTAGTTTGCTCTGTTGAGTTACAATACACAGAAGCTATCATTACTGTGATGTAATCGGCATACGATCCGCATATGTTGCTGGCTTTCCTGGAGAATATTTTCCTTAAACCACATCTGTACAAATGCTTCTCATAAAGCATGAAGTCACTCTTTTTTTTCAGTCACTGGAGCACATCATATATCCCAAACTGAATTGCTATGATAACATGTTCTAAATTTAAACCTGAAACGCCAGCACTACCAAAGAGGATTGTACTACTCTATTCACTACTTCCCAATATGCCAGCTTCCATTCTGGAAGCCATAATAGAAATAGACCACAGGGCTGAAAAAGGAACTGCAGGAAGTAGAGTATTTAAAATTTATATTTTGGGGGTTTTGGAGATTATGCCTCTTCCACCTGTGCACAAAAGTGGGGAAGGGTCACTGTCCCCATTTCCATTGGGTTGTTTTGTTTTTTAAGGCCAGAAGGGATGACACGCCGGTTTGTAATGTGGGCTGTAGACTTTCACCACCGATCCTGGAGTTTCAGAATTGTACAGATGGGCTGATTGAGGCACAGAGTAGTTAAAGCAAAATGTCAAATGTGCCTCAATTGTGAGGTGCCCTCTTTGAGACACCTGGCTTTGCAGATGTGCTGAGCACCCACATCTTCAACTGAAATCAGTGGGAGAGGCGGCTGCTCAGCACCTGTGAAAATCAGGGCCTGGGTGTCTCAGGCTGGGCCCACCACAACTGAGGCAGCTAAAATGAAGGGGTACTCTTAAAAAGATTGGTGTCAGTAACTAGCCCACAGACCAAGGCAGAGGCAGGAACAGAACCCAGTTCTCCTGACCTTGTGTCCAACTCCCATTACTGGGCCATGAAGCATATGTAACTTACCAACACCCAGCCGTGGATACTGTCCAAGAAATTCATGTACCTAGGCTATTTTTTGTTTTACCCATCACATTACCATTTTAGGGCCAGAACCTCTAACTGGAACTTCCTGGTTCCCAGAGACTTTCATCCACAGCCCTGCTGACCTAGCCCTGTACAGCTATAGTGCTGCAAAACATCTTATTGCAGACAAGCCTTGAGCAAAGCTCTAGGTTGCCCCTGTGACTGTCTGCAGCTTGCTTTGCTTGAAGCCTTTTGCTGAAGGAAAAAGAAAAATCTGGACTTCAACAGATATTTCCCTACAACAGTTCCTGCTTTCAAGTAGTTCTCTAGTGCAGTGGGAGGGGTTGCATGGGCTTATGGCTGACATTGACAAGTATAATAATTGCCTATTGTGTGGACTGCATTACACCCAATAATGAAAGTTCTTACCACTTAAAGACTTGCCGGATTGTTCCCATGAGATCATTGCTTGGAATAATTGTCCCTTTTCTCAAATACAGCTAGTGCTCATCTAACATGCAGGGGCAAATTCTATTCTCAGTTCTGCCTATACTGCCCGAGGAAAGTCAATAGCTTTTCCGGGGTATAAAAGAGCACAATTTGTCCCTTGGAGCTCAGGAATGTGGTGGTCATTCTGCAATGTAAGGTGACTAGTGGTGGTCTCCAGAGCACACAGAAAAGAGGAAAGAATGGCCTCAGGTTGCATAAACCCAGGAGGGGGAACTTTAAGGCCTTGATTCTCCACTAAGCCTGAGCACAATGATGCTTCAGGGAAGCGGTTGCTGTTCTAACTGCCACTGGCAGAAGGGCTGTATGCCAGCAGTGGATCAGGCATACAGGGATCGCACTTCACCATATCTGCTCCCAGAATCCCTAACCCACTCCCTTATGGGGGGGGGGATGTGAGCAGCTGGTGTAGAAGGTGGCTGTGTTGCCTCTGCTAGCTTCCCCCGTCCCAGTGACCAATTCCCCTCCCAGGGGAAATGCTCTACCAGCTTTCTACTGTGCCTTGGTTAACCAGAGAAACCGACCCTGAGACTTCGACACCTTATTATTTGTAGTGTGAAAGCCCCTGGGACCAGGGTGCCATTGTGCTAGGTGTCAAGTATCAGGGAGAAGCCCTGTTAGTCTGTAGCCACAAAAACAACAAAGAGTCTGGTGGCACCTTAAAGAGTAACAGATTTATTTGAGCATAAGCTTTCGTGGGTAAAAACCCCACTTCTTCAGATGCATGGAGTGAAAATTACAGATGCAGACATAAATATACTGACACATAAAGAGAAGGAAGTTACCCCACGAGTGGAGAAGCAGTGTTGAATTGGCCTTGTCAGCGCTGGTTCTCCACTCGTGAGGTAACTCTCTTCTCTTCATGTGTCAGTATATTTATGTCTGCATCTGTAATTTTCACTCCATGCATCTGAAGAAGTGGGGTTTTTACCCATGAAAGCTTATGCTCAAATAAATCTGTTAGGCTTTAAGGTGCTATTGTGCTACCAGTTATACAAACGAGAGGACGGCCCCTGCTCCATACTGCTTACAGTCTAAGGATAAGACAACAGACAGCAGGTGCTATTCGAAAGCCCACTCCTAGCCCGGACTTCAGGCAGCTAGATGTGCTGTCTCCCAATAGATAATGGCATTTGCTGCATTTCATGTGTGGTGAAATTGTTCCCCGCCCTCCATTTTCTTATCTTGGACTGAAACAATAGCATGAAGAGTGACAGAAATGTCTGCCTCTCCCTTTTAGCAGACTTCTTTTTAAGATAAACTTCAACGCCTCCTTCTAATTGCTTACATGCCAACACTTGAAAATCAGCTTTTCCAAAACACAGCCCCTCCCTCCCCCAGCTTCAGTCACTCACCTTTGCTTTCATCAGTGCTTCAGGGTTGGGTCCTTAGCATAAACTTCCAGTAGCAGAGGGTCTGGCACCCTTTGGCTCTGATGCGGGTGAGGCTGCTCCATCTCAGTATGCCACATGTAGAAGAAAAGAGTTCATTTAAAAGGAACCCATGTAAAAAGCTACCGGCTGGTTTCTCTGACTGGTAAACTCCAGATGGTTCAGCCCAGATATAAACTGGGCTCTTTATGGGATATTATTTAACCCTTTGGCTTCTGGTTCAGTTGAATCCTTAGTATTAAAGAAGGCTGTGGAACATTCTTTCAAGGGCTCCCGACTGGCACATTGGCACTTCTATAAGGCCATACCAGATACACTGGGCAGTGCTAGAAGTAGACTTCACTTAGGCATGGGCTAATAATATAATGTTCAGATCCAGACTTGGCTTAGAGGTGTGATCAAGCTGAGATCTCATGAGGTGTTAAGGGCAGAAATGTCACAAAACCAGCTGTTCTCATGGGCTTTGAGTGTATTTTCCCCTTTCAGTTTAAATCCTACCCAGGTCCAAAACTGTAGCAGTGGATTCAGACCTGATGATTCAAATCTGCTGAGATTGTAAAGGGGTTTGGATGTGATATTCCTGTTACGTTGGCTAAAGCTAACTATGAATCTTATACCTTAAGTAGCAGTGGAGTAGGAAATGTTTGACCCCTCTAGGTTTGGGGGAAATCCCTTTCAGCTTTTGCCTGTTTGCCGATTTGTTGCTGCTATTAGTCATGTTTACAGTGTATATTGCTCCCACTATCACTTAATAAATGATTATTTCTATTTCAACAGCACCGAGAGGTGCCAGCCTAGCTAGTGCTGTATGTGCCCATAACAGAGAGTTCATGTCCCAAAGAGCTTCCAATCTAAATAGACAAAACTTGGCAGAAAGGAGAGATGATTATTATTATTATTATCATCATTATTATTATTATACCCATTTTACAGATGAGGCTCTGAAGCCCAAAGAGATTCTGAAGGTCTCCCAGGCTGTGTATGTCAACACTAGGCATCGAGTCCAGATCTGCTTAGTCCCAGTTCAGTACTGTGATCACAAGGGCATCCCTCCCTCCTGAAGAATTATCCATAACTAATAAATTGTCTCTTTAAATGACCCTGCTTGAATTTTCCAATGATAAAAATACAAGAGGGATGTCTGCAAGTAGGATTAAAAAGCTTGAGGCATCTCTCACCCTGACAGCAAGCCCCAGGTATTGGGAAGTCACCACAGCTTTTGCTTGTCCCTGGTCCTTCATTCTGTGACTTTCTATTCTAATTTAAAAGGCTCACTTTGAAAGCTTGCAGATGCTGTTCTTGTACGAAGGAGAATTTTGTGTTGATGATGTTCTATAGTGCTGATTATTTTTGCATTAGCTCATGCTTTGAAGACTACTTTGAGCTTCAGAGTTCAACTCTGCCAGGGCTGGAAACGGCTGCTTGCAATTATTGCACTGATTTTTAACAGGAGCCAGTCCCTTGTCAAAGCGTTACATCTGCTTGGAAGCAAGATGTGAAAAATTAAGAGCTTTGCAACTGTATGTTTTGGATTCAGGGAGCTGATGCAAAGGGATGTCAGGAGAACTAAATTGTAAAGTCATATTTCCCCATGTACTATTTGTCCTTTGCAGTCACCTAGTTCTAATTGATGTCAGATTCCATTTCATCAGCTGGCCATCACTGCTTCTTCTGAGCTGTGAAAGCCATTTCATGAGCAGTGAAAGCAGACTGCTGGACATATGTACGCCTTCTGGATAGGACTGTTTTATAGCAATTAGCCTGCAATTATCATTTCCTCTCAATTGTGACTTTCTTGCATTATGTAGGTGATTCTCTGGCAGACTTTTTGGTGCTGTTACTTGTATGAGGGAAATGGACTGCAATACATGTTTCAGTCCTTTAGGAATCACTCTGTCATGAGTGGTATCTGGAAGGACACTTGCCTGTACCTTGTCAAAAATCTTTTCAGTTTCTTGTCCGGGCAGTTTACTCTGCGTGTTTTATGTGAGAAACTAAACTCACTGTGATTCTTGACAAGAGTCATTCACGTTCCTGGAACCCATAAGCTAAGAGGATGACAATGAGGAAGGGGACGGTGGGAAGGGGAAGAGAGAGAGTGTATGTTTAAAACCCACAGTCCCACATCTGCTTTTCAAATGTGACTGCAGTTGTCACTGTCAGTCCTGACTCTCCTAGTTTTTTGTCCATACAGAATTTTACCCTTATAAAAGGAAGCAACAGTTCAGTTGTTTTCAATAAACTCCTTCAGTGGATTACGCAGTAGGAGACTTCCCCTCTTCCCACCTCCCATCCCCTGCCCTGCCCCACCTTCTCACATGCTAGTGACACTTTATCATAAGCTTACAGTGGCTAAAGAAGAGCCTGTGCACAGTAAATGCTAAACCAGCTACTGATTACAGCCACAACCATGGCAGTTCTTTCCTTTGCTCCCTTGGCTATCGGTCAGATTTACACTTTGAGCACTTCCAAACTGACTTGGAATATCTCCTTAGCGGGGACGTATTACTACAATTCTGGTTACTTCAGGATTGTCTTTGAAAATTGTGTTTCACTTGTGCTACTGGAATAAAAGCTGTGGCCAGGTTACAGCATAGGAGGGCTGACTGAAAAGTAAATGTCAGTGTGGAAATAACTGAAATACTGCTTTTAAGAATCTGTGGGGGTGAGCCCACAGGACTTATTACTTCTCAAACATCCACTTGTAATGGACTAGTAAAGGCAGTAGGACTCTCAGTTCCCAATAAAAGCTCACATCTAAGTACAAAGGAGCTATTTTGATAAAGCCTCTTTCTTCTCTCCTTCACTGTTTCTCCTACCCCCTTTCTTTTTCCTTTGAGGTTGGAGAATGTTTGAACTTAAAAGGGAAAACACCATGCTCTCATCCGTCCAAATTTCAAAATCACCCTGTGGCAGATACCTTTCCTCCAATCTGCCCTACAAACATAGTCTATGTAAAATCCAAACTCTTACCTTTCCTAGGATTCGGCTTTATTTAGAGAGAAAACAACAAAAAAGCATAAAAGTTAGCTCAAGTCTTCTCCTGAAGCTTGGCTGCTCCTATAGATCCTCCTTCAGGACTACTCAGCCCACACCCTAGATCTCTGTTCCCAGAGTAACTCTTAGGTCAGCTGCCTCGGTTCTGCTGATTAGCACTTTCCCAACATGGTCAGCATCTGCTTACTCAAACAAACGCTACCAGCCTGTTCCATCTCCAATTGCTGAGTCTTTCTTCAAAACTTGTTAACATATCTGGACTGGAAGGAGATAGAGTAGATAGGATAAAGAGGACCTGGTAAGACTGAGTCAGAGCTCTTTTGCAAAATCAAAAATAAATAAATGCAACTACTGAGCTTGTAACAATAACTATATCTCACTCAGAATCTGCTTCTGATAATAGGTGTCATTAATTTACCACTGGAGGAATGTATAGAGCATTGAAGCTAAGTTTATTTAAAAATTACCCCACCAACAGAGAGTTAATTAATGGAAAAAACATTTCCAGACACCTTGTTGTCAAAAGGTCTGAGAGATTTGTATAGGATTTCTTGCTAAATTTCTAAGAAACTGAACAGTAATTACTAATTATTTTAAATTGTCTCATAAGTACATTTAGCTCTTATTGTATACACACATAACTAAGACTTTAATAGGGTTTTTAGCCTTTCAAATGAATACCAAGAGACTGAGAACACATTTACCATGGTTTAACAATTCTGTAATAAATACATGTCTGATTATGTAGTTAAAACTTGGTAGTCTGTTTTTAATACTTGATTAAAAAGAAAAGGAGTACTTGTGGCACCTTAGAGACTAACAAATTTATTTGAGCATAAGCTTTCGTGAGCTACAACTCACTTAATCCATTTTCAGTGGAAAATGCATCCGATGAAGTGAGCTGTAGCTCACGAAAGCTTATGCTCAAATAAATTTGTTAGTCTCTAAGGTGCCACAAGTACTCCTTTTTTTTTTGCGAATACAGACTAACACAGCTGCTACTCTGAAACCTAATAATTGATTGGTATTCAATTAGAAGACTTAATAAATATAAAGTAAATACCCATTGGAAGCATCTAATTTAAATTCCAGGGTTTTTTTTTAACAACTGGGCAAGTTTTAGTCCAGGAGAATTAATAATTCTATGTGCATACAAATATTTTACAAAAAATTTTATAGAAAAATATACTGTGAGCAATATCAGATGAACTATTCAAGCCTTGATTCTCATACAGTTTGGGCATGCAATTGTATATCTAATTAGTGCATGCATTGAAATTGTGAACATGCATGTGCAAATATATCTAATTAGCAGTTTGCACTCGCCATTACAAGCATTCATGCGCATAAATTCTATGTAGGAAAATCAGGTTCTAATCTTTAATCTCAGCAACATCTTTTCCTCTGCTTCATGAGGACTTTAAGCGTAAGGCTGAATTTTCACATTAGGAATCGTCAGTAGAAGTAGTTAATATATGTATGCTGATTTATAAAAAGAATGCACCTTCTGTGTTTCTGGGCAAGTGTATGAAATGTTATAACTACAGCAATAAGGGGCAGATCTACAGTGGGTGTAAATTCACACCAATGGAGGATTTGGCCAAAAATATTCTGATACCAGGAGCCGCTTGTCGGACTCAGGTAACAAAGATTAGCTTTGTACCACAGCTTGAAGATCAAGCTCAGGCTGTGCCAGACCAAGGATGGGAAGAAAATGCAAGAGGTGAGGACGTTCTGCTGAAAATGCCCATTCACCAGCTCGTGTCTGTTCTCTTGAGTGCCACGGTGGAGCTCAGCTGTCTTGCCGAAACACGATGAGGCAGGCAGTCTCTTGGGTAGCTGGGACCCATGCTACTCTTTGTAGATCAATATATTCATAGAATCCAAGGCCAGAAGCTACCATTGTAATTGTCTAGTCTGACCTCCTGTACAGCATGGACCATAAAACCTCTCCCAAAATAGTTCCTAGAGCATATATTTTAGAAAAACATCCAAAAATTATTTAAATATTGTCAATGATGGATAATCCACCATGACACTTGGTAAATTGTTCCAGTGGTTAATTGCTCCCATGGTTAAAAACTTACACCTTATTTTCAGGAAGGAGAATATCTTGAATTGACATCAGGAGCATATGGGAACCACTTCTGTTTGTGGAGCAATACTCTCCTTGGCTAATACTGCCAAGCAAGTGGGCTGCTGCATTTTACACCAGCTACAGCTTCTAAGGGGACTTTAGTAGTCAACAAACACTGAGAGTACATCTTAGCCCTCCCTATGAGCTCTTCTGTGCTCCTTGTTGTTGGGGGCATGAATCCCCACATGTGCACATGGATGGAATGGATGCAGTGCTGGAAGCTAGGAAGGCTTGGTTTCTGGTCCTGGCTCTGCTACTGACTCTCTCTTTGATTTTGGACGAAGTCACTTTGTTTCTTTCCCGCACTCTCTCCATCTGTAAAATGGGAGGATGACACAGTACATGGGTGTTGTGAGGATTAGCTAAGGTTACACAGGGCTTGGAACAGATGAAACACTATCTCAATAACTATTCATCTTTGCCCATCTCTGAGTGCCAAGTAGATACTTAATTACTGATTTAGCTTTCTTTACTGAGAAAGCAGAACTCTAAAAACAGACCTCTTCAAAATATCCTCAGGATGCTCATAAACCCATAACTTTTACAGGTTTTTATTCTACTGCATGCTGAAAATCTCCACGCCTCTTGTAACTCACTTTGTGGGCCAGAGAGTCTATCTTCAGGAAATATCATAAGGAAGGGTGTATCTATGATGCAGTTATCCCAAGATGCATTTGTGTAAATATTCTGCACTTATGCTTTTTGGTCTTGATTATAGGTGAGTTGCATGCTTAAAATAGCTCTAAGACCAACTCCCCCAAGACCAATCATCTGTTGCTATAACACCAAAAGGGGAAAATTAGTAGTGGCTGGGCCCTACAGGAAGGGAGGGGGTAGTCAATGTGGTAAGCAATGTATAGAATCCCTCCATATTAAAGCATGGCCCAAACCAGAACTCCAGCTGTGAAAACTCCCCAATCCTGGAGAAGCTGGACTCCATCATAATAAGGGTTTGATCCAAAATTCTAGATCTAATTTCCCAATTTTCTTTCATAAAAAAGGATTAAAAGCTTTTATATATATATAACAGGTTGCAAGGGGCTAGCTCTCTCATATATAATGTATGTGCAGCTAGAGAGAAAGGCAAGGGTGTGTGTGTGAGAGGTAACATCTTTTACTGGACCAGCTTCTGTTGGTGAAAGAGAGATGCTTTCGAGCTTACACTGGAATTCTGACTTTTCAGTTATTTCCCTGACACCAAGCTTTCCCTGCTGCAAGTTTGTGAGCCAGCAAATTATCTGCTCACCTGGTGGGTTTCTCGCGAGGGCTCTCCTAGCTTTAGCTCTACAAACCAAATGCCTTGCTCCAACCCCTCCCCCCCAGGAGTGAAATGTTTCTGATTTGATTCTAAGACTGAGATGACATAATGGACTGGACAGCATGCAAGGACTTTCACTGTTAAATTATTGCATGAAGCTAACAGCAGAATCTGTGCCTTGCACACAGTTACAACAAGCATCCACCCCCACCCTCCAGTCCTGGAATATGAGCAATAAAAGTTCTTAAACAGGAGCATTCTGGAAGCCTGCAATATACAGCATGTACTGTAGAACCTCATCAGGGCCGGTCATTATTTTGGGAAAATATCATTTTCAAGCTCAGACATGATATGGAGGCTTTCTATTAATTAAACAGAAGGGAGGCTTGGAGCCAAATTGATTTGGAGTGTAGTTGTTTAACTTTTCCATGAATCATTATTACATTTTCCTGCTTAGCAGGCACTAAATATTATTTCCAACCCCGCCTACCTCCTTCCACCCACCCCCCTTTTTTTCCCAGGCTGCTTTTGTTTAGTATTGTTTATCTAGTTATTGGATGACTGCCCTAGGGGCCTTAGAGAAATCTTGACTGTATCATTCCTAGCCAGATAAAAGTGCTGGTGCCATCCTGAATCAACAGATAATAGGGAAGTTAACGGAGGGAGGGGCTCTAGTCCAGAGTACAGTGAGGAGTTCCCTTTGTTCTTTTTCTTTGTGGGTGGGTGGGTTTTTTAGTGTAAGTATTTTTGTAAAGAAAGGAGTAACCATGACTAAAATAGAAATGAGACAATAGCTCCAGATTGCAAGGGCAGCTTACTTGCAAAGTTATTTCTTTTCTTTGGGGGAAAAACAAAGAGAGCGCTGACCGATAAGATTATTTTTACAGTGCCACAAAACCAACAATGGACAAGCTTCCCTATTATTACTTTCAATATCACAAAGGTGGTTCCATCAGGATGAAAGAACAAACAGGGACAGGTGATGGAGGGGCTTTACACGGGGCTGGTTTCTGCTGCCAGCTCCTTGACGTGGCAGGCGAGTTGTATAAACACTATCTGTCTGAGTGAAGACTCCAAGCCTAGCAACTAATTGGCTTTAAAAAAAAAAACAAAAAACCAACAGTGAAGTTTCATTGTGTAACAGTTACACAATTACTTTATTCTTGATTCCCAATGAAAAATCAGACTCTTAATCAACAGCCAAGCTGCATGAAGGGGGGCATGGATGTGGTTTACCCTCGGAATAGATCCAGCAGGGACGGTGACAATATAAGTTTCACCCAGACTGCCCCACCATCAAGCCTTCCATAGCACAGGATGTACCTTGCCCAGCCAGGCAAAAAAATACAAGCCATTTAACAAAGGGTCTCTCCTGTTTCTGCCCAAAAGGCTGTGTCTACTTGCTGACAACAGAGACAATGGGAAGGGAGGAGCCTCATACAGACCCAGCTGGGATCCCACCAGTGGCAGAGAGGTAAGCTCTGGGGCTAGGTGCCTGCAACGATAGATAGGCAGTGCTCTACCCTGTGGAAGAGGGTGGTTGAAAGTGAGAGGAAGAAGAGTCTGGACTGTGGAGGAGTGTGCTTGTGGCTCTGGAGAGATCAAAGCAGTCTGCACTTGTGGGGGAGGCATGTGCCTTAGCATAGCACCCTGAGCTGTAGCCTGTCTAGTCTGGTCGTGACCAACACCACTGTACCCTTTCCTGCCCTGCAGGACCACCCCTTGAGGGTTATTTAACCCTTGTGTCTCTGAGAAAACTGTCAACCAGGATACAACCTCTGGAACACTCCCCTGGTAGGTTAGGAACTATGGGCAGGGAACTAAGCTAAGACTACCCAGCCCCTTTCACCTAGGCACTGGATCTCTGCTGGTGGTCAGACCCTCTGCTGTTTCATTCCCCCTCTCCCCCAGTTCAGTTCCCATTACATCATAAAATGATCTGCTGAAGGCTAAAAGCAGGCAGCGTTTCCCCTGAGAGTCCATGGGGCTAATCTCTATGGGAAAGATTGGAAAATGGTGCTGACATGTCCCATTTGGATTCACAAAGTGGTTTTGATTTTGTAACCTCCGGTCTAATAAAGAATAAATAAAACAAGCCCTTGCAATGCCAAGTCTCCTTTTTCTTTTCTTCTGGGCCTCTCACACACACACACATTCTGGAACAAAGAATGGATGCAAACTCAGAATTTTCAGTTAAATTAATCATGGCAACTCCTCCTTCCACACATAGAAACATTTGCTTTGAATGGAAAGCCCCAGGCATAGGGGGTTTCATATTTTCACAAGCCGTGGGAACCTAACTGCAAAGCTTATTTCAGTGTTAATTTCATGCTCCTGGAACAATTTTTCTTCTTTGCAAGGGGGAGGTGGGAAGGGAAACCTCACCAAACAAAAAGAACCCAACCTCTCCATTTCCCTCTAAAATGTGACTTGTCAGTTATTCTCCTGCACAAAGCCTGGAAGGCACAGTTATTTATAATCAATATTAACAGACATGTTAGAGGAAGTTTGAGTAAGTCTGCGTTGAATAGGGACAGCCTGATTCCAAGACCTGTGTTGTGAGCTTGAAGTGAAAACAAGATAAAGACCAATTGCTTCCTAATCCCATTGTGCTATCACATCCCAAGGCAACAGAGCTTTAAGTGAGCAGACATTGGGTTCAGCTAAAGCACCAGAGGCCAGTTGTCTCCTGAACAGCTGTGTAAAGCCAGTTGATCTTGATTTGAAAGGGTTTGTGTGACTCTCCTTGTGGTGTTTTGGGTCGTGTGTATTCACACCCCACTCACTTAAATCAGTGCAGGTTCATTGAACTCTCATCATGAGTTGACAAACAAACATTAGGAAAATTGTGGGGGCCAATCACATTCAGAGCCAATTGCATTCTAACTTAGTAGCCCCGAAACTCAGGCTAGTCTTGTTTGAAGCTCCTTCCAAGCAGGGAAGCCTCAGTGACCTGGTGTCAGGAACTCAGCAGGCTCTGGGTGCATTCACCTAGTAACCCAATGAGCTCTTACTAAGTGACTGTGGTTTCTGATTGGACAGAAGAGCCAGCAGATTGTCATGTAGGCTTTGTCACAGAAGCAGTGCAGGGGCTATTCAATGTATTTTTTGCATGTAGTTTCATCAGAGCTGCTTCCTGGACTGGTCCTTGCTTCTGCTTGCCCCTGTCCCAGTCTCTACCTTCCTCTGGAACCTGGCTCCAGCCAGTGGCTTGTCCCCTGACCATAACTCCAGATCTGTTCTGGCTCCAAGCACTGTCTTGTCCCCTGACCAGGACTCCAGTTTTTCTTCCAGCTCTGCTTGGACTGCTAGTTCTGCTGCCTGTTCTGACCACTAGGTTGCAGTGCCTAGACCACAGTTCGTGACATTTATCTTACTAGAAAGCAGAAACTCAAGACCTCAGATTTGGTGCTTAGTTCTGGATTTAGTTCAAGTTGCATGTTTAATCTGAACTTCTGGAGTTTGGAAGTTTGGACCTAGAAGTACAGATTCTTATTTATGTATTAAGAAATGATTGGCCAAACTTTGTTAAGCCTCATAAAATTCCTTTCAGGTCAGGCCAAAAGTTCTGTGTAGCAGGGACTCTCTTTCACATGTTTGTACAATGCCTAGCACAATGGAGTTCTGGGCCATGACTTGGGTTCCGTGGCACTATTGCAATACAAAATAATCATCATAAGATCAGGCTAGTTCTGATTTTTATTGAAGGACAAACTGAAGAGTGTGGGAGGAATGTTGTCCCAGATGAAACAAAGTCTACAGGGGCATTTCCCCTCCTTTCTCTCCTAATAGCCCAAATAAAATTGTTAGTCTCTAAGGTGCCACAAGTACTCCTCGTTCTTTTTGCCGATACAGGCTAACACAGCTATACTCTGAAACTTCTCTCCTAATAGTTATTTTAAAAAATGTCTCTAGCACAGATTTAAGCAGCTGCAGTTGCTCTCCATGGCCAGCTAGTGACTGAGTTCTGAACTCCATGCTTCAGAGTAGCAGCCGTGTTAGTCTCTATCTGCAAAAAGAACAGGAGTACTTGTGGCACCTTGTGGAGACTAACAAATTTATTTGAGCATAAGCTTTCGTGAGCTACAGCCCACTTCATCGAATGCATGCAGTGGAAAATACAGTAGGACAATTTTATATACACAGAGAACATGAAACAATGGGTGTTACCATGCACACTATAACGAGAGTTATCAGTTAAGGTGAGCTATTACTAGCGGGGGGGGGGAGGGGGGAAACCTTTTGTAGTGATAATCAAGATGGGCCATTTCCAGCAGTTAACAAGAACATGTGAGGAACAGTAGGAGGGAAAAATAAACATGGGGAAATTGTTTTACTTTGTGTAATGACACATCCACTCCCAGTCTTTATTCAAGCCTAATTTAATAGTGTCCAGTTTGCAAATTAATTTCAATTCAGCAGTCTCTCATTGGAGTCTGTTTTTGAAGTTTTATTGTTGAAGAATTGCAACTTTTAGGTCTGTAATCAAGTGACCAGAGAGATTGAAGTGTTCTCTGACTGGTTTTTGAATGTTATCATTCTTGACGTCTGATTTGTGTCCATTTATTCTTTTACGTAGAGACTGTCTGGTTTGGCCAATGTATATGGCAGAGGGGCATTGCTGGCACATGATGGCATATATCACATTGGTAGATGTGCAGGTGAATGAGCCTCTGATATTGTGGCTGATGTGATTAGGCCCTATGATGGTGTCTCCTGAATATATATGTGGACACAGTTGGCAACGGGCTTTTTTGCAAAGATAGGTTCCTGGGTTAGTGGTTCTGTTGTGTGGTATGTGGTTGCTGGTGAGTATTTGCTTCAGGTTGGAGGGCTGCCTGTAAGCAAGGACTGGCCTGTCTCCCAAGATCTGTGAGAGTGATGGGTCGTCCTTCAGGATAGGTTGTAGATTCTTGATGATGTGCTGGAGAGGTTTTAGTTGGGGGCTGAAGGTGACGGCTAGTGGCGTTCTGTTACTTTCTTTGTTGGGCCTATCCTGACCCAGGTGACTTCTGTGTACTCTTCTGGCTCTGTCAGTCTGTTTCTTTACTTCAGCACATGGATATTGTAGTTGTAAGAATGCTTAATAGAGATCTGGTAGGTGTTTGTCTCTGTCTTAGGGGTTGGAGCAAATGCAGTTGTATCGTAGAGCTTGCCTGTAGACAATGGATCGTGTGGTGTGGTCTGGATGAAAGCTGGAGGCATGTAGGTAAGTATAGCGGTCAGTAGGTTTCTGGTATAGGGTGGTGTTTCTATGACCATCACTTATTAGCACCGTAGTGTCCAGGAAGTGGATCTCTTGTATGGACTGGTCTAGGCTGAGGTTGATGGTGGGATGGAAATTGTTGAAATCATGGTGGAATTCCTCAAGGGCTTCTTTTCCACGGGTCCAGATGATGAAGATGTCATCAATGTAGTGCAAGTAGAGTAGGGGCATTAGGGGACGAGAGCTGAGGAAGCGTTGTTCTAAGTCAGCCATAAAAATGTTAGCATACTCCATGCTGACATCGAAGGGTCAGGAAAGTATGTATCCTTTTTAGTGCAAGATGGAGGAAAGGCACAAACCCACAAATTGCAGCCTCTTTATTTTTGTTCACAAAACTATTTCAGGTGAGGTCCCCTGCCTGATAGGCTACTATGGAAATGAGCACTTGTTAGTCACTTAAGTAGCAAACTTCAACTATGTTTTGAAAAATAAGTGGCCAGATACTACTACAGGGCAGTGAATGAGGTGAAAGCCCTGGAATTCCAATGGCTAAGTGCTCACTCCAGCACAGCAAGGATGAGCAAATAGAGAACCCCTTCCTCTCACATGCATCACCCAGTGAGAGGCTGTCTCTTCTCTCTCCTACAAGCCCAGAGTGCCTCCTCATTTTGGGTGCCTCAGTGATGGGATGCCAACTTCAGTCACATGGGGCCTGATTTTCAGAAGTGCTGAGCATCCACAAGTCCCCATTATCTCACTTTCATAGAGAATCATAGAATATCAGGGTTGGAAGGGACCTCAGGAAGTCATCTAGTCCAACCCCCTGCTCAAAGCAGGACCAATCTGCAATTTTTGCCCCAGATCCCTAAATGGCCCCCTCAAGGATTGAGCTCTCAACCCTGGGTTTAGCAGGCCAATGCTCAAACCACTGAGCTATCCCCTCCCCCTCACTTAAGTGGAGCAGTGGGTGCCCACAAGGGTGGGTGTCTCAGTTGCCCCACCCAATCAGTGAGGCACCCCAAGTTAAGGGAGACTTCTGAAAATATGACTATTAGTGAGCTGTCTGAGCAGAAGCGCTGACTTTCTGGCTTTCTCAGGAGTGCTCAACTCCTGCTCTGCCCCAGTTCCTGCCCCCACCTCTTTCTGCACCCCCTACCCCAAGTGTGCCCCACCCTTGTTCTGCCTCTTCCTTTCCCTGCTACTCCCCCTCACCTCATCGTCTCCTGCATGCTGCTGAACAGCTGATCACTGGCAGGTGGGAGATGCTGGAGATGGGGCCCACCAGCAGGCGGGATGCTCTGGGGAAGTGGGAGGAACTGATCGGCAGGGCCCTTCTTGCCTTAAAGTGGATGAGAACTTTACAAGGCCATAGTGAATCTTGGCCACTGACAGTAAAACGAGGCCTCCTGGAGCTCATTGCAGTGGGAACTCGGCAGTCACTCTAGCCGATGGGAGAGCGGATCACTGGTTCCCCAGTCCCCACCGGTTTAAACAAACTTGATTTGCATTCCAGCTGTCAGGAGCAGGAGCTGGTGTTCATGAACGCATCAAACCTCTGGCTCAGTTTAAGTGGGTCTGAGCTTTGAGTATTTCATATAACCAGAATGCAGCCCCAAGAACAACGCATGGGACTTGTGCATGCTGAGCTCTTGTGTGTCTTTTGGAAATGAATGTTTAGGTGTCACTTCTGGCTTGATTTTGAGCCATTTCCCTCCGCTCTTAACTCAGTAGCCCTGTTAAATGAATTCCCTCTTGAGAGAGACTTCAGCTGAAGAACTACTGAGCCAAGAGTGACATCTAATGGGCAAAGAGAGCAAATGACGATTCCTTTGTCTCACTGCCTCAAATGTAAAAAGAAAAGGAGTACTTGTGGCACCTTAGAGACTAACAAATTTATTAGAGCATAAGCTTTCGTGAGCTACAGCTCACTTCATCGGATGCATTTACATGAAGTGAGCTGTAGCTCACGAAAGCTTATGCTCTAATAAATTTGTTAGTCTCTAAGGTGCCACAAGTACTCCTTTTCTTTTTGCGAATAAAGACTAACACGGCTGCTACTCTGAAACCTGCCTCAAATGTAGGTTCTCTATAGTCCTCCTTTTTCGCAAGCAATTTCCCCAGTTCTGGAGTGACTAGTTACTTCTCTTTTCCATGTCCATTTTATATTGTTTCTTTACTGATTATTCAAATGTAGGATTTTTTCCTGCTCCATTTCTTTCAGCTTTCGCATAGCATTTGTCCAGCTGGGCTGGTGTATCGTGGTAATTCTGACCAGGAATTAAGGGCTAAGTGTTGTCTTGTGGCACATGTGCACTGGGATGGGAATGGGAGACAAGGACTTCCACCTTTCTAATGCTCCCATGCAGCAACAGGGCAATATCCTGCTCTAGCGCCCTCTTGTATACTCTTCCAAGGGATGGGCACACCCTGCTGTTGTGCCACAACTCTAGCTGGATCAGTCTGCTGGCTTGGAGGGGTGGTGAGGGCTCACAGTCCCCTTTCACCTGACCGTATATTGTGGCTAGTAATGGGCACATGTTCCACCTTTAGGGGGTGAAAGTGAGCCCAGCTCCATACCTGTGCCTACCTGGAGCTACCCTGCTGTGTGTTGCAGTACCCTCTGCTCCCTCTGAGTAGCTGCTATGAATAAGGAGAAGATTTCACCCTACATGTGCATGTTGAGGCAACTCCCTCCCTCTATGAAATCAACTGCCAGGGAAGCAGAGAAGAAGGCCGCAGCTCTGCTGTGGCAGCATATCAAAAGGCAGACTCACTCCTGTACAGATGCATTTCAGAGAAGCTGAACAGCCGAAGGCAAATTCTGTGTCCCCAGCAAGTTAATTTTGATTCCTGACTAAACGTATCATTCAACAACAGTCCAACCCTGAATGCCTTCCTCTGCCAAAACTCCTATTGACGTCACTGCTGAATCAGGCCCCTGAGAGAAGGATTTGCCACAACAATATTGTGTGTGAGGTTAGTGTCAGTGCTGAAGAGTACTGTAGAAAAGAACGAGGAGGTGAAGTGAATCCTATGATGGAGTGTTTTTGGCTGGCAACAAGGAGCTGGGGAGGCAGACTCAAAGCATCCTGTTCCTGAATTAATTTGCACAAGCTTCCTCTATGCTCGGGTAGATTCCTGGATCCTGTGCTCTAATCACATCAGAATAGAACAAAGGATGAGATGCAGTATGGACAGGATCCATCTCTTTGGTGTAAGCCAGGATATGGGATCTCAAACCTTGTGAGTTGAACTGTAATAAAAGAAAAGGAACGTTATTACATGACCATTTAAAAATGTTACATTGGCTGCTGAGAGAACAGGCTTGTTATCCTATCAAACTCTTCCTTTGTTCTATCACACTCTTCTATTGACAAAAAAGAAAAGGAGGACTTGTGGCACCTTAGAGACTAACAAATTTATTTGAGCATAAGCTTTACTCTTCTATTGATACTCCCACACCTCCAACAGGGAATGGTGGCTACCTGGTGGCTCCCTGGCTTTACTACACCTAAATATCACCACCATTCCCCTTCTGTAACAGAGGGAGAAAGAAAGCCTTGTGCTATGTTTAGTGGTTGCAATATACCAGCAGCTCTGTGACCTTCTCTGTGTGCAGTCATAATACGTAGGTTCTCCTCACAGGATAGATACCGTGTGTATATAGAGAGATGACTTAACTGGAGTGATGCTGCAGAGGGAGCTGTGAAGCTGTACAAACCTAGGACCCAATCTCCTATGATACGCTAAGTGTCTCATGGAGGGTCCTGAGTCCCCCTCAACCCCCACTGCCTCCCAGTGAAGTCAATGGGAGTTAAGGGTGTTTGCAGGAATAGGCCCTATTAAGGAGGGATTAGATGACACAGTAATTGCACTGAGTGTATTTTGAGGGGCATTGTATTTTGAGTGTTTTTTGTTATATACTGAACATAAGGGGCAAGATTATTCCATACACTCAGGCAGGCAAAAGAATATTTTCTGTATCTGGGCAAGATCTGATTTTTCAGAAAATTATTGTTCTAGAAAAGGGGGTGGGGAAGTGGCATAGCCTCAGTCACTATTCATAGTTCAGCACTTTGAGACTCAACAATCAAGATTGCATTTCCAAGGTGCCTTTCTGTCTGATCACTGTGGGCTGTGTATTTCATATCTGTTCCTCTCCCTGATTCTCTCCCCACACCCTTTTCTTTAGTTAGATCACCTTGCCCTTTGATTGTGTTTAGTTGTCTGAGTTTGAGGAGATATTTAATATTTTTATTTAAAATATTTTTAAATACAATTTTTTGAGGAGATATTTAATATTTTCATTTAAAATATTTTTAAATACAATTTTTTCCAGAGCCTTAGATGTGGGAAACGGCCTCTATTATGTTAAAGGCAGAAAAGTCTAGATGCTGGGGAAAGTGTTACTGAAAGGAGATCAGCTGGGCTGATCAGAGAACAAGAGCCCAAAGGAGTGGAGAAGGCCAGAGATAGGAATGCAACACAAAATAATTCCAAGGGAAGGTGCAAAATAGAACCCTCCCTAATCTAGCTACTATTCGTAAAGGCTATTCTATTTGATTCTATTCTATTGTATTATATTCTCTATAGGTTCTTATTCCACTCTCATTGTCGTAGTATCTGAGCAACGTCCAGTAGTGCATTTAGTGAAGTAAATGTTTGTCATATGTAGCACCCTCTCTTCCTCTCCCTCACCCACTCCCTACAGGAAAATTGTGTGTACAGTGAAATATTTTGTGTTGCTTGGGTGTTTTTTATTAAATGTAACACACCACTCTGTGATCATATTAGAACAGGCAGGTCACAGAAGGGCCCCTTGCTCTTGGAGCAGATGGTGGTGAGGTTTGTGATGGTCTCATAACACCTGTGGACATCCCTGAACCACAATACAAAACAAAGTGAAGTGGCAGCTGAGCTTTGTAAAGTTTGCATTCTGAAGATGGTTTCAAAACAGAATCTGCTTAGCTCTTTGAGCTGTATTTTATTTATCCTGAGAAACAACCTGAAGTGCTGTGAATTTCTAACAAGCAATTAGCCCAAAAACAACGCCTAGCAGGTCTGTGAAAAGACTGGACAGTAGCAAGTGTTAGGGTGGCAAGGAGACGACATCTGAAAGATCTAGGATACAAAAGATGTATCCAAGCACTCTCTCTTGTCATCAACATACCCCCATGTTATTCAAACACTTAGCTCTGCAGATGATGCGGTCATTAACATGGTGCACCTCTCTGAGGAAGGTTCCCAGAACAGAGTTGACTCTCAGTTCCGTTACTATGAATAACTGGACAATAAAATACAACCGTGTATTGGAGATCACACCTGAAATGTAGGATTTTGACGTGTTCAGAGCAGTCTTTTTGGTGGTGGTGGGAGTTGGGCGCTGTCTTTTTGCTTTCTTTCCATTTTGGCTAATGGAAAAAAATATTTTTTTACTGATCAAAATGGCTACAGTAAAAATGGTGAAATTTAGTATGAATTTAATGTAAGTTGCAGCACACTTTGTGACTTACCGTGACAGTCTGTGCTGGTTAGAGTCTGTCATAGCTCAGGCAGCCAATCCACAAGCATACCCATAGAGGTGTTTGCCAGTGCACCTCATTTTGGACAGACTGTACAATCTCCCTGCTATTTCAGGGCTTTCCCTTTGCTTAGGAGAAGCTGACCATTATGAGGAATTCATAAGGATCTGTGATTTTCTAGGGATGGGGCAGAGACACCAGACAACTCATTTCTATTTGTATCATAGATCTCTAGAGGTAAAGATTAGAGTATTTACCAGTAGTACCGTATAAGAATGGCTAAACTGTATCAAACCAATAGGATGATTGGATACCAAGTATGACAAATCGGGACAGAGGGTGGAGGGTAATAGGTGTCTATATAAGCAAAAGCCCCAAATATCAGGACATCTGGTCACCCTACAAACCAATGCTCCATCTAGTCCAGTACCCTGTCTTCTGACAGTGACCGGTGCCAGATGCTTCAGAGGGAGTGCACAGAACAGGGCAATTTATCAAGTGATCTACCCCTTTCATCCAGTCCCAGCTTCTGGCAGTCAGAAGTTTAGGGACACCCAGAGCATGGGGGTTGCATCCCTGACCATCTTGGCTAACAGCAATTGATAGACCTATCCTCAATGAACTTATCTAATTCTCTTTTGAACCCAGTTCTATTTCTGATCTTCACAACATCCCCTGGCAATGAGTTCCACAGGTTGACTGTGATTTGTGTGAAGAAGTGCCTCCCGATGTGTGTTTTAAACCTGCTGCCTATTAATTTAATTGGGTGACCCCTGCCTCTTGTGTTCTGTGAAGGGGTAAATAACACTTTCTGATTCACTTTCTCCACACCATTCATGATTTAATAGACATCTATCCTATCTCCTCTGAGTCTCTTTTTCAAGATAAACAGCTCCAGTCTTAACTAGCTCTTTATTAGATCCCTTAACTAGATGCTGCTTCCCTTGGTAGAACATCATCCTACATATCGATCTATAACCTATTGTTGTAGATTATCCTTTTCTCTATCCATTGTGATAAGAGAAATGATAGTTTGATATCAATGCCCATGTGATTTTGCTAGATGCTAGGCCCATCAGAGCTTCATGAACTCAATGGACTGCAGTCTGAACAAGGTTCTATATATTTATATCACCAGCCCTCCTTTCTGAGATGGCAAGGAATGGTTTGTTCTTTCTCCAATATTTTAGTAGCTATAGATTATATTTGTGACCAGACAATTGGCTGGTGTAAATTGAAGTCCATGGAGCTTACTGATTTACAGCATCTGAGGATTTGGTCCTATATTTGTGAATGTTTTTGCAGCCAAACACCACTGTTGAGGGTCTCCCCTATAAAATACTTATGTTTCATGGTATACAAACAGAGAAGTGAGATTAAAAACATAAATACTCTTGCTGGAAGATTACACTAATTTATTTCTTAGAATTCAGAATGATAACATACAAGAACCACAAAACAGAGAGAGACAGACAAAGCAGGCTGCTCCCTAAAATAGAAAGGCACATCTCACCCCAACTTACTTTAGAAGTCACTTTGCAAATTAACCGCTGCTAGTTGCATGCTTTGCTACAGAGACCCTTAGCTTGCAAGGAGGACCAGGAAGTCTTCCCCATTCTTAAAGTGATAGCTTGCAATTCTAACAGTCCTTAACACACCCAACACCGCAATGCTGATCAGTTGATTTTATGATGCATGACCCAGGTGTAGCTCCTAGCAAATACAATTTTTGGTGTCCTACCCCTTGTGGTGTTCTCTGATATCTGTCAGAACTTTGACACCTAGGGGCATGGCTATACTAGAGAACTTACAGCACCAATGCAGCTGTAAGCTCTCTAGAGTAGCCGCTGTAAGATGATAGGAGATATGTGAGGGATTTACAAGGGCTACCCCTTATTAATGTTAATAGAAGTTGCACGCTAATGAACTGGGTATTTAAGAGAAAACAGACTTTGTATTTGGCAGTCCCTGGAGTTTTTCCTTGAGCTGATAGCTCTCAAGATGGTTTCTAATTCAAGGGGCCTTGCAAGATACTTTACAACTGTACTGACAGTTTAAGATGAAGTGAGCTGTAGCTCACGAAAGCTTATGCTCAAATAAATTTGTTAGTCTCTAAGGTGCCACTAGTACTCCTTTTCTTTTTACAACTGTACTGTGAGCCTGTTAATTAGTGTACTACAATCTCTAGATCTCCACCTGGGGAGGCAATTATAGCATTTTCTCAAGACTTGGCTCTTTTGGGCATTTGGGATCTGATCAACTCCATATAACTTTTTATTTTTCTGTGCAAGAGGCCATTCCTGACTTTCTATAACCTTCTGAACCTCCTTTATAAATCAGGACATGATTTACAGACCTCTAGGTGGAACTAGGTCTACAAGAATTACACAAGAGCCCAACTGTAGCTATGCCTTAGTGGGTCACAACTGAGAATGCCAAATTCAGGACAAACAGCTGAGAAATAGGGCAAACACAACCCAAAACTGATAGTTATTCTTTTATAAGCTATACCAAACCAGCCACAAAAGTAAACTCCTGTTTCACCACACTGTCTAACAAGAAAACATAAAGGCAGTTTCCTCAGGCATTTCAGTTCTTATATTACCAGCAAAAACACTGGATTCAGAGAGGAGTGGTTCTTTACAGCCAGTCTCATCACATAATAGGTTCTTCTGATACTAAAGGACCAGCCACACACCCAGGTCAATATATAACTTAGATCTTACCCAAAAATCACGCTGATGCCAATTCTTTAGTAAAGAAGTAGTTAAAGGTTTATTGAAAGAAAGAAAGAAAGAAAGAAAGAAAGAAAGAAAGAAAGAAAGAAAGAAAGAAAGAAAGAAAGAAAGAAAGAAAGAAAGAAAGTTAAAATTGGTTAAAGGAATCAGTTATATACAATTATGGCAAAGTTGTTGGTTCAAGCTTGTAGCAGTGATGGAATAAACTGCTGTCTTAAGTCAAGTCTCTGGAGTACATCCAGAGCTTGGATGGGTCATTCCATTCATTGTTCAAAGCTTCAGTTTGTAGCTAGGTTCCCCCAAGGTAAGAAGTAGGATTAAAGACAAAATGGAGAAGATGCAGTTGCCTTTTATAGTCTTTTGCCATGCAACCTGTGCTTCCTTTGTTTCAAACACAAGCTGCCCAGCATATGGCTTGGTAGCCTTAGGGCTAGTCTACACTGGCAATGCTACAGCGCTGCCACAACTGCGCTGCCACGGCAGCGCTTTAACGTGGCTTGTGTAGTCACGGCATAGCGCTAGGAGAGTAAAAAACCCACCTCCGTGAGAGGCGCAGCTCCCAGTGCTGATGCACTGTTTACAACAGTACTTTACAGCGTTGAAACTCGCTGCACTCAGAGGGGTGTTTTTTCACACCCCTGAGTGCGAAAGTTGCAGCGCTGTAAATTGCCAGTGTAGACAAGCTGTCATAAATATAAAGGGAGGGGTAAACACCTTTAAAGTCCCTCCTGGCCAGAGGAAAAACCCTTTCACCTGTAAAGGGTTAAGAAGCTAGGATAACCTCGCTGGCACCTGATCACAATGACCAATGAGGAGACAAGACACTTTCAAAAGTTGGAGGGCAGGAAAAACAAAGTCTCTCTCTGTCTGTGTGATGCGTTTGTTGGGGACAGAACAGGAATGGAGTCTTAGAACTTAGTAAATAATCTAGCTAGATATGCATTAGATTCTGATTTCTTTAAATGGTTGAGAAAATAAGCTGTGCTGAATGGAATGGATATTCCTGTTTTTGTGTCTTTTTGTAACTTAAGGTTTTTGCCTAGAGGGATTCTCTATGTTTTGAATCTGATTACCCTGTAAGGTATTTGCCATCCTGATTTTACAGAGGTGATTCTTTTTACTTTTACTGCTATTAAAATTCTTCTTTTAAGAAACTGAATGCTTTTTCATTGTTCTTAAGATCCAAGGGTTTAGGTCTGTGGTCACCTATGCAAATTGGTGAGGATTTTTATCAAACCTTCCCCAGGAAAGGAGGTGTAATGTCTGGGAGGATTTTGGGGGGAAAGACGTTTCCAGACGGACTCTTTCCAAATTATATCCCTGTTAGACGTTTGGTAGTGGCAGCGAAAGTCCAAAGGCAAAAGGTAAAATAGTTTGTACCTTGGGGAAATTTTAACCTAAGCTGGTAAAAGTAAGCTTAGGAGGTTTTCATGCAGGTCCCCACATCTGTACCCTAGCGTTCAGAGTGGGGAAGGAACCTTGACATGGTGGCAGAGTGGTGGGATTAACTTGAAATCATTTTGAGATCAATTTGAGATTTTTTGAATCAGAAGCACAGATTTTAAAAGGGACTTTTTTTTTCCTTTGGGTTGCTGGAAAGCAGGTTTCCAACTGAAAGCAGTTAGAGTCTTTTTCTGTGCTTTGGGGCCAGAGCAGAAACAAAAGGGAATTGTCATTTGTGAGCTGGAATTTTCTCTACCTAAAGGCAGGGTAGTTAACCTCCTGCAGGGAAATTCACCAGTCTTCACAGACCTGAAGATTTTTTTTTTTTTACCTAAGAGCAACTAGAGGGTTTTCTGCCTATTTGCCTGGAGACAAAGGTGTTAGAGTTTTTTCTTTTGGTTTTTTTTGTTTGTTTGTTGTTGTTGGGGTGGTTTTTTTTTTTCTTTTTTAGATTTTTCTGTAGGCTGACAATCACTATCAAAGAATATAGGTATCGTATTACAGCACAGCAAAATTTCACAAGCCAAGTTTTTTTTTGTTTGTTTTATTTCTAACTCTCGGGTGTCAAGTTAGTTAAAAACAGAGAAGTAAAGATGACAGAAACCAAGACACAACACAAATTGGAGTTAGCCAGACTGGAGGCAGTGAAAGAGGCAGAAAAAGCCCTAGAAGCTGCCCACAGGAGAGAAATGGAGGAAAAGAACAAAGAAATGGAGGCAGCGAAAGAGGCAGAACAACACCAAGAGGCTGCTCACAGGAGAGCTATGGAGGCAAAGGAAAAAGAAATGGAGGCAAGGGCCTAAGAACTGGATGAGAAGGAAAAAGAGAGGAAGCATGTGAAGGAGGAGAAGGAAAAAGAGAGGAAGCATACACTGGAGATGGAGAAGGCAAAGGCTCAGCAGAATATACCAACAAACCCTAGCAATCCTCCTCCAGGTACCACTTCCCATCCCAGAAAGTTCCCCACCTACAAGACAGGCAATGATACCGAGGCCTTCTTAGAAAACTTCGAAAGGGCCTGCCTTGGGTACAGCATCTCTACAGACCGATACATGGTAGAGCTGAGGCTGCAGCTCAGTGGACCCTTAGCTGAGGTGGCAGCTGAAATGCCTAAGGAACACATGAACCAGTATGAACTGTTTAAAACCAAGGCAAGAGTCAGAATGGGACTAACACCTGAGCATTCCCATCGGTGATTCAGAGCCCTCTGGTGGAAACCAGACATGTCATTTACCCGACATGCCTACCACATTGTGAAACATTGGGATGCCTGGATATAAGGAGCAAGTGTTAAATCTCCAGAAGATTTGCCCTTCCTAATGCTAATGGAGCAGTTCTTAGCGTGTTCCTGAGGAAATAGAAAGATACATCCTAGATGGGAAGCCCAAAACTGTAATCAAGGTGGGGGATATTGGAGCCAAATGGATGGAGGTGGCAGAAAAGAAAAAAAAACTGATCGCAGTTGGAGCGGATACCAGAAGGGACAATCTCAGCCCACCCCCTACTACTGGGGGCTGCCCAAGGCCCCAACTACCCCCCAAGGAACCCTCCAGACACCTTAACAGGGTGGCAGGACGATATCCAGCAACCCACCTCACCCCAGTGACCCATCAGCTGGACGATGTTTAAATGTAATGAGCCAGGGCATGTAAAGGCCAACTGCCCAAAGAACCCCAACAGATTACAGTTCATTGCACTGGAATCACACCAGAGGTCCTCAGGCCCAGATACCTCCCAGATACCTTTGGAGCGTGTGTGTGAGTGTGAGCGGGAAGAAGGTCACCGCATGGAGGGACACTGGAGCACAAGTGTCAGCTATCCATGCTTCCTTAGTGGACCCCAATTTAATCAACCCAGAGATCCAAGTGATGATTCAACCCTTCAAATCAAACTCTTTCAATTTGCCTATAGCCAAGTTGTCTGTCCAGTACAAGGGCTGGTCAGGAACATGGACTTTTGCAGTCTATGATGATTATCCCATCCCCATGCTGTTGGGGGAAGACTTGGCCAATCATGTGAAGCGAGCCAAAAGGGTGGGAATGGTCACCCACAGCCAGGCTAAACCAGCCATCACACCTAGCTCTGTTCCAGAAACTTCTACCAGGACCCAGTCAGCGGTGATGGACCCGGACACCAGGCCAATGTCTGCAACAGCAGTAGTGGATCCAGTCTCGGAGACCCAGACAGAGACAGAGCCAGAACCAGCGGAACAACTAGCACCAGACCCGTTGCCAGCACTGAATCCAGTACTTGCAACCCCAACACCAGAGGGCCCCACCGAACCTGAACCAGCAGCAGCTAACCCTACAGAAGAGGCTCAGCCGGAGCCTGAACCCCAACATAGTGCACCAGTGGAGAGCAGTTCACAGTCAACGGAAAAAACTCCATCCCCTACATTGCTTCCAGAGGGACCTAGCATAGGTCCACAATCCAGTGAGGAACTGATGTCTCCAGCATCAAGGGAACAGTTCCAGACCGAACAGAAAGTAGATGAAAGCCTCCAGAGAGCTTGGACGGTGGCACGGAGCAACCCACTGCCTCTCAGCTCTTCTAATCAATCCAGATTTGTTGTATAAAGAGGACTTTTATACAAGGAAACTCTTTCTGATGGACACCAGGAAGACTGGCAACCTCAGAGACAGTTGGTAGTTCCAACTAAGTACCGGGTCAAGCTCTTGAGCTTAGCCCATGATCATCCTAATGGCCATGCTGGGGTGAACAGGACCAAAGACTGGTTGGGGAGGTCATTCCACTGGGAGGGAATGGGAAAGGATGTTTCTACCTATGTCCAGTCTTGTGAGGTATGCCAAAAAGTGGGAAAACCCCAAGACCAGGTCAAAGCCCATCTCCAGCCACTCCCCATTATTGAAGTTCCATTTCAGCGAATAGCTGTGGATATTCTGGGTCCTTTTCCGAAAAAGACACCCAGAGGAAAGCAGTACATACTGACTTTCATGGATTTTGCCACCCAATGGCCGGAAGCAGTAGCTCTAAGCAACACCAGACCTAAAAGTGTGTGCCAAGCACTAGCAGACATTTTTGCCAGGGTAGGTTGGCCCTCCGACATCCTCACAGATGCAAGAACTAATTTCCTGGCAGGAACTATGGAAAGCCTTTGGGAAGCTCATGGGGTAAATCACTTGGTTGCCTCTTTTTACCACCATCAAACAAATGGCATGGTGGAGAAGTTTAATGGAACTTTGGAGGCCATGATATGTAAATTCGTAAATGAGCACTCCAATGATTGGGACCTAGTTTTGCAGCAGTTGCTCTTTGCCTACAGAGCTGTACCACATCCTAGTTTAGGGCTTTCACCATTTGAACTTGTATATGGCCGCAAGGTTAAGGGGCGGTTACAGTTGGTGAAGCAGCAATGGGAGGGATTTACACCTTCTCTAGGAACTAACATTCTGGACTTTGTAACCAACCTACAAAACACCCTCTGAACCTCCCTAGCCCTGCTAAAGAAAACCTACAGGATGCTCAAAAAGAGCAAAAAGTCTGGTATGATAAACATGCCAGAGAGCGTTCCTTCAAAGTAGGAGACCAGGTCATGGTCTTAAAGGTGCTCCAGGCCCATAAAATGGAAGCGTCGTGGGAAGGGCCATTCACGGTCCAGGAGCACCTGGGAGCTGTTAATTATCTCATAGCATTCCCCACCGCCAACCAAAAGCCTAAGGTATACCATATTAATTCTCTAAAGCCCTTTTATTTCAGAGAATTAAAGGTTTGTCAGTTTACAGCCCAGGGAGGAGATGACGCTGAGTGGCCTGAAGGTGTCTACTATGAAGGGAAAAGTGCTGGTGGCATGGAAGACGTGAACCTCTCCATGACCCTTGGGCGTATGCAGCAACAACAGATCCAGGAGCTGTGCACTAGCTACACGCAGACATTCTCAGCCACCCCAGGACTGACTGAACGGGCATACCACTCCATTGACACAGGTAATGCTCACCAAATTAAAGTGCAACCTTACCGGGTGTCTCCTCAAGCCAAAACTGCTATAGAACGGGAGATCCAGGATATGTTACAGATGGGTGTAATCTGCCCTCTGGCAGTGCATGGGTATCTCCAGTGGTTCTAGTTCCCAAACCAGATAGGGAGATATGTTTTTGCGTGGACTACTGTAAGCTAAATGCTGTAACTCGTCCCGACAACAATCCAATGCCATGCACAGATGAACTATTAGAGAAACTGGGAAGGGCCCAGTTCATCTCTACTTTGGACTTAACCAAGGGGTACTGGCAGGTACCGCTAGATGAATCCGCCAAGGAAAGGTCAGCCTTCACCACATGTGTTGGGCTGTATGAATTTAATGTGCTCCCTTTCGGGTTACGGAATGCACCCGCCACGTTCCAAAGACTTGTAGATGGTCTCCTAGTGGGATTAGGAGAATATGCAGTCGCCTACCTTGACGATTTGGCCATATTTCAGATTCCTGGGCAGAACACCTGGAACATCTACAAAAAGTCTTCAAGCGCATAAGGGAGGCAGGACTAACTGTTAAGGCTAAGAAGTATCAAATAGGCCTAAACAGAGTCGCTTACCTTGGACACCAGGTGGGTCAAGGAACTATCAACCCTCTACAGGCCAAAGTGGATGCTATCCAAAAGTGGCCTGTCCCAAGGTCAAAGAAACAGGTTCAATCCTTCTTAGGCTTGGCCAGTTATTACAGCCGATTTGTACTGCAATACAGCCAAATTGCCGCCCCACTGACAGACCTAACCAAAAAGAAACAGCCAAATGCCGTTCAGTAGACCGAAGAGTGTCAGAAGGCCTTTAGCCAGCTTAAAGCGACACTCATGTCTGACCCTGTACTAAGGGCCCCAGACTTTGACAAACCATTCCTAGTAACCACCGATACATGCAAGCGTGTTGTGGGAGCAGTTTTAATGCAGGAAGGACTGGATCAAGAATTCCACCCTATAGCGTTTCTCAGCAAGAAGCTCTCTGAGAGGGAAAGCAACTGGTCAGTCAGTGAAAAAGAATGTTGTGCCATTGTCTACGATCTGGAAAAGCTAAGCCCATATGTTTGGGGACAGCGTTTCCACCTGCAAGCTGACCATGCTGCGTTACAGTGGCTCCATGCCGCCATGAGAAATAACAAAAAACTTATTCGGTGGAGTTTAGCTCTCCAAGATTTTGATTTCAACATCCAACACATCTCAGGAGCTTCTAACAAAGTGGCTGATGCACTCTCCCGTGAAAGTTTCCCAGAATCAACTGGTTAAAATCATCCTTGAGATGTGGAAAATATTGTTAGTCTTTATATACTTGGTAGTATATTTAGAGGTGCATGTGTCTTATTAACTCTGTTTTTTCCTACAGCTCCAGGAAGAAATCCCAGCCAGTGTTTCACCCTATCTGTGATTTAGGGGCGTGTCATAAATATAAAGGGAAGGGTAAACACCTTTAAAATCCCTCCTGGCCAGGGGAAAAACCCTTTCACCTGTAAAGGGTTAAGAAGCTACGATAACCTCGCTGGCATCTGACCACAATGACCAATGAGGAGACAAGATACTTTCAAAAGCTGGGGGGCAGGAAAAACAAAGTCTCTCTCTGTCTGTGTGATGCGTTTGCTGGGGACAGAACAGGAATGGAGTCTTAGAACTTAGTAAGTAATCTAGCTAGATATGCATTAGATTCTGATTTCTTTAAATGGTTGAGAAAATAAGCTGTGCTGAATGGAATGGATATTCCTGTTTTTGTGTCTTTTTGTAACTTAAGGTTTTGCCTAGAGGGATTCTCTATGTTTTGAATCTGATTACCCTGTAAGGTATTTGCCATCCTGATTTTACAGAGGTGATTCTTTTTACTTTTACTGCTATTAAAATTCTTCTTTTAAGAAACTGAATGCTTTTTCATTGTTCTTAAGATCCAAGGGTTTGGGTCTATGGTCATCTATGCAAATTGGTGAGGATTTTTATCAAACCTTCCCCAGGAAAGGAGGTGTAATGTCTGGGAGGATTTTGGGGGGAAAGACGTTTCCAAATGGACTCTTTCCAAATTATATCCCTGTTAGACGTTTGGTAGTGGCAGCGAAAGTCCAAAGGCAAAAGGTAAAATAGTTTGTACCTTGGGGAAATTTTAACCTAAGCTGGTAAAAGTAAGCTTAGGAGGTTTTCATGCAGGTCCCCACATCTGTACCCTAGCGTTCAGAGTGGGGAAGGAACCTTAGAATCATAGAATCATAGAATCATAGAATATCAGGGTTGGAAGGGACCCCAGAAGGTCATCTAGTCCAACCCCCTGCTCAAAGCAGGACCAAGTCCCAGTTAAATCATCCTAGCCAGGGCTTTGTCAAGCCTGACCTTAAAAACCTTTAAGGAAGGAGATTCTACCACCTCCCTAGGTAACGCATTCCAGTGTTTCACCACCCTCTTAGTGAAAAAGTTTTTCCTAATATCCAATCTAAACCTCCCCCATTGCAACTTGAGACCATTACTCCTCGTTCTGTCATCTGCTACCATTGAGAACAGTCTAGAGCCATCCTCTTTGAAACCCCCTTTCAGGTAGTTGAAAGCAGCTATCAAATCCCCCCTCATTCTTCTCTTCTGCAGACTAAACAATCCCAGCTCCCTCAGCCTCTCCTCGTAAGTCATGTGCTCTAGACCCCTAATCATTTTTGTTGCCCTTCGCTGTACTCTTTCCAATTTATCCACATCCTTCTTGTAGTGTGGGGCCCAAAACTGGACACAGTACTCCAGATGAGGCCTCACCAGTGTCGAATAGAGGGGAACGATCACGTCCCTCGATCTGCTCGCTATGCCCCTACTTATACATCCCAAAATGCCATTGGCCTTCTTGGCAACAAGGGCACACTGCTGACTCATATCCAGCTTCTCGTCAACTGTCACCCCTAGGTCCTTTTCCGCAGAACTGCTGCCGAGCCATTCGGTCCCTAGTCTGTAGCGGTGCATTGGATTCTTCCATCCTAAGTGCAGGACCCTGCACTTATCCTTATTGAACCTCATTAGATTTCTTTTGGCCCAATCTTCCAATTTGTCTAGGTCCTTCTGTATCCTATCCCTCCCCTCCAGCGTATCTACCACTCCTCCCAGTTTAGTATCATCCGCAAATTTGCTGAGAGTGCAATCCACACCATCCTCCAGATCATTTATGAAGATATTGAACAAAACGGGCCCCAGGACCGACCCCTGGGGCACTCCACTTGACACCGGCTGCCAACTAGACATGGAGCCATTGATCACTACCCGTTGAGCCCGACAATCTAGCCAGCTTTCTACCCACCTTATAGTGCATTCATCCAGCCCATACTTCCTTAACTTGCTGACAAGAATGCTGTGGGAGACCGTGTCAAAAGCTTTGCTAAAGTCAAGAAACAATACATCCACTGCTTTCCCTTCATCCACAGAACCAGTAATCTCATCATAAAAGGCGATTAGATTAGTCAGGCATGACCTTCCCTTGGTGAATCCATGCTGACTGTTCCTGATCACTTTCCTCTCCTCTAAGTGCTTCAGGATTGATTCTTTGAGGACCTGCTCCATGATTTTTCCAGGGACTGAGGTGAGGCTGACCGGCCTGTAGTTCCCAGGATCCTCCTTCTTCCCTTTTTTAAAGATGGGCACTACATTAGCCTTTTTCCAGTCATCCGGGACTTCCCCCGTTCGCCACGAGTTTTCAAAGATAATGGCCAAGGGCTCTGCAATCACAGCCGCCAATTCCCTCAGCACTCTCGGATGCAATTCGTCCGGCCCCATGGACTTGTGCACGTCCAGCTTTTCTAAATAGTCCCTAACCACCTCTATCTCTACAGAGGGCTGGCCATCTCTTCCCCATTTTGTGATGCCCAGCACAGCAGTCTGGGAGCTGACCTTGTTAGTGAAAACAGAGGCAAAAAAAGCATTGAGTACATTAGCTTTTTCCACATCCTCTGTCACTAGCTTGCCTCCCTCATTCAGTAAAGGGCCCACACTTTCCTTGGCTTTCTTCTTGTTGCCAACATACCTGAAGAAACCCTTCTTGTTACTCTTGACATCTCTTGCTAGCTGCAGCTCCAGGTGCGATTTGGCCCTCCTTGACACAAGCCCTTAGAGTTCTGTCCATGGGCATGTCCCTGCATGCCTTGTTGAGTCATAAGGTGTATCTGCCTTCTCTCAGTGGGTCAGTTGTACAGCTGATGGTCCTTAATGGGCCCTCAAACAGGCTAGGCAGATGTCACCCAGAAGCATAGTACAGGTTTGGAATACAGACGTACATACATATCCATAAGTCATAATACAAAAATGATACAAACATCTAAACAAGATTATCATATCTGGCAAATTATTGTATTTTTGCAGATATCTTACATATCAGGCTGTGACTGGTGTCCCAGTGCGGGATAGCTATGGTCACTCAATTAGGGTGAACTGCAAAGAATGGGGCAGACAATCCCCATAAAGCTGGTGGATATTCCAGTACTTATAACTTCACATACAAAAACGATACATACATACAGATAGCATAATCATAACCAGCAAAACATAGCTTTTTCATAGACACCTCACTCGACAACCTTTGTACGACATTTGCTATTGCAAATGTTATATGTTGCAACAATGCTCTATATGGTCATATTGTAATCAAATAACATCACACCCCCAACGCAAAATTGATGCAGGAAGTGGTGTCCCAGACATTACTGAATGCATCACAGGAATGTCCCATTCTTGATTCTGTATTACTACAGCTTCTAACCTAATATTAGAAGTATCAGTATATAACCAAAATGATTTATTAAAATCATGTTTAACAATATTGTTGAATCCCTTTACAAATCCAAGTTAACCTTGGTTAGACCAATAGTGGATTGAAGCTGCTCTGGCAGCATAATTCCTGAATGTTTTATATGATCTTGCCAAGAGTTATCAAAAATAGCTAATTTATCCATACAAACTCTGGCAAATGTTTGGAACCCAATTAACATCAAGTCAATGTAGATATTAATGTTCTTCATAGTGTAGGAATCTTAGCATTTAGCCATGAAAGCAATATGGTAGTGTGCCTCAGTTTCCCTTTTCCATACAGCACATTGTGTGTAATGTCTTTTTTCCTGTGTATGATTTTAAAATAACTTACAGGCAATAACTGTGAAATATTGCAAAAAGAAAAGGAGTACTTGTGGCACCTTAGAGACTAACAAATGTATTAGAGCATAAGCTTTCGTGAGCTACAGCTCACTTCATCGGATGCATTTGGTGGAAAAAACAGAGGAGAGATTTATATACACACACACACAGAGAACATGAAACAATGGGTTTATCATACACACTGTAAGGAGAGTGATCACTTAAGATAAGCCATCACCAACAGCAGGGGGGGGAAGGAGGAAAACCTTTCATGGTGACAAGCAGGTAGGCTAATTCCAGCAGTTAACAAGAATATCAGAGGAACAGTGGGGGGTGGGGTGGGGGGGAGAAATACCATGGGGAAATAGTTTTACTTTGTGTAATGACTCATCCATTCCCAGTCTCTATTCAAGCCTAAGTTAATTGTATCCAGTTTGCAAATTAATTCCAATTCAGCAGTCTCTCGTTGGAGTCTGTTTTTGAAGCTTTTTTGTTGAAGGATAGCCACTCTTAGGTCTGTGATCGAGTGACCAGAGAGATTGAAGTGTTCTCCAACTGGTTTTTGAATGTTATAATTCTTGACGTCTGATTTGTGTCCATTCATTCTTTTACGTAGAGACTGTCCAGTTTGGCCAATGTACATGGCAGAGGGGCATTGCTGGCACATGATGGCATATATCACATTGGTAGATGCGCAGGTGAACGAGCCTCTGATAGTGTGGCTGATGTGATTAGGCCCTATGATGGTATCCCCTGAATAGATATGTGGACAGAGTTGGCAACGGGCTTTGTTGCAAGGATAGGTTCCTGGGTTAGTGGTTCTGTTGTGTGGTGTGTGGTTGCTGGTGAGTATTTGCTTCAGATTGGGGGGCTGTCTGTAAGCAAGGACTGGTCTGTCTCCCAAGATCTGAGAGAGCGATGGCTCGTCCTTCAGGATAGGTTGTAGATCCTTGATGATGCGTTTGAGAGGTTTTAGTTGGGGGCTGAAGGAGATGGCTAGTGGCGTTCTGTTCTTTTCTTTGTTGGGCCTGTCCTGTAGTAGGTGACTTCTGGGTACTCTTCTGGCTCTGTCAATCTGTTTCTTCACTTCAGCAGGTGGGTATTGTAGTTGTAGGAATGCATGATAGAGATCTTGTAGGTGTTTGTCTCTGTCTGAGGGGTTGGAGCAAATGGGGTTATATCGTAGCGCTTGGCTGTAGACAATGGATCGAGTGGTATGTTTTGCGAATACAGACTAACACGGCTGCTACTCTGAAACCTGTGAAATATTGGTATCACAAGGTCTTTGAACATAAAGTGTGCTTTTCTGTATCACTCTTAAGATATTCAAGGGTTTTTCCAAAAGATTAGACATATTGTACATTTTTACAGTTCTTGGTGTTAGCAACACATTACTGAGAAGAGTTAACATGAGCATTAATATTAATATTAGATTCATTGTAGGTGTACAATTTTAGGGTTAACTGGTGCCTTTCATTAGTATGATAAACCTTTTCCCTTTCTCCCTGTTCCAGAGGGTCAAAATCTGAGCTCTTTTGCGTAACAGAATCCATTGTCTGGCTGGGTGTGTCCTTTTTGCTAACAGCTACAGGCAAGTCTTTCTCCCCCCAGTCAGTCAGGTAATTTGCATCAACACAGACACTAGCTTGTTTATAGTTTTCAGATCATTAATTGTTACCAATTCCAAGGCTGGACTCTCTCTTAAAGGGATACTGTTCATTTTCACTAGCATGTTAGACTCAAGGTTCTTCTGTCCTTCGATTACCAACCTCTGCTTCCACATGGAATCAAACGTTAAGTCCACTAAGAGACTACAAGACATATCCAAAGTGTCTAGAGATGAGAGTTTACCTGCCATCCCCTGTATTCTCGAGAGACTGACTGCACAACTGTCTTCCAGCTCTGCCGATTCAGCTGTCCAGTTTTCCCTCTGAATCTGAGATACAGACTGTTTACTCAAAGAATCAACATGGAGACAGTCCTGTCCCAACAACATTGTCAAGCTTATAGGGCTCTTTAAACTCCCTAACAATTCTTATTCTATCTGAAATCTCCTCAAAGCTATCCACAATGGATTTTTTTCAGAGCAAATTCAGTAGATTCATTTTCATTTGAAAGACTTTGGCCATTAGGCACCAACACACTTTCCTCAGAAGAGACTGTTTGCTATCAATAATGGTCCATTAAGAGTCAATGGTAACAATTCCTTCTCACAGACTTTCAAGACTTCACCAAGAAATTCCTTTCCTTCTACAATATCCTGCCCTGCAACAGATTCTTTCTGAGCTTTATTTATGACCAGAACCGACTTTGGCATAACAGACAAATCACCAATCTTCTTCTGAGTTTTGCTTACATCCAGAATCACCTCTGACTCATCAGGAGGGTTTTTACACAACCCCCTCTCAGATAAACTGCTAGACTTCATAGTCAAAAGATTAGAAGCTTTCTCTTCCTTGTTACAAGTTTCCACACTGTCAGTGGGTAACATAGTCAAATTACCTTTGTGCTTTCCTTGTGCTCTAGCTATGATATCACCCTGATCAGAAAAGGTTGTCATATCTTAACCCAGCAACACACTATGGTCAAATAAAGTTGTTTGTCTGTAAGGTGCCACAAATACTCCTGTTCTTTATGCAAAATAAAAGCACCAGAATTGTCTGGTCTCTGGGGTCTATTTATGACACTAACTGGATGCAATGTCATTCTTAGTCACAATGTCATTCTTTCTAACAGACACAAACTTAGGAACATTCCCTTCCTGGGCTTTAGTTAAATCCAGATCCAACTCTGGGACAACTGATAAATTTTCAACCATTGTAGGTTGACAGTTTTCTTCTGTCTGCTTTACAGACAGAAAAGAGCTGGAGAAACATTCCCCTTTAACAGACAAACAGCTTGGGGCATCCTTTTCTTTGTCCCAGCACACAGGGCTATTCACAGATAATTGCTTGGAGATTGGGGTAGCTCCCTCCATGGGCAAGTCATTACCCCTAACAGACACACAAACATTTCCTTCACTGTTTTCAGAGTAGCAGCCGTGTTAGTCTGTATTCGCAAAAAGAAAAGGAGTACTTGTGGCACCTTAGAGACTAACAAATTTATTAGAGCATAAGCTTTCGTGAGCTACAGCTCACTTCATCGGATGCATTTCCTTCACTGTGACAATTCTCCACACTGGTAATAGGTAAGGTATAAAGAAAAAGAGTACTTGTGGCACCTTAGAGACTAACAAATTTATTTGAGCATAAGCTTTTGTGAGCTACAGCTCACTTCATCGGATGCATTCAGTGGAAAATACAGTGGGGAGATTTATATACACAGAGAACATGAAACAATGGGTATTACCATACACACTGTAACCAGAGTGATCACTTAAGGTGAGCTATTACCAGGAGGAGAGCCGGGGGGGTTGGGGGAACAGACAGTATATATGGTAATACCCATTGTTTCATGTTTTTTGTGTATATAAATCTCCCCACTTTATTTTCCACTGAATGCATCCGATGAAGTGAGCTGTAGCTCATGAAAGCTTATGCTCAGATAAATTTGTTAGTCTCTAAGGTGCCACAAGTACTCCTTTTCTTTTTGCATACAGACTAACACGGCTGCTACTCTGAAACTTGTCATTAGGTAAAGTATAGGGATACTCATGTTCCACTAACCTTGCCAACAATCCATCACTTGCCAACACTGTACCCTTTCCTACCTCAGTTAGGGCTTTAACCTGATCACCAACTTTAATCTGCTCTAGAAAAACTTTTTTCTGACTCATGAGTTCTCCCTGTACTTTATCTAATTCCATATTCACTTCTGAGATACTAAATAGATATTCAGAAACTTCACTCACCAACAAACAGCTATTTTCCGCCTTCCTCAGGTTAGAGACACCCTCTCCCTGGTCATAGCACAATTGGTTAAACACAGACAACTGCTTAGAGTCAAACAACATACCAACATTGTGTACAAACTGGACTGTTAGGATAGTACAGTTTCTGCTCTTCTTCCATTGCTTTTTTGATTTGGAGCTTACGTCTGACAACCTCTCCTCAGAGGCCAGCCATTCCATGTTCCTTGCATGGGCTTTTTTCTCTCTATCAGCAGCTTCTTTCTTTATTTTAGCCATTTTCTGTGTATGTTCAAAACACAGGCTCTCTCTCAGGGCTTGCAGTTTCATTGCTTCTGCTGATGCCTTCTGGGTCTTGGTCACTAATCTTTACCCTTTCAAGCTCTCAATATCAAATTTCAAATTTTAATAGCGTGGGGTTCTGATCCAAAGCTTAATTGACCTGGTTCTGTGCATCCTAGCCAGACTAAACCACTGTGCCTTTAATAACTTCACATACAAAAATGATACATCCCATATGGAGTGAACAGGGAGAGGAAGGTTACATTGGGAACGGAAACTGCAGGCAGCAAAGACCTGGTGTGGAGAAGTTACTATGTCTAAAGGGAGGCTGACTGTAGATCATTAGGCTTCCAACCTGCTGGGGAGATGTCTCCCAACTCTTAGTGGCACGTAAAGGGAGGGATTAAGGATGAATGTAGGCCTGGCCTCATTTGACTGACAGAAAGGAGGTGGGTGATATTACTTGGGTGAATGAGACCCAAACACAAAAACTCCTTAAGTCAGTATAAACCTATTTAAAAAGACACAAAGTCCAGCCCTTGCTTACCGAAGGAAAGAGAAAAATATAAATCCTTGTGTTCATTTTATAGTTCTGGGAGATAAAGAGAGGAACTTCTTGCCATGCCCTTCGGGAGCAGCATCCTGAGCCAAAACTTGGAAACGCCCTCACAGAAGTAAAAAAATAAGACTCCCAGCAATAGCCAAAAAGCTATTAAGCACAATTATTTCTATTTGTTCACAAGAAAAGCAAGAGGAAGAAAATAATTAACATTCAGTTGCTGCCAATCTCAGTATTATTTGGCCTTTTGTTTATGAGACGCCTTGAAATTTGAGGAGCAGCGCTTCAGGCATTCCTTGGTAGTTGGAGAAATTACCTCATTTTACAACTACAAGGCTCAGTCTTTCCACAATTGTAAAGGAAAGATCCAAGTTGGATTCCTCTTAAAAAGACATGTTTGGTTGCTGTGGATAAATATTAATATCCCCATTTTACAGATTTGGAAACTGAGGCACAGAGGTTTAGACTAGAGTTTAAATGGGAAAAGAAATTACATCTGTGGACTTACATATGGAAAAGGAGGAAAATAAGGGCTGTGTTGATAAATCAAGGGATAACCAAGAAAGACAAGTATGTTGGGTTATATAGCCTTTGTCTTTCTAAAATATCTAGAATGAAATCCTGGCTCCATTGAAGTCAATGGCAAAACTCACATTGACTTCAGTAGGCCAGGATTTCACCCCTTATCTTTAATCAAACAAGAATCACCCAGTATTCCTGATCTAATGTGTCCCACATAGAAGTATCCCATAGACCAGGGGTGTCCAGCCAGGGTAGCATTCAAACCGAGCCAGGGGTTCTGTTCTGTGGAGAGGGCACTGGAGTGGAAGCCAGATGGTTGAGTTCTACTCCTGGGTGCACCCACTGACTCACTCATGATCTTGAGCAGGTCATTTAACCTCTCTGTGCTGCCGTTTCCCATTCAATAAAATGGTGCTAGTACTAACTACCTCGCCTTGGCATAGCACCATGAGTTCTATGGAGGAAAAGTGTTTTAGAATGACTAGGTATTGTAAAAATTTACATAAAAACAAGTGCAAGTACACCAACCCCTAGTGCTCTTCATCTTTCTTGCAATTGTGTTTATCAGGAATGAAAACCTACCATTGATCAGCTTTACACCTCATACCCTGTAGTTACAAGGAAAAGGTTACCATGAGGTGCATTTTAGGGCTCTGTGTGTCATATTTGTAGCAGGACAATGGCCTGACAAATAAATCAGATCACCACCACATGGCTATTGAGCTTGTACCCCAAGAAGCATAAGTAGCCATTCTGTAATACTATGTTGTACTGTGACATTAATATTGTTTTCCAATGGCTTGTGATGTCTCCAGAGCTGTTTGATGGAACTACTGTCTTACACTACAGCACTGGTTGTACGTCATTTTGTATCTTACCAAAGTGCAGGTTATTCGAAGTAGAGTTGGTGTCTCTAATTTCTGAGAGTTGTTAACTATAATATTGTATAGCTTATCTGATTAGGGTGCTTTAACACCACTAAGATCGGTGGACAGAACTCCAAAAGAGTGGTTCCATTTAAATAAGCCTTTGTGGATGCTTTACAAGCTCCCTTATTCCAAACCTTTCCTGTAAGTTATAAGCAGGGACCATGTCTTTATATGCCTTGCGAGGTGCCTAGCACATTTCTGAATGCTTGAAAATGAATAATGTTCCCCAAATCACTTGCCTGCCTGCTCCTGGTTACTGGGCATCATTGCTAGCAGAAAAATGGCAACGTGAAGTGTTGGCTCCAACTGCCTTATTGTAATAACAGGGAACACACCTCGCTCAACACTATCACTCAGGGGCGGCAAGTTGTATGGGCCCATGGTGCCCAGACTCCAGCAATATTCAGGGCCTGGGGGCCCAGCTCCACCAATGTTTGGGGATGGGTCTCTCCCCCAGCCCTGCCTGCTGCCCCTGTGTGCCTCCCCCGAGGGTCCCCCAACCCCCACTTGCTGCCCGGGCGAGCCTCCCCGGGGCCCCGGAGCAAAGCGTTCCTCTCTCTCCCCTGCAGCTCCATGCTGCCTCCCTGCATCAACTGCCGCCGCAGGATCCTAGTGTCCCCATCCACTACTGCCAGGACCGGCTGACCCTGAACCTGCACTTCCCCTTCAGACTCTTTCATTTTCCAGCAGGACCCTCCACCAGCACAGGGGGCTCTCCGCCCGCAGTCACCGCTCCTGCCCCATGCTGGGCAAGGGGCAGCCCCATCCCCAGTGAGGCTACAGTGAGGGGCAGCAGCAGGGGTGGAGGTGCAAATGTGATGGTAGCCCCCCCCCTGCCCCCCCCCACGGCACGCACCACAGGAGAGGTGAGGGGGCTTCCTGTACTTGAGAGGAGCCCTAGGAGCACATGCAATGACAAAAAGAAAAGGAGTACTTGTGGCACCTTAGAGGCTAACAAATTTATTAGAGCATAAGCTTTCGTGAGCTACAGCTCACTTCATCGGATTAGCTCATGAAAGCTTATGCTCTAATAAATTTGTTAGTCTCTAAGGTGCCACAAGTACTCCTTTTCTTTTTGCGAATACAGACTAACACGGCTGCTACTCTGAAACATGCAATGACAGTGGTGCAAGGTGAGTGTGGTGCAGGGGGGAAGCAGGGGCGCTCTCCTCCAGAGCTCGCTGCTGCCTGCAGAGAATCCTCCTCTCTGGCCCTTGCCCCGGGGCAGCCTGTCTGCACCCCAAACTCCTCATCCCCAGCCCTGTCCCACTCCAGAGCCCTCACCCCCTGCAACCCAACCCTCTGCCCCAGCCCTGAGCCCCCTCCCATATCCCACAGCCCTCACCCCTGCACCCCAGCCCTCTGCCTGGGCCCCCTCACACCCTCACCCCTTATCCCCAGTCCCACCCCAGAGCCCTCATCCCCACACCCCAACCCTCTGCCCTAGCCCTGAGCCCCCTCCCATGCCCCACAGCCCCCAACCCTGCACCCTAGCCCTCTGCCAGAGCCCCCTCACACCCCCAAAGTCCTCACTACCAGCCCCACCCCAGAGCCCTCACATTTTTACATTATTTTAAAAAATATACAGTAACTCCTCGCTTAACGTTGTAGTTCTGTTCCTGAAAAATGCTACTTTAAGTGAAACGATGTTAAGTGAATCCAATTTCCCCATAAGAATTAATGTAAATAGGGGGGCTAGGTTCCAGGAAATTTTTTTTTTTGCCAGACAAAAGACTATATTTTATATATTTATACACAGTATAAGTTTTAAACAAACGATTTAATACTGTACACAGCAATGATGATTGTGAAGCTTGGTTGAGGCGGTGGAGTCAGAAGGTGGGATATTTCTTGGGGAATGCCTTATTGCTGAATGATGAACAAGCACTCAGCTGAGCCCTCAAAAGTTAACATGTTGTTGTTAATGCAGCCTCACACTCTATAAGGCAGCACGAATTGGGGAGGGGGGACAGCATGGCAGAGAGAGACAGAGACACACACTTCGTGTGTGAGAGAGAGACTTTGAGACAGCAGATGCTGCCAGCAAGCTTCCTCCATTCTGAGCCCTGTCGTGTGCCCGTGTGCTTGGTGGAGATGGGGGGGCAGGAACGGGGGAGGGGACACCCTAACATCAGCACCCCTTTTCCCCCTCCCCCCCTGCACAGCAAGCAGGAGGTTCACAGGAGCAGCTCCAAGGCAGAGGGCAGGCACAGCACAAGGCAGTGGAGGGGTGGGACACCTGAACTGCCCAGCAATTGATAGTCTGCTGGGCAGTAGCCGCACAGGGAACTTAGGGAAGCTGATGGGAGGGCTGTTGGCCCACCCTGGTTCCAAGCCCCCACCACTAGCGCGCTAACAGGCTGCTCTTCCTGCAAACAGTGGACAAAGCAGGCGGCTGCCAAACAACACTATAAGGGAGCATAGCGCAACCTTAAATGAGCATGTTCTCTAATTCAGGGGTTCTCAAACTGTGGTCCACGGGCGGCCAGTGGTCCACGAGCTCCATTCAGGTGGTCTGCGGATAGTTCCCTCTAAGGTGCACACCTGGGCGGCTGCACATGAGAGAATGAAGGGCCACCCACCTAGTTAGTGGAGCTGCTCAGGCGTGGCTCCACTAATTAGGTGCCTGGACCCTGGAGAAGACGCACATGTAAGGTGAGGTGGTGGCCTTGGGGGGAATAGGGGATAGGTGGGAGGGGGCAGAGGTAGGGGAAGAGGGGGTGGGGGGAATTTGGGACGTGAAGGGCTACGGTGGCCAGAGAAAGAGGCTCCAGGACTGCGGCTGCTGGGGAGCGACCTCCTTCCTTCCCAGCTTCAGCTCTGTGGCTGCTATGACAGGAGAGAGACCCCCTCTCCTTTCCAGTCCGAGCTCAGGGGCTGCTGCGGTGGGGTAGAGAGGGAGAGAACCCCCCTTCTTTCCAGCCCCAGCTTGGGGGCTGCTGCAGTGGGAGAGAGGGCACATCCATCGCATTAGAAAGGTTAAGACTACTGATATTAAAATATGAGTTGTGTGCTTTTATGTGTAGAACAAAAAAAGGTAATTATTATTAAGGGGTTTTTTTTAAAGCACACTTTTACCCAAAGCACTTTACAATAGTTAGCTAACGGTACAAACAACATTTGGAAAGATCATTAAGTGGTCCACCAAGACCCTCAGCAATTTTCAAGTGGTCTGCTGAAAGAAAAGTTTGAGAGCCACTGCTCTAATTGATCAGCAACGTAACAACAAAACAACGTTAACCGGGACGACTTTAAGTGAGGAGTTATTGTATATTGGCATACAAGGCAGATGTGGGGGGGGGGGACTTGGACCTGTTCTGGGCACCACCAAAAATTATACAAACCTGCCGCCCCTGCTATCACTATCTGAGCTGTTCTGGTAGCTATCTTTCCTGCAAAGGAAGACAAAATTTTGTTACCATGAGATAGCACATGGGACAATCCTGGATACTGATCCATATCAGTAAATGCAGGCATGCTGCATCACACGGTAGCTGATGGCTTTCCTCCTCATTCATTTCAGACACGCTATTGAAGAGTTGCCAAAGACAAATGCATCCAAGATGCATCAGGCCAGCGGTAAGTGGTTCTAACTGGTATGCTCACAGGCATCCAGCTACATCAGGGCTGATATAGGAAAGATGAAACTTTTAGAATGAAGAGAGTTAAGGCTTTAGGCAGAGTATGATCATATAATACTTTGAAATAATGGGGCAAACAATCCAGCAATTGAGAACATATTCCCACTAGAAGCATTATCCAGAGTTGCCAACCTGTTTAAAACAATAGGTTTTTGCTTTGCTCTGTCATGTTTTAAACCTAGGGACTAGACAAGCTCCCATACAAAGGATGCTTTTGGAATAATGTGGAATAGAAACTATCTGAATACTATACATTCCCTTTATTTCTAATTCTCCAGATGGCTATTGTGAACATGGCCAAGAATAATCCTGCCAAGGTTTAAAATCTCTCTGATCAAAATGCACATGAATTAGATGCACAGCTAAAAGCTGTCATGGACTCTAAACATGTAACTTGAATAAAAGATTGAATGGACAGAAATGTTACCGGAGTGTCAAAATGGGGATAAAAAGAGATGCAATTTAATGTGGTACTAGTCCCAGTAATCTGAATGGGATTCATAGAAATTATGTGGCTAAATTCCATGCATCATCCTGAAAATTAATAGCATTACGCTCAACATGATTGAAGCAATACACTAATTTAGGTCCTGATCCTGGGGCGGTTTTGAGGTGCTGATTTGTTACATTGAAATGAAGGGAACTCTGCATATGAATAAAGTCACACATGTGCATAAGTGCTTACAGGATCAGGGCCTTATTCAACACTTTACATTAACCTTGATTCATACTAAATTTGGTCCACGGGAGCTAGAGACTCTCTAAAAATATTTAAAATACATGCTGGAATAGGTTGTTTAGGCTTCTGCTCTGCACTACATTGAAATATCTGCCTTCCAAAGTCTTTCCTTTCTTTAATCAGTGTAGTGTCTGAGTCCCAGTTACAAATTCAGTTAAAAGTACAATCATCCCCCAAAACAGTGTATACACTTACTTTATCCTCCATCTTCAGCACATCTGCCTCAAACCATGCTTTAGAAACAGGAGACAAATTTCTAAGGGAACCTGCCCTGAATGAACAGCTGTAGAAATCAAGTAAAATAAGTAGATTTTTTGCATTGTGACCTAAAAGTAGCAAGACTGATACTGTGCCAGTAGCTGGGCGTGAGTTCCATAGACAAGGGTCCCCGTCACTGGACTCCTGAAAGCTCAGCCTGGGGATATAGACAACTGGAGCATGCCTGAAAAATTCTAGCTAACGAAGGAACAAATATTGTGAATGTGATTCTGAGCTGGCTGTGAACATGCTCCTGTAATACATTCTTGAGCATGTCACCAAGGAAGTATACAGGGGAATGGCACAAATGTGTAGGGACAAAATCAGGAAAGCCAAGTCAAGGAATGAGTTACAACTGGCAAGAAACGTTAGAGACCCAGGAAGGGGTTCTACAACTATGTCTGACAAAAAAGAAAGATCAGGGAGGGTGTGGGTCTGCTGCTCAATGGAGAGTGTGAGCTGGGAATGGGAGATAAGAAGGTGGAGCTGATCCATGTTTACTTTGCTTTAGGCTCCACACAAAATATAGCATGTGACCGGATGATTAGTGCCGTTATCATAGACAACAAAAGGGGAAGGAATGCAGATAAGGATAAGTAAAGAACACATCGGAGATCTTCTGACTAATTTGAGACTAACAAATTTATTAGAGCATAAACTTTCGTGAGCTACAGATCACTTCATCAGATGCATTTGGTGGAAAATACAGAGGGGAGATTGATATACACACACAGAGAACATGAAACAATGGGTTTATCATACACACTGTAAGGAGAGTGATCACTTAAGATAAACCATCACCAGCAGCAGTGGGGGGAAAGGAGGAAAACCTTTCATGGTGACAAGCAAGGTAGCCTATTTCCAGCAGTTAACAAGAATATCTGAGGAACAGTGGGGGGTGGGGCGGGGTGGGGGGGAGAAATAACATGGGGAAATAGTTTTACTTTGTGTAATGACTCATCCATTCCCAGTCTCTATTCAAGCCTAAATTAATTGTATCCAGTTTGCAAATTAATTCCAATTCAGCAGTCTCTTGTTGGAGTCTATTTTTGAAGTTTTTTTGTTGAAGAATAGCCACCCTCAGGTCTGTAATCGAGTGACTGGAGAGATTGAAGTGTTCTCCAACTGGTTTTTGAATGTTATAATTCTTGACGTCTGATTTGTGTCGATTTATTCTTTTACATAGAGACTGTCCAGTTTGACCAATGTACATGGCAGAGGGGCATTGCTGGCACATGATGGCATATATCACATTGGTAGATGCGCAGGTGAACGAGCCTCTGATAGTGTGGCTGATGTGATTAGGCCCTATGATGGTGTCCCCTGAATAGATATGTGGACAGAGTTGGCAACGGGCTTTGTTGCAAGGATAGGTTCCTGGGTTAGTGGTTCTGTTGTGTGGTGTGTGGTTGCTGGTGAGTATTTGCTTCAGATTGGGGGGCTGTCTGTAAGCAAGGACTGGCCTGTCTCCCAAGATCTGTGAGAGTGATGGGTCATCCTTCTGGATAGGTTGTAGATCCTTGATGATGTGTTGGAGAGGTTTTAGTTGGGGGCTGAAGGTGATGGCTAGTGGCGTTCTGTTCTTTTCTTTGTTGGGCCTGTCCTGTAGTAGGTGACTTCTGGGTACTCTTCTGGCTCTGTCAATCTGTTTCTTCACTTCAGCAGGTGGGTATTGTAGTTGTAGGAATGCATGATAGAGATCTTGTAGATGTTTGTCTCTGTCTGAGTGGTTGGAGCAAATGCGGTTATATCGTAGAGCTTGGCTGTAGACAATGGATTGTGTGGTATGATCTGGATGAAAGCTAGAGGCATGTAGGTAGGAATAGCAGTCAGTAGGTTTCCGATATAGGGTGGTGTTTATGTGACCATCGCTTATTAGCACCGTAGTGTCCAGGAAGTGGATCTCTTGTGTTGACTGGTCCAGGCTGAGGTTGATGGTGGGATGGAAATTGTTGAAATCATGGTGGAATTCCTCAAGGGCTTCTTTTCCATGGATCCAGATGATGAAGATGTCATCAATGTAGCGCAAGTAGAGTAGGGGCATTAGGGGACGAGAGCTGAGGAAGCGTTGTTCTAAGTCAGCCATAAAAGTGTTGGCATACTGTGGGGCCATGCGGGTACCCATCGCAGTGCCGCTGATTTGAAGGTATACATTGTCCCCAAATGTGAAATAGTTATAGGTAAGGACAAAGTCACAAAGTTCAGCCACCAGGTTAGCCGTGACATTATCGGGGATACTGTTCCTGACGGCTTGTAGCCCGTCTTTGTGTGGAATGTTGGTGTAGAGGGCTTCTACATCCATAGTGACTTGGATGGTATTTTAGGAAGATCACCAATGGATTATAGTTTCCTCAGGAAGTCAGTGGTGTCTCGAAGATAGCTGGGAGTGCTGGTAACGTAGGGCCTGAGGAGGGAGTCTACATAGCCAGACAATCCTGCTGTCAGGGTGCCAATGCCTGAGATGATGGGGCATCCAGGATTTCCGAATTTATGGATCTTGGGTAGCAGATAGAATACCCCAGGTCGGGGTTCTAGGGGTGTGTCTGTGCGGATTTGTTCTTGTGCTTTTTCAGGGAGTTTCTTGAGCAAATGCTGTAGTTTCTTTTGGTAACTCTCAGTGGGATCAGAGGGTAATGGCTTGTAGAAAGTGGTGTTGGAGAGCTGCCTAGTAGACTCTTGTTCATACTCCGACCTATTCATGATGACGACAGCACCTCCTTTGTCAGCCTTTTGAATTATGATGTCAGAGTTGTTTCTGAGGCTGTGGATGGCATTGTGTTCTGCACGGCTGAGGTTATGTGGCAAGTGATGCTGCTTTTCCACAATTTCATCTCGTGCACATTGGTGGAAGCACTCTATGTAGAAGTCCCAGTCTGCTGTATCGACCTTCAGGAGGAGTCCACCCAGAATCCTTCTTTTTGTAGTGTTGGTAGGAAGGTCTCTGTGGGTTAATATGTTGGTCAGAGGTGTGTTGGAAATATTCCTTGAGTTGGAGACATCAAAAATAGGATTCTAGATCACCACAGACCTGTATCACATTTGTGGGGGTGGAGGGGCAAAAGGAGAGGCCCCGAGATAGGACAGATTCTTCTGCTGGGCTCAGAGTATAGTTGGATAGATTAACAATATTGCTGGGTGAGTTACGGGAACCACTGTTGTGGCCCCATGTGGCATGTAGTAGTTTAGATAGCTTAGTGTCCTTTTTCTTTTGTAGAGAAACAAAGTGTGTGTTGGCTTGTCTAGTTTTTGTAAAGTCCAGCCACGAGGAAGTTTGTGTGCAAGGTTGGTTCTTTATGAGAGTATCCAGTTTTGAGAGCTCATTCTTAATCTTTCCCTATTTGCTGTAGAGGATGTTGATCAGGTGGTTCCGCAGTTTCTTTGAGAGTGTGTGGCACAAGCTGTCAGCATAGTCTGTGTGGTATGTAGATTGTAATGGATTTTTTACCTTCAGTCCTTTTGGTATGATGTCCATCTGTTTGCATTTCGAGAGGAAGATGATGTCTGTCTGTATCTGTACGAGTTTTTTCATGAAGTTGACAGATTTCCACTCTATACGGCTAAATTCAGTGCCTTGCATAATGACAGGTTTCAGAGTAGCAGCTGTGTTAGTCTGTATTCGCAAAAAGAAAAGGAGTACTTGTGGCACCTTAGAGACTAACAAATTTATTTGAGCATAAGCTTTCGTGATCTACAGCTCACCATGATTTCAACAATTTCCATCCCACCATCAACCTCAGCCTGGACCAGTCCACACAAGAGATCCACTTCCTGGACACTACGGTGCTAATAAGCGATGGTCACATAAACACCACCCTATATCGGAAACCTACTGACCGCTATTCCTACCTACATGCCTCTAGCTTTCATCCAGATCATACCACATGATCCATTGTCTACAGCCAAGCTCTACGATATAACCTCATTTGCTCCAACCACTCAGACAGAGACAAACACCTACAAGATCTCTATCATGCATTCCTACAACTACAATACCCACCTGCTGAAGTGAAGAAACAGACTGACAGAGCCAGAAGAGTACCCAGAAGTCACCTACTACAGGACAGGCCCAACAAAGAAAAGAACAGAACGCCACTAGCCATCACCTTCAGCCCCCAACTAAAACCTCTCCAACGCATCATCAAGGATCTACAACCTATCCTGAAGGACGACCCATCACTCTCACAGATCTTGGGAGACAGGCCAGTCCTTGCTTACAGACAGCCCCCCAATCTGAAGCAAATACTCACCAGCAACCACACACCACACAACAGAACCACTAACCCAGGAACCTATCCTTGCAACAAAGCTCGTTGCCAACTCTGTCCACATATCTATTCAGGGGACACCATCATAGGGCCTAATCACATCAGCCACACTATCAGAGGCTCGTTCACCTGCGCATCTACCAATGTGATATATGCCATCATGTGCCAGCAATGCCCCTCTGCCATGTACATTGGTCAAACTGGACAGTCTCTACGTAAAAGAATAAATGGACACAAATCAGATGTCAAGAATGATAGCATTCAAAAACCAGTTGGAGAACACTTCAATCTCTCCAGTCACTCGATTACAGACCTGAGGGTGGCTATTCTTCAACAAAAAAACTTCAAAAACAGACTCCAACGAGAGACTGCTGAATTGGAATTAATTTGCAAACTGGATACAATTAATTTAGGCTTGAATAGAGACTGGGAATGGATGAGTCATTACACAAAGTAAAACTATTTCCCCATGTTATTTCTCTCCCCCCCCACCCCCCTCCACTGTTCCTCAGATATTCTTGTTAACTGCTGGAAATAGCCTACCTTGCTTGTCACCATGAAAGGTTTTCCTCCTTTCCCCCCCCTGCTGCTGGTGATGGCTTATCTTAAGTGATCACTCTCCTTACAGTGTGTATGATAAACCCATTGTTTCATGTTCTCTGTGTGTGTATATCAATCTCCCCTCTGTATTTTCCACCAAATGCATCCGATGAAGTGAGCTGTAACTCACAAAAGCTTACGCTGAAATAAATTTGTTAGTCTCTAAGGTGCCACAAGTACACCTTTTCTTTTTGCGAATACAAACTAACACAGCTGCTACTCTGAAACCTGACTAATTTGAATGAATTGAAGTCAGCAGGGCCTGATGCTATTCAGCCCATGGTGCTGAAGAAATTAGCTGAAGAAATCTCAGAGCCGCTGGCAATAATAGTTTCAAACTCATGGTGACAGGCAGAACCATCCCTAGGGTACAGCGAATCGGGGAGGCCGCCCTGCGGTGGCTGCCCCGAATCGCCATACCCGAGGGATGGCTCTGTGTACATGTCATGCAGGGGGTGCTAGGCCAGCCCGGGAGGGATGCGGTTAGGGTTCGGGAAGCCAGGCTGGCCCGGAGGGTTAGTGGGGGACCTGGTGCCGGCAGCAGGGGTCGGGCCCACACTCATTGGCAGGAAGCAGCAGCAGCAACCCCAGCCAGTCCTGCCAGCTCCCGGCGTCACTCAGGGGAAGGGGTGGAAGCTGGAAAGAGGCAGGACAGGGGCAGAGCAGGAGCAGGAAGAGGTGGGGGTGTGGGCGGGGTCTGGGGCGGAGGGGAGGGGAGGGGAGGGTTGTCCCAGGCCCTGTACCCCACTAGGGATAGCCCTGGTGACAGGAAGACTGGGGAAGGGCTAATGTAGTGCCCATGTTTAAAAAGGTGAAAAAAGGAGTTGCTGGGCAACTATAGACCAGTCAGCCTGACCATGATGCCTGGGACGCTACTAGAGTAATGTATAAAACCTTCCATTTGCAAATACCTGGAGGATGATGGGGGTGATCGCTAGCACCCAGCCTGGATTGATTAAGAACAAATCATGCCAATGGCAAACCAGCTTGATTTCCCTCTTCAACAAGGTAACGGGTTTGGTGGATGAGGGAAGGCAGTGGACATAATATACCTGGACTTTAGCAAGGCTTTTGACACAGTCCCACATGACATTCTCATAAATAAGTTGGAGAAATGAGGCTTTAGTAGAACTACCATTAAGTGGATACTTAACTGATTAAACAACTGCAAACAAAGAAAAGGAGTACTTGTGGCACCTTAGAGATTAACAAATGTATTAGAGCATGAGCTTTCGTGAGCTACAGCTTATGCTCTAATAAATTTGTTAGTCTCTAAGGTGCCACAAGTACTCCTTTTCTTTTTACGGATACAGACTAACACGACTGCTACTCTGAAACCTGCAAACAAAGAGTAACTATCAATGGAATGATGTCAAATTGGAAGGAGGTCTCAAGCGGGGTTCCACAGGAATCTGTTCTGGGTCCAGTGTTCATTAACATCTTTATTAATGACCTGAATGTAGGAATCGAGAGCATACCGGTAAAACCAAATGCACAAATACAGAATGGGGAATAATTGGCTTGGTAGCAGCACAGGTGAGAAGGATCTGGGAGTTGTGGTGGATGACGACCTCAACATGGGTCAGCAATGCGATGCTGTTGCAAAAAAAGCAAATGTGATTTGGGTTATATTAACAGAGGCATAGCATGCAAATTATGGGAAGTGACAGTACTGCCCTAATCAGTGCTGGTTAGGCCTCAGTTGGAGTACTATGACCAATCTTGGTCACCACTGTGTAGAAAGGATGTAGAGAAATTGGAAAGGATCCAGAGGTGAGCAACAAAGCGGATCAAAGGGATGGAATGCCAGCCAGATGAGCGACGCTGAAGGAACTGGGTATGTTTAGTTTGGAAAAGAGGAGCTTAAGGAGGAGGATATGATAGAGGTCTTCAAATACTTGAAAGGCTGCCATAAAAAAGATGGAGAAAAATTGTTCTCTCTTGCCACAGAGAGCAGGACAAGACACAATGGGTTCAAAGTACAGCATAGCTGATTAGATTAAATGTTAGGAAAAACCTCTTAACTGTAAGAACAGTAGGATAATGAAACAGACCTGCCTAGGGAGGTTGTGGACATTCGTTCACTGGAGGTTTTCAAAAGGAGGCTGGAGAGCCATCTGTCTTGGATGGTTTAAACACAACAAACCCTGCATCTTGGCAGTGGATTAGACTAGATAACCTTTGCAGTCTCTTTTAACCCTATGGTTCTATGTTCTTCCCAATTTCATGCAGCTGTGACACATTTTAATGTCTGACTATTAAATATCCAGGCAAGAAAGAAAAACTGCTTCTCCAAACACCATATTATCCACTGGAGTTAGTCAGTGAAGATTTGGTCCCTGAACTTCTTTTTTGTCTTATGGATCAAATTATAGCCAAGGGTTTCTTCCAGGGCAAGTCTTTGGTCAAACGTCAGTCAAAGCACAGTGCATCCTCCTCTGCATAGAAGACACATGGTGGGGGGAGGCATGCAGGGTCAAGTGCCTACCCCGATTTCTGTTTGGCCTGCTGGGGATGGGGGGGTAGGAGGAGGGGCTCTGTCCTTCTCCTGCTGCACCCTGGCTGCCGGGCCAGGTGGGGAGCAAAGGGGGCAGGACCAGCCACTTCTCACGCCAGCCATTGATCTGTGCAGTGCTGTAGCTGCCTACGAGAGCCCGGCTGGGGAGGCAGCAGCGATGGGCCACCCCTGCCCAGGCCCGGCTGCCGGGGACAGGGGCTGAGTGAGCCAGAGTCCCCTCTTCCCTCAGCACGTTTCTGGCTCACTCAGCCCCTGTCCCTGGCAGCTGGGCCCAGGCAGGGAGCAGGCCACCACTGTCACTTCTCCGGCCGGGCTCTCTCTCAGGCAGAGCAGTGACCTGGAGTGGACAGCTTCAGCTGGTGTGAAAAATGGCTCCCTCCCGCTCCCTGCCTGGGCCTGACTGCCAGGGACGGGCTGAACAGGCCAGGGGAGGTGCAGTGGGAGAAGGATACAGCCTTCATTCCCTCCCCACAGGTTACTCTGCTGGGGCAGGGAGAGCGCACTGGCCCTGGGCTGGGTGCAGGTGGAGGAGACACATAGGTTGGTCACATGTCCTCCCCTTTAGATTGTCCCATCCCCCCGTCCCTCATCCTCCCCCCGTATTGGGTGGAACAAGTGTTTATGCTCCTCCATAGTATAATTCATGAACCCAAAGGGATTAGTATTCTGATATCTGGTTGCTACTTGCAGTCTTTCCAGATGAGTGGAGTAGGGAAACCAAGATGACTTGCTTAATTCACAATGACTGGATGTTTGTTGTCCATTGCTTCCAGAGATCAAACCTCCCCGTTCCAGCAAATACCAAACTGTGGGTTTGCTCAACCATTTATCCATGGTTGGTGGTTTGGAGTCCAGCCATAGTTTATTATGCATTTCCTAGCAAAGTCTGCTGATTTGCTTGTTGGGGAAATTTACCAGTATTCGTACATGAATACCCCAAGGGAAGGGATGAGCTGGATCAGTCAGAATTATTTAACAGTTTGTTCTCTATTACTTTCGCTCCAATAGTATCTGCTCTGCTTTTATCTTTTATCTTTTTCCTCCCAAGCAGGAGGTGAAAGTAACTGATGGGCTGAATGAAAAGCTGGAAACACCTGGGGTGGGGAGGGGGGGAGGGGGGAATATAGGACATGTGGTGCCGGGGGCGGGGAGGGGAATGCTGTGTCTCTTTCAATCCACATCTACCCATGTAGGTGTGTTTGTGAGAGTAAATGAGTGTATCTGTCTGCAAAGCACTGTAACCTCCTCTGACACAGATGTTATAGAAGTGCAAAGTATTACTGCTGATGTGTGCATACAATGGAGCTGCTCCTAATGTGGGTGCTCAGGGTCAGGAGGGAAGATGGTTCTTCCTTCAGATACACCCGTAGGGTCAGGCAAAATCCTAGTTCTGGGATCCTGCATTGATCCGGGACTCTTTCCCTGTCTATTTTCCTGGAGCGTAAATTGACCCGAAGGTGAGGGGGAAGAGACAACCCACACGTAAGGGATGGTAGATTGTTCATAGTTCCCTGTGCACTGAGGCACATTCCCTTCCTGACTTCCTCTGGGCTGTGAGCTTCTACACCTCCCGCTGCTCTGGGCTGTGGCTAAACGCCATATTCTAGCCCATAGTATCATCCAGTAGAATATCACTTTTCCCAAGGTCCATAAATTTTCCCTGGCCTGGGCTTTGAGAATCTGTGATTTTTTAAAGGATCTGCTACCATTTGGGCCCTTTCTAAAACTATCTGTGGCTTTGGGCCCTTTACTTTTTTTCAAAATCAGACTGTATAGGGACTTGGAGCTTGTCCCAACTTCATCAGCCAAGAGGAACGGGAAGAAAAAAAGAGTCAGGCCAAAGCTCCAGGAGCAAATCAGAGTGTTAGTTTTCTGGATACAATATGATTGGTTGTTGGTGTTACAGACTGACCCAAACACTCAATCAGTGTCTATTATTTTGAGATTGGATTTCTTCACCCTCTGTTATCTGTGTTCTTGGCAACAACTAAGTGGTGACATGCAGTAAATGTGTGACCTTCATGTCTGCCAAGTAACTACTATGTAGAAAATTAACTCATGCAAGAGGATCTGAAATCTACTCACTGGAACCGTGGAATCATTCTGGGTCCAAATGCTGATACTTAATACCCAGTTCTTGCTGTTAGAGAGACATGACTGGGTCACAGAACACATAATGTACATTTCACCTTCCTTCCTGCAAAGTAACCATACTTATTTATAAGCATTGTAAACTCTTCCACAGCCTACAAACTAGAAAAGGAGTACTTGTGGCACCTTAGAGACTAACAAATTTATTTGAGCATAAGCTTTCGTGAGCTACAGCTCACTTCATTGGATTGAGCTGTAGCTCACGAAAGCTTATGCTCAAATAAATTTGTTAGTCTCTAAGATGCTACAAGTACTCCTTTTCTTTTTGCAAATACAGACTAACACGGCTGCTACTCTGAAGCCTACCAACTGTGCTCGCTAAATGAATAAAACAAAACTATGCTCAGAAAAAAGAAATATACACACAGCACATGTTTTCATCAGATTGTTCAAGATGGTTGGAAGGAGGAATCAGGACTGGATGATATTTCCCAGACAGCTGTTCATACATTGGTTGTTGCAATATATGAGCTAAAACAGAATTCTTAATCTTTCTTCCCCACTTCTTGATCACTGTAGATAACACCATCCTGCCTATGAGCTGGGTATCATCTTTGACTCAGAACTCTCTCCATGTCCTTACAACTAGACTATGTCTAAATCTTACTGATTCTTTCTGCATGTCCCCTCTTTCCCCCACTTACAAGCCCTGTGTCAACAGCATAGGAATAATGTCACCTAGTCAATTTGGAATAAAGAAAGCTAGTTCCACTTGATAGTGTAGCCTGTAGGGCTAGCCTGCTTGCTTGCCTATATATGGTTTCTTAGTTTCTGATCGGTTTGATTATTTGGTTTATTAGAATAGGTTATAATTGGGGCTGTTAAAAAAATTAAGCATGATTAATTGCACAATTAAAAAAGTAATCATGATTAATTGCGCAATTAATCACACCGTTAAACAATAATAGAATACCATTTATTTAAATATTTTGGATGTTTTCTACATTTTTAAATTGATTGATTTAAATGTATATTGATTTCAATTACAACACAGAATACAAAGTGTACAGTGCTCACTTTATATTTATTTTTGATTACAAGTATTTACACTGTAAAAAAAAAAGAAAATTTCGATTTACCTCATACAACTACTGTAGTGCAATCTCTTGATCATGAAAGTTGAACTTAAAAATGTAGAATTATGTAAAAAACAACAACCCTGCATTCAAAAATAAAACAATGTAAAATTTTAGAGCCTGCAAGTCCACTCAGTTCTACTTCTTATTCAGCCAATTACTCAGACAAACAAGTTTGTTTGCATTTGCAGGAGATAATGCTGCCCACTTCTTGTTTGCAGTGTCACCTGAAAGTGAGAACAGGCATTCTCATGGCACTATTATAGCCGACGACGCAAAATATTTACGTGCCAGATGTGCTAAAGATTCATATGTCCCTTCACGCTTAAACCAGCATTTCAGGGGACATGCGTCCATGCTGATGACGTGTTCTGCTCGATAACAATCCAAAGCAGTGCGGACCAACGCATGTTCATTTTCATTATCTGAGTCAGATTTCACCAGCAGAAGGTTGATTTTATTTTTTGATAGTTCAGGTTCTGTATTTTCTGCATCGGAGTGTTGCTCTTTTAAGACTTCTAAAAGCATTCTCCACACCTCATCCCTCTCAGATTTTGAAAGGCACTTCAGATTCTTAAACCTTGGGTTGAGTGCTGTAGCTATCTTTACAAATCTCACATTGGTACCTTCTTTGTGTTTTGTCAAATCTGCAGTGAAAGTGTTCTTAAAATGAACAATATGTGCTGGGTCATCATCCGAGATTGCTGTAACATGAAATGTATGGCAGAATGCAGGTAAAGCAGAGCAGGGGACATACAATTCTCCCCCAAGTAGTTCCGTCACAAATTTAATTAACGCATTATTTTTTTAATGAGTGTCATCAGCATGGAAGCATCTGTCCTCGGGAATGGTGACCAAAGCAGGAAGGGGCATCCGGCATTTAGCATATCTGGCAAGTAAATACCTTGCAATGCCGACTACAAAAGTGCCATTCAAATGCCTGTTCTCACTTTCTGGTGATGTTGTAAATAAGACGAGAGCAGCATTATCTCCTGTAAATGTAAATAAACTTGTTTGACTTAGCAATTGGCTGAACAAGAAGTAACACTGAGTGGACTTGTAGACACTGAAGTTTTACATTGTTTTGTTTTTCAGTGCAGTTATATAACAAAAAAAAATCTAGATTTGTAAGTTGCACTTTCACGACAAAGAGATTGCACTACAGGACTTGTATGAGGTGAATTGAAAAATACTATTTCTTTTGTTTAGTTTTGTTTCTATATCATTTTTACAGGGCAAATATTTGTAATCAAAAATAATGTACATTTTGATTTCAATTACAACTCAGAATACAATATATATGAAAATGTAGAAAAGCATCCAAAATATTTAATACATTTCAATTGGTATTCTATTGTTTAATAGTGTGATTAAAATTGCAATTAATCGCAATTAATTTATTTAATCACGATTAATTTTTTTGAGTTAATCACATGAGTTAACTGTGATTAATCAACCACCCTAGTTATAACAGATTTATATTAAAGTATTTTGGCTGTAATGCAAGGGACTTACAGGCCACATCCTGTATGTTGAGCTAAGGCAAAGTTAGCATACATATGTCTGGGATCTTTCACCTAAATAGATAGTGATGAGTTAAAGCACAAGGTTCATATGTGGCTTGACCTTTAACACAGATAGATAAGGAATGTGTTGAACATATTACTGGGCCCCCATGGGTGCAAAGGGGCATGGCATAAGGGGCTGGGAGAGGTCAGTCCCCAGCCCAGCCCATGGGCACTGTTTACAAACTGGCTGCCAGCAGAGGCACACTGCACTGCCAATGCCCCCCCTCACCAGTAGGGTTGCCAGGTGTCCTTTTTTCGACTAGACCACCTGGTTGAAAAGGGACACTGATGGCTCTGATCAGCACTGCTAACCACAACTGCACATTGCCCCCCACAGACCCACTGCCCAGCATCCCAACACACACAGACCTCCCTCACCACCCCACTGACCAGCACCCCACCACATCCCTGTGCCCAGTGCCCCAAAACACACAAACCTCTTCCCCCTCACTGCCCAGAGCTTCCCCACAGAACCCCCAGAGACCCACTGCCACATCCTCTGCCCCCTGGCCGCACTCACTGGCCCCGCTGCGAGGTGGCTGTTTCCACCAGGCTAAGCTGGCAGCATGGTTGGGGACAGTCCCAGGGCGGATATTGCTCTGGCCCCTTGAGAACAGCACAATCAGCCAGGCAGGAGTGGGAGTGGGGCCTGCCTAAGCCAGGCTCTCGCAGGACCCATTTGCCTGGCGAGGCCCGCTGAGCCTCCCATGTTGCCCCAGTCCCCCCCCGGCCAAGATCAGCCTGGCCTCTGCACCAGTCCCAGGTGGCTTGGCCCTGGGGAGGAAGGTGTGGCCCCACAGGTAGTAAGCAGCAGAGACTGCTCGGAGCAATGCTGGGGAGTGGGACATACCCCTGGGATGCAGCTCCCCAAGAGCCCCTCTGGCCTGGTTGTACCCACTGGCCCCATGACCAGCAGCCGTGACCAGCCCGCATGGTGGAGCCAGGCTGTTGGGTGGCGAGCCCCTTACAGGTGAGCTGGGAGCAGCTGGTGAGGTGCTCACAGGGCCTGGGCACTGGACTGCCCTGGGCGAGGGGTCAGACCCAGCTATGTGGATGGGTTAGAAGGGTCCGTAATGGGCCCCCTCCCAGTGTGGGCCTGGCGCCATGGTGCCATTGGCGCCATTGTAAACCCAGTACTGCCCTTTTAAACTTAACAGGTACACCACAAGGAAAGAACTGAAATAACCAGGTAGGACAAAAATAACAGATGTGAGACTGATCTAATGTCATTAATATGTATGTATATGTCATCAATACTTACAAACATACCAGCTTATGGAGTAAGTGTACCCTGACATTTTGTCGGTGAGGAAACCAAGTTTGGACATAAAAGAAGGGCCTGAGTGCTCAAACTCTGTAAGAGGGGTGATCCACCATGCCAAGGGAGCTTCTAAGTTCCAGTTATGCTAAGCTTCTGAGTTCCAAAGCTACTAAGTGTCTAAGCTTTAGGGTTTCTAGGTTTCGAACTTCAAGTTTCAGGCTTCTTTGTTTATTAGTCTATTAGTCTGTTACTTCTTAATTGAAAGTTTTAAGTCAGTTAGTTAAGTAAAACTCTAAGTTAGCTTTGATAGCTCTTTAGCTTCTCCTAAGCTCTGCACCTCCCACTCAAGAATTGAGGAACCTGGACCTGAACTCTTTTGGCATTCCAGAAGCACGGCTGGTCCTTTGTCTCTTATCACCACATCATCAAGGAAGGGTGTGAGTATATTAATCAAAACTTTATACTATATAATATCACACATATCTAATCTAGAACAATATTACTGCACTTGTAACTCTAATTATTTTACCATTTGATTTTATAATTCCATTTATCTCAATAAAAGTTTTTAAGACTACATTTGTCTTAGTTTGAGCATCCTGTCATACCCCCGAGGGTCCTTTGCACACAATATAAGCCTGATCTGTGACAAGAATCTTATTATCTTCTGATCAGATTAATTGGTGAGCCTATGACCCATACTAACCAAATTAATAATATTAACCTCCTCAAATCAGATGCCTGCAATGGGCCCCACTCTGGGCCTGAAGGGGTTGTTGACTAATATATGCTGACTAGCATATATATATAATATATATCATATTAATAATAGGTATTAGCCTCACAATATGTATATTACTATTCATTAAGAACCAATAACATTAAGCACAAATATTGTAACTGTGATTTAGCCTCAAGTGGCCTATACCATAATCCTATTCACTTATGCTAAATATCCCATAACACCTTGTATTTGCTGAAGTGAGCATTTGGCATAAGCAGATAGGAAACTTGTCAAAATCAAGATACATTTGTTCTCTGCTTTAGTACAAGCTAGGGAAGCATCTTCACGGGTCAGTACCTGGAATGCTAGTATCCAAAACAAAGATAACCAAGGAACAGAACAATAAGTTAGGGAACTGGAACAAATTGATGGGCTGGATTTTAGTGATATGTAATGAGATGTGTAACTTGTAAATACATATAAATACCAACTGAAATGTGTAACTTGGGGAGCATACCTTTGTGTAAAGTGCATGTAATATGGCTGCACAGGACTGGTATTGTATAAAGAAAAGGAGTACTTGTGGCACCTTAGACACTAACAAATTTATTTGAGCATAAGCTTTCATGAGCTACAGCTCACTTCATCAATATAGAACTTTTTTTTCCTCTACCATAATAATAAACCTGACTGACACTGGTAATTTGGTCTCTTGAGTATATTTCATAATGGACCAAAGTGTGGTCAAGCAGTTGGCTATACAATTTATCAGCTGTGTTAATAAGAGCCTGTGGGCTCAATCAGCCTCACCCTGCTACACTTCCAGTGTCAGACCTGAAGGGAGGAGTTAAAAGGGCTGGACAGTGGCTTAGTTAGGGCTGGTCAGGAAGGAGAGCATCTCTTTGCCTCAGGAAGTTGCATAGGACTCTGGCAGACAGAGCTTCCCAGAAGGAAGGTACATCTGCTGCAAGGAGCCCAAGGCAATTGGGAACAAAAGTATCAGGCAGTGAGTCAGCCCAGGATTCTTTGCCCTGGTGTGTTTTTTAAGGTTTGTATAGCAGTGGTTCTTCACCAGGGGTATATGGATCCCAGCGGGTCTGTAAAGGTCTTCCAGGGGGGTACATCAACTCATCTAGATATTTGCCTAGTTTTACAACAGGCTATATAAAAAGCACAAACAAAATCAGTATAAAATAAAATTTCATACAGACAATGACTTGTTTATACTGCTCTATATCCTATACTACTGAAATGTAAGTAGAATATTCCAATCAGTTTATTTTGTAATATATGGTAAAAATGAGAGAGTATGCAATATTTCAGTAACAGCGTGCTGTGTGTAATTTGTATTTCTAGGTCTGATTTTGTAAGCAAGTAGTTTTAAGTGAGGCAAAACTTAGGGATACGCAAGACAAACCAGGTTTCAGAGTAGCAGCCGTGTTAGTCTGTATTCTCAAAAAGAAAAGGAGTACTTGTGGCACCTTACAGACTAACAAATTTATTAGAGCATATGCTTTCGTGAGCTATAGCTAACTTCATCGGATGCATTTGGTGGAAAAAACAGAGGGGAGATTGATATACACACACAGAGAACATGAAACAATGGGTTTATCATACACACTGTAAGGAGAGTGATCACTTAAGATAAGCCATCACCAGCAGCAGGGGGGGAAGGAGGAAAATCTTTCATGGTGACAAGCAAGGTAGCCTATTTCCAGCAGTTAACAAGAATATCTGAGGAACAGTGGGGGGTGGGCTGGGGTGGGGGGGAGAAATAACATGGGGAAATAGTTTTACTTTGTGTAATGACTCATCCATTCCCAGTCTCTATTCAAGCCTAAATTAATTGTATCCAGTTTGCAAATTAATTCCAATTCAGCAGTCTCTCGTTGGAGTCTGTTTTTGAAGCTTTTTTGCTGAAGGATAGCCACTCTTAGGTCTGTAATCGAGTGACCAGAGAGATTGAAGTGTTCTCCAACTGGTTTTTGAATGTTATAATTCTTGACGTCTGATTTGTGTCCATTCATTCTTTTACGTAGAGACTGTCCAGTCTCTCTGGTCACTCGATTACAGACCTAAGAGTGGCTATCCACTCCAACGAGAGACTGCTGAATTGGAATTAATTTGCAAACTGGATACAATTACCTTAGGCTTGAATAGAGACTGGGAATGGATGAGTCATTACACAAAGTAAAACTATTTCCCCATGTTATTTCTCCCCCCCACCCCAGCCCACCCCCCACTGTTCCTCAGATATTCTTAAAAAGAAAAGGAGTACTTGTGGCACCTTAGAGACTAACAAATTTATTAGAGCATAAGTAGCTCACGAAAAGTACTCCTTTTCTTTTTGCGAATACAGACTAACACGGCTGCTACTCTGAAACCTCAGATATTCTTGTTAACTGCTGGAAATAGCCTACCTTGCTTGTCACCATGAAAGGTTTTCCTCCTCCCCCCCCCCGCCCGCTGCTGGTGATGGCTTATCTTAAGTGATCACTCTCCTTACAGTGTGTATGATAAACCCATTGTTTCATGTTCTCTGTGTGTGTATATCAATCTCCCCTCTGTTTTTTCCACCAAATGCATCCGATGAAGTGAGCTGTAGCTCACGAAAGCTTATGCTCTAATAAATTTGTTAGTCTCTAAGGTGCCACAAGTACTCCTTTTCTTTTTGCAAGACAAACCAGACTCCTGAAAGGGGTACAGTAGTCTGGCAAGGTTAGAGTCACAGGTGCCACAAGTACTCCTTTTCTTTTTGCGAATACAGACTAACACGGCTGCTACTCTGAAAGTTGTATAGTACTAACCTTCCTTAGCCACTTACATGCTAATGGCAAAGTGCTGCTCTCTGATCTGCATATCCAATCTTCTGATTTCCGTTTCACATCCATGCACAGAATATGCACAGGCAAGGAGAGCTGAACTCTGCTGTGTGCATCTGAGAGTAGAATTTGGCCATAAGGATTTTTGTAAATACACTGAGGTTACTTTACTTCTCTCAGATCATCTGTCAACTCCAGCTGTTCAGAAAGTGCTGAGAATATATGGTAAAAACAAACGTGGGTGGGGAAAAGGGCACAGGGTCTTGGCACTTGTATTTCACTGATGTACATCCATTTGTAGTCAGTCCCACATATGCCAAGTGTCCTGAGATCGGTGTTGGAGGAAAATGTGCTATCTCTAAGTCTGTCCTTCAGAGGTGTCACTAACAGATTGTACCATTGCAGCTCCACCTTCAGCTGCTTTCTTCCCATTTCACCAACACTTTCTTGTACTCAGCCAGCTCCATAGCTGTTTGAGCTCTTCCTTCCAAGTAGTTTTTCCCCCGTTTTCAGCTTTTAACCTATCATTTGCAGGTCTCACATGCATCTAGAATTTTTTGTCAGTTTATGTCGTGGCTCCTATACAGCACCCCACCTGCTAGTGCAAATGAATCAGTGGGGTATTGAGGCTTTGAAGGCACAGGCTTCAAACAGCTACACTATTTTGGAGAAAGAAAAGGAGTACTTGTGGCACCTTAGAGACAAACAAATAAATTTGTTAGTCTCTAAGATGCCACAAGTACTCCTTTTCTTTTTAGAGATACAGTCTAACACGTCTGCTACTCTGAAAACTATTTTGGAGAAAAATGCAGACAAGTAGGCAGTAAAATGAAGGAAGAAAACCCAAGTGAAGAAGAGGTGTCTGAACGGGACCTGGTTTTCTTTGAGTGCTCTTTTAGCACCTTGATTATCCAATGGCCCCACTGACTGTTTGGCAGATTTCCTGCTTCTGATGCACTTAAAATTTTTTTGCTATTAGTTTTTGTGTCCTTGGCTAGTTGCTCTTCAAATTCCTTTTGGCCTACCTTATTATATTTTTATACATGACTTGCCAGAGGTTATGCTCCTTCCTCCAACCCCCACTAACTAGGATTTGACTTCCAAGTTTTAAAGGATGCCTTTTTGCTTCTGTGACACGTGGCTAGAAAGGGTTAAACATCCTGCAAAATAAATTACCCTCAAAAGACATGTGGGGAGATAATGTTTGTGGTTTTGTGTATTTACATATGTATGAGTAGGGTCCCAAAATGTAATCAACAGATCCTGTCTATACTGTATTTTGATCATTCACGTGAAAGATCTGATTCATTCACAGGTCAAAAGAAGATCCTAGCATTTAAATGAATTGTAAACATGGGATATCTTGGTATCCATCTCTCTTTGAAATGTACTGTGAATGGTGGAGGAACAAGTGTGACATCCTATACCTTGGGGGAGTGTACTGTAACCCCCCATATTCCTCATTTTCATATAAGCGCGATCTTAAATATAAAGTGTGCCTTGGAAGATATAGGGGAAAGGTTATGATCTGCTGAAAGTAATTTCTCTATCCATATATGTGTATCATTAATGCATATTGACAAGTTTCAGAGTAGCAGCCATGTTAGTCTGTATTTGCAAAAAGAAAAGGAGGACTTGTGGCACCTTAGAGACTAACAAATTTATTTGAGCATACATTGAGCTACAGCTCACGAAAGCTTATGCATCTGATGAAGTGAGCTGTAGCTCACGAAAGCTTATGCTCAAATAAATTTGTTAGTCTCTAAGGTGCCACAAGTACTCCTTTTCTTATTAATGCATATGAAGTTATAAGGATTGTGGTGTATGGTTGTCACTAAAACATGCTGTAAATTGGGAAATCAGCCAGATATCAGCTCTCTAGAGACAACAGCAAGGAAAGTAACCAACGCCCAGGCAGGGTGTCAAGCAACCCATCAACAGCCATTGTCCAGCAAGGGAGCTACAATGCAATGACTCACCTGCATGAGGCCACACCAGGGGAATTGCTCAACCTTGCTTAGAGAGACTCAGCAATGCATTGAGAGTTTAGACTTCGTGCTTATATTTAATTTTATTTTATTTTGGTAACCACTCTGACTTTTTTCCTGTCACTGAAAAAAACAACTGTTTATAGTCAATAAATTTGTTTATCTTTACCAGTGAGTTTGTATGAAGTGTGGGACAAATCTGCTCAGGTTGGCAAAGGCTGGTGTATGTCCACTTTCCATTGTTGAAGTGGTGAACCTATTAATAAATTTGCACTGCCCGTCTTGAGCAGTGCAAGACAGTATATTCCTGGGGTACAGTGCTGGGAACTGGGGGGGGGGGAGATTTGGCTGGTGCCTTTCTCTGTGTGATTGATGAGTGGCTCTAGGAGCATTCATCCAATCGAGCTGGGTGTGGGGCTCCACGTGCAGTTGTGCTGAGTGATCACAGCTCCTGGAGGGGTTTGCTGCTGGTCACTAGCAAGGCATTGTGAGAGACAGCCCAGGCTGGGGAGATTTCAGGAGGCAGAGTCTGAGACTGCACCCCAGGGAGATCTTGTCACAACAAGCAAATGGCCTTATATTAATTCAATAGCTAAGTACAGGCAATGGACCTCCTTCAAAGTAATGCTAATTACCTTTTGAACTCCAACTTGTCAAAAGACATGAAATTGTATAAAAGATCCTTGGGTTCTGATTCTGTCATCTCAGATCTGGTTAGGCTTCATCGGGGGAAGTTTGAGTCACAAGACTGAGGTCCCAGTTATGCTGGTATGCCCTGAATATGAGATTTGGACATTGGACTATAACCTATGAACTATTTCTGAAAGAACTCTTTACAACTGCAAAGCTCACCATCTCTGCTAAAAGAAAAGGAGAACTTGTGGCACCTTAGTGACTAACAAATTTATTTGAGCATAAGCTTTCGTGAGCTACAGCTCACTTCATTGGATGCATCCGATGAAGTGAGCTGTAGCTCACGAAAGCTTATGCTCAAATAAATTTGTTAGTCTCTAAGGTGCCACAAGTACTCCTTTTCTTTTTGCGAATACAGACTAACACAGCTGCTACTATGAAACCTGTCATCTCTGCTATGAATCTGAACCTCAATGAATAGAACTCATGTCTGCATGTATATTGATCTTTTAACCATATTCTCACTTTTTTGTTTTTTAATAAAGTTTAGTTTAGTTAATAAAAATTGGCTGTAGCGTGTATTTGGGTAAGATCTGAACCATTCATTAACCTGGGAGGTAATGTGTCCGATCCTTTAGGGATTAGTAGAACCTTTTATTTTATATGATGAAATCAGACCTCCGGGATCTAATTTGGATATGGATAGAGCCCTTTTTAATGTCTTTAATAAAGTAAATACTAATGGAAACTGCGTGATCATGGGAGACTTTAACTTCCCAGATATAGACTGGAGGACCAGTGCTAGTAATAATAATAGGGCTCAGATTTTCCTAGATGCGATAGCTGATGGATTCCTTCATCAAGTAGTTGCTGAACCGACTAGAGGGGATGCCATTTTAGATTTAATTTTGGTGAGTAGCGAGGACCTCATAGAAGAAATGGTTGTAGGGGACAATCTTGGCTCAAGTGATCATGAGCTAATTCAGTTCAAACTAAATGGAAGGATTAACAAAAATAAATCTGCAACTAGAGTTTTTGATTTCAAAAGGGCTGACTTTCAAAAATTAAGGAAATTAGTTAGGGAAGTGGATTGGACTGAAGAATTTATGGATCTAAAGATAGAGGAGGCCTGGGATTACTTTAAATCAAAGCTGCAGAAGCTATCGGAAGCCTGTATCCCAAGAAAGGGGAAAAAATTCATAGGAAAGAGTTGTAGACCAAGCTGGATGAGCAAGCATCTTAGAGAGGTGATTAAGAAGAAGCAGAAAGCATACAGGGAGTGGAAGATGGGAGGGATCAGCAAGGAAAGCTACCTAATTGAGGTCAGAACATGTAGGGATAAAGTGAGACAGGCTAAAAGGCGAGTAGAGTTGGACCTTGCAAAGGGAATTAAAACCAATAGTAAAAGGTTCTATAGCCATATAAATAAGAAAAGAAAGAAGAAGTGGGGCCGCTTAACACTGAGGATGGAGTGGAGGTTAAAGATAATCTAGGCATGGCCCAATATCTAAACAAATACTTTGCCTCCCTCTTTAATAAGGCTAAAGAGGATCTTAGGGATAATGGTAGCATGACAAATGGGAATGAGGATATGGAGGTAGATATTACCATATCTGAGGTAGAAGCGAAACTGAAACAGCTTAATGGGACTAAATCGGGGGGCCCAGATAATCTTCATCCAAGAATATTAAAGGAATTGGCACATGAAATTGCAAGCCCATTAGCAAGAATTTTTAATGAATCTGTAAACTCAGGAGTAGTACCGAATGATTGGAGAATTGCTAATATAGTTCCTATTTTTAAGAAAGGAAAAAAAAGTGATCCGGGTAACTACAGGCCAGTTAGTTTGACATCTGTAGCATGCAAGGTCCTGGAAAAAATTTTGAAGGAGAAATTAGTTAAGGACATTGAAGTCAATGGTAAATGGGACAAAATACAACATGGTTTTACAAAAGGTAGATCGTGCCAAACCAACCTAATCTCCTTTTTTGAAAAGGTAACAGATTTTTTAGATAAAGGAAATGCAGTGGATCTAATTTACCTAGATTTCAGTAAGGCATTTGATACCGTGCCACATGGGGAATTATTAGTTAAATTGGAGAAGATGGGGATCAATATGAACATCAAAAGGTGGATAAGGAATTGGTTAAAGGGGAGACTGCAACGGGTCCTACTGAAAGGCGAACTGTCAGGTTGGAGGGAGGTTGGAGGGAGGATCGGGATATTATACAGGAGGATCTGGATGACCTTGTAAACTGGAGTAATAGTAATAGGATGAAATTTAATAGTGAGCAGTGTAAGGTTATGCATTTAGGGATTAATAACAAGAATTTTAGTTATAAATTGGGGATGCATCAATTAGAAGTAACGGAAGAGGAGAAGGACCTTGGAGTATTGGTTGATCATAGGATGACTATGAGCTGCCAAAGTGATATGGCTGTGAAAAAAGCTAATGCGGTTTTGGGATGCATCAGGAGAGGCATTTCCAGTAGGGATAAGGAGGTTTTAGTACCGTTATACAAGGCACTGGTGAGAACTCACCTAGAATACTGTGTGCAGTTCTGGTCTCCCATGTTTAAAAAGGATGAATTCAAACTGGAGCAGGTACAGAGAAGGGCTACTAGGATGATCCGAGGAATGGAAAACTTGTCTTATGAAAGGAGACTTAAGGAGCTTGGCTTGTTTAGCCTAACTAAAAGAAGGTTGAGGGGAGATATGATTGCTCTCTATAAATATATCAGAGGGATAAATACAGGAGAGGGAGAGGAATTATTTAAGCTCAGCACCAATGTGGACACAAGAACAAATGGATATAAACTGGCCACCAGGAAGTTTAGACTTGAAATCAGATGAAGGTTTTTAACCATCAGAGGAGTGAAGTTTTGGAATAGCCTTCCAAGGGAAGCAGTGGGGGCAAAAAAATCTATCTGGTTTTAAGATTCTACTTGATAAGTTTATGGAGGAGATGGTATGATGGGATAATGGGATTTTGGTAAGTGATTGATCTTTAAATATTCAGGGTAAATAGGCCAAATCCCCTGAGATGGGATATTAGATGGATGGGATCTGAGTTACCCAGGAAAGAATTTTCTGTAGTATCTGGCTGGTGAATCTTGCCCATATGCTCAGGGTTTAGCTGATTGCCATATTTGGGGTTGGGAAGGAATTTTCCTCCAGGGCAGATTGGAGAGGCCCAGGAGGTTTTTCGCCTTCCTCTGTAGCATGGGGCATGGTTGACTTGAGGGAGGCTTCTCTGCTCCTTGAAGTCTTTAAACCATGATTTAAGGACTTCAATAGCTCAGACATGGGTGAGGTTTTTCATAGGAGTGGGTGGGTGAGATTCTGTGGCCTGCACTGTGCAGGAGGTCAGACTAGATGATCAGAATGGTCCCTTCTGACCTTAGTACCTATGAATCTATGAGATTTACAGAAATTTTCATCATGTTTTATGTGGGTACCTGGATAGAGGCCTGAGGCTGGATCTCTTTAAGGGAACTCTGTTGTTTGGACTCCTGAGTAACCCGGTAAGGTAATAAAGAAGCTGTTTTATGCTGGCTTGGTAAATCTAAGTATTGGAATATCCACCAGCTTTTTGGGGAATGTCTGCCCCATTCTTTGCAGTTCACCCTAATTGAGTGACCACAGATGGCTCCCCACTGGGAGTCCGGTCACAGCTTTTAACTTTTTTAAAAGTCTCTTTTAGCCCAGGTGGCATTTTTGGTCATCTTAATTTTTTTTTTTAATTTGATATATACATTTAGTTTGAGCCTTTATTATGGTGTTTTAAATACTCTCCATGCAGTTTGCAGATATTTCACCTTTGTGACTGTTCCTTTTAATTAGCTTCCTCATTTTAGTGTAGTTCCCTTTTGAAGTTAAATGCTACTGTAGTGGATTTCTTTGGCATTTTTTTCCTCCTAAGAATGTCAAATCTAATTATAATATGGTCACTATTACTGTGCAGTTTAGCTATCTTCAGCTCTTGGACCAAATCCTGTGTTCCACTTAGGACTAAATCAGGGGTTCTCAAACTGGGGGTCGGGACCCCTCAGGGGGTCATGCGGTTATTACCTGGGGGGGTCGCAAGTTGTCAGCCCCCACCCCAAACCCCGCTTTGCCTCCAGCATTTATAATGGTGTTAAATATATTAAAAAGTGTTTTTAATTTATAAGGGGGGGCACACTCAGAGGCTTGCTATGTGAAAGGGGTCACCAGTACAAAAGTTTGAGAACCACAGTACTAAATAAAGAATAGCCTCCCCGGATAGGTTTCAGGACAAGATGCTCCAAGAAGCAGTCATTAATGGTGTTTAGAAATTTTATACCTGCATCCCATTCTGAGGTGACATGGATCCAGTCAATATGAGGATAGTTGAAATCCTCCATTATTAAAGCATTTTCTGCCTTGTAGCTTCTGTATTCTCCCTGAGCATTTCACAATCACTGCCATCATCTTGGTGATGTGGTTGGTAGTATATTCTTTCTGCTGTACTGTTTTTGTTCAAGCATGGAATTTCTATCCATAGAGATTCTGTGGTACAGTTTTCAGAGTAGCAGCTGTGTTAGTCTGTATTTGCAAAAAAGAAAAGGAGTACTTGTGGCACCTTAGAGACTAACAAATTTATTTGAGCATAAGCTTTCGTGAGCTACAGCTCACTTCATCGAATGCATTCGGTGGAAAACACAGTGGGGAGATTTATATACACACAGAGAGAACATGAAACAATGGGTTTTATCATACACACTGTAAGGAGAGTGATCACTTAAGATGAGCTATTACCAGCAGGAAGGAGCGGGGGAAGGAGGAAAACGTTTTGTGGTGATAATCAAGGTGGGCCATTTCCAGCAGTTAACAAGAACGTCTGAGGAACAGTGGTGGTGGGGGGAGAAATAACATGGGGAAATAGTTTTACTTTATGTAATGACTCATCCACTCCCAGTCTCTATTCAAGCCTAAGTTAATTGTATCCAGTTTGCAAATTAATTCCAATTCAGCAGTCTCTTCCTGGAGTCTGTTTTTGAAGTTTTTTTGTTGAAGGATAGCCACTCTCTGGTCTGTAATCGTGTGACCGGAGAGATTGAAGTGTTCTCCGACTGGTTTTTGAATGTTATCATTCTTGACGTCTGATTTGTGTCCATTTATTCTTTTATGTAGAGACTGTCCAGTTTGACCAATGTACATGGCAGAGGGGCATTGCTGGCACATGATGGCATATATCACATTGGTAGATGCGCAGGTGTGTTCCTCAGACCTTCTTGTTAACTGCTGGAAATGGCCCACCTTGATTATCACCACAAAAGGTTTTCCTCCTTCCCCCACTCCTTCCTGCTGGTAATAGCTCATCTTAAGTGATCACTCTCCTTAGTGTGTATGATAAAACCCATTGTTTCATGTTCTCTGTGTGTGTATATAAATCTCCCCACTGTATTTTCCACCGAATGCATCCGATGAAGTGAGCTGTAGCTCACGAAAGCTTATGCTCAAATAAATTTGTTAGTCTCTAAGGTGCCACAATTACTCCTTTTCTTTTTTGTGGTACAGTTTGTTTCATTTAAGGTTTTTACTTTATTTGACTCTATAGTTTCTTTCACATATCGTGCCACTCCTCCACCAGCACATCCTACTCTATCATTCCTATATATTTTGTACACTGGTGTTACCACATCCCATTGATTATCCTCATTCCACAATATCTATCCTCATTTAATGCCAGGCACTCTAGTTTACCCATCTTAGTATTTAGACTTCTAGCATTTCTATATAAGCACTTGTATGTTTTGTCAATATTCAGTTGGTTGCCTACATGTGTTAGGTTTAAATGGGACTCTTTTACATTTGACTTCCTCACTAGCTCTTCCACAGAGCATTGCTCCATGCCTACAGTCTATCTGAGCACCCTGAGAGAAAGGCAGGCCACTAGGCCAGACTATAAACAATTACTTCAAGACACTTTCTGGTGGTTAACGAGAGGACACTGAGCCCGACTGCAGCTTGCCCAAAGCCACTTGAAGGAAGAGAGGCCGGTGGCTCATTTGGAACTTATTTATTTCTTTTCTTCCCTGCCTTCACCTGTTTTTTTTCCTCTGAACCCTAAGGAGTAAGCTGAAGGAACTCAGCCAGAGCTCAGAGTTCCCATTCTATGGACAGAGAGGTTAACCACCCCAACCTGGATGATGAGATTCTGCCCTTCGGAGAGTATATTACCCCATCTATCCCATAGAGGTGCTGCAGAGGGCCTAGGTCCTTGACAAGGGCAGAAAGGATCGCCTTCTGGTTAAGGCAAAGGAGCAGAAGATGGAACTGGGCTGAGTTTGTGGCATTTGTAAAGCAGGGATGAGGATAAGAGGGGAGGTGGAGGTGGTTGCAAAGCTAAATTAAAGGGATGTTTGCAGAAAGAGCTGAGATCAGAGGCACAGGGCTGTATAAGTGCAAAGCACTATGAATAAAAACAGCCACTGACCTTATACAAATTCAGCACAGATTTTTTAAATCTATTTAAGGGGAAATGATATTGAAGCTTCCCCTCAAAGCTCTCACAGAACTCCAGTACTGTTTGCACAGCCTGTGGCTATTGTCTCTGTCTGCCAGACCAGCACTTCCAGCTTCACTTTCTCTTCCAGGCCTTACCGGGGAGGCAGAGAGAGAGTTTCCTATACACCTTTGATATCTTGCTGTGACAGTCTGAATGATATGAGCTTTCATAAACAATTCCGAAGGAGCTTTTAAAGACGTCACTGAATGGCACACAGCAAATCCCCCTACAATGGAGAGGCTTTAGAAGCAGCCTTAAAGTGAATCCCAACAGAGGGACCCTGCGGTGTTCTCCAGGAGGCAGCCTTGTGAAACCAGGACAATCTGTGCGGGGGCATCAGCATTGTCAGCAGCTGTAGGAGGGGGTTCAGTCTACTTCTGGCCGAGCTGCAAGGATGCTGCCACTAAGTCCTGCCTTCCAAAATACCTCAGAGGAGCAGTTATGTTGCCTTTGCAATGCAGCAGCTGGAAGACAGCATCAACCCCATGTCCTCGGGGAAATGGAAGTACAGATACCATGGGATCCCCTTATAGAAGTTGTACACAGGGCCCACCCCTTCCCCTATCCCAGGGGTGTCTCCACTCTGCCAGCCCTAGAGAGCTCCCTCACCCCCTGCAGCTCCCACTCCGCCAGCCCTAGAGAGCTCCCTCACCCCCCTGCAGCTCCCACTCCGCCAGCCCTAGAGAGCTCCCTCACCCCCTGCAGCTCCCACTCCGCCAGCCCTAGAGAGCTCCCTCACCCCCTGCAGCTCCCACTCCACCAGCCCTAGAGAGCTCCCTCACCCCCTGCAGCTCCCACTCCGCCAGCCCTAGAGAGCTCCCTCACCCCCTGCAGCTCCCACTCCGCCAGCCCTAGAGAGCTCCCTCACCCCCTGCAGCTCCCACTCCACCAGCCCTAGAGAGCTCCCTCACCCCCTGCAGCTCCCACTCCGCCAGCCCTAGAGAGCTCCCTCACCCCCCTGCAGCTCCCAATCCGCCAGCCCTAGAGAGCTCCCTCACCCCCCTGCAGCTCCCAATCCGCCAGCCCTAGAGAGCTCCCTCACCCCCTGCAGCTCCCAATCCGCCAGCCCTAGAGAGCTCCCTCACCCCCTGCAGCTCCCACTCCGCCAGCCCTAGAGAGCTCCCTCACCCCCTGCAGCTCCCAATCCGCCAGCCCTAGAGAGCTCCCTCACCCCCTGCAGCTCCCACTCCGCCAGCCCTAGAGAGCTCCCTCACCCCCTGCAGCTCCCACTCCGCCAGCCCTAGAGAGCTCCCTCACCCCCTGCAGCTCCCACTCCGCCAGCCCTAGAGAGCTCCCTCACCCCCTGCAGCTCCCACTCCGCCAGCCCTAGAGAGCTCCCTCACCCCCTGCAGCTCCCACTTCCGCCAGCCCTAGAGAGCTCCCTCACCCCCTGCAGCTCCCACTCCGCCAGCCCTAGAGAGCTCCCTCACCCCCTGCAGCTCCCACTCCGCCAGCCCTAGAGAGCTCCCTCACCCCCTGCAGCTCCCACTCCGCCAGCCCTAGAGAGCTCCCTCACCCCCTGCAGCTCCCACTCCGCCAGCCCTAGAGAGCTCCCTCACCCCCTGCAGCTCCCACTCCGCCAGCCCTAGAGAGCTCCCTCACCCCCTGCAGCTCCCACTCCGCCAGCCCTAGAGAGCTCCCTCACCCCCCTGCAGCTCCCACTCCGCCAGCCCTAGAGAGCTCCCTCACCCCCCTGCAGCTCCCACTCCGCCAGCCCTAGAGAGCTCCCTCACCCCCTGCAGCTCCCACTCCGCCAGCCCTAGAGAGCTCCCTCACCCCCTGCAGCTCCCACTCCGCCAGCCCTAGAGAGCTCCCTCACCCCCTGCAGCTCCCACTCCGCCAGCCCTAGAGAGCTCCCTCACCCCCTGCAGCTCCCAATCCGCCAGCCCTAGAGAGCTCCCTCACCCCCTGCAGCTCCCACTCCGCCAGCCCTAGAGAGCTCCCTCACCCCCTGCAGCTCCCACTCCGCCAGCCCTAGAGAGCTCCCTCACCCCCTGCAGCTCCCACTCCGCCAGCCCTAGAGAGCTCCCTCACCCCCTGCAGCTCCCACTCCGCCAGCCCTAGAGAGCTCCCTCCCCCCCTGCAGCTCCCACTCCGCCAGCCCTAGAGAGCTCCCTCACCCCCTGCAGCTCCCACTCCGCCAGCCCTAGAGAGCTCCCTCACCCCCCTGCAGCTCCCACTCCGCCAGCCCTAGAGAGCTCCCTCACCCCCTGCAGCTCCCACTCCGCCAGCCCTAGAGAGCTCCCTCACCCCCCTGCAGCTCCCACTCCGCCAGCCCTAGAGAGCTCCCTCACCCCCTGCAGCTCCCACTCCGCCAGCCCTAGAGAGCTCCCTCACCCCCTGCAGCTCCCACTCCGCCAGCCCTAGAGAGCTCCCTCACCCCCTGCAGCTCCCACTCCGCCAGCCCTAGAGAGCTCCCTCACCCCCTGCAGCTCCCACTCCGCCAGCCCTAGAGAGCTCCCTCACCCCCTGCAGCTCCCACTCCGCCAGCCCTAGAGAGCTCCCTCACCCCCTGCAGCTCCCACTCCGCCAGCCCTAGAGAGCTCCCTCACCCCCTGCAGCTCCCACTCCGCCAGCCCTAGAGAGCTCCCTCACCCCCTGCAGCTCCCACTCCGCCAGCCCTAGAGAGCTCCCTCACCCCCCTGCAGCTCCCACTCTGCCAGCCCTAGAGAGCTCCCTCACCCCCCTGCAGCTCCCACTCCGCCAGCCCTAGAGAGCTCCCTCACCCCCCTGCAGCTCCCACTCCGCCAGCCCTAGAGAGCTCCCTCACCCCCTGCAGCTCCCACTCCGCCAGCCCTAGAGAGCTCCCTCACCCCCTGCAGCTCCCACTCCGCCAGCCCTAGAGAGCTCCCTCACCCCCTGCAGCTCCCACTCCGCCTGCCCTAGAGAGCTCCCTCACCCCCTGCAGCTCCCACTCCGCCAGCCCTAGAGAGCTCCCTCACCCCCTGCAGCTCCCACTCCGCCAGCCCTAGAGAGCTCCCTCACCCCCTGCAGCTCCCACTCCGCCAGCCCTAGAGGCAGTGTGTAATTTGTAATGAAAAAGATGTGGCAGCTCAAGCAACGCTTTGACTGTCCCCATCGCTGATGCAGCTCGCCCAGAGGTGCTGGGGCTAGGATCTGCCAAGCCTAGAGGTGCGCGGGGAGGGGGGGGGGCGGGAAGGAGGAGAAGGGGGAGCTCAGCCCTGGCACAAATCCAGCGCTGCCCTGCCCCACGCCCCTGCAGCTCCCCCGCTGCCTGGCTCAGAAGGGTCCCCCCGGCCCGGCATCTCCAGCTCCCCTTGCTTGGCTCCCCCGGCGGCCGGGCCGGCAGGGGAAGGCGCAGGAGGAGGAGGCAGCGCGCACGTGCGAGCGGGGCAGGCAGCGGGAGGGCAGGGCTCCGGGCAGAGGCGGCGCCCAAGCCGCGGCCGTCCGGGAAGGGAGGAGCCAGCCGGGGAGACCCCACCTCCGCGGAGGTGCCAGGCGAGGCCGGGTGCGGAGGGCGCCTCATGGCCAGACGGGGCCGTGCGCGCAGCTGCCGGCGGACGCTCTGCCCGCGCCCGCCGCCGCCATGCGGGACTACGACGAGCTCATCTCCTTCCTGGGCGAGTGGGGCCCCTTCCAGCGCCTCATCTTCCTCCTGCTCAGCGCCAGCATCGTCCCCAATGGCTTCAACGGCATGTCCGCCGTCTTCCTGGCCGGCGCCCCCGAGCACCGCTGCCGGGTGCCCCCCAGCGCCAACCTGAGCCGCGAGTGGCTCAACGCCAGCATCCCCCGCGAGCTGCGGGGCGGCCGGGAGGGGCCCAGCCGGTGCCGCCGCTACCGCCTGGAGTCGCTGGCCAATTTCTCCGCGCTGGGGCTGCAGCCCGGCCGGGACGTGGACCTGAGTCAGCTGGAGCAGGAGAAGTGCCTGGACGGCTGGGAGTACAGCCGGGAGCTCTACCTCTCCACCATCGTCACCGAGGTGCGCCCGGGCGGGGGGCAGAGGGAGGCTGGCCCGGCGGGGATGTGGGTGCTGGAGCAGGAGACGTGGAGTGGGCGGCGCGGTGCCCGGGGGGGGGTGGCGGGGGGTGTAAGGCGCTTGCCTAAGCCCGCTGATCTGCCTCCGCGCCCGCATCTCCTGCCCCGCAGCCCTGCCTGCCTTCCCGGCCGGGTCCCTCCCGGGCTGGCGTGGCCGCTGTGCGCCTTCATCCCTGCGCTTTAGCTCTGCCTCCGGCGGTGACAGGGCTTTCAGCACCCGCGGGGTTGCGCCTCCGCCTCGCAGCGCCGTTGTCTTCAGCGGTGAATTTAAAAAGCTGGTGCAGGGTGATCTCCTGCCCTTCCACGCGGCCTCGGACACGTGCAGACACTGGCTGTTTTTGCGTATGTAGGTGGGGGACTGGGAGGGAGAGCAACGCACGCGTGCTCTCTCTCTCACACACACACTCACACCCACACACACACGGCAACACTATAAAGCAACAGCAATCAAGCCAGGGGAGTCGTTAGTTGCTAGGGGGCGGCACGGAGATCCGCAGCGTGCAAACTGCTGCTCACTTCCTTCCTTCCCTATCCCCAGGCCGGCACTGTGCTGATTTGTGGTCCGTAGTCCATGATCACTGTGGATGGACATTTTCATGCCTTTTATTTCAATTAAAATGCACTCTCTGGAGTTTTGTTCTACAACAGAAGGAGCGTAAGCAATGTGGTGTAGAATCGGAGCGTTGCAATAGTTAAAGGTGTCATACACGGGGTGTTTTCATTTTTAAAAAATGTTTTCATCCTCGCAAGGATTTTATAATTGGTCCCAAACTATTAGTTTGTAGCTAAAATTTGGCAGTATGGGATTACAGTCTATAGTCAAAAGTGGCACCTTAGAGACTAACAAATTTATTAGAGCATAAGCTTTCGTGAGCTACAGCTCACTTCGTCGGATGCATTTGGTGGAAAAAACAGAGGAGAGATTTAAAGCCAGACATAATGGTCTTCAATTTCGCAAAACACAAACTGTTCTGACAAAAAGAAAAGGAGGACTTGTGGCACCTTAGAGACTAACAAATTTATTTGAGCATAAGCTTTTGTGAGCTACAGCTCACTTCATCGGATTGAGCTGTAGCTCACGAAAGCTTATGCTCAAATAAATTTGTTAGTCTCTAAGGTGCCAGAAGTACTCCTTTTCTTTTTGCGAATACAGACTAACACGGCTGCTATTCTGAAAACTGTTTTGAAGATCCCATCAGGACTTGGTTTGGAATAAAACATAGTAATAATCTTGACACCACAAGCAATTGGTTCTTGGAACAGGCAATTCTGGAGGCTTTTTTTGATTATTCAGTCCTATTATTAGTCCAGAGTAAAATGCTGTGAAAGCATTTTAATTCTCCTCTTTCCCTTCTTCCACCCTCTTTATTCTGGGGGCCCAGCAAGTGTTTCAATTCCTTGATATTATTTGTTGTGTTATTATTCAGATCACCCCTTTTGCTGCCTTAAACTTCTGCTGATAAAACAGAAATCTAGGGTGAAATCCTGTTCCTGTTGAAGTCAATGATACTTTTGCTAATGACGTCAATGGTGCCAGGATTTCATTTAATTGTTCACTGAACACTATGACTCATAAACAAGTCTTATGACATTGGTTCTTGAGAAACCGTATGAAATCCACAGACTAATCGGATATTTTTCCTATGGATTGTCAGAAATTGTTTTTCATGGAAAAAGCAGTTAGCCACAGAATATCCAGAGCTTCTAGTGTAGATGAAAGAAGTTTATGCTGGCTCTCATGTTTTAACCCATTTTAGCAGACTATACTTTGGAGCTACCATAATATGAGGATGACACAGTGAGCTATGAAGAGTCATGCTAGTAGGTGTTGTAGGTGCTTAAAGAAACCCAGTCAACTTGAAAATCACACTTGCCTCAAAAATTTGTACCCATTATGATTACAAATAAGACCCACTTCTGAATCTGACGCCATGGAGGCAGACCACTGTGGCCACATGGCACCCCTTTGATTTCTGTATGGCTTTACATGGTCACAGGATTGCCCATGCACAATCAGTTGCAGGGTAGAAAAAATATTGATTTTTCCCCAATCTGATTACTTTCGCATCTGATAGCACTTTAGCTGGTGTAAATCTGGCTGTGTATAGTCAATATGATGTCCCTTTAAAGTTGTAGTGTCTGGTGTTGCCAGTGATGAGCTGCCAAAATCTTAACAACCGGTTCCCGCCTCACCCCACAAGGGGGTCGTGCCCCCCCCCCCGGACTCCTGCCCCATCCACCCCCCTCCCCTATCCCCTGACTGCCCCCAGAACTGGGCAGGAGGGTCTCATGGGCCACCGTAGTAGGTGCCCACCCTGCCCCTAAGAGCCAGAGGGACCTGCTGGGGGGCAAGGTGGGGAGTCCCGGCAGGACTTACCCGGGGCAGCTCCCAGGAAGCATCCAGCAGGTCCCTCTGGCTCCTGGGGCGGTGGAGCGTAGCTGGGGGGGAGCAGAGGGAGCAGCCGCTCCCCCCACTGAACACATCAAAAGTGGTGCCTTAGGCGCCGACTCCCTTGGTGCTCCAGGGCTGGATCACCGACGGGGAAAATTTGGTGGGTGCAGAGCCCCCACCGGCAGCTCCCCACCCCACGCCCGGCCCCAGCTCACCTCATCTCCGCTCCGCCTCCTCCCCTGAACGCGCCGCCCCGTTCTGCTTCTCCCCCCCTTCCCTGGCTTCCCGCGAATCAGCTGTTCACGCGGGAATCGGGGAAGGCTGAGAAGAAAGCAGCAGCTTCGCGCTTGGGCCCAGGGAGGCGGAGGTGAGGTGGGGCGGGGAGCTCCCCTCTGCCCCCCCCCAGTTACCTGCTGTGGTGCGGGCAGCCCTCCTTTCGCCCCCCGCCTCAGCTCACCTCTGCTCCGCCTCCCTGGGCCTGAGTGCGAAGCCGCGGCTTGCTTCTCAGCCCCCTGGCTTTCCACATGAACAGCTGATTTGCGGGAAACCTGCGGAGAAGGAGAGCGGGGTGGCTTGTTCAGGGAAGGAGGCAGAGGTGAGCTGGGCCCGGGCGCGGGACGGGGAGCTGCCAGTGGGTGCTCTGCCCCCATCAAATTTTCCCCGTGAGTGCTTCAGCACCAGAGCACCCACGGAGTCGGCACCCAAGGCGCCATTTTTGCCCAGTTGTTAAATTTAGAAGCCCATTTAGAACCGGTTTTCCCTTGTGGGACAACCAGTTCTAAAAGGGCTTCTAAATTGAACAACTGGTTCTAGCGAACTGGTGCAAACCGGCTCCAGCTCATCACTGGATGTTGCTAAGTTGCTGTGTGTTGCTAGTCTCTGTGTTGTCTTAGTTTACCTGTTATCTGTCCCTGGCTTCATCCCCATATCCAAGTTGACATGCTCTCTCGGGGTTCAAAAGGTTTGGCACTGATACAGGAAGGCTTTAAAGAAACTTCTTTATTTGGCATTGGCTTACAGAATCATAGAATCATAGAATCATAGAATATCAGGGTTGGAAGGGACCCCAGAAGGTCATCTAGTCCAACCCCCTGCTCAAAGCAGGACCAAGTCCCAGTTAAATCATCCTAGCCAGGGCTTTGTCAAGCCTGACCTTAAAAACCTCTAAGGAAGGAGATTCTACCACCTCCCTAGGTAACGCATTCCAGTGTTTCACCACCCTCTTAGTGAAACAGCAATTGCCCGGATGCCTTTGGCTATCCTGACCTGACTTGGTGGCCAGTTCTGAGTCTAGCAAAGTCAAAATCTTTATTCAGGCACTATATAATGTTACAGTTCATTTCAAAATATTTCAGTTATGGGAAACTGACAGCAAAGTATTTTTAAATTGGATTTAAACATTGGATTTTTAAATTGGATTTTAAATCCCTTCCCTTTTGCCTCTTTAAAATGTAAAAAGAGGAACTGAAAGAATTTTTTGAAGACTTTTTCTGATTATCTTCTGTGTTTAGAAATTACAAGAATTTGAAGTTTGGTCTTCATTGCCCTTGCTGGAGGAGATTTTGAGGGTCTCTGCTGTGATTGTGAGCTCACATGGCTTAACTGAGACGGCTCTGTGCCAAATATGTGGCAAAAACTCTTTCTCTGTAATGTCTGTTAGACTAAATAGGTATTAACAGACAAACCAGTAAGCCATTAGCTGTAGTCTTACAATAGCACCCAGAAGACCAAAACAGATTGGGCTCCTACTTGGATTGGCACTGTACCAATGCATAAGTGAACAGGCTGACTAAAATCCTTTCCTCTGTTAAATGCTCAGCTTTCATTCTCTTGGTTGTGTGTTGTAATTTCACTACAACAACCAGTCATCTGGGCCGAGATCCTCAGATATTTAAGCACCTAGCTCCTATTGAAATCAATGGGAGTTACACACTTAAATACTTTTTGAGGAGCTGGGCCCTAGTTGCAATAATCCTTCAGGCTAGATGAGACCTGCATTTCCAGTGTGTGGGTTGTTTTTTAAAGAAAAAAAGTTTTATTTTGGGGGGGGGGAAGGGGAAAAAAAGGATACAAGTCTAATTCTTTTCCTTTGCAGGTCAGCTATGAAAGGGCACTTTCCATCTTGGAAGACCTTCAGACTGACTTAAGTCAATCATTAATTCCCATTCTCAAGTATTCTGTATTTGTAGTTATCTTTAAACATTGTTTGTTTATGTAAAAAGAAAAGGAGTACTTGTGACACCTTAGAGACTAACTTCATCGGATGAAGTGAACTGTAGCTCACAAAAGCTTATGCTCAAATAAATTTGTTAGTCTCTAAGGTGCCACAAGTACTCCTTTTCTTTTTGCGGATACAGACTAACACGGCTGCTACTCTGAAACCTTTGTTTATGTAAAAACTTAGTACCTGAATGAGCCAAACAGACTTTGGTTGTTCTGGTGTGGGCACTCCCAACTTCTGGAAGGAGAGCCGCTTTGGTCAGTCCCCCTGTCCTGCATCAAGGGTTAGTCTGTATCGCATAAATCTATCATCTGTCACTTTGTAATGAAAACCTTTTCTGAGTGGAGAATGCTAACTGGCATTTGTGGTCACTGGATTAATGCTTCATGCAAGTATCTTGTAGCATGGTTTACCAGGAAAATCACTTGAAGTGCTGGCAATGCTGAAGCAGTCTTCCTCTTATTTAGGACAAGAGAAGGAGCACTGTAACGAGAGCCAATCTCCTTGCAATGCCAGGCACCCATCCACTTCCCTCAGCTTGTTAGTTTTCAACTCGCATGTCAGCATTGGGTTAGGAAGAACACTGTAAATTATAATGACAGGAAATCTGGCACCAAAGCATTCTTGGTTCTATCAGCATCTTTACAAAAAAGGTTATTTGTTTATCATCTAGTGGGAGTGCTGCTAGTGTCACATAGGTCACATGCTGATAGGTTTCAGATTCGCAGCCGTGTTAGTCTGTATCCGCAAAAAGAAAAGGAGTACTTTTGGCACCTTAGAGACTAACAAATTTATTTGAGCATAAGCTTTTGTGAGCTACAGTTCACTTCATCAGATGCATTTGTTAGTCTCTAAGGTGCCACAAGTACTCCTTTTCTTTTTATAGGTCACATAGGCATTTATTTAGGTTTTCCAGGTGTCCTGAGACAATGATAAAGGGCAATCACTCTCTCTAACACTGAACAAGGAATTTTATTAAACGGTAAGAAAACAGTTTTCTCCCTAAAGCTACTTTGCCTGTCTCTGCTTTTCTCAGCCTCTTTCTTTTTAGCTTCCTGTTATGAAGTTAAAGAAACACTGTGCATATCTTCATACCTGCCAGTGGTGGTGTTAATGTTGGAGTCTTGCTACTTCAAAATGTGATTGACTTCAGCATCAGCAATGGTCCTTTCTGCTAATTGGAGGGATGAAGAGTATTACACTTGCTAATTTGAGCCAATATGCTTTTTCTGTTCAGACTAGTATTAGATGGGGGAAAAAAAACCACCCTTAGAATTTACACTGCAAGAATTGTCCAGTTGATACCACTCTTAGATTTGCTTTGACAAATCAGAATACAGTGGGTGCAAGAAAGGTTTTACAAGTTTTCTTTACAAGCTTTTTTGACAGGTCAATTTATTTGTGAAAGTTTATTTGTTCCTTTGGCTGCCTTTCAATATTGAAAAGCTTCAGACTTGGCCGTGATCCAGTTTATCAACTAATGGCAAGTTCCAAATCTGCTGCTAGAGAAGTTGCATGTACTACATTATACTCCACACCTGAACATAGCCATTATATGAACAACATACCCCCCATATCTCAATGTCTGTACTTTGACCCGTTAACCTTTTACTCCCAATCGAGGATATTGCAGATTATGTACTCCATTCGTAAACCGAACTTCGCACCCCTTGATAATCTGTACCTTATTCTCTGATAACCAGAAATGTATATGCTTAAACTCTGTACTGTTTTCTTTTTATTTTAACATCATCTTAATAAAATAATTAATTCCTAGGCTAAGAAGTTGCCAGATGACAGTACCATAGGGTCTAATGCAGCATAGTGATTCAGATGATATACTCATGTAGCAATTTAGGGGAGAGGGAGGAGGGCATGCTACTGGGATATAGGGACATGAAAGCAATTCTGTGTCAGATGATAAGTATGCTTCTGAGCTGTATCTATTGTACAGTGAAAAATCAGTTCAATGAATGTAATGAGATACACAACATTAATTCAGATAAACTGAGCTGCTGGTAGGCAACGAAATCTAAGATCCTGTACATTAATAATAAACATCAGTTCAGTGAGGTTCAGTTAACTGAAGTCACATTGTAATTTAATTATATAATAGGGATGCTATTGAATTGTTTGGCATTCAGTTAGACCTTTTTTTCATTTTTTAAAAAAAAGGCTCCCTAAACCGTGGATATCAGACTAACTATCATTTAAATTTTAAACTAAAATCTTCATTAGTTTTCTTTCCCTGCTAAATCCTCCTTGAAAAGAGAACATCCCACAGATTTTCTGCCTCTGCCCAAATCTTTGAGTGACAGCAGATTTCACATGAAATAGTCTGCTTATCATTCACCTTCTTATGTTGCATGTCTGGCAGGGGAAGAACATTGCGGATCTGTTCCACTTGTGCACCTGGTCAGTGTTCAGCCACTGGCTAATCTGCTATTTGGGATATTCTTATGGGATATGATTTTGTTTCTAGGCATCGTGCTTCGTCTGACCAATCCTAGTTGATTGATTGACTCCTGGGCTTTTCCTTCTGGCTATTCAGGGCAAGTCTACACTTCAAAATCAAGTCTACTTAAGTTACGTCAACATACAGCCACTGCAGTAATTGAATCAGTTTTACATATCCACACTATGCTCCTTGTGTCAGCGTGTGCATCCTCACCTGGAGCGCTTGCACCAATTTAACTGCCAGTGTGGGGCATTGTGGGATTGATTCCGAAAGGCAGCAACAGTCGATGTAAGCGATGCAATGTTTACACTGACACTATGTCGATCTGATTACATCAATTTAAGTGCTACACCCTTCATGGAGGTGGAGTTAAGTCAGTGTAATGGCCAAGTTACATAGGTGGGAGCTACATTTTAGTGTAGTGCTTACTACATAACTCTGTAGTATAGACCAGGCCTGTCTTCTCCCTGTTTTCTTGACTTTACACAAAGTATTCTCCTACCTAGCGCTCCATAAAACTGTGCAGTAGAATCTGTATGTGTAGGGGAATTCTGCAGAATGACTTGTTTGTTGGTAAATGAATATTTTATTCTGTTAAGATATTTCAGAAGGTGTGTTTATAGTTAACCTACAAAAGGGCTAACCTATAATTTAATTACTGCAGTCCATTTTTTGTGGCTGATCGTAAATTGACTTTATTTGCAATAATCAAGTCTTCATGTTTAAAAGTTGCAGGATTAGGCCCAATAAAGTAGTAAAAGGATCTGGTTTGTTCATGGAAACCTTGTATGATGCGAGGGAGAAAAGGAAAAATAACTGGCTAGTTTAAAAACTCTAAAATCAGGAGTTGGTTTAGAAATGTAGTTTGTTGCCTCTCCTCTTTTCCATGACTGGTGATGTGCCTGTTGGATAGATGCTAATATCTCAGAACAACTACTGTCACATTTTAGTAAATGAAGTTGTGTTGTTAATAGTATAATTATTGTACTCAATAGAGAAAAGTAGGATTAACACTTACTACCCTCTCCTAAATTCTAGAATGTAGGTGTTCAGTCGACAGAAAAGTACTATAGACTAATATGCTTGGTGCCAATAAGAGAGAGAACTTAAATCTCCATTGAATGACACTAGATAGCTAATTTCATGCATGTGAAAAGAGTCAGGTTTCACACACATAAAAATAGAATCCTTTCATTCACTGGCAGTTCTGTTCCCTTGCCATCTCTGCTTGAACTGACAGTGGGAGTCAGAAATGGTGATAGTCTTTGTGTTGAGGAGACCTGTCCATTAGGAGTTGTACCTGAATTCAATTTACAAAGACCACTAAGCAGCCAGCCAATCAGAATAAATGTTGGTTATATCAGCGGGACCAAATCTGATCTACTGATCTAGATGTGAAATATCACATTGCCTATTTCTTGAGTCATCCGGTATGACTTGCATAAGGACTTACCCATGTGTCTTCTATAACATTAACAGGAATCCTTTGGCTAACGCAACAGGTTCTGGTTGACTGTTCTCTACTACAGTGGTGCGCAAACTCTTCCACTTGCCTCCCCTCTACCATTCCTGGAAATTTTTTGTGCCCCTCCTCCAGTTGTTTCCCATTGCCACCCTTACTTCAGAGCTAGACAGCCGGCGAGTGGCAGCTGCTGGACGAGTCCGCCCTGAAAAACCCACTCCCATCTGCTCCTGCATTGTGTGTTGAACTTTTATCCCGCTCCTGTTATTATGGCAATGGGTTCTGTGGGATCCTGCAGGACCCACTGGCATAATAGTAGGAGCAGGATAAAAATTCAGAGTGGGTATCCTGGGATAAAAATAGAGTGAGAGTTGTGGGGTATTCTGTATGAAAATAAATGTTGTAGGTTTTTTCCCCCTCTAAATCATTTTAAAATTAGGCTAACTGTCTGAACAATCCACCACTGAGATTTCAGTAGAGGCTATTCTTTGTCTAACTACAGTACATTTGAATAGCTTTTATTTACTTTTTCAAACATTGCCTCAGCATTATATTTCATGCTCCACACATTGCATTACCGAAGGACAAGTTCCTGTAAAGGAATAGATTTAAACATGATTCATATTATGTTGTACAAGATAATATTGCTTTGATCTGATGCTTAATGAACCTAGATTTATAGCGAAATGATCTAATCTGAAGTTGATATTTGTGAACTCTGGATTCAGAAGCAGTTCTGGCAAACACATCTTAACAAGTTTGTTTATTTGAACATGTGCTGTGACAAAAACATACTCAATTGTCACTTGGCTGGGATGAGATTCATTATGAACGTTCTAAAAAAAACTTGTGCTATCAGGTTGATATAGGCTAAAACTGAAGATCAATAGAAATGTTTCCACAGTGACTCAGTTTAAAGATCCAATCAAAACAAATTCCAGTGACGAGAATAAATAGTGAACACTAAACTAGCTCTTTAGCTTATTAAATCAGAAAGCATTTTAAAGATTTTAATGTGTGAAATGAGTTGACTTTTTTTTTAACCTGACAGTATTTTTTAGATACAGCAACAAGCCTTTTACTAGAGCAATGCAGGTACAATGAAAACTTTCACAAATGTGGGATCATGCTGCCCGCATGCCTGTGACCCCCTTCCTCCCTCCCCACCCTTTTTTAAACCAGGAACCTCATCTCATATGTAAATGACTCTTTTCTTGCTGAGCTCTTGTGGTGAGAGTCTGTATGTCAAAGAACTGTTGTAGGACCCAGAAAACTCTTTGTTCCTGCCACTTCATTCAGGTGTGTGTGTGTGTGTAGGGGGATTGTGCCCTCTCAGAGCTTCTGGGCCCCCCCATGTGTATATCCAGGGCACCATGATAGCATTGTTTTTGCAGTAGCTCTACTGACCACTGCTCCTGGATCTCCATTCAGAAGAGCAAGATAAGGTTGCATTTCTCAGTATTTATTGTACTAACTTATTTTTCCCACAGCTTTGTGGGGAAGGAAGCTATGATGCCTCTGATATCAACTGTGCCAACCACCCCACCCTCTTTGGCACACGTAGAGCCCAAACTCCTAGGATGCCCCAGTGGAGGAACTTCCGCAGGCTTCGATGAAGGAGATAATGCTGTGGAGCTCTTGCTCTCTCTCTCTAATCCCTCTTCCACGTCCATTACACCACACCCTATAGTAGGGGACTACTGGACCCTGGAAAATAACCTGTTGTCAGACTAGAAATATTTACAGTTCTTGTTGTAGTAGTGCGTGGCTCTCTCAGTGCCGTAGCTGCAATCATCACTTGAACAAACCTCTAACAAAGCTCCATAGCTAATGTTCTGACTAAATGCTTTTTCCCCCAGTGAAAATGAAGCTGCTATAAATCCCATTAATTTAGAAAAAAAGTCAGAAAGGTTTTGTGAAGGGGATGTGTGGGGGGCGGGGCGGAGAGAGGGAGAGATTAGTAGTGAATATTTTATATTATGATAGCATCTAAGGGCCTCAGTCTGGGTCTGATCCCCATTGTACTGGGTGCCATGCAGACATAGCAAAGACAGTTCCTGTCCTAGTGGGCTTAAAATCTAAAACCCAGACAGATGAAGAGGTAGGTAATGGGGAGCCAATGATACAAGCATATAGTCGGGGAAACTGAAGATCAGTTATCAGCCTCTTTGAATCTTTCCTGTTTTCCCCACAGCTTTCTAGCCTGCTCTGACCTTGTAAACGTGTCTCAATCTCCATTTTTTCTATGTGGCCACAATAGCCAAGATTGCCAAAAATAACTGGTGGTCTTTGGGTGCCCAACTTAGGCTCCCCCTCCGGTTGTCTTGATTTGCGTTGGTGGGTGCTCAACCCTTTCTGAAAATTAGGCCCCTTTAAGGTGTCTCAAGTTGGACATCCAAAAGTACCCTCCACCTCCCAGGGGTGTCTGTGTCAACTATTGTGCTGCACCCAGCTGTCACCAAACTCCGACTTGTCTGCTCTGTGGTCACATGTCTCAGAGTGCATTGTAGGTCTGATAGAACCTGGGGGTCGGGGGGGTGGGAGCTTAAATTGGGGCCAAATAGGGAGGCAGCTAGAGTTGGGGCCTTACAGAAACCATATTGAAGGGGGAGCAAGGTTCCTTATCCTGACTTCTATGAAGTCAGTTGTAATTTTGCCCATCCCTAGAGGACATTCCATTTTTTTCTTTTTTATTGTCTGTAAACTACGCTTCTGGGTAGCGAGCCATTTCTGTCTAATTAATATACTATGCCTAGAAGTGCCTGATATTCAGATCCAGGCAGAAAAACAAGTGTGGGCAAATTAGACCAAAGAATGTTGAAATCCATATACTTTCAAAATGAACTTGTTACTAAGCAGCTAATTTAAATCATCTTTTGATCTGAATGATTATGAAATGATATTAAGAAATAGGGAATGTTACATGTTGCTCTTTCTTTTGCAGTGGAATCTGGTATGTGATGATGACTGGAAAACCCCCCTGACTACCTCCTTGTTTTTTGTGGGGGTGCTTATGGGATCCTTTGTATCAGGACAGCTCTCAGACAGGTAAAGTACATGGAGAAGGTTAGCCTTGTTACTTCTAAAATTTTACAGCTTGACCTTACCCTTTAAAAAGATGTGAGTAAGCCTTCCTTTCTGAGCATGTTTCAAGACTGATCTGTGCTCAATGAAAATGAGGGTGCTAAGTCATATACAGTGAGATTTTAAAAGGAGCCTAAGGAAGTTAGGTGCCTTATTCCCAGGACTGTCATTGGAATTGGGCACTCCATTAGCTTCTTTGAAATTCCCAGCTCCGTTCTTCTATTTGTTCAGTAAACACCTTTAGAATGAATATCAATGATGCGCTTCAAACTAGGAACTAATCTCTGCAAAGTGCACATGTATTTGCCTTGTACTCATACGTGGTGGTATTTGACCATTCGACAAAGGGTCAGTTGATGTTTCTTTATCCATTCTTTTCAAGTAGTTTCATCAAGAATAAAACATTTAACATCATAATGGAAGACCCAGTCTAGGAGCAGTGAGATGGCTTGAACTCAGTTCACCATTTTTGTCAGTGTACTGAAGAGGCTTTAATGGAGACAAACTGAGTAGATCCAAAATGAAGGGTGGAGCCAACCCTAAATTACTGTAAATCCTAACATGATTCATCAGGAGCAGATATATTGTTATATATGTTTCTCATTCTTGGAAACAAATGAACTGTTCTGGCTGAAGTTTTTGTTTTGATTTTTTTAATAAAGAAAAGTCAGCCTACAGCAGACACCTGGCATGGAAAATTTCAACCCAAACCCTTAATGTGTTTGGTCACACTATAAGCAATGGAAAAAAGGGTTTCTGAAAATGGGATGTGTTGGACAACTTTAATAATAGGTAGTATAAAGAAGGCTTAATATTATACTACAATAATAGCCCCCAACTAAAACCTCTCCAACGCATCATCAAGGATCTACAACCTATCCTGAAGGACGACCCATCACTCTCACAGATCTTGGGAGACAGGCCAGTCCTTGCTTACAGACAGCCCCCCAATCTGAAGCAAATACTCACCAGCAACCACACACCACACAACAGAACCACTAACCCAGGAACCTATCCTTGCAACAAAGCCCGTTGCCAACTCTGTCCACATATCTATTCAGGGGACACCATCATAGGGCCTAATCACATCAGCCACACTATCAGAGGCTCGTTCACCTGCACATCTACCAATGTGATATATGCCATCATGTGCCAGCAATGCCCCTCTGCCATGTACATTGGTCAAACTGGACAGTCTCTACGTAAAAGAATGAATGGACACAAATCAGACGTCAAGAATTATAACATTCAAAAACCAGTTGGAGAACACTTCAATCTTTCTGGTCACTCGATTACAGACCTAAGAGTGGCTATCCTTCAACAAAAAAGCTTCAAAAACAGATTCCAACGAGAGACTGCTGAATTGGGATTAATTTGCAAACTGGATACAATTAACTTAGGCTTGAATAGAGATTGGGAATGGATGAGTCATTACACAAAGTAAAACTATTTCCCCATGTCATTTCTCCCCCCCACCCTACCCCCCACTGTTCCTCAGATATTCTTGTTAACTGCTGGAAATAGCCTACCTTGCTTGTCACCATGAAAGGTTTTCCTCCTTTCCCCCCCCTGCTGCTGGTGATGGCTTATCTTAAGTGATCACTCTCCTTACAGTGTGTATGATAAACCCATTGTTTCATGTTCTCTGTGTGTATATATCAATCTCCCCTCTGTTTTTTCCACCAAATGTATCCGATGAAGTGAGCTGTAGCTCACAAAAGCTTATGCTCTAATAAATTTGTTAGTCTCTAAGGTGCCACAAGTACTCCTTTTCTTTTTACTCTTCTGCATGTTGATTCTGCATCCACTGAAGTCACTGGCAAAGCTCCCATTGACTTTAATGCAATGCAAGATTAGGCCTCTGATTAATTGTATATTTATCACACTTATTGGCACTCTGACCACCTTAGATAGATAGATTTCTTGCATAACTGCAGCTGTTGTATAGCTGTTATCCAAATTGTGCGCTCTTCTATACTTTTGGGAGCTGAACTATTTCTGCCAGTATGTGAAAATCAGAAGTGTTCTTCAAGAAGGACAATAATATTAAGCCTTCTTTATACTACCTATTATTAAAGTTGTCCAACACATCCCATTTTCAGAAACCCTTTTTTCCATTGCTTATAGTGTGACCAAACACATTAAGGGTTTGGGTTGAAATTTTCCATGCCAGGTGTCTGCTGTAGGCTGACTTTTCTTTATTAAAAAATCAAAACAAAAACTTCAGCCAGAACAGTTCATTTGTTTCCAAGAATGAGATTAGGTCAAGGAGCTGGGAGATGAAAGTGAGACTGGCATGGAGACTAGGGTCAAGAAACTGGGGTGGGAGGAGATTGGAACTTGGACAGTGAGCCCAGAGTGGGAGAGTGGGACTGGGCTGAGAAGTCTAAGGAGTGGAGAGTGGGTCTGGGTAGACAATAGGGTGGCCAGGTGTCCGGTTTTTGACCTGAAGTCTACTGATCGGACACCCAAAATCCAGTTACTGTGGGTAGGGAAGGCGCTGAGTCATCACCTGTGCCAGTTCCTACTCAGCCGGGGCCACCTCCTACCTGGATTGGATTGGGTGGCTGCAATTCCCAGTGCTGGCTCTGCAGATGAGTCCCTCCTGACCCACACAGAGAGTGGAGTGGGGGGCAGAGAGGAAAAGCAGTGAGCGACAGAGGGAGGGGGAAAGAGGTGAACGGGGGTGGGGCCTCAGGGGAAGAGGTGGGGCCTTCGGGGAAGAGGAGTGTCTGTTTTTTAAATATTACAAAGTTGGCAACCCTACAGTAGACAGAAGAATGGAATTGGGCAAGGAGCCAAGGGTATGGTAGAGACAGATTGGCACAGGGACAGGTTGGAAATGATGATATAATATTTGGGAAGGACTCAGATATTATAGGGAGGAAATAAATAAATTTGTCTTCAGAATAGCCTTTGAACAAGGCCTAGAGCTGCATACTGATCAGTGAAGAGAAAATAAAATATTGAATAGCTTCTCATTAAGTGAGCAGTATCCGTCCTGGGTGCTGAATGAGAAATTGGATCTGGAAAAAATAGTATGTGATGATGTAAGTAAAGGCTGTCATAATGTATATGCACAAGGGGGCTGAATTGTATCTGTGTCACAGAGATACTAACTACTCTCTTTAGGATATCTGCTCTTCTGAATTATTTTTGTTAATGTCTTGAGTTCCAAAGAGCCTCCATTTTTAATGCTCCTAAAAATGATGGACTAATAGAGCACTGCCCGTGTTGATAAACTATGTGGTTTTGAGTGGGATGAATGTGCTAGGTCTGTATTGCCTAGCCATGCACCTTGAAATTATTTTTATTCTGTATTTTTATTTTTTTTAAATATAACTTTCCTCTCCTTGTTTTTGCAAAAGGTTTGGCAGGAAGAGTATCCTCTTTGCAACCATGGCAGTACAGACTGGCTTCAGTTTTGTGCAGGTCTTCTCTACCAGCTGGGAGATGTTCACAGTGCTGTTTCTTATAGTTGGCATGGGACAGATCTCGAACTACGTGGTGGCCTTCATTCTGGGTATGAACATGTCTGTTACATTAAATGCTTGCTGAGTGTGCTGGTGAATGACTTAGTTTTTAATTCCAAGCAGACCATTTGATAAGAGCCTGTCACGTTCTCCACCATTCCTAATCCTCAATCTACTCCACTAGGATATTTTCTTGAAAAAATTAAGGAATCTCTGTAAACAACCATGAACTTTATGCTGAATGTATATTTTATTGTCTTAGACGGAAAGAGTATTTTAAAAGACTTTTAAATAATAATGAAAAAAGTTTAAACTGTAAACCACAGGGCCCAGTATCTTTATAAACTGAGGTGGAAAAGAAGGAATTCCTACACCCTCTTTTTTTTAAGTACCTGCATTAGGACCCAATTCAGCAAATCACTTAGATATATGCCTAAATCCTATTGATTTCAGTCAGACTTCAGCGTATGCTTAAAGTGAAATGTGTGATTAACTGCTTAGCTAAATCAGGGGTTTAACAAACTTCCATATTCGGAGAGCTACTCAAATAACGAATTCAGAGACGTTGCCAATAATTCAGGTGCAATAATGTTCTGCTGATAAAGGAATTTGAAAAAAATTTATTATACTTAAGTAACTTTTGCTAGTTTTGTCAACTTCTCTCAATCCAGCTTGCCTGGAGTGCCATGAACACAGTAGTTCATGCTTTGCTAATGGAAAAACATACTCTGGCACAGTCAGGTCAGAAACCCTCGCCCTTCATTTTCCTATCTCTCTAGAGAAAAAAACAGAGCTGTGGAAATAGTTCAAGGCCTGTTATCCAAAGGAACAGCTCTCAGAAAAGCCGCCTCCACTCCCTGCCCACTCGACCCACCCACTTGCAGCTATCTTCTTCACAGCCTGTATTTCAGTCCCATGCCAAAGTTGTACTTGGTTAAGTCCATTGGTTTCAGTGAAATTGCACCTTCTTATGCCAGTGTGGGATTCCACTGATCATATTGCTTTAATAACAACAGTGTTGCAAATTAAAATGACCCTTCCATATGGCAAAACAAGGTAAAGTTTGTGACCTTTCGCCAAAGGTTAAATTATTGAAAGGACTGTAGATTTGCATGTGTTCTTGACAGTCAAGTCAATGCTGAATTATCCTAAATTATATTTATCCTGATTACAGTTCACCCTAAATTTCATATGTTGGAGGAAACAAATTGCTCTTGGCTGCAACTTTGCATACAGTGAGCCAAATTAATCCCTGGTGTAAACTTCACTGATGTCAACAGTGTATGTTACACCCAAGGTCAGTTTGATCCAATGTCTCAGTAAATGAGCTTTTTTTGTGCACTGCAAGGTTTTTGAGTGGTTTTTAAAGCTTAAATTTTAAAACTATGTGGGTGCCTAGAAGATATGGATAGAAAGGTTTGGGACTCTTCCTGTAGTGGTAACTTTAAAAAATTGGAAAGAAATTAAGATAAGCCATCTTGTTTAGGTACATTCTGTAATGATTTTAATATTGCAATCTTGGCTGTTTTTTCCATTTGACTGCTTTATTTTTCAATGAGATTACATTAAATGTGTATAGTTCGCTCACTGTGCCACCACTGGATTTGGTTTTAAGCAGATGTTTATCAGACAGTTAAAACATTTAATAATTTTTCATTTTTAATCTCAGTTGGTTTACAAACTTATTTTTCCTAAAACCAGAAGCATTGTAACCATATTATAGGCATGTTACAGGCCAGATTTTTCTTTTTCCATTAAAAATAGTTTACACCTAAGTTGTAATCACCAGCAAACTGAGTGGGAGCTGGAAAGGAAAATGCTGGTACAGCATGACCACGAATATTTCAAAAGAATGGACTTTTTTCACTTTGCATTTACTACAAAGTTTGATTTCCAAATGAGATGATTTTCATAATATTCGTTCCAACGGAAGCCAATTAATTAATTTAATCATCCATTTATCATTGTGTTATTTAGTGTTGTGATCAACTCGTATGCTATTTCATACATAATCAGTGCATATTAAATAGATTTAAGTTGTAGAATTATAGAAGTATAAGATTTTTTTAAAAGGCCATGCTATAAATAATCCTTAAACACCCAAGAAAGCATGCATTTTTCTTTCAGCATATAGCTAATATGTCTTTGATAACAGGGTTACATCTGAATAATTACATTAGTTATACTGTGGCTTTAAATACACACCACGTCATAGGAAAATAGCATCTGTAACGGGCAGTCCCTCAATATGATACTGTGGTTGGGAGTATCTTGTAAAATGCTGATAACACAGGAAAAATTTACCCATTTCTATTCACTTGAGTCTGTGCCACTAGAACACTTGCAGTCTCTCCAAGCAAATTTTAATGGAGAGATTAAGGGTGGGTTTATTTTGTAGAACTGCTTCCAAATGTGAAGGCTCACATTCAAGGGTTCAATCCACTAGAGAACAGTGTGATATATACTTCAGACTTGCATGGTATTCTCTCTAAGGGCTTGTTCCATAGCCTGCTGAAGTCAGTGGGCTCTAATTTAACTGACTGTGGAAAGTTATCTCCTAGGGACACTTTATTGAATATTCTCAAGCAAGCTCACTTGACTTAACCAAAAACTTAGTTGTTAAGGGACATGTCGAAGTAAAATGCTGTGCTATCAACATTTTCATAATCAAGAAGGGGAGAGACAAGTGAACTAGTGATTTGTTCCAGAGGCCAGGTACTTTTTTTTTTTTTTAAACAAAATCTCATTCATCTCTGTCGGGCACTTTCTCTCAACAGCACAATGTGGCCTTAGAACCTATTTTGTGCCTCAAGTATCCATTTCTAAGACATCTGTGTACCACTGCTAGTAAAAGACCACCTTAAATTGTGAGATTGGTCTTCTAATAGAGGTGCAGGGTGTGACACCTCCAGGGTTCTGAGGCAGCTTGCTGCCACCTGCCCTTAGCATGAGGAAGCCTTGTCTGTGCCTGCCATGGGTCAACTCCCCAACTCCAGCAGCCATGGGCAAAACAAGCACTCTCCTCTTGGCCTGGCAGGCCCCATGTTACTCTGCAGGTTAGCAATAGGCTCTCGAGCCCTCCGAGTATCTCCCTGGCATATCCAGCCCCTGGTCCACTCGGTATTGAGAAAGATGATGCATCCAAAGAAACAATGCAACCCAATTTACCTGTTCCCCCTCAGATCACTGCTCTGCTTTACACACACTGCATAGATATGTTGATAGTGAAATCAAGTACAAGTTTGTTTAACAAAGATTAGAGATTCAAGAAGTAGGAAGTAGACGTATTGGAAAGAAATGGTTAATATAAAAGAAAATCATTACACACATTCTAGAGCCTAGACTCAAATAACAAAATACTTTCATGTCTTGTAGAAGATTGCTCACCCAAAATCCTTGCAGTGCTTTACAGCCAGGCTTGGCTATGACGCTCCTTTCATGAGAAAAGTATGCTGTCAGCTTGCCTCCCAGGTGAAGGATTATGTATGTTTCTTTGCCCCAAGATATACTTATCCCATCATTTTGCCTTTATTTATAATCAGGACACCCACTGCTGCATGTTTCATCTTACAGATTTCCTTTCTTGTAGATTTCGCAATCTCTCATTTTACAATACACCATACTCATATGGCTAAACAGGGAAATAGGTGTCTGTTGCCTCCTGCCTGAAAGGAACATTCCAGGGTATGTCACCTTTTGGTGACCTGTCTTAAATCAAAGACCTTAAGAACATAACTTTCAGTATAGATACATACCTCCTTAAATACTATCTGTACACATATTTCACAATGATTATGTCAACTAGTGGGCACCTGGCTCTCGACAGAGACCTTACATGCCACTTTTCAGTGAACTCTTATGTATATATCCGACTCAGGGGATCCATATAAAACCCCTGGCTGCCCCTTCTGCCCTCTGCTGATTTGCACCAAGGGGTTCCTGGGTCACACAGGTAAAAATAAGTTGTGGAGAAGATCTAATTTCCTCTTTCTCATCTTCCTACTTGGATCTACTCCTCAGAAGCAGAAGAATTCTTCAATACCTGCTAATAAGTATAAGTGGATTGTCCAGCTGGTTGAAAAACAAACCAGGACTCCTTGGTCGAAGCCTGGTGTTTGAAATAGGGATATCTTTTTAAAAAAAATGTTTCTATGTTAAACTGAGATGCCATTTTGACACTAGCATCATGATAATTTCAGTTAAAACCACATACTGACAGCTAATCCTATTCTTTTTCCACCCCTGTGAAACACGAACGGGGAAACATTACTTTTAAATGTTCCAAAACAATATAAAATCAGTACTGTGCAAGGGGGCATGGCAGTGTCTCAGCATGGCTAATGAGCGTCACAACCATCAGCAGCTGATAAGTAGGTCGGGCCATCAGCAGAGATACAATTTATCCCCATCCAAGTCCTGGTTGTTATCAGTCTCTTTCAGATGAGATTGTTTGAAGTCGAGAGGGACAGTGACAGGCCTTTGATCTAAGTTTATGGATCATTGCTGAGCTGTACTGCACTGACAGGTTTCTGAGCTAATAAAGTTACTATTAAAAAGATTGTCTTTTGATCAGTGCTCTCTAAGTCAATGCATTTGCTGAACTGAAAATCCTTTTAGAAAAATGTGTGGGGTCTCTTTTTAACCTACAATATTGTGGATTAATTTGGAGACGCGGTGATTAACGGGAGTTGTATTTGTTCTCTAGTGATAACTATTCCTACATAAAACCCATCTACTAGACTTCGTGAGTTTAGGTGCTGATTAGATAACCTTAAATGGTTTTTAACTGTATAACCTCTCAGCATGTAAGCTGCGTAATTGGCTTCCATACTCACAGTGTACCTGGTTGTGTTCTCCTCAATATTTCATGAAGATTAACCAGTACAAGAGAGCAACCTAGTTCTGGGAAGATAATTAGAATATTATGTCTTGTTTTACCATTTAATCCATTCTGTTTTTAAACTCTCTCTGTGCATGTGCATTTGTGTGTGAAGTTAGCTATCCACTTTTAGGAGACAGGGTTGTGTCTCCTAAAATAGTTTTAGATCAATGTTCTTTTACATCCATCTGTACATGGATAATTTTTAGGTGGCAAAAAACTATTTTACTGTCTCTACTGAATCCTGGTTGGATTCACTTCGACCATGACATGATGATCAGTGACTTTGGTGATGGAAGTGTACTAGGTGTCCCTGTGAGTCATGGAATGTTGCTAAGTTTCTTATAGCATGTTGAAGGTTTCTTTTAATACTGTAAAGGTGACCTGCCTCTGTTGCAAGGCAGATTAATTAGCTTCAAGAAGCAACTATATTAAATGACTGTGATGTTGAGTTGGAGCCTCATTAAATATTATGTATTTTCCAGCTTCTTAAGAAATCACTAGTTTCTCAAGAAAATCTGAATATGAAAAATTAATATGGACTTCTGCTCTTAGGATTTGTTTACAGGTTTGCTGCCTCTGAAGCTTTCATCCCAGGAGCAGGAGGGGCTGCATCAGATAGGACTATACAGCAAAAGGTTTCCTCTTGTTTTGTGTTCATTGGAGACGTTGCTATAAGTTGAGCTTCTAGAGAGGAAGAGTGACCCACGATGTGTAAGGCAGCCATTTGAAGTTCAGTACGCTACAACCTAGCCACAGTAACTAAATAGTCATATTGTTTTGTAAAGTGTGTACCTTTCTAAGAATCTCTCCTTTCATTTGTCATCTAAAATCAAATTGTATGACTAGAAATCAACCATTAAATATTAACTTTCCTGCTCAAAACTTAGATACTGTTATAGAACGGCCTGAAAAAACAGCTGGTTTATCCAATGTGTTCCTTTGCATTTCACAGGACTGCTCTTTGCATTAGTGGGAATAAGTTCTTTTTGAACCTTTGTTTAATTTCTGCAGTTATGTCCTTCAGCTGTCTCCCTGGAAAGTTTTTTCTACAAGAACTTTTTCTTTCCTTCCTTAGCTTCAGGCCTCTATTACTTTTCATGATTACCAGATTTTTTGTGGTCAAGTTATGTGACTATAAAAATACACTTCATTTGTACAGGCATTTTGGTAAGGTCCTCAAATTGTTCTCTTTTGGCAGGAAAGGAATATAAATGTACCTGAGAGACTTAATCTTATATTAGATCTTATTTTTGGATTGTTACAAATCCTAAGATTCTAGGCATTTTTAACAAAATGTTTAAACCCCATAATTCATTGCTTTTTAAATACCGAACTTCTCATAAAGACACAAAACAAACTACAACCAGGGGAGAAGATTATAACTTTGCTCTTTTTAAAAAACAAAAACATGAAAGGTGGAGAAGATACTTTCTGAAATTGCTTTAATGGGGAATTATTCATGAGCTGCTTGCTCAGGTGAGTCAGTCTCATAAATAAATGCAGCTCATAAATAGACCTTGTGCATTTCTTCCACAATAGCTTTTAGGCAATATAAAAATGCACTTTTATGAACTATATAAATCACTAAACTCCCTTACACCTTTGTATCACTGCTACTCTGAAACCTTTGTATTCGTCTGCTTGATGTTGTTAATTGAGTCCACATCATATTCAGTGAGTAAAGGAGTCTAATGCCCCTAATGGAAAGGAAATGTCTGAGGACCCATGTGAGAGATGGGGTAGAATTGTTATGCAGAGACTTTGTTAAGAGAAGGCTAGGCATTTTACTGGAAAAAGAACTAGGTAACTGAAGGCTTACGCTGTTCCTCTCTCTAAAGGACTAGGTATCACATTGGCACGTGTGTGCTGAATGAGCCCGCTGTCAAAAATTTGCTTTGATTTAGGGATGCATGGTTATTTTCACTGTAACTCTATTACAAGATATTATCTTTATTATTGATTTCCTTCAATTTATGATCATGTTATTGTCTTCATATTGCAGTCCTTCTCTTCCCAAACGAAATTATAGATTGATCCAACCTCAGTACAAACTTGCAGTCCTTTACTTGGGAGAATCCATGTCAGCTTGTCCATTAATTTCAATCCACAGACCTGCTTCTCTTCAGGATCTTTCAAAACTGGATTATATGATACCTCTTAAATTGGAAGATCATTAAAAAGGGAAACAGATTCACTCCTAGTAGAACACTCAGTTCCCGAAAGCTGGTGTTTGTTATAAGTGATCTATTTTAAGCTCCAAAGAAGACACAATCTGTCCTAGACAAAGCATTGTGAAAAATGAATAAAAACCACAAAATTCTGTCCAGTTTTCTGGCTAAAGTTAATTTTATTTTTTGCTACTTATATTAATTGTGCAGGCCATTAACAGTACTACTAATCACTGAACTAGTCTGAACTGTGAGGGTATTTCTCCCCTCTTTTCCTTATGCAATATCTCAGTTGTATCTTATCTTGGATAACCACTTCCATCAACTAGTGGAGTGACACAAAATGATGATAGTATGACATTCCAGCACTGCATGTTCATGACTCAGCAGTGTTATTGATGCAATGTCTCAGCACAGTCTTGGTGCAATGATGGGGTGTTGAAACACATCCCCTTTCCTGACTCCATAAAAATTTTTGACTTTGGAGCTGCTGGGAAGAGGCGGGGTTTTCTTCTTTTCTCCCATTTCCTTCTTTCCACTGCATTTTCCAGCACTTCACAAGGACAGAGATAGGCACGCTCTATTTATTTGCTCAGTTCTCACCGAGCTGCTGCATGTGGCCAGACATAAATGCTTTTATTCTACATTGAAAGTCACTGTTGAAGTTGCTAGAGGGATGTTACACGATCACAGATTAGTGGGAAAGTGATCTGCGTGTTGACAATAGGAGGTGATGTGTCCACATGACCATCTGTTTATTGAAATGTGGTCCATGGTATAAGAAAGCTGAGACTCTCCTGTCTTGAGAGAGGATGCAAAGACTAGGAATAAGTGGGCAATGATTAATAATAAAGTGACCCAGGAATTGGAACTAAAGCTAGTGTTGTTTTAATATTATTAAAGAAAAAGTGTCAGGTTAAGAACATTCAGGGTATTTTATAATAGCACATTAGGTATTAAAACTGAAAATCTTGTAAACATTTTTAATTTTTCATCATTTTATGCTGTCTATTTTTCTGTACATCAGTGGGTATGGGGGGATGAAAACACAGGTTAGTTTGTTTAAATTTCAGGTCCTTATGCATTAACATAATATTCTTGTCTGGGTTGCAAAAGTACCCAGGTAATATTTAAATCTAAAAAATGTTATTTTCTGAGTTGTTTGTTTTAATTTCATGGAAACAACTTCTTGCAAACCGTAAATTACCTTAGTCTGGGCCAGTCCAGTGGCTCTGAGGAGGTGGCTTTGCTTTGTGTAGCTGGATCATTGCTGCCTTTAAACTAGTGGAAGTAGCTAGCTGGAGATTCCCCTCTGGAATCCCTGGGTGCCATGCAGCCAGGGGATGTGCTGGGGTTGGAGAGAGTGGCTGAAATGTACTGTGCTCAGGTGATCCTTAGATGCTACAAATCGTCCTGGGGCTGTTCAGGCTATTGTAATTTAGATCAGCGCTGAGGCTTTCTGATTTGTGCTGAGGGTGCCCTGGAGATCAGGAAGAGAGAATAAAGGTGGCGTAAAGTCATCTTCATTCCCCTTTTGGGTCCTACGCCAAATGTAGCTCAGCCAGACTTGAGAGCTAGGATCTGTGTGTGTCCCCTTATAACTGCTTTAAGGGGCTGGATAGTGAGGTAACTAAATTTACTAGCATAATATTTAGGTAAGTCAAAATCGGTAAGGATTGTAAGCAACTCCAGAGAATCCAACAATATGTAGTAACTGGGCAACACCATGGAAGACTGATTTCAGTGCAAGCAAGTGCAAAGTGTTCAGCCCAGTATGTGGCAACCTAAGCCATATGTACTTGTGCTCAGGTTCCAGATTAGTTATAGCTTCTGTAGGGAACACTGAGACAGCCCCAGACTGAACAGGTAAAAGGATTTTTCTCCATCATGATGTCAACAAGGTGAAATCTACATTGTGGTGTTTCAGAGAAAAATACTGCTACTATGCCATTATATGTAAGTGGTATATCCTGCTCAAGAACAGTGCATTCAGTCTAATTCATTTAATTTTAAGGACCTGGAAGACTCAAAGTTTGAGAAGGGTCATGGAAATGATCAGAGGCTTATAGGGACTTCCAAATAAGATGAGATTGAAAGACTAGGAATGCTTATTTTGGAGAAGTATGGTAGGAAATATAGGCAAAGACTTTCAGAGATGAGTGTCTGAAGTTAGGGTCCCAAGCACTTATTTAGACACCCAAAGAAGTGGCACTCAGCAAATTCCATTGAAGTTAATGTGAACTATTAGGTGCTTGGCATTTTAAAAACCAAGCAGCGAAGGCCTCAAATGTCCCTGTTTATCCTTTCTTGGGACATGAGGGCACTCAAAATTGATTGTAATAGAAGACTGCTTTATGCAGCTGGTGAACCTGTGGAATGTGCCACTTCAGGGAAGAATTGAAGCAAAGGTTTAGCAAGATTTCAAAAATCTGTTGTATGTTCGTGTGAATAACAGTATCTGTGGTTTTGTGGCTGAAATGTAAATTCTTGGATCACTCAGTTCTCACGATTCAGGGTAAAAAGTGATTGACTGGAGTGAGCGAAAGATTCGCCGCCCTCGTTTTTAGGTGCTATTGTAGAGGAGTAAGTGAGGCAGTTCTATGCCTTCCTCCAAAGCATCTGCCATTGATCACTGTTGGAAACAGGGCACTGGACATGTGGCCCCATCAACTAATATGGCAATTCTTTAATCCTTATATATTTGGAGTGAGCCATGTTTCAATATAAACTTCCTTTGTGTTCTGTTCCCAAATTACATAAAAACTGCTGGGAGATGGGAACAAGAAGGCTTGATTAAAAGGACACTGTCAGCTGTTTTTTCTCTGAACTCCCCAGTCTTTGCAATGGCAGAAACGTAAGTCTCCTCCTACTTTTGTCCATTGGGCAAGTATTGATACTAGCAGTGCAGAAATTCAGAGGGGTGGTGAAACAAAGCTCTGAAAAAGCCCATTTATTTTGTTGTCTTTGCAACATCATAGATGTTGTCAGGAGGAATATGTCTAGTGTTGAAAATAGCTGTGTATTACTTGAAATTTGCTTTTGCAGAACCAGCAGGGGGCACTGAAAGAGGTGGGTTCCCACACAAATGGTGGCTGGCCTTTCAATTACTCAATAATGGCTTGGCAACTTTGAAATCTCTTATACAATTAAAATCTGGAAGGCTGTCCCACCAGATTATCTTAATGTTAAGGTTGGTCTTATTTTGTGCCAGAACTCCTTGACAGTGTCCCTTTAAGTGTTATAAGGAAAATGACTCCATTTTAAAGATTATATTAGCTGATTTTTATAAATGCGATAAAATATTTTAGACGTGGTTTTTACAAAAAGAGTTAAAATGCTAATCCAAACTCCCTTGTTTTGAACAGGCACAGAAATTCTTGGCAAATCAGTTCGTATTATATTCTCTACATTAGGAGTTTGCATATTTTTTGCAATTGGCTACATGTTGCTGCCACTATTTGCTTACTTCATCAGAGACTGGCGGATGCTGCTACTGGCTCTTACTGCACCTGGGGTGCTCTGCGTTCCACTGTGGTGGTGAGTTTAATTGTATTGCAAGGCATTCGGCTTCAGAAAGTCCCATCTGTAGCTGGTAACTTGCAGTTTAAATTGTGAAATAACTAGTTGGATTATAATTGCTGTGGATTTTGGTTTTGGTATTCTGCATGCCAAGTGAAGGGATTTGCCTTGAAGATGAAACATTTTCAGCCAGTTTTAAGATAACTTAACTTATCTGTGTGCTGAACCCTGCTAACACGGCTAGAGTCTATCTTACACTGGCTTTCCAGTGCTCTTCGGAAATTCTTTCCAGACTATCGGACTCTTAACCTTAAACTCTCTTTATAACCTTTTTGTTATCTCCTTTATTATTGCTGGATACGTTGTACTGTACAAACTTTCCCTTCCAGCTTTTCTTCCTTCCCTTTTTTAAAAGCCTATTTTCTATGTGGATGCAACTGTTGGAATGCAACAAAAATCTTCCTTATTGAAATGCTACCCAAAAACTGTGTGCTTTGCTACACACAATATTTATGTCTGAGTGGGCTGGATAAGGGTAAGAGACTGGGGCAGGGAGGATGTTTAAAACTTGTCTATGACATTGTGACCATGATGAACATCTCATACTCCTGCTCGACCTTCTGGCTCAGATCACATGTCATTTAGCTTAATATCCTTTGAGGGGATTCTATCCTGCCCTTGAAGGAGGAGAAACTCTATTGTCTAATGGATCTCCTTGATCTTTAATTACTCTGATCTTTTTCATAACTCACTTTTAGTCTCACCATCTCTGGGCACAGTGTTGAGCCATTAAAAGAAAGTGTGGTGGAGTAGGGAAGCCAGCAACTAGATGTTTGGCCCAGCAGGCTCGCTGGAATCCAGGGTTCTAGCTTAAAGCCAGATCCTGCAACTTGTACTATATGCATGGACATTGCTGACAATAGGGCTTTACACAGTGCACCTTCGTTAAGCAGGTTGCAAGATTGGAGCCTAAACGCAAATAATGTACTTTAATATGATCATTTTAGTAAATCTTTACGTCTTGGATGCAGTGCCCCAGATTCCCCACTAGAGGGAGATGCTAGAGGTATATGGGGGTGAGTTGAGGGGAAAAAAGTCTCAGCCCTAACATTTTGGTGCTCAATTTTCATTTATTCCCCCCCCGCCCCCAGTAAAGTTTGGTCACAGTTTGGGAGATTTCTGGGAGCAAGGCATTTTGTACCTCTAATGTGACCTTGGAAAAGAAGTCAAAATCCAAAAAACAAACGAAGGATTAACCCAGTAGACCATAACAGATCCTCCGTCAGCAGTTCTGAAAGCTAATCTTCTTTGCTGTCTAGATGGTATCTGCGCCAAATGCCATATAACTCTTCCAAGAGTGGCTGTGTGGATTGATAGGCTGTAACAGTTCACAGCTTCTTTGTCACAGTTGTGTAAACCTTCAATATGTTACTTCTGGAATATGAAGTCAGCCATACAGCAGGAAACCACCCTGATAAACCAGGCATCTCATGTGCATCTTTGCTAATCCATGCAGCATTAACAAATTCAGAGCAATCCAAGGTTAGTTTATCCTAAAAACAACGTATCAGAATCCCTTTATCTGTCTGTGATGCCTTTTCCTTGCAAAGATATGCTTCGCTACTGAAGTAAAACCATAGCATGCCACTGCTAGGATGAAACATGGTTTTGTGTATTTTAAAATTATTTGGGGAAACCAGTCCTGTAAATTAAATAACTTTTCAACATAACTCTCACTAAAAACAAACAAACAAAATGTTTACATGCCTAGGTTAAGGGGTTAGGTTGAATTTTAGTCTAAAGGAAATGTAAAATGTGCCATTATAAAGATGTGTTTCTACCACCTTCTCTTAACCCCCCCATGCCAGCTGAGTGAAGGGAGTTCTGACGGGCGTATCCAGGTCCTTGTATATGTGGGTTACAGTGGCACGGTCACGAAAACAAAATTCTATACCACGATCAGGTGCATGATTATTTAGCGTGCGCTGTGGAAGCTGCACTGGAAGAGCACACTAAACAACAAAGTGTATACATTAAATGCACTTAGGCAAACGCAGCCCCAGGGACAGCTCACTGGGTCAGTATTGGTCAGTAGCTTGTCCAGGGAGGGATTTACATGAACACCATGACCTCCTTCAGGCTCATTTGGCTGGTTGAGCAGAATGTCATGGCTTCTTTGGCTCCACCCTGGGTTTTTTTTCCTCAGCCAATTGGATGCCTCATCCTGTAAGGGGATATGCCAACCTATCTGGCCTTTAGAGACTGGGGATGCTGTCTTGAAGCTGACCTGACTTCCTGGGACTTGGAGATCTATGGCTCTGAGTGCCTTATACCTTTCAAAATATTACATGTACAAATTTAAAGTGGGGGAGAATCTTACAATCCTCTGGAAAAACTTTCCACTTAGATCAATGGGCACGATCATATTCATTTCTCAGCTGTTGCCTCTATGGGTTCTTCCCTCTTTCCTCCCTACTTTTCTTCTCCCAGCTCCTTTCTCCCTTCCATTGCTACTAACACCAGGTACCAGCCTCTTTCCCATTAAACCCTGGCTGGCTGAGCACACAGCCAAGTTGGAACTGGCATGTGTCAGACCTCTGGACCTGTGAAGACTTAAAACAGCCTCTGTAACAGGGCCTGCATTAAAGGTAAGTTTTCTGTTCTTGATTGTGGCAGTCAGGTGAGCTGAGGTTGGGAGGAGACAGGTGTTCCCCAGTTTGTCCAGGAACGTGACTGATTGGCTAGGAATCTGACTGGCTGCCCGCCCCAGGTTTCAATGTGTTGAGCTCTGTATTGAGCAGGGGTGGATGTATCCTTTCGAGCACGATACTAAACTCTTCTTAGGCTTGGTTTTGAATTGTAGCCAAGGGGTGCACCAACCACCCGCAGCAGCCTCTGCCTCAGCACTGCAACTCTCGTCCTGGCATGGCATGGAGGCCACAAGGGTGGAGCTAACGAGCAAACCTGCCCTCCTGTCCTGCGGGGCTGGGCTCGGCTCCCTGCTCTGGGCGTTGCGACTTGGCGCATTGCATCACAGTGCCACTCATGTTTGGCGTCCTCGATTTTGTTATGTCTGTGGTGCAGTTGAATCCATGGACTTGCGCTAAAGCCTCTCCTGGTATTGGATCACAGGGTGAGGAGCATCTGGTCCCTTTGTGACAGGCAGCTCCATCACAAATACCTGCTTAACGGGGCTTTATGATGGGAATGCAGAGAAGCCACTAACTGGCTCTAGGTCTAGGTCTAGCACGCTTACCCAGATCCTTACTTTTTTACTTTTCCCTGTTTTGCCGGTTGGGAGGATGTCAACAATAGGCTTTGGCAGTGACCGTTTACCAGACATAAAGAGATTCTCCTTGCTTTTTGTTTCTCTTTGCATGCAGTTGTCATGCTGGATTTTGAAAACATCACCCTAATGGATTTCATGTGGCTAACCTTAACCCTGACCATTCCACACTCCGCTCCTTGGTTTTTTATTTGTTTTTTGGTCTCCCCTTTGCACTCATTTCTCCCCCACCCCCATTCCTTTTTAAATTGACACCAATTTAAACAAACCTTAACTCACTCACCGCTGGATGGTTATGCACTCCCAATGTGAAAAGAAAACACTGGAGAAAGCCTGATGTTTTTGATTGGCCCGGTAGGCAGATTAGAGGACGGATGCTATGCTTGCTCTTTCTCTGCATCTTTGGAGTGAGTGCACTCATTTTCTGATAGAGGGGAGAAATATGAGGTGTCTCCCTCACCCCCCAAAACATACATATTCTCTTCAAAAAAATTTATTAATATTCCTTCTTTTCACGCTGGGCTTAACCAGGAAGCTCCTCTCTTGTTCTTCTGAAGCAGCCTCATTTATGATACATTAAGACCTCAAAAAGAACAATGTCTTTATTGCACTGTTAAGTAAAGCAAATCAGACTTATATCCTACACAGTGTGACATACCATTCATCTCCATCTTTCTGTTCTTTGAATTTGGCTGGAAATATGAAATAAAACCCTTTAAAAATGATTTTCAGTGCCTGCTTGCTATCATCAGACTTGAGAGATGGTCAGATGTTTGATTCCCTCTCCAGAGTGGTATTTTAAATAATGCTTCTATTTAACTTGAAATGCTTTAGAATCCTTGACTTCAGTGTGGCATTGCTCGCTTTTCCTCTGCAACACACAGCATCATTTTGTTAGTGGGAGTAATGGAGGAAAAGTAGAACATAGAACAAAAGAAATTTGAATATAAAAGTCCAATTGGAAAAGCTGACTGTCGCTAGCGTATAAATCCTATGAGAGCTATGGTGGCTTACTGAGCTGTTGCAGTGGCCTCTTGCTGCTGGAGACCTAGATTCAAAGCCCTGCCTTGGGGTACCAGTGAAGTTGTGTTTGGCGGTTGTTCTTCCTAGTTCTTGTTTGTCTGCATTGCAAAACATTCATAAGGATTGCCCTGACTCTCATCCTCCACTTCAGGATCTGGGACTGGAGAGGCAGAGAGATGGTAGGTAGGGATTGAGGTACATTGGTAAAGGTATGTAAGGGAAGCTTGCACAGTGCCTGCTAGTGGCTCTTATGAAGCAATGTATTTACTTAATAACTTTTATACAGTGAAATAAGAACTATCCTGTCAAAAGCTTAGTAAGATAAATACTCAAAAGGGGTTCCGAGTATCCCTTGCTTCTGCAATCTGCATTCGTGTTCATTAACTGATCTGTAAAGAAATGCAGTGGGAGAGACAGTAGTAGAAAAATGTTAATCAGCCCTTTAAGAAGAGGTCTAGCAGTTGCTGTTGTAGATCATGAAGGTATCTCGGCAGTCTCTGACCTGTTCTAGAGAGAGGGAAAATTACCATTGACTAAGGAGAGCAAGACAGCAGCAGTTAGGATTGAAGGATTTAGAGTTTTTAAAAAACTGGGGAAAGAGAGGCATGTCCTTCTAGACTGTGTTTGATATTAATGGACATCATCATATTTGGATTTTACCTGTTGGATACAATCATGTCAACAGTACGGCACTGCTACCATTCTCTTAGTCTGATCAGTTTTGTGATATGAAGATAAAGAAGGTAGTGTATAAACTCTCTATGGAAAGTAGCCTTTAAATATGTCTGCACTTTCCTTTAAATATCACCACCACAACTCTACATCATTTTTGTGCTGTATACAACTTTTATAAGGATAACTTGTTTATATGATTGATTTTTTACGCTACCTAACTATTAATATTTTTGCTATTTACCAAGAAACTTCTGACTCTCTGATGGAATTTAATTATCCCCTTAACGTATATGAATACAATTAATTTCAGAAACTAGTTATTGGAAGAGGGTCCTGTCCTGCAAGTACTTGACCATGTGAGTAGTTACTCACGTGCTTGAGCAGTACCATTGAGCTCAGTGGTACTTCTCATTATAGGTAAAGTGACCTACATGTTTATCTATTGGGAGGCTTGGACCCTACCGCAGGAAGTGATCTATTACTGAGATGGCAATATCCATCCCCAAAGTGTATTGAATAAAGATGATTAAGTCAGGAGTTGCGATCATTGTGGAAACGTTGATTCAGTCCTTCTGAAATTTGTTGCAGGGTCATTCCTGAATCTCCCCGGTGGCTGATCTCCCAGGGAAGATTTAAAGAGGCAGAGAACATCATCCGAAAGGCTGCAAAAACAAATGGCATTGTAGCCCCAGCTATGCTGTTTGACTCCACAGAGGTACATTTTCATATGTCCTGCCTCAACTGGGTGGGGTGGGGTAGGAGGAGAGAGGGACTATATGACCTCTTGAGGTCTTTTCCAGTTATCCTAGAACTGTAGGGAGTCTAATCTGCTGCTTGGCAACCTTTGCTATTTTCCTGTTCAGGCAATTCATTTCCAGATTATTCTGATAAGGCAGAATACGTTTTCATATGTCCTGCCTCAACTGGGTGGGGCAGGGGAAGAGAGGGATTATATATGACCTCTTGGGATCTCGTCCAGCCCTAGAATTCCGTTATTCTAATCTGCTACTTGGCAACCTTTGCTATTTTCCTTTTCATTTCCATATTATTCTGATAAGCCAGAACATTAAACAGTTCAGAGCACAGCTCTGTCACCAGTTGTTTAGTAAATTGTCCAGGTTCAAGTACTTGGTGTGACATGAGGCAATTGGTGGTGACTCATTTGCGTCAGTAAGTCAAAAACATGCAGCTGCAGTTGATTATTTTTGCAGTAAGATCTGTACTCTTCAGCAATGACTTTCTCTGCCTTTCAGTCAGGACTGGCTAGTCTCATAGGTGTAACAAAGTGTCTATCATTAGGGCACTGCTGCCTCACTCAGAAAAATGAGAAATTAAAATACATCTATCTTCATCTCGGTTGGATGCACTATTGACAGCTGATCATTTAATTTAAAGGTAGCTCTTCCAGATGGAAGGATCTGTGTGGAGCAGCTGTTGTGGTACCCAGATTTTATAATGCATATGTGCACTTGCTAGTAAGAGGCACCAAAGGAGAAAGCAGGGCTTCACTGAAGAGCCTGTCAGTCCCAGTATGGCACTAAAGGGCACCCTCAAAAGTGCCCTTAATAAATAAATATGTATAGTGTGTAGGCAGTTCCATTGCCCCATTGCTAAGTAGTCCTTTTTCACTGGCTTAATATACTGTTGGCTCTGTGTGCGTGCATGCGGGTTTATTATTTGTTTTCTGGGGTTTTTTAAATAATGATCTGGTGGTAAAAGGGCTCCATTTTAATTAAGAACATTTAGTCCTTTTATAGGAATGATACCTCTTGGTTAATCTTCTTAGTTACAAAGAAAAAAGCTTAGCACAGAAAGCTTATTAGCATTTAAAGGTTGACTGCAACACAAGTACACACATAATACAGTGACTTAGCATTTGTGATCTTATCTCCCTCTAGCGGCTAGCTCCATGAGCATAATAGCCAGCTAGTTAACTCTGCTTAATCAGATGGTAGGGGGTCATACTCTTTGATGATTACGATCCTCAGTTTCAGTCCCATGAGTCTGTGTTCATTACATGTGCTCATGTCTTTTACATGAGACTTTATGTATTGTTTTCATATAAATAGCTACATATTAAGCTCCAGATAATCCACGGCACAGTACAAAACCACATGTTGTTATGACTTTTCTACAAGAAAAATGTGTTCTTTGATGAACTTGCTGCTTGGCAGCATAAACTACTCAAATACTGTTCAGTTTTTGGTTATGCCACTTAAAATCTGTTCTCGAAAAGCAAGTGTGTTTTGGGGGTGGGAATTTTGTCCTAGGACAGCTGTGAGAAAGTAAAGCACTTCCTTTATGTCCTAGCTGTAGATCAGCTGCATGTTTAATACTTTACAAGACTTTTTTTCAGGATCCAGGAGAAAAGTCTGCTTTTCATCACTGCCTCATGCCTTTCAGATTAAGTGGCAATACAGCCCCTCCCCTCCCCCATCCACAATTGCACAAGTCTGATCCTGATGTCAGCCTTTTACATTTGCCGGTGGATGATGCCTGCACAATATCTGTTCGGTTAAAATAACCTTAGAGCTTGTGAGCGATGCCAGATGGACGTTCCTAGAAAGTGAAAATTTCTCGGTAGCCAAACAGGAACAGCCAAGGAAGCAGCATTTCAGCTTCCCCCAGGCAGGCCAGGAGTGTGACACAGCCTTATCCTCTGGGACTGAGAGATTAGCTCTGTTTTAGGCCCATTCAGTCCTGGGCTGGCCCCTCACCTGAGACTAACTTGGTATCAGTTGTGACAGTGTCCTTTATAGTAATGGCACGAGCCTACTAAGCCCTGGCCCGAGATCACCAGCTCCTTTCTTCATCCTAGGGTGCTAAATGGTAATAGTTTTTGGCCACTACTGGCCCAGGCAGGGTGTAATTCTTATGTGGGAACCCTACCTCTAGGCTCTGAATCAGTTGGACCCAGCAAAGAAGACTCTGCACATGTCAGATTGGCTGGAGAGGGTCTGTTTCCAGCACCAAATGGTCTCTCAGCCCCTGCTAACATGGGGAGCAGTGGTGACAAATATCATCACTGTTAGTAACTGAGTTCAGGGCTGAGCACCAGTTTCCCATGTGCTCTTGCAACCAACTGCTGCTAAATAGGCAGCTGAGCCTGAGGATTCTTTGTTTTACACTGATCTGTGTATTCTAAATACAGAGAGATCTCAATAGGCAGTGTGTGGGAAACTGCCCTTGGCAGTGAGGCCGGTGCTCAGAGTGCCTTTGGCATGAAGGAGGAGAAGTTAGTGCAAGTCTTTCCCTGTTAGATTTTCTATTCTTTGATGACTTGGTGACTGATTTCTAGATCGAATTGGTATGGGTGTGTCAGTGCTGCCCTATGTCACAAGTAACTTAAAGTTACTTTGGAGTACCACTGGGGGTAGACTGTAATCAATCTTCCTATGAAACCCCTTTGCTGATACGGAATTGGTTGTGTGGCTGTTGATTTGTGTATTTTCTGCCCTTTCACTTTACTTGGAAGGGTTATGTGGGATTATATATTCATAACATCCATCCTCCCAAATCTGTGTGTTAAGATTTTTTTTTTCCCCACAGATTAGATTGATCTCTTCCTATAGGGATATTTTGGGTTTGTTTTCCTTTTCCCCTAAGATGCAGGAAATGAAGCTTCAGCAGCAGCAGAAGGCATACATTTTGGACTTGTTCAGAACCCGAAACATTGCAGTTATCACTGTTATGTCATTGTTGCTGTGGTAAGTGGATGTGTGACCCTAAAGCACATGGACAACAATCAATCTGTTTGTGATGCGTGTTGTAGTTTTTTATAATAACCGGTCTCATAAACTGGGACCTATTTCAAACGTGGGAATCTCCGTAGGGTGTCCAAATACCTGCATTAAGGGGCTTGCATCCGTGTTTAGGCAGGTAGAGATTTGTGCTCCTAAGTGTGCATGTGAGCATGCAAATTTATGATGACTCTATTGAAGTTGAGCATTTATATAGCACACGGTGTACTCAAAATGCTGCTGTAAAAAAACCAACAAACCCACAGTCTTAGTCACACAACATCCGTGTGAAGTACACATTACTGTCTTGGGGCTATAGCGAAAGAGGTCATGTGACTTGCCCAAGGCCATATAGCAGTTCAGTGGCAGAACAAGAATTAGAATTGAATACATGACTCTTAATCTCTGATCCATTCCTTTAGACTCCACTGCCTCTCATCTAGAGGAATTGGCTAATTCCTTTTGCATGTCAAATTGAGGTGTCCCAAGATTTGAAATCCGATCTTCCAGCTCTCTTATGTGGAACCATAACATTCAGATGCTGTAATGGAGCTTTTTATGAATACACCAAGTCTTTTAATAGAGTTTGCTCTAGGGAGAGGTTCCCTAAAAATGGGATTTGTAGATGGCATGCTGTAACGAACTGAAACGTTTCAGGACTTCCTACTTCACTTTATTGTTAATGGCTCCATCACAGTGAAACACCATTATGAATAACTTCCAGTGAGCTTTTCATTTACCATATTGTATATGGGAAGGAGAGTTAAGTTAGGGCTCTGTGGAGAGGATTGTGTTTGGACATTTTTAATACAAAAAGAAGCTGCAGGTGCAAAAAAACTTAGCATCTGTGGTGTAGCTATTGAAATTCTGAAAGCCATCCCATCCCTGCTGATGTTTAGTATAGTGCTGTTTCTGAAACAGAATCTTGGGTAATACTTTAGAGACTTTACTTTTTATGCATCTTTCAGGATGTTAACATCAGTTGGTTACTTTGGACTGTCTCTCAACACTCCCAACTTGCATGGAAATGCCTACATCAATTGCTTCCTCTCAGCCATTATAGAAGTTCCAGCTTATGTGATTGCTTGGCTGCTCCTCCGAATCTTACCTCGGCGGTATTCGATATCTGGTACCTTGTTCTTAGGAGGAGGGGTTATTCTCTTCATTCAGCTGGTGCCTACAGGTATGAGCTTCAACTCATGACGTAAAAATAAAGTATATCCTACAGTGCCATCTAACTGCTCTAGCAAAGGGTTGGAAACCAGAAAGTTACCAGGTGAAATTTGCACCAAACCTCAATCATTTGTGGCTTGAATTGATTTTGGGTTGGTTTTCTTATTTTTTCATACAATGCTGAGCACCTGCAGCTCTCATTGAGTTTACTGGGTGTTGAGTGCTCAGCACATCTGAAAATCAAAGTATTGATCTGTTTATGCTTCATATGACCAGGTCATAAAATTGGATAAATTACAGAACACAGGTGCATCTGAATTGGAGACACTACTTACAAAAATCAGAAGTTCTTCAGATTTCACTGTAGACTTCAGTAGAACCTAAATACATTGCTGATTAGATATGAATTTAAGCATGTGCTTATCTGGTTTGCTGAATCAGAGCCGTAATGCATTTCAAGTGCACTCTCAGACTGGGAGTGAACCAAAGTCCTGGTAGTATAAAATAAGCTGCCTGCTCAAGTTATGAATTGGCAAATCTAGGGCTCGGGGGTGGTTATGATAAGAGAAGACTACAATTATAGAGGGGGGAGAAACTGAAGTCTTTGGGAGGTAAAAACAATGGAGGTAACAAGCATGGGAACTTGATGCAGCTTTATTGACCCTTATTTAATTTTATTTTCAGAGCTTCACATCCTGTCTGTCTTCCTGGTGATGCTGGGGAAGTTTGGGATCACATCCGCATTCTCAATGCTTTATGTCTACACTTCTGAGCTCTACCCAACAATAGTAAGAAACATGGCAGTTGGAGCTACTTCCATGTCTTCCAGGGTGGGCAGCATCATCGCTCCTTACTTTGTTTACCTTGGTGAGATGTCTTCTATCATTTGGCTTGAATTTAAATACATGGGAGCAAACTGCACAGAAAAGTTATCCCAAAGAATGCGCAAGCTAGAAAGTCCTGGTGCTCCAAAGATTTTTAAACCAGTTTTTTAGATATTGTAATTTCAGTCACTTTCCTCCATTTTGGGCCATTTTGTTTTACACCAAGGGAAATAACTGGTGTTACACCACTGTTGCACCTGTATAAAATTAGAGTATCGGGCCCTTTTTTATTCTTTTTGATTGAGGCAGGTGCTTTCCAAACGGAAGGGGCCTTGTACCTGGCTTACAATCCAAAGGCAAAGAGGGATAGCAAAGGGGTGAAACATACAAGTAGAGCGGCTGAGATGATACTTTGCCACATCTTGATAGTGCACACTTGAAAACTGATCTCAGTCACTTCTGAAACTTGCCATGATCAGTCAGCTAGTTTCCCAAGGGCATGATGGTCCAAATGGGCCTTCATTGCATAGCGCTCAGCATAGAAGAGAGCACAGAGACTTGTGAGATGCTGAAAAACAGGCAGATGCAGGTCAAATAATCTCTTGGAATCTACACTTTTTTGAAAATGGTACTTAGAAAATATGCAGTATAAAGTGTACATAGTAGTGTATACATGTAATATTTCTAATTACACACAAACACTATGTTAAAAGAAATGTTAAGGTTGCAAAGTCAAACACTCAAAAGTAAAAAGAAATTCAGCCCCTTTGTGCATATGCTAACAGTCTTTAGATGTTCACATAGTATTTTATAGTTGGAGAGTGAGGTACTGAGAGATTAAAGTCAAAAGTATCCACTCATTTTGGGTGCTCAGTTTGCAATGGCCAGGTCCCTATGAAGTGCCATATGATGCTTAAAGCACAGCTTTGATTGACTTCCGTTGCAGAGGTGTGTGCTCAGCATGCCTATATATCAGATCCCAGGGTCTTAAGTGAAGCGATGAGAGACCACCTCTGAGAAGTTTGGTCTAAATGATTTAACTAGCCTTACATAGAGAAACTGTGTCAGAGCCAAGGATAGAATCCACTTCTTCAGAGCAGCATTCAGTTGCCTTAGATACGAGACAACATGCTGTCTCTTCCTACAATCGGCTGCCTCATTCACTACACCCCTTCCAAGTTCTGCAACAAATGAAGCAGGGGTCCTAACAGATAAGCCTCCTTCACGATAGAACCCTGATTCATCCCCAGAACAGGCCCATCCTGAATGAGATGGGTCCTGCAGGAAAAATGGTATGTGATCAAGTAATTCAAGACTGTACCCTAATGCTTATGCACAAGAGGGTTGAGTTGCACAGACTTAATTTTGGCACTTTTGAGTGCTTGACTTGCAACCCTGGTGTTTTTAATGTAATTTTTTGTTTGCGACTTCTTCGGTTTTTAAAAAAGCAAATGGAAATAATAGAAATTCCATTAAGTGGCATCATATTGACACCTGCTAGTTCGTCAGCAGCATAGGAACTTTTAGATCTATTTCACAGACCTCTGCCACTTGAGCTAATAGAGTAACAGATAGCTAGAGTAGCCTGTGATTCTCTATGTGGACCAGCAATAGTAGGGGATGAGACACACGCACTTTGCCAGTGGATTTCACAGGTAGCAGAGAAATGGTAAGACTCCGGAATCTTGGTTTCCATTCCAGATTCTGGACAGGAATGAAATAGATATGGACCCTTTTGCACATTTTCCCCCAAGCTTGACCCCCCTCCTGCCCTATCCCTTCCAACCTGTCCCAGTTGGTCTCTTCACTACTCCTAGCTCCATGTCCCAGTCCCATTCTTTAGCTCCACCCCGTCGCTGTACGTACTCCTCAGGTGTCTCACCCCATCCCAGTTTCCTTGCCCACCCAGTCATAGTCTCCCCATCCAGGCTCATTGTCTAAGTGCCAGCCTCTCACCCCCGCCCCTCCGAGCCAGTCAGAGACTCCTTGCTCAGTCAGTCCCAGTTCAGCTTCTCAGGGCACATAGGGCTGTGAGTCACCTTGTTGCCAGCTTTCTCCCGTGCCTGTGCCAGTCGAATATTAGCTCCCTAACACAACCAGCCTGTCAGGCACACGAGTGCTCTCCTCTGCGCTACACCAGCCCTGCCTTTGCCCTGCAGATTGACAGTAGATGCACTGCATCCCTCAAGTTCACCCTGGGGAGTCCAGCCCCTAATCACTGGATATCCACAGAAATCCCAGATCATCTGGAACAGTATTTCCCAGCTCACCAGTTTTCACTTAGCCCACGGCTCCTGTATCACACACAGCATTTGCTCAATGGTAGTAACACAATAGATAATTTATTTGAATCTCTTTTTTTTTTTTCTTAAACAGAAACAAGTGGAGTGAGGGAAACAAATGGTTACATATGAAACAAAATTATAAAACGTGAAGTAGGACCTACCCTTATTCGTAGTTACCTGTCCTACCTAATAAAGTAGATTTTCACTCCAAAGTTCAATGTTTTGCAGTGTTGGCTAACCCCAAAGAGCTAGGACCCAGTCTTTCACAAAGCACCTTCACTCATCCAGGTACCTCCTCAGTGGATGGATGTAGAATGTCTTTCTCCACCCTGTGATATACTGAATCAGTCTTTATTCACAGACAGGGCGCTCCCCTCACTCCCCTGTCTTTCCTTTTCACTTCCAAGTGGTTTTGATGTTTAATTTTTCTGGGTTAGTGCAAAGGTAAACCACTGAGCAAAATATTATGTAATCAGCTAGCCAGAGAGAGGTGAGAGCTTCCTCCCGCTTGAATGGGCCAGCACCATTCCCTGGTGACTCACTTTCACTTCAAGACCATAAGGGTATAATTTTAAATATAATAACATTATTCCTTAACTGTTACCCATACATGCATGTATTGATAAGTTACAAGCTTTCAGTAGAGACCTCACATGCTACCTTTTATGGATAACTATCATGAAGCCAATGTGTTAGCTGTAAAGAGTTTGTCTAGTCTGAGACGAGTTGCTTGTACGGAACAGTGACCCCTTTGCCAATTGGCACCAATGAGCCTCTGTGTGATATCCCCCTTCCAATCTGTCTCTCCCCTCCCATCCCACTGACTCCCAGTCTCCCTCCGTGGACTCCTCATCCAATCTCTGCCTCCCCCCACCTTCCTGGCTCCCTGTTCCAGTCCCACTCTTCCCCCCAGCTCCTCACCCAATCTGTTTCCTCCTCCCCTGTTAGCTACCAGTATCACCCCCTCGTACCAGGCAGTTCCCAGTCCAAGTCTCCTTGCCCAAGTAGTACCAGTCTCCCTTCCCCAGCTTCCAGTTTCAGTCTCCTTGCACAGACCCAATCTCAGCAGATGCCTTGTCCAAATCTTCTCCTTTCCCTTCTTCCCCTGCTTTTGTCCCCTATGCACTCCAATCAGACAGCTTCCTCCTCCACACTGTGTGAGTGCCGGCAGGGGAGTTCTTGAGAGCACAGGAGAGACAGGCTGGCCCCACTCTAACTAGGAGCAGCCATTACAGGGCAAATTCTTTTCAGCAACTGTAGCCCTGGGTTGGAACGTACTCAGCTGCTCTGCGGGGATAGACCACATGCAGTCTGTCACAGCTAGGAGCTGAGAGAGACTCGAGCATACTGAGGGAGGACAGAATCTTCAGAGGTTTAGCTGCTTCTAGCAAGACTCCACTGAGCGTATGTAACCTGCAGATGTTTTCCAGAGGCTTATAACTAGGCCAAATTTGGGTGGTTATTTGCTGGGATGGCAAAAGGCATGTTCTGGACATGAGGATGACCACACTCTCTTCTCCTCTTTTCCACCGCCCCGGGAGATGGTAAAGGTTCCTAACAAAACAATTGCATTAACCTTTTTAACATGGGCAAAACAACTTATGTTTCCCTAATCTTTGAAATAGCTGTACCATTTTTGCTGAAACATTAAAATAATAATAATGAATAATTCAGCCTGAGCAGACACTTCAGCGTGGAAGGTTACGTTTTGGCAAAGCTATAAACAACAAAAAACAGGATCTTGCCATGGGAATTGTCAGATGACCCAGCTGCTCCTATAATAAATTTTCTATTACTCTGTGTTCTCACATATAAACATTATGGCCAAGATCTTTAGCTGGCATTAAGTGAGTTTAGCTCCACTGATGTTAGTGCAGCTATATGTCCATTATATGCTCAGCTGCTCAGCTCATATATAATAATTTACTAATATATAAGGACTGATTCTCCTCTCCTGTCTCAAGTGGTTTTTAAACCAATGTAACTCCATTTACTTTAAGGGAATTAATCCTGATTTATGATGATAGAGAAAGTGAGAGGAGAACTGCACATATACTATGACACCCATGTGTTTAAACATGAAAAAATTTTCAAATCATTTAACACCATGTGATTCTCTCATCTAATGTTTTCACAGCTATTATAGTCACAAAACTACCAGCTTGTGGCCAGGATTTCTGTTTGTTCTTTGTAATAAAAAAAAAAGTTCCTTCTATTTCAATCTCTTTGTGTTTTTTCAGCACATAAGGCAGTGTGGCCTTGATCCTGCTTGGGCTCCTTGAATGTTAATGCAATGCAAATAATCATTAATAATAATGCAGAGGTTATTCAAATAGTAAGGAAAAAATGTGATTTTTCTCATATTTTAGATTCAATGTCTGATGGGCCTGCCTTCAGGACCTTGGCACACTAATGGAGGAAGTCACACATATTTAAAATAGGAAAAGATAAGTTTTAGGAGAATGCTGTGAGCTATTGATATTTGCTTCAGCCAAATTAGGACCATATAGTTTAGCCAGTTATTGAATGAAGATGGAGATCAAAGCACGAACTTGGGCTCCCTCTGATATATCAGAGATCTTTGGTGGTTAATCCTAGCTTTGTTCTCTACATCGTAAAGTCTACGGGTATAACTTCAATCAGAAATAATATTGTCGTGTCTAGATTACATGTATTCTACATAAGATACTCTCTGGTTCCTTGGTTTGCACCTTTTCTGAAAGATCCCTAATGTTCTGTGCTGTTGTGGTTTGCAGATTTTGCATCCTAACCATACACTTGTGCACAAATGTAAGGCTTCTGGCAATAGTAGTAACTTTCCAGTCCCAAACCTGATTCTGCCTAGACCAAGGGCACTGTCTGTCACAGGAGGCCTGATGCTTTCCCCACTTCTAATCAAGTTTTTGTAAATGTGCTGTTAGTGGAGGAAGTTTAATTTTTATTTAATTAATTAAGTTTTATTGTGAGGCTAAGATTTGAGTCCAAATAAAAACAACTATTGAAGGCTCACTTCCTCCAGCAGTGGTACTAGCACAATTGTGTTTATCTTGCCAAGCCATTTTTTATCCTACATTGTAAAAGCAACATGTAGGAGCTGTTACATGGTACATAATTCATGCCAGAGTAGTAACTGGCAACACAGATGAGATACTGCTGGTGAGATGTAATCATCCCCTATTACAGTTTGGCATATTTTTAATTGAAAAACCCTTTGGATAGGATTGGCAGGTACATAAGTAACTCCAATTTGGGATTCACTTGTGCTGATTTCTAGGTGGAAATATTGGCTAACAAATTATGCAAAGTGAATTATGCAATATAGGGGTGTCCTGAATATTTATTCCTTTTATGAGCTCATTGTGATGGTTGGTGTATCACTAATGTTGCCATGTCCTGTGTTCTGCCAGGTGCCTATGACCGATTCCTGCCTTACATTCTCATGGGAAGCCTGACTGTGCTGATAGGGATCCTTACCCTGTTTCTCCCAGAAAGCTTTGGAAGTCCTCTCCCTGAGACCTTTGACCAGATGCTAAGAGTAAAAGGGTAAGTGGATTTCATTCACTCCATAGATCTGAAACATACAGCCACAACCAATTCAATATAATCTCCTCATTACACTAAACAAATGAGTATTTTACAGGTCTGTTCCAATAGACCAGGGGTTCTCAAACTTCATTGCACCACGACCCCCTTCTGACAACAAAACTTACTACATGATGCCAGGAGAGAGGACTGAAGCCCCACAGCCCCAGGCAGGGGGTCTGTAACCTGAGTGCCACTGCCCAGGGCTGAATTTCTCAGGCCTCAGCTTTGGCCCCGGGGCGGTGGGGCTCGGGCCCCAGCACGTGTAAGTCAGCCCTGGCGACCCCATTAAAATGGGGTGGTGACCCACTTCAGGGTCCTGACCCACAGTTTGAGAACTGCTACAATAGACCAAATCTTTCAGAAGTGGTCTCTGATTTGATAGACATTGGGACTGATTTTTCAGAATTGCTGAGCACCTGTGACTCCCAACTGAAATCTGTGTGTGTGTACTCAGACTTTTTGGAAACCACACCAACAGTGTTTTGAGATAAGCACTCAGAAATCAGAGTCCTCTCTTGAAATGTTATCCTGAATGGCTCCAGTACCTTAGAGGTCTTCACTGTTATTAGTGGGCTTAGTACACAGAATGTTTAACAGACCAAACTTTCTCTTGTATGTTGAGGGCAGCACGGCCCAGTGGATTGAACTCAAAGCCAGGAATGCCTGAGCTGTGGTGTTAATATTTATTATAGAAGCACAACCAGCATGTCAGGTGCTATACAACAGTGGTTCTCAACCAGGGGTCCAGGGCCCACTGTGGGGCCACAAGTGGGTTTTAGGGGGTCTGGCCAAAATAAACCAGAGAATAGAGCCAGTGTTAGACTCACTGGGGCCTGGGGCTGAAGCTGAAGCCTGAGCCCCACAGCCTTGGGCTGAAGCCAAAGCTCGAACAACTTAGCTTTGCGGGCCTGCTGTAGTGTGGGGCCCTGTGCAATTGCCCTGCTTGCTACCCCCTAATGCCAGCCCTGGCTTTTAATTTACTGGAAATACAGAAAGAGTTGTTGTGGAACAGGCGGGCTGGGGAGTTTTCATAGCATGTTGGGGGGGGCCTCCTGGTGTACAAGACACAGAAGTAAATGTGGTCCCCTGCTGGGGTACTTTCGCTTAAATAGATGAACAACCCAGAATGTCCCAGGAGGAAGGTTTTGTCTGAGATCATATTTTTAAGATAGGTGGATACCAGCTTTTTTTTTTTTTTTAAATTGAAGTCTGTTTTGAGGCAGGGTTTGGAATAAGAGGTTGGGAGCTGGATTCATTGAAATCAGGAGGGAGCCTCAGGTGTGTTCCAACTGCTACCACTGAATTGCTTTGCATCATCTAGGGCAAGTCACCACGCCTCTCTGGGTGCCTTTTCCTGCATCTTTAAAATAGGGATAATATTTTCATCCCTCACAAGGGTGCTGTATTAATTAGATCATGTGTATATTAGAGAGACAAGGTGGGTGAGGTAGCACACAATCCTGTGTAGAGAACATTGCCAAATTTTTGTATTTTCCCTTCTAGTATATAGAAAGGCTATTCATTTAATAGGATTGTTGTTTCATTTAAATAGCGCTTTGTTCTTTGAATAGAAAGGGATTGGGCTCTACTATGAAAACAGGATTTCAGCGTTTATAGTTTGTTTGTTTTTTTGATGGATAAAGAGCTGCTGGTATAATCTGAGACAGATTACCCACCACTCCCACCCCCTGAAGCTCCTTCATGTAGCTATAAAGAACATGCAATGCTCACTTGTTACACTGGACACTGCTGTTTGGGTCACCCTGTACAAACATGTCCACTGAAATCTTATGCATGCATGCACACGCGTGGAGATTTGGCACATAGTATCTCCAGTTGGTTCTAACATTTGTTATAACTGTTTTACAGGGATGGCTTGTGATTAAAATAAGGTAGTTACAGAATGCTATTCTGTAACTGTTTCCCATCAGACCATTAAGTACTACCCTAACCTACTGCCCATGTGATTGCAATGCATCTGCAGAGCTGCCCACATACTGGGCAGTCTGTTCTCAGAACTCCTAGCATTCCAATGAGACACCAATACTTAATATAGTGCTCTGCAGCAGCAGGTGGCAGTGGGGATGGGGAGAACGGGCTGTCTGGTGAGGCAACATACCTATCCCTGAAGAGAGATATAGTACTGTACGTTGTGTATTGTGGCTTGTGCTTTAAGTGACTGTGCTTGTGCATCTTGCAGTTGTAAGATTGTAAGAGGCAAATCCTGTCTTCCTTCCCCAATGGGTGAAGAAAGCCCTGGATGCAAGTAATTCTGCTGTGCGGGCTGAAAGTAGGGGAAAACTAATGAGCCTGAACAGATATAAACCTCTTGTGCTCCACCAAAGGGTTTCCAATATGCTGCAGTTGAGGGGACATCTGAGGTGAGCCAACTATGCATATGTGCTGGCCATTTTCTTTCTACCTCCTTCCACCACCAGGGAAAGAGTGGGCCTTTGCCTTTGGGGACTGTGGTAGCCACAGTGCAACTCCCCTACTACACAGCCATGTTATTCTGGCTTAGCACTGTGGACAGATTTGCACTTAAGAGCAATAACTATTTGGAGAAGGCTGGAACTGCCTCTAAAAGCCTACCCATGATGTACATAAGGGCCTGTAATTCTCAGGGTAAGAGGTGCTCCTGAGGAAATGTCTGCTGCACCTTGTGACTGTTAGGGGTTTCCTCGGTGTCTGATCAGTGATTTGTAAGGTCTTAAATTGATAAAACCTTAACTTCAAATACTGGGCACAGTAGAAATTTTGCCATGAGTCTCATGCACACATTTCCTAAACACATGCTCTTTGTGTGGGTGGATGAAATGATCTCCATTGGACCAGTGAGTATTGACACGCAGTCTCGCAAATTTTGTTCATTTTATCATCTCTTCAATCCCGAAGAGGTCCCTTCTAGAGCATCACATCCCAGTGTAATGGGCTTTTCTGCAGTTTTATTTCGGAAGCCATTTTCAGTAGTGCAGCTCGGTTATTTTAGCTGTTTCGCTTGGGAGCAGAATGTGTCATGTCTGGTTCCTATAAAATGTTCTGTAGCCATCAAATTTTATTCATTTTCAGATTCAGAAACAGACAACACACCAACCACATAAGGAGTTCAAAGGAGATTGAAGACTCCAAGACTCGGATAACACCGCTATGATAAGGCTCTGCATCTCCTGATAGGCTGGAAAAAGAACAAGGACTGCTGAATGCATTTCCTACCAGAAAAAAATCTGGGGTCAAAACTATTGGTGTCACATAGTTATGAACCTACAATCTACAGTACTATTGTACTAAATGTAGTGCTGTGAAGATGTCATCTACTTCCATAGGATTCCCCATAATTTATCCTCAGTGACCTGATTTTCAGTGGTTTTGATAAGCTGTAGCTTCTGTTACGTAGGGAGCTATGAGTGCTCGGCCCCCTTTGAAAATCAGGCTATAAAAGAGCATTAGGAGCAGTCACAGCACTGACTCAATGGAATCTTGCACTCAAAAGCTGCTTAAATGTGAATTGAAATACCAAAGTAGTTCAAGATTCTAATACCCGGTATTTTCAAATGAGAACTGTTTCAAAGTCTTAATGCTTAAATGAATATTAAAAAACCCAAAACCAATATTAGATGAAGAGTCAAATGAAGCGCTGCTTACAGTGCAATACACTTTATACTTCTGCTGTTAGTTCCGGCACTACAGGCTTTCGAACAAATACTGTGCTAGAAGAATACAGTGTTTATAATGCTTTCTTAACAAAAAAGATATTTTAGTTGCATATGTACTTTGTGGCCAGATGAAATCTGTCTAGCCTGCTGGATTGATGATGGCTAATCATTATTCTGAAGGTCACATTCCCCTACTGTGCAGAGGACCAAACAAAAGGAGTATGCACCATTTAAGCCTCGGTCTGAAAGCTTAAGGGGGATTTGAGTGCTGTATTTGTCTTGTGCTGGCCCTCGGCACAGAAGTGAATTTCACCTTAGTAAGTTTAAACAAAGAGAGAAACTTCATAACCTCTCACCTATTTAAATTGTGTAACTGGCATGCACTGCCCTCTGGGCTTCATGAATCTTTTTTGCTTTCACGTTGAAGCCAGTTGAGACACGAGTGCAACACAGCACATCAGTAATGGCAGAGCAACAGTCGTTTATGAAACTGAATCTGTCAGGCAAAGGTATTCAAACAGAAATTAAATGTAAGTGCAAAAGACTATTTGTTTCAGGCTTAAAGACTCTGGCTTTGAAAATCAAACCTTTCTTTTGCATAAATGGTTTTGCCATATTGATAATGTAGCGCAAGGCAGCCATTGTCCTGGGCCAAGGTTCTGTTCCATTGCTGCTATCTCACCTCTTTTCAAACAGAGTTTTCTTAATAAGGCATTTGCAATATTTAAAGACTTGATATAGCTGATTTTTTTTTTTTTAATATAGAGGAAATTCCCTTTGGTCTAACATGTAGCATAACTGTTTAGATTACTTCAGTTACCATTCTCATCAAACCCTTGATATTAGCATGGGATAGAGCTGTTTACAGGAAATACAGGGATTAGGCTTGGTATATCGTGGCCATATTTTTATGAAGATACTTTCTATAAAAAAGGCGATACTTATTCTCCTTTATGTGATCAGAGACTTGGATATTTCTGAAACCAACTGAAATATTTTTATACTCCTGTAACTTTTTAGGATTCCAGAAAACTTAATTTTCCATGTTTTTAATTAAAAACAAAAACAAGTTTGTCTATGTTTTTGACAGCTTGTCTTTACCAGTCCATTTCCTGGGCCTGTAGCACTGATACATCTCATATAGTTTAAGTGTTAACAGCTTTATTTTTAATGAGAATGTTTTTGACATTAGGGGACTGTGCTCAGAAGATTGTGAAATTGTTATAACAAGGACTTTAAATTGTGTCTAAACCTAGCAAAAAAAGAGTTACTTCACCTGATGGAGCATTTGCAAGGAGACATTCTGTCTTCTAATAAATCTCTCCCAGGTTTGAATAGTGATGCCTGAAGAAATCCATAGTGTGTGAATCTATGGAGGGATCAAGAGGGGCAAAAACTCCAGTTTCTGGCACTATTATTTTATTTATTTTTTCTTAAATTGTAAAGCCTTCCTAAGAGAATTGCATAGGCGTAAAATGCTGTTGTACAAGTTTTAACATACACTTGGTTTGGCCTAGCACTGCAGTCTTCATTGTAAGTTGTCTGTCTGTCAAATACAGTCTTAATTGTAACATTTTTCAAATGAGTTATAAATTGGGGCTCAATATGGGAGCGTTATATTTATGAGCAGTCAGGGTACCACTTGTAAAGCAGTGCTTTGGGTTGGGGAAGGAGAGGATTATTCCCATTGACTTTGTTGGGAGTTGTATTATTCCTTGTGTGCCCAGATAATCGCATATATCCTGCTGACTCTGTATAATCTATCCTCAGCAAGATCTGAAGCTGGCTTATTGGAGCTGCTGAAGTATGGATGAAAATGTGGCAGTTGCCATTAGCTTGTTTTTCTTTATTATAATAAAAATGTGCACTGACCTATTATATAACCTACTTTCTCTGTGGCCTATAACTGAAAAGAGTGGTGTCTCCTAAGTGTATTAAAATTTTGTGAAAGGAAGTCTTTCTTTAAGACATTGACAAAATTATGTTTTAGTAACTGGCTATTATGGTGTTTTGAATCTGTTTCAATAGGCTCATAAGGTATGGGGAGTGGAGGGGAAATGCAAGTGAAATCTAATCTGCAAGCAGATGTGAAAAGTTTTGATAAAGATAGAAGTTCGTTTCACAGTCTTCTGCACCAGGTTGGGCTTGGTGGAATGTACTTTAACAATAGAGCCCCAAGAGAGAGCCACTACTACAGTCAAAGAAGGCTTGTTCTTGGTATTAAAAGTCTGTGGTATTTGCAAACTTCTTTAAAAGTTTGCAGAACTCTAGTGACTGATGTCTGAGACTAGAACTCCTCATTATAAATTGTTAAATGCTCTCCAAATCTTAAAAGGACACTGTCTAGACCAGGGGTTCTCAACCTTTTTCTTTCCGAGACACACACACATACACACACATCCCACACACACACACATATATGCTATAAGAGCTCCATGGCCCACCTTTTCCACAACTTTTTCTGCATTTCCAGTAGATTAAAACCCAGGGCTGGCATTAGGGGGTAGCAAGCAGGGCAATTGCCTGGGGCCCTATACCACAGGGGACCTGCAAAGCTAAGTTGTTCAGGCTTCAGTCCCAGTCCCAGTGAGTCTAACACCAGCCCTACAGTCTGGTTTATTTTGGCACACCCTCTAAAAGCTGCTCGCAGGCCCACAGTGGGTCCCGGACCTCTGGTTGAGAACCACTGGTCTAGACAAAGCCCTTTTTGGAAGGGTGACAGGAGAGTGGCTTTACTTTGTCTTATTCTTCAGACTGCAGTGAGGAGCGGCTTCCTTTTTGCTACTGATGGATGCTTAATCAGAATTTTATTAGAGTTTAAGCAGATATGTCTGTCAGGATTCCTTCCCCACTCTGAATTCTGGGGTACAGATGTGGGGACCCGCATGCAAGACCCCCTAAGATTATTCTTACCAGTTTAGGTTAAAAACTTTTCCAAGGCACAAATTCTTTGCCCTTGGAGGGTATGCTGCCACCACCAAGTGATTTAGACAAAGAATCAGGGAAAGGACCACTTGGAGTTCCTGTTCCCCCAAAATATCCCCCCAAGCCTTTACATCCCCTTTCATGGGGAGGCTTGAGAATAATATCCTAAGCAATTGGTTACAAAGTGAACACAGACCCAAATCCCTGGATCTTTGGACACTGATAAAAAAAAAAAATCAATCAGTTCTTAAAAGAAAGGGTAAAAATCCCCTCTGTAAAATCAGGTTAGAAGATAACTTTACAGGGTAACAAAAGATGCACAAAACACAGAGGAACCCTATCGAGTCTTAGTTTCAAAGTTACAACAAAACAGGGATAAACCTCCCTCCAGCAAAGGGAAAATTCACAAGTTGAGAAAACAAAGATAAAATAAAAAGAAAAGGAGTACTTGTGGCACCTTAGAGACTAACAAATTTATTAGAGCATAAGCTTTCGTGAGCTACAGCTCACTTCATCCGATGAAGTGAGCTGTAGCTCACGAAAGCTTATGCTCTAATAAATTTGTTAGTCTCTAAGGTGCCACAAGTACTCCTTTTCTTTTTGCGAATACAGACTAACACGGCTGCTACTCTGAAACCAAAGATAAAATAATATGCCTTGCATGGCTGTGCTTACAATTTCTGTAATATGAGAGACTGGTTCAGAATGGTTTGGAGGACATGGATTGATGACCGGTCTCTTTTAGTCCCAAGAGCGAAAACGAACACAAAAGAACCCAAAACAAAGCCCCCCCCCAAATTTGAAAGTATCTTTTCTCCTCTCATTGGTTCCTTTGGTCAGGTACCAACCAGGTTATTTGAGCTTCTTAACCCCTTACGGGTAAGGAGGAATTTTAGGCTACCCTTATGGTTATGACAATGTCTAACTCACTTGGGGCCCAACATTTAAACTTTGTAAGACACTTTTACCAAAAATAACCCCTACCCCCCCAGTGTTTTAATGTTTGAATTGCAAACATTGCAGAGGGCATATGTTTAAAAAAAATAAACTGTTTTCATACAGTATGTCTATTGGTCACCTGAAAATGAAACTGACTAAAGAAAAATGTTGCAGACTGCACTGACATTCATTATCCAAAGTGAGACAAATGTAGGAACCAAACAAACAACATAAATAACGGAAAGTAAAATTAGATTTTTTTTAAAATTAGAAGGGTTTAAAATCCAGAATGGTAAAATAGAAGGAAATATATTTAAAATATAACGTAAGCGGACAGTAATCCAATATATGTGTGACATTCCTTGAAAATGGGGGATGTACCCCAGCTTATTATTGAACAGGTTGAGAAGTCATTTAACATTTAGTTAGCATGGAATAAGTGGAGGGGTGGGGGGGAGGGGAAGTGGGAGTACTATGGTAAGATCTTCCCGAATAGAGAACTATCAAGGTAGGGCAGTCTTTTGGTCTAATACCCTTAAAAGAACACTATCAGTTGTGACAAAGCTCTGTCCTTGCCTCCGTAGGTTCCACGTTTCCTGGCAGATTTTGCTAGCCTCAGAGGCTCACTGTGACCCTCCATGTAACCCTTCTTTCTCTAGAGACAAGGGGCACAGTCTGAGCCATTTTCATCATAAGCCAGCGAGGGAGGTGAGGAGAAGTTATCCTTCCTTGCACAGTCTCTGTTGTCTCCCACTATCAGTGATTAATCAGGGGGCAAAGGTGGGGGGGGGGAGCTCGGGCCCACCCTCTACTCCGGGCTCCAGCCCAGGGACCCTAATAGTATCAGCTATGGTAGCTGACCTTTTAGAAACATGACATGTACAATTCCCTGGGCTACTTCCCCACAGCAGCCCTCACTTCCTCATAGTATCAGCTATGGTAGCTGACCTTTTAGAAACATGACATGTACAATTCCCTGGGCTACTTCCCCCACAGCAGCCCTCACTTCCTCAAGCTCCACTTCACCCTTACACACCATATCAGGCACAAGGAAGGAAGCCCTGAGGTATTACTCAGCCTCTCCAACCGCGCAACTTCTTCCCACAGCTCCTGACATGCACACCCACCTGACTGACTGGGAGGCTTTTAACTAATTTCAGCCAGCCCCTGATTGGCTTCAGGTGTCCCAATCAACCTAGCCTTCTCCCTGCCTTCTGGAAAGTTCTTAATTGGCCCCAGGTGTCATAATTGACCTGGAGCAGCTCCATTTCACTTATCCTGGTACCAGGGATTTGTTTAGCCTGGAGCTAATATATCTATCTCCCACTACTCTTCCATAGCCATCTGGCCTTGCCCCATCACATATTCCCCCTCCTCCCACCCCCCGCTCAACACCATAGAGTTGAGCAAGTTGGGACGCCAGGCAGTATGCTTGTGACAGACCATCAACGTTGCCATGGTGGCATCCAGCCCTGTGCCGTATGCGGAACTGGAATGGTTGGAGGGATAAGAACCACCTGGTGACCCTTGCATTCTTTTCCTTATTCCGCTGCATCCACTGGAGGGGTGCATGGTCCGTCACAAGAGTAAATCGCCGGCCTAAGAGGTAATAATGCAGGGTCTCCATAGCCCATTTGACAGCAAGGCATTCTCTCTCGACTACTGCATACTTCTGTTCTCTTGGGAGAAGCTTTCTGCTTAGGTAGAGGATCGGGTGTTCCTCTTCTCCCACCATTTGCGACAGAACTGCTCCCAACCCCACCTCGGAAGCGTCTGTTTGTAAAACAAATTCCCTGTTAAAGTCCGGAGCTATGAGTACGGGGTCATTACAGAGGGCCGTCCGAAGGTCTGTAAATGCCCCCTGTGCTGCGTCGGTCCACTTTACCATGTCTGGACCTCGGGCCTTCACCAGGTCCGTTAGGGGACTTGCCCTAGTGGCGAAGTGGGGAATAAACCGTCGGTAATAGCCTACCACACCTAGGAACGCACGGACCTGCTTCTTTCAGGTCGGCCGGGGCCAGTTTTGAATTGCCTCTAGCTTATTCGTTTGGGGTTTCACTATGCCCCTTCCCACAATATATCCCAGGTACCTAGCCTCTGCTAGCCCTATGGCGCATTTAGCGGGATTACCAGTGAGGCCAGCCCACCTTAAGGTGCACAGTTGCCTCAACTTTCTCCAAGTGGGTTCCCAAGTCTGGCGTATAGATGATGACATCATCTAGGTTTGCAGCTGCATAACTAGTATGGGGGTGCAGCAGCTTATCCATGAGGCGCTGGAATGTGGCTGGGGCCCCATATAGCCCAAAAGGGAGGACAGTGTACTGTATCCAGGGTCGAGAATGTTGTCTTTTCTTTAGTTTCTTTGGTCAGAGGAATCTGCCAACCCTTTTGTCAGATCCAGTGTAGTCAAGAATAGGGCACTACCCAGTCGGTCAACCAGTTCGTCAATGCGTGGTATGGGGTATGCATCAAACTGGGATATTTCATTCAGTCGGCGAAAGTCATTACAGAATCTCATGGTACCGTCAGGTTTAGGCACTAGAATACTTGGACTGGACCACTAACTGTAAGATTCTTCAATAACCCCTAATTCTAACATTTTCTTTACTTCGGCCTTGATTTCCTCTCTTTTGGCTGCTGGGATTTGGTAGGGTCTCAATGTTACCTTGACTCCAGGGATTGTGCGGATATGGTGATAGGTCTCAGTCGTCCACCCTGGTTTTGTAGAGAACATATCTCTGTTGCGATCAATCATGTCGGCTGCCTCGATCTTTTGGATCGGTGTCAAGTTGGATGATATCTTCACTTGCTCGTGTAAGTTATCCTCATAGGGAAGGGTCTCCTGCATGACTAAGCATGTCTCTCAATCATGCAAAGGTTTTAGAAGATTGATGTGGTAAATTTGCTCCGATTTCCAGCGGCCTGGCTGCCGCACCTTATACTTCACCTCTCCCACGGCTTCGATTATTTCATAGGATCCCTGCCATTGGGCCAACAGTTTACTTTCTGCTGTGGGCACCAGTACCATCACCCGATCCCTTGGTTGGAACCGTAGAAGCTTCGCTTGGCGGTTATAATGGGTTCGTTGGGTCGCCTGTGCTCTCTCCAAGTGTTCCCGTACAATGGGCGTAACTCGGGCTATCTGATCTCTCATCTGCAGTACACGCTCAACTATGTTCCTTCGGGATTTGGCTCCTCTTCCCAGGCTTCTCTGGCTATATCCAATATGCCCCGAGGGTGGCACCCATATAGTAGTTCGAATGGAGAGAAACCCATGGAGGCTTGCGGAACCTCCTGGATGGTAAACATGAGGTAAGGCAATAGGGTATTCCAATCTTTTCCATCCCGGCTCACCACTTTCCTGATCATGGCCTTGAGGGTCCTATTGAACCTTTCCACAAGGCCATCTGTTTGCAGGTGGTATACAGAGGTCCGTAGGGTTTGTACATGGAGCAATGAACAGAGATCTTTCATCAACTTGGACATGAAAGGTGTCCCTTGATCAGTCAATATCTCCTTGGGTAGCCCAACCTGGGCAAAGATCTGTACTAGCTCCTTAGCTATTGTCTTGGAAGCTGTGTTGCGCAGGGGAACAGCTTTCAGGTACTAGGTTGCATAGTCCAGTACAACAAGCACATGTTGGTGGCCCCGAGCTGTCTTCTCTAGGGACCCTACCAGATCCATGGCTATCCGTTCAAAAGGAACCTCTATTATTGGAAGAGGTAACAAAGAAGCCCGCAAGTGCGGGCGAGGGCTATGTAATTGACACTCCGGACAAGAGGGTCAGTATCACCGGACGTCTTCATGTACTCCTGGCCAGAAGAGCCTCCACAGGATCCGTGCCTGGATTTTCTCTACCTCTAGGTGTCCTCCAAAGAGGTGACTGTGGGCGAGACTCAATATGGCTTTTTGATGTTTTCGTGGCATCAGAAGTTGTATCTCTTGCTCCTGCATTTGCACCATGCGGTACAGGAGATCTTTCTTCACTATAAAGTAAGGTCCGGGATCCCGGACCTTCCCATCCATGGGTATCCCATCAATCTCTGCCACCTCTTTCCTGGTGTTATCATAGCTGGGGTCCTCCGCTTGGTCCTGCCCAAAAGTCTCTCTCCCAGGACTAACCTGCCCAAGCTCCCATGGGGGGGCCAGCTTCTGCTTCTTCCAACAGCTCGCCGCCATAATGGCTGGGGGGCAGCTTCTGGCTCACCTTCTGTGGTGGAAGTTTCTCTGTTGCCTGCTTGCGTCCATCCGCCTACTAGGGAGGTCTTCTGGCCCTGGGTCAGGATCCAGGTTCCCAAGGCCTTCGTGGCCTTCCTCTCCTTTTTTGTCTTCCGGATCTTTCGGGGGGCTGAGAACAGATCCTGAGACATCTCAGCGAACATTGTGGGTTGACATTCCCCCGGTGACGAGTCGCTGTCCTAAGGGTCCCCACCTCCCTCCAGCCTCTCCGGGGGGAGTAAATTATCAAACCCTGGATAGTCCCTCCCAATGACTACAGGATATGGGAGTTTAGGAACTACGCCCACGGTCACCTCAATGGGGTTTCCCTGAACCTCTATCTCCACTGGAATGGTGGGGTAATGGCTCACGGCCCCATGCACGCACGTCACTGCTACGCGTTTGGCTTGTAGCAGCTGACTATTTTTTACCATTTTACCCGATATGAGGGTGATAGCATTCCCAGAGTCCACAAGCGCTGTAGTCTCTGCTCCATTTATCCTCACTGGCCTGGTGTAATTATGCGGGGCTAATGCGACCCCCGCGAGGTGGATAAGGGAGCATGGGACTTCCAATCCCCCAAGTTACATTGCATAGGCTCCTCGGTGCTGGGACACTGTGCTGCTATGTGTCCCCAAATGCATAACATCTTTAATTGCTTTTAATCACTCCCCTATCCTAGAGGTTAGGGGGTTTAGTCCTGGGGCTCCCCCCACTCAGGCCAATCCCTTCCTTCTGGGATCCCCACCGGTTTTTGCCCCCCCCTTCCACCTAGGACTCCCCGGGGGTTTGGCTGCCCAACCTTCCAGGGTTGGGGTCGGGTGCTTGCTTCAAAGGAGCCTTCCTTGGGCAGTCGGGTCAGTCCCCTGGCTGTCATCCGTCTTTCTACCAGTGTTATCATCTCGTCGTACGTGGACGGATCGTTCTGGCCTACCCATTTGCGGAGATCTGGCAGCAGTCCCCGCATGTAATGGTCTATGACCAGGGTTTCCAAAATCTCCTCCGGCCTGCACACCTTGGGCTGTAACCACTTCCATGCGAGGTGTATGAGGTCGAATAGCAGGGACCTCAGGGGTTTGTTCTCCTGGTATTTCCACTCATGGAACCTCTGGGCCCTTACCGCTGCCGTTACCCCTGCTCGTCCTAGGATCTCTGCCTTCAGACGGGTATAGTCAGTGGCATCTGTGGCAGGCAAGTCAAAGTAGGCCTTCTGGGCCTCTCCACACAAAAAAGGGGTGAGGATGCTGGCCCACTGCTCCTGGGGCCACGCCTCACGCTGAGCAGTCCTTTCGAATGAGAGGAGATATGCCTCTACGTCATCTCTTGACATCATCTTTGGCAGACAACCAGTGGTCCTCAGGGTTTGCGTCCCGTAGGACCCTTGGGCCTGGGTGGTGAAGATCTTCAGCTGGTCCACCACCTCTCTCAAGAGAGTACGATCTTGGGTCGCCTCGCTCATCAATAATTGATTGGTTTCCTGCTGTAGCCGCATAGACTCCTGTTGTGCCATTGCCTGAACCCGGGTGGCCTCCTGCTGGACTGCCAGGGTTTGTACCAGAGCTCTTACCACCTCCTCCATTGTGGTACAAAGCAAACAAACAAAAACCAAAAAAATCCAAACCCCCAGTGCACTTTTTAAAAAAAAAAAAACTCTTCCGCCACGCTGTGAACAAAATCCCACTCCTGACACCAGTTGTGACAAAGCTCTGTCCTTGCCTCCGTGGGTCCCGCATTTCCTGGCAGATTTCGCTAGCCTCTGAGGCTCATTGTGACCCTCCACGTAACCCTTCTTTCTCTAGAGACAAGGGGCACAGTCTACTGAGCCATTTTCATCATAAGCCAGCGAGGGAGGGGAGGAGAAGTTATCCTTCCTTGCACAGTCTCTGTTGTCTCCCACTATCAGTGATTAATCAGGGGGCAAACTTGGGGTAGGGGGGAGCCCAGCCCACTCTCTACTCCGGGCTCCAGCCCAGGGACCCTAATAGTATCAGCTATGGTAGCTGACCTTTTAGAAACATGACATGTACAATTCCCTGGGCTACTTCCCCCACAGCAGCCCTCACTTCCTCAAGCTCCACTTCACCATTACCTCAAGGCCTCCTTCTTTGTGTCTGGTATGGTGTGTACCACTCAGCCTCTCTAATCGCGCAACTTCTTCCCACAGCTCCTGACATGCACTCCCACCTGAGTGACTGGGAGGCTTTTAACTAGTTTCAGCCAGCCCCTGATTGGCTTCAGGTGTCCCAATCAACCTAGCCTTCTCCCTGCCTTCTGGAAAGTTCTTAATTGACCCCAGGTGTCTTAATTGACCTGGAGCAGCTTCCATTTCACTTATCGTGGTACCAGGGATTTGTTTAGCCTGGAGTGAATCTCTCTCTCTCTCTCTTCCTCTCACTGCTCTCCCATAGCCTTCTAACTTGGAGGGAGGTGGGAAGCTGCTACTCCTGCTGCTACTAGGCCCTAAGCTCTCCCTGCTGCTCCAGCTGCTCCCCTGGCTGGGCCAGACACCCCCCATTCTCTGTTACCTGGTTGCTGGACCCCCTACTCTCGGGTGCTGCTATTGCTCCAACTGCAACCCCGGGGTGCTAGCCCACTCCCCAGAGAGGAGGAGTGAGGGACCCCAGCCACTGCTTTTGTGGATACCACCAGCAGCACCACCACCTGAGAGGGGTCCTTTCTGCCTGCCTGGACTACAACCTGGAGTTCCTGGAGCTGCTGCTGCTGCAGAGGCCGCTGCCTGGAGCTGCTGAAGCCCGAGGAGGAGAAGAAGAGGATCATCTGCCAGTGGGGCAGCACCTAGAGACTTTGCAGACCACCGTGGAGGGGGCCTAAGACTGAGTAATTTCAAACTGTGCTCTTGTGGTGGGGGTTTTGACTGTGTTTGTAGGGACACGGGGGGTGTGGCGTGGAGCTGCCCCCCGATCCATCTGTGTGTCCCCCCCAACCCCCACCACTATTACCACCACCGCTGCCCCCTCCACCACCCCCACTGGCTGTATACCATCTGCCTCCGCTCCTGCCTCTGGACTCAGCTGCTTGCTTGGCTTGCCACGCCCTATTTCCACCCTTTGGGCCAGAAGTAGCAGCAAGCTAAAAAAGACTTGTGCAAGTGCACATGGGCACATGTGCCCCCCCCCCCAGACTGCCTACCCCCCAGCTTTGCCCTTTACTACCTGCCCCATTTGCCACTTGCTTTGCCTCCTCTTTTGCTCCAGCCCCCCTTACTAGCTTCATTTTGTTTGCCTGCCCCGCCCATTTCCTTCTGCAGCCTTTGTTTGTTTGCCCCGCCCCAGCCTCTGAAGCTAGCCCCTTGGTTTCCCTGTTCTACCCCCAGACCGCTTAGCCCCTCGCTCCGTGTATCCATGCCCCCTCCCATGCGCTTGTGCAACTCCCCATTTCAGTTGCAACCCTCTTCACTGCACCTTCAATGTTGTTGAATCCCGCCCCCATAGTGCACCAAGAGGAGCCGGAATTTCCACCTTGTGTCGGTGACTGACCCTTAGCCCCTGATTGCCCCCCGTCCAGCCCACCCCTTTTGGCGCCCTCCTCCCCTGCCTGCAGCCTAGCGGGGAGGAGTGGTCGACCTGCTTCCCCTCTCCCCTCCTCCTTTTGGTGTCCCCCTTTCCTCCTTGCTCATGATGGCGGGGGATGAGACGGGTGAGACCTCTCCAGTAGCCCGAGCTCTCCCTCCCCGCCTACGCCTCCGTCACCCCCCCAAGCTTCTACGTCCGCTGCCAAACCATCTGCCATCGCCCCCGCTGGGGCACCAGCAGCGACGGGCACCGGGGTGACCTCCACTGCTGCCACGTCTATCACACCCTCAGATTTGGGGGGAGTCCTCCCAGCCGGCGGGAAGGGCCAGGGGAAGAAGAAGGGGAAGGGCCCCGCTAAAAAGACCAGGCCCTCCATGGCAGGGGCTGCCCCCAGTGCCCCGGCCCCATCTTCAGCTGGGGCGCCCCTCCCCGCTGTTCCCTCCACCAGCTCTGCAGGTGTCCCTCCCCCGGCCCCGAGAGCATACGCCCAGGTGACGGCAGCCCCCCCGCCTGCCGCTACATCATTTCTCCAGCCCACCGCCTCCGCTACCATCTATAGCGGCCGGGGCCCCTTTCCCACCATGACCAGGAAGCACGGCGTCCGTTGCCTCCTGGTGCCCGCCTCGCCCCACGTGGAGACCTATGTGCGGGCGTTGGCGAGGGTGGTGGGGCCCACGGCCATTGTGGCGGCCTCCAAAATGTATGGCAAGGTCGTCTTCTTCCTAGCATCGGAGGCCGCCGCCCAGGAGGCGGTGGAGAAGGGCCTGGCGGTGGGGGGCGTGTTCGTCCCCTTAGAGCCGCTAGAGGACCTGGGCGTCCGCCTGGTCCTGACCTCCGTCCCTCCGTTTCTCCCCAATGCCGCCCTGTTACCCGCCCTTTCTACCTTGGGAAAGCCCATCTCTGTCATCAGCCCTCTCCCGTTGGGCTGCAAAGACCCCGCCCTCCGTCACGTCCTCTCCTTCCGCCGGCAAGTGCAGCTTCAACTGCTGCCGGCGGCGCGCGACGGAGAGGCACTCGAGGGGTCATTCCTAGTCCCCTACCAGGGGACCCCTTACAGGGTGCATTATTCCACGGGGGAGGCCCGGTGCTACCTCTGCCGGGCGATGGGGCACGTCCGGAGGGACTGCCCCCTTGCCCGGGAAGAAGGGGCACCCAGGACCCCCGAGCCCCGGCAGGGCACCGGCCCCGTCATCGCCGACGCCCCTGGCTGCCCGGCGCCCGAAACCGCCCCTCCTCCTTCCCAGTCCACCATTCTTCCCGCTCGGGCCCAAGGGGCACCTCCCCCACTATGCCCAGACGAGCGGGAGAACCCCGCCCCCACTGCTTGCAATCTGGCGGGGCCTGTGGAGGAGGGTGCGGCAGGGACAGCGCCAAGCATGGGAGAGGGCCCGCCCCAAGGGGAATCTTCCCTCCCTTGTGCTGCCCCACCGTTATCCCCTCGAGTCCCTGAGCCATCGCCTCTGCCCCCTGACACAACCCCTGCTAGCCAGCCCCTGGATGATGCCATGGAGGGCTGGGCCCTAGTCCAGGGGAAGCGGGGCAAGCGGAAGGCTCGAGCTCCGCTCCTCCCATGTGACGCGGAGGCCCCCCGGAAGACCAGGAAGGGGGGCACCGATGCCGAGCCTTCCGCTCTACCCACGGGTGTGTTCCACCCACTAGAGCTGGCTGGGGAAGACGTGACAGCACTGGAAGACGGTATCTCCCCTCCACGGGAGTCCCTCCCCTCCAAGACCCCCGAGGCACCATCTGAAACCCCAGTGTGCCCCGAAGTAACCGTCGCGTCAGGTGCCGGCGGGGAGAATCCCGGGGTAGTGGAAAACAATTTCCCTTCTATATATGAGGAGATCGAGGCCCTGGGTCTGACCCCGGTCACCCAGGGGGAGGACGATCCTATGCCAGCGGGCCTCGATCTGGGCGACTTCATTCCAGCCCCCCTTTTCCTATGTTCCCTCCCCCTAACTGTTGCTTCTGCTCCCACCTCCGAGGAGCCCCTGGACTCCTCCATCAACCCGGCTGCAGAGGGCACCCCGCTGAGAGCCGCCGAGCCAGTTGAGGCGACGGCCAGTGCCACGCGGCTGGAACCTGAGCCACCAGGGGCATCCCTCGCTGGTGAGGAGCATTCGACCTCCTTTCTGGGAGAGGACCCTACAGAAGAAAGTCCACCTCCTGATGCCGTGGCTGCCAAATCCACCAGAGAGCTTGCGCCCGGCATCAGTGAGAGCCCTCTCCCAACCCAGACTCTCACCTCTACCCCTGCCCCTGCCCTTATCCCGCCCACCTCCCGAGATATTATTGCCACCCCTGGGACTGTCTCCCTCCCCTTTCCAACAGATGACTCCCAGGGAGTGGCCTTTGTATTTCCCCGTCCCGACCCACCAGGGGCTGCTATCCTCCCTCCGCCGCCCCCTATCGCCCCAGCATTCAGTTCAACCCATCAGGAGCCCCGTCGGGGGTCCGCACCCTGTCTGCCCGTCTCGCTGGGCCAGGGGGCTGTACCAAGGGCCCCATCGGGGAGTAACCAGACCATAACCCCAGCCCCCCATGCGCTGCGAGAGGAGTTGCGGGAGTTCCTAGAAGACGTCTGTGGCTCCCGCAACAAAGTCCAGCTTGCCCTCCAGCGATGGGGGGACTTTAATCAAATCCTCCGGGCCGCAAGGGCCCTCATGGGGGAGGGGAAAAGGACCGGGAGACAGGGCGCCGCGGCCTACCAGTGGGTCCGCCACTTCCGTGACTCCTTACTCACCTACGGGGTGGGTCACGGACTGCTACGCGGCCCGCCGGGAGCCACGAGCATCCCTGCCGGCGAGGATCCCCCCCAGCCCTCCTCATGGCACCCTTTACCATCGCAACATTGAACACCCGTGGCTGTAAGATGGGTCTCCGCAGGTCCCAGGTGCTCTCCTTCCTTCGAGAGGGGAGGTACTCTGTGGTTTTCCTGCAGGAGACCCATACGGATCCGACCGCCGAAGACAGCTGGCGGCTGGATTGGGGGGACAGGGTCTACTTTAGCCACCTCACAGTTCATACGGGTGGAGTGGCGACCCTGTTCTCCCCCGACCTACGGCCCGAGGTGCTGGGGGTCGCCGAGGCTGTGCCGGGTCGCCTGCTGCACCTCCGGGTCCACATGGAGGGGCTCGTAGTCAACCTCGTCAACATCTATGCCCCAGCAGCGAGCCCAGAGCGGCTGCAATTCTATCAGCAGGCATCCGCCTTCCTCGGCACCTTGGATCCTCAGGAGTGCCTGGTCCTGGGAGGGGACTTTAACATCACCCTTGAGGAACGGGACCGCTCGGAAACCGAGCAGAGCCCGGCCGCCGTCGCCGTCCTCCAGGAGATAGTCGAACACCACTCCCTGGTGGACGTCTGGCGCGACCACCACCCGGATGACACTTCCACGTTCACCTTTGTCCGGGTGGAGGCCCATCGGTCGCGCCACTCCCGGTTGGACCGCATTTATTTATCACACTTTCATCTTTCACGAGCCCACTCCTCCAGCATCCGGCCGGCCCCATTTTCTGACCATCACATAGCCACCGTGACAGCCTCCCTCTGCGCGGAGAGGCCGGGGCCGGCCTATTGGCATTTTAACAACAGCTTGCTGGAGGATGCGGGCTTCGTGGCGTCCTTCCGGGAGTTCTGGCTGGCCTGGCGAGGGCAGCGGCGTGCCTTTCCCTCGGCACGGCGGTGGTGGGACGTAGGGAAGGTGCGCGCCCGGCTCTTCTGCCGTGACTACACCTGGGGCGCCAGCCGACGGAGGGATGCAGCGATAGAGCAGTTGGAACGGGAGGTCTTAGAGCTGGAGAGGCGTCTGGCCACCAGCCCTGAGGATCCACCCCTCTGCAGAGCATGCCGGGAGAAGCGGGAGGAGCTCCGGACCCTCGAGGACCATCGGGCCCGGGGTGCCTTTGTTCGATCCCGCATCCGTCTCCTTCGGGAGATGGATTGCGGCTCCCGCTTCTTCTACGCCCTGGAAAAAAAGAGGGGGGCTAAGAAACATATCATCTGCCTTCTGGCAGAAGATGGCACCCCCTCACGGATCCGGTGGAGATGTGTGAGAGGGCGAGAGCCTTCTACACAAGCCTATTCTCCCCGGAGCCGACCGATCCTAACACTTGCAGAGTGCTGTGGGAGGAGCTCCCGACGGTCAGCGTGGGCGACCGAGACCGGCTAGAGCTGCCCCTCACTCTGGCCGAGTTCTCGGAAGCCCTCCGTCGCATGCCCACCAATAAATCTCCGGGCATGGACGGGCTGACCGTGGAGTTCTACCGCGTGTTCTGGGACATCCTGGGCCCAGACCTAGTCACCGTCTGGGCCGAGTCTTTGCAGAGCGGGGTCCTCCCTCTTTCGTGCAGGCGAGCCATGCTCGCCTTATTGCCGAAGAAGGGGGACCTCCGTGATTTACGAAATTGGCGTCCCGTCTCGCTCCTCAGCACGGACTACAAAATCGTGGCAAAAGCCATCTCCCTGAGGCTAGGGTCCGTGCTGGCGGACGTGGTCCACCCAGACCAGACCTACACCGTCCCGGGCCGCAGCATCTTCGACAACCTATATCTGGTCCGGGACCTATTGGAACTTGGGTGTAGGGATGGTCTGTCGTTCGCCCTCCTGTCCTTAGATCAGGAGAAGGCGTTCGACAGGATAGATCACGGGTATCTCCTGAGCACTCTGCAGGCGTTTGGCTTCGGACCCAGGTTTGTGAACTTTCTCCGGGTGCTGTACGCTTCCGCAGAGTGTCTGGTAAGGCTCAACTGGACCCTGACCGAACCGGTCAGCTTCGGGCGAGAAGTACGGCAGGGGTGCCCCCTCTCAGGCCAGCTGTACGCTCTGGCGATCGAGCCCTTCCTCTGTCTCCTCCGAAGCAGGGTGACAGGGTTGGTGCTGAGGGAGCCGGAGCTGCGGCTGGTCCTGTCGGCGTACGCTGATGACGTGCTCCTCATGGTCCAGGACCCGGGCGACTTGGTGCGGGTGGAGGCTTGCCAGGCCATCTATTCAGCAGCCTCCTCTGCGCGGGTCAACTGGGTCAAGAGCTCTGGCTTGGTGGCAGGGGACTGGCGGCAGGCGAGCTCCCTCCCACCCGCGCTTCAAGCCATCCGGTGGAGCACGGGTCCGCTGCTCTATCTGGGCGTTTACCTTTCTGCCACGCATCCCTCTCCGCCGGAGAACTGGCAGAATTTAGAGGGCGGGGTGATAGAGCGGCTCCGGAAATGGATAGGACTACTCCGGTGCCTCTCCCTTCGAGGGAGAGCGTTAGTGCTTAATCAACTAGTCCTGTCCATGCTTTGGTACCGGCTCAACACCCTGGTCCCGGCCCCGGCTTTCCTGACCAACCTGCGGACATCGATTCTGGAGTTCTTTTGGTCAGGACTGCACTGGGTCCCTGCAGGGGTTCTCCATCTACCTGTAGAGGAGGGAGGGCAGGGCCTCAAATGTCTGCTTACTCAGGTCCATGTCTTCCGCCTCCAGACCCTGCAGAGGCTCCTTTATGGTGCAGGTAGTCTGGCGTGGAGCATGCTGGCGCACGCCTTCCTGCGCCGCTTCCGAGGGCTCCGATACGACCGGCAGCTCCTTTATCTCCATCCGAGAGGTCTTCCGCGAGACCTCTCCGGGCTGCCGGTCTTCTACCAGGACCTCCTCCGGACCTGGAAACTCTTTACAACGACCAGGTCCGTGGCGGCCACCGAGGGGGCAGATCTCCTCGCGGAGCCCCTGCTACACAACCCCCAGCTCCGTTTGCAGGTGGCGGAGTCCCACTCGGTGCGCCAGAGTTTGGTCCTGGCAGAGGTCACAAAAGTCGGATACCTCCTGGACTATGACCGGGGAGACTGGCTGGATCCCCTAACCTTCGCTCAGCGCATGGGGCTTTCCAGACCTTGTACTCCCCGACGCATACTTCAGGAGGTGAAGGCCGCTTTGCCGCCCGCAGCTCGGGTTTATCTCGACCGGGTCCTGCACGAGGGCACGCCCCGCCCACCCACTACCCCAGGCCCGCCGGACCTTTTAATTGGACCCCTGCCCCGTGGACCCAACCGATCCCTTCACCCCTTCACTAGAAGCCGGCTGCACGAGATGCAGCCGGTCTGTTTTCAAACCGCGCCAAGAAAAGATCTCTACACGCTCGTGCTCCACACCCTTCACGCCCGCACCCTCGTGTCCCGCCCCGATACAAAATGGTGGGACCTCCTGCCACCTTTGGAGGGTGAAGAGCCCCGGTGGGCCAGCCTATATTCCATCTTAGTCCCAAAGCCCGCCGGGGATGTCAGTTGGCGGCTCCTTCACGGAGCCGTGAGCACGGTCGTGTACTTGGCGCGGTTCACCACAATCCCAGACACCTGCCCCTTTTGCGGCGTGAGGGATACCCTGGCACATGTCTACCTGGAGTGTGCCAGGCTGCAGCCCCTATTCCGGCTCCTCACCAATATCTTATTACATTTTTGGTTGCACTTCTCCCCTCACCTTTTCATTTATGCACTCCCTATCCGTGGCCCCACAAAGTCACGGGATCTCCTGGTCAGCCTCCTCCTGGCCCTAGCTAAAATGGCCATCTACAAAACCAGAGTGAGGAGGTTGGCCGATGGAGTCTCCTGTGACTGTGGGGCCTATTTCCGATCCTCGGTCCGTTCACGTATCCGGGCAGAGTTCCTCTGGGCGGCGTCCTCTGACTCCCTTGATGCCTTTGAGGAGCAGTGGGCGCTGTCCGGGGTTCTCTGCTCGGTTTCCCCGTCCGGTTCCCTTCGTTTGACCCTTTGACCACACTCCTATCCCTGTTATTTTATTAGTTGTCCCCCGGAATTTTTTGGGCATCTAGGTCCAGTGGATCCCCCTTTTAGGCTGGGGGGGATCCTTTAGCAGTGGACGGGCTTCGCCCGCCCACTTCCCGGATCCCAATAAGACTACTCTTCCATAGCCATCTGGCCTTGCCCCGTCACACAGTGTAACTGATTCTTAAGGCCCCAATCCTGCCAGCTAATTGGTGTAGGTGCACTCCTGCGCTTGGAAGTCAATGGGGCTCTGCCTGGGTTCAAAGCCACTGCCTACATGGATCTATTTGTAGGGTCAGGTGCATCCTTTCATGAAATTTTAAAATAAACATTCTGAAATACTAAGTTCCCATGTCTATTTAATTTCCTTTATGGTGATTAAGTGTAAATAGATGTTTCCCAAGCTGAGAATGTTCTAAAGGGAAAGTTTAATATTCAGTGTAATATTTTTCATGTTTTCTTTTTCTTTTTGGGGATGGGGAAGGAGGGTTCTTCTAATTATTAGTTGCCTATGGTGCTTGATGAGACAGATGTAAGTTGTATCTAATGTTTGTGGAACTATAGTTTGTTTATATGTGGCGGGTTTTTTTGGGTCTTTTCATGCTTTGTATTTGTCATAAAGTCTGGAAAATAAAATCTTATTGGCAACAAGAATCAGTGAATGTGGTTTTTACTATGAATGAACTTGCTGCTAGGGCCAAATACAAGCATCTGATTACTCAGATTTTTTTAAAAAACTGAACAAATATTCCAAAGTCACATTAACGAATCACTATTGTTTGCTAGCCTTTTCCAGGTTGTGTCACAGCTTTATTGGTTCTCTGAACAGAAGGCACTCACTGAAACTGTGAACCTGATTAAGGAAAATGGGTGGAAGAGCAAGGGCCCGGGGGCCTCAAAAATGAAACAATAAAGAAAATAGAGGCAGTAGATGGCTCTAGCGTGAAACTGAAATTATTCTGCAGGCTTTGGAATTGTGACCTTATTCTGAGGGCAGGTTGGTTTTGTTTTTTTGCTGACATACATGATATATTTTCACTTTCCATGGAAAAACAGATCTTGAGGGAAAGCATCTCCAAAAGGGACTACCGATCTTTATCATTTTCCTGTGCCAACAAGACCTGGTGCCTTCATGGAATCAGGTAGATGCTGACAAACTGCAGATTTAACCCCATCCAGACTGTTGAATTGTTCCCTTATGCATTTCTAAGCTATTTACTATCCCACATAGCTTTTTCTGAGGATAATTCACCCTCTCTCAGTGCCTAAATTGATTAATCGATGCCAGTGCCATGAAGATTAATCCTTCATGGTGGAGGAGAAAAGGGCAGCGCAATTCAGATTCCATACCAGAAGAAGCATCCCTCCTCATGCTACAGAAAAGTCCTCATGCCCCAGCTGCTTATGTTTTCATACCTTACTGATCTAACTGCCTGTACTCAAGTGTTAAATTGCCTCACACCCCCACGGATATGGAAGCTTGGCACTTGGAACTTGATGGAATAATTAAATCTTGATAGCTAAATTTCCAGCTGGAATGCAATTTGTGCTGTGATAGATGAATGATTTTAATGGGAAATCAGCCAAAACAAAGCGGTTTATTGCACAATATTATTTTTAACATTCTATCAAATATAAGCAATTCACTGCTCAATTATTTGACTTAGTGGGGTATTTCCCATTGAAGGAAGCATAGATTAGTGCTTGAAACAAAAGACTGGGAACTAGGCAATTTGGTTTTAGTCCTATATGTGACATGGCCCTGGTCTACACTAGGGGGGTATCAACCTAAGATACGCAACTTCAGCTATGAGAATAACGTAGCTGAAGTCGACGTATCTTAGGTCAACTTACCTCGTGTCCTCATGGTGTGGGGTCGACTGCCGCCACTCCCCCATCGACTCCACTTCCGCCTCTCGCCACGATGGAGTACAGGAGTCGACAGCAGAGTGATCGGGGATCGATGACTACCCGCCAATCCTGTGGGTAGTGTAGACTACCCATGGCTTGCTGCGTGACTTTGAGCATGTTAGCTAATCTCTTCTTCGTTTCCCCATCTAAAGTGTGACTATATACTTCACTATTGAATGGGCTGTGTGGTTTAATTTATTTTGAATAATGTTTTTAAACTGCATAGATGTCCTAGGATAGAAGTGCAAAAGAGGAAGGCTTTTCAACTTTTAGTAGATAGGAGTTTTCTGTAGTTAGGTTTTATAATGGTACTGACCAAAGTTCAGAACTCTTATCACAATAAGCTTAATCACTGTGACATAAATAAGGTTGTGAAAAATGTTGCTGTTGCTTTGAGTACATGTCAGTATGCCAAGTGCACATGACCAGAAATCTTGGAGTAACAGTGTCTATCAGGCCCATGTACACACTCTGGCCTCCTTGGGCTTCTGTACAATGGCATAAAGGGCAGAGTAGCTGCGACCCTCCCTCAGTTCCCTCTTACTGCCTGGGCGGTAAGATGGAATCTGGTGAGTGTCCGACCACTAGCTCTTAGCTTTAGCTAAACCTTACCACAAACCTTCTGAATTCTTCAGAACTCCTTTGCTACCTTTATCTTTGACCAATATACTGGCAGGGGGGAGGAGAGGAAGGGGGTCTAGCCATCTTGACCAAATGAGAATGGCTAGACCCTGCCCCTTCTCTCCCCTGCACATCCTGGAAGGCCTCCTGTACAGGGTTCCTTAGCATGGTAAACTCAACCTGCACGCTTCAAGCCATGCCCATCCTGTGATCGACTAATACTCATAAGATAGACACAGAAGTTGCCTTTCTACCTAGGGGAATTGCACATACCTGGCAGGTGGTCAGTGTGTCTGTCATTTTTTGCTAGGACATGTAAGTCACAAGACACAAGGCTCAAACGTCACTTTTTGGCACAATCTATGAATGTCTCATCAGACCCTGAGAAGACAAGCTCTCAAATCCTGCTAGTGGATAAGCCAGTGTTATCCAGAAGACAGGCTACACCCAAGACCAGTGCAGAAAAGATGGTACCAAGAAAGGAGCTAGTACTGGCATCAGCGCCAGCACTGCACCTGACACCTATATCATCTGAGATCATAAGTGTCTGCTTTAACACACAGTCTGGCATCAACAGCACAGAGGCTCCAGGCAGAGCTCAGTGTCTTCTCATAAAGAACAGACAATGCAAAGCCTCTGGAGAGAACTCCACCAGGTGTGTCACACTTGATCTTCTCACATCCCACAGTATCAAAAGTCTTAACCTCTGTTTGGAGACCCAGCTCTCCTTTGGGACCTCACTGTCAGTCACCTGAAGCTTATGCAGCCTCCCTCAGAACCACTGCCAGAATGTTTGATGCACCACCTTACCATTAAAATGGTCTCTCTGGGAGTCACCCCCTCAACTCGGAGAGTCAGTGAACTCCAGGCTCTCATGGCTGGAGCACATTATACAATCTTTCATAGAGACAGGTGGTGCTCAGACCACTCCCCAAGTTCACGCTTAAGGTGGTCTCAGATTTTCACCTAAATCAATTGACTGACAAGGTAATCTTCTTCCCAAAGCTGCTTTCTGAGAAGAAACGGCACACCCTGGATGAATCCAGAGTGTTACTGTATTACCTTACTGGGCCCAAGTCCTTTTGTCTTTCTACCTGCCTCTTTGTGTCTGTATCTGGCCTGTCCAAACACCAAGCTATCTTACCATGGAGAATGTCCAAATGGATCACACACTGCATTCATACTTGCCATTAGCTGCCAGATGAGCCTTTCTCTTCTAACATCAAGGCACACTTCACCAGAGCACAGGCTTCATCTAACACCTGCTTCAGAAATGCTCCAGTCTTGGACATCTGCAATGAGGAGTAATCCAGTGACTTTCCTGAAACATTATGCACTTGACATGGGTGCCAGGGCAGATACCAAGTTTGGGACAGCAGTAACTCCAATCACTATTTGATACAGCTAGAACACCTCACTCCCACCGTCCAAGGAGGTTACTGTTTGCCCGTCACCAACAGCAGGATCCACGCTGACACATACTCGAAGAAGAAAGAATGGTTACTTACCATGGAATAACTGTGGTTCTTCACAGTGTACTTTGGTGTGGATCCCACAACCTACTTTCCATCCCTGAGTCCTTAGTTATGACAGTTATGCAGTTTCAACTGCAAGGGAACTGGGTCAGGGTTGCAGCTGCTGTTCCCTTTATACCCTTGCACATGAGGTGGCACAAGGCACATGCTGGGGCCCCAACAGATGCTGCTACTCAAAAAGGTCCCATCTCATAGGCATGAGGCATTTGCACCTCTACATTGGGATCCACACTGACTATAACATCTCAAAGAACCACAGTTACTGTAGAGTAAGTAACTGTTCTAGTTGGGACTTTTTAGTCTAGAATTTTAAAAAATATGGTTCAGTTTAGTAGTAGAACACCATACCCATACTTATACTTTATTAATGTCTGGCACTCTGTCCCAGAAAGCAGTACGGGAATCAGACATCAATCCTACAGAAGCAAAAGTAAAACTCTAATTGAATAGACTTGTAAACTAAGATCACTGAAAGAGTTAAATAAATTTGCAGCATCAACCTGACATTAAAGTCCAAACCAGAACCCAATATACCAGTTAAGCCATGGCAGACTTGTTTTTTGATCCTATCTGCAATAGGAGTTTGAAATTGGGCATCTTAATGAACGTCAAAGTATGGAGTAGGGCTTATACCACTAAAAACTAGCATTTCCTGTTTAAAAGCCTGATGAAATTGTCAGCAGTTGGCAGGAAATGGGTTGGGGAGCAGAGGGGCAACTTGAGTAAATTTTTAAACAATTTCCTTGCATGATGTGAGCCTTGTACTATTTCTTTGAAAGCCTGTGAAGCTGCTTTAGTTGAGTTCCTGTAACTCACTGCTTCGTGTTCTAAAATTTGCAGTCTATAAGGCTCTTTAAAAACAGAAGAGGACTGTTTATTTTTAAGGTAACCTGCACATTGAGAGATGTACAGTAACGTTTGAGTTACATGCTGGATGTCATCAAACAGGTGAAGTCATTTTGTACCTGCACTCATTTTAAAATGTTGTCTTCCATTCCAAGTCCTCAATCTGCAGTTTTTGTATGGTTGCTGTTTGGTGTAATACACACAGAGGGACTCTACCAGGGCCCAATTTCCCAAGTCTTTACATGTACATGTTCACAGAATCAGGCACCTGGTCATGTCCTACTACCCTTGGAGATCACTGGAACATACAGACTGCCTGTGAATGATTTAGGTACATTCATATGTTCTCCACACTTTTGAGTTTTCTATGACTATTCCACAGACTTTACAAATGAGAAAAGTGAAGCACAATATACTGGGGAAATGTATGCAAAATTACCTGAAAATTCCCTTTGTGTGATAAGATCTGCTACAATAGGTGATTTCAGCCTGCTTACATCTTGGGGGCAGAACAAGACCTGTTAGTTACAAGCAGCAGGGAAATGCACCACCCCTCAAGTTCCATTCAATTGAGATTACTGCCACAGCTGGGCTAGTTCTATCTGGCTTTCCTAAATGAGACTCGATTTGTTTTTTGCAAGTATAGTTAACACAAAGTTTCTCCAACAGCGTGAGCATGGGTACAGTTTCCCCTAATGACATAAACCTGAAGCTTTGGATGTCAATTTTCATCACTGTCCTGACTTGGAATGATCCCTTCATTTTTAAAGTGGGCTGGATTTATGGAACATACCACTTAAAGTCATTTTTCAGGTAAAGTCTCATACATTTTGTCTCTATACTATATGTCTCCATTGTGAGAAGCAAGATCATCTTTTTAAATATGAACAGATGTAATAGAATGAGATGCGGGAGAGGAGGGGGAAATAACTGGATAAATTGCATATGAACTTTGGTCTGCTCAGTGCCTCAGTTTCCCCATCTGTAAAACTGGGATAATGATACTGATTTTCTTTATAAAGTGCTTTGAGATCTAGGTGCTATTATTTTTTAAGTACATCATTGCATGAGACAAGTGTTTCCAAAAGGTTCCAATACAGATTGGATTTTTGTTTCTGTAACTGCACTTGTTTCCTTTTTGGCTGTTTTTGTCTTCTGTTTACATTCCTCTGAGATGAGATCTTCTGCCTGATACTCTGTGACTGATTTCCCTGGTACCACATCTATTCATTGTGTCTAATGTGAAACCAAGATAAGCCGGAAGCTGTCTCATTCTGTTTGTTTCTGCTTTCTCTTGTACAGAAATGCCCAGGAAGAGATGAAAGGGAATTTCCTTCATCCTTAAAGCTAATATTAACACTCCTATGATCCTAGAAGCATTTGCCTGATAAAATGTTAATGACCGAAGTTGAGAAAATGGGACAGCAAAGATAAGCCTTGTTTAAGACCTTTTTCAGATGTTTCAGACAGAGCTATATTGTCATTTATCTCTGATTCTCTGAGACTAAGGATAAGAGAGGGTACAGCCCTTTACGGGGAATGGGTTGTTTCCCTACTATCTGAAGTAGATGGCTGGTTTCCTCCATATATCAGCATTTCTGTGGGTTGATAAGTACTGGGAATGGGACAAAACTGTGCCTGTGATTCTTGCACAGCTCCATTAAATACATCCTGGGAATAATGTCCAGTAAATTCATTTTGACCCAAGCTGTGGGTAATCCTTTGGTCTCAGCATGAAAGAGCCTGCCACCAGTCTGGGGGTCCAACAACAGACAGGGCTGAGTGACAGTCCTGCAAATTGCTGCAAGGCTCCTGAGGGCAGCTCTTGACCTTGCCTCAGCACCAGCTAGCACTCGCAAAGTGATATTCTCTCCTGTTCTACTTCAGGGACTGCTTCAACTTGCCATCTGGTATTCCTTTCTGTGGAGTCGGGCAGGGGCAGGCAGGGTTAAATCTCTACTTCTCTGATTAGCCTCAACTTTCTGAAATGTTCCCCACTAGAGTACTAAGAGCCGGGAACTGAGTTGCCTGGGCACCCATTCTCAGGAACCACCGCTCCATATACCTGCATGAAACAGATTTGTGTACCACTATCTTTTTCAGAGAGAGAAGCCCTTTAAACAGTGGGATTTTAAGTTAAGAGGGACCATGCATGCAAAACCATCCACCCATGAAAGCACTCTTGTGCAAAGTCTACAGGGGCCTTTAAGGGCTCAGACAACATCTCTTTCCTCATTGTGCTAAGGTCCACAGCTCCACTACAATGAGTACTTCGGTCTGGGGAAATTCCAACCCTTTATTCCAAATGTCAGACTAAAATTCAGCTCAACGATTTGTCTAATTCCAAGCCATGTCTTGGGGCTGCGTTTGACTTTTGAGGAGACTCTCCCCTCAGCTCCACTTCCTGCTCTGAGGCACTTATAGCAGATGCTGCAGGCTTCAGAGAGAGAGTCAGATTGAGAAAGACAAAGGCAAAAGGAAAGGTCTCCTGCTTCCTCCTCGTCCTCGTTGAATAATGTCTCATTGGGGAGCTTAGCCAACACTGGGGTCAGAATGCAGTTTACCCTTGAGAAGGCAAGACCGCAGGAAAAGAGCCTGGCAGGAAAATTTTGGCTCCAGGAGCAAGGTTCAGGCACTATTTCAGCAGCCTATTGTGGGTGGGGTTGCCTCAGTGCCCTGCCCTCCAGAAGAAAAGGGGGCAGGCAGGATTGGGAAAACCAACACAAGGAACTAAAAGGCCCAGGCCTGCTTCAAACCCTGCAGATTCCAAGAGTGGTGCTGCCATGCCTCCCCCTGTAGAACCCTCCCTTTCCCCTCCCCTGATCAGGGTTTGGATGTACCAACAGAGCCAGCAGAGAATCTCAGCAAAACTAAGAAAGATTGTGTCTAGATCCTATGCTGGGTGTGCAGCTCAGTTACCTCCTCCGTCTCCACCCCCTACTCAGGTTCCAGTTGGAAGGAGTGCTACAGGGCTGCTGGACTCAGTCCCCTGCTTCCACCTCAGTAACAGGCTCACAGAGATTCACTACTGATATGCTAGGCTGGACTCTCCAGGGGAAATGCAAACCTATTTTGGTCATATGGCGCCTACACAGAAGAGATGACAAGCCTTGTCCTCTTTTTGACAGCAGGTAGAGTCCTCATCCCCTGCAATATTTTTGGAGCAATCCCTGAGCCAAATTTCACTCCTCCTCTTAAAGCAGAATCATAGGGATAAGTTCCCAAATGGGAAATAAAATTAAAAATAAGCAAATAAAATCTGCACCTGGAACAGCTGCTCACCTTCACAGACAGCAGCATTGTAGATAAACTCAGGAAAGACCAAGCCACAAACCTGTGCTGATTTTTTTTTTTTTACGAGCCCTGAACAGACCAGAATCCCTGTGCTTGAAGCCCTAGGTGGTGTTTTAGTCTATGTTTTAAGTAATTATTCTAAAAGACTTACAGGCACCCTTTTTTAAATACAGTACTACCATAAAAAGGTCATGCCCAGGGTCTGATTTAAACTTAGAAGCAAGGCAACTCAGCTAAGAGTATGAGCCTTTTCTTAGCCCACTCTGTTGAGCCTTACCTATTGTATTAGGGCTCGTCTTCACTGGCAACGTCAAAGTGCTGTCGCGCTTTATTGTGGCTGTGTAGTCACAGCATAGTGCTGGGAAAGACCTCTCCCAGCGCTATAAAAAATCACCCCAACAAGGGGAATAGCTACCACTGCTGGGAGCACGGCTCCTAGCACTGGTGCACTGTTTTTTCACACCTCTGAGCAAGAAAGTTGCAGCGCTGTAAATTGCCAATCTAGACAAACCCTGAGATTTAGGTTTCAGAGTAGCAGCCATGTTAGTCTGTATTCGCAAAAAGAAAAGGAGAACTTGTGGCACCTTAGAGACTAACAAATTTATTTGAGCATAAGCTTTCGTGAGCTTGTGCTCACTTCACGAAAGCTTATGCTCAAATAAATTTGTTAGTCTCTAAGGTGCCACAAGTACTCCTTTTCTTCCTGAGATTTAGAATGCTGAGGCCAAATTCTGCCCTAACCAACAAAGTGGGGGACAAGCAGATCTAATAAGGGTAGATTCCACAAGGAAAGCTGAGGCTACCACATGGTGCAGTATGCTCTGCTGCTCCTTTAAAAAAAAGTAGGAATGTCCTGGAACTTGGGCTGTTTAATGCTACTGAACGCAGCCAGCTGTGGGGCGATGACTGTACAAACTGCCGGCTGGAAAAACCACACTCTATGGGGCCATGGTGTTTGAGGAAGTTCAGCCGCCTGTCTCCTTTCTTAGCATTTTCTGGAGCCTTAGGGAGAAATTCTGACTCTTGGTCCTTTTGGGGGACAGTGGCTGAGTAAAAAATACCCTGTTTTACCTTTAACACACCAACAGAGCAGAGCGGCAGGGTTCGGCTCGGCCTACATTCAAAAGTTAAGTTGACCCAGCTACGTCGCTCAGGGCTGTGAAAAAAACACACATACCTGAGCAACATAGTTAAGCAGACCTGTCCCCCGTTGTAGACAGCGGTAGGTTGGCGAAAGAATTCTTCTATCAACATAGCTACCGTCTCTCAGCGAGATGGATTAACTATGCCATTGGGAGAATCTCTCCCGTGGCTGTAGTGACTCTACGCTGAAGTGCTACAGCCTCGGCTTTCCTTGTGGAATCTACCCTTATTAGATCTGCTGGCATAGACCCACTCTGAATCATATACTTGGTGGAATATCTAGTAAGGTGATAAGTCTGCTTCTTAGTTCTTCTTTTCCTTGACTTTGTGACCTTTCGTGTAAATTTTAACTCTATGTAAATACAGGTTCTTAAAGTTTAGTTTTATTACCTGGTAAAAGTTAAATTTTCATCAGAGAGCTGTGTTATTGCTGTCTGAGATAAAATACTGGTATGCTGAGAAGTAGTGACTGCTTACATCACAAACTTCTTTGAGTGTAACACACTCTTCAATTAACATAACTACCAGGATAAATTAATCACAAGCCCTCAACCTAAAACAAAAGGGAGGTTGTGAACCAACCTGCCCAGAAATTTTTGGACTGAATAGGCAAAACTCAGAATTTTGCTGAGTATTGTTTTGGATATGTGCATGCATGAGCAGAGACAGCCTAGTCACGAGGAGCAGCTGAAAGCAGGGTCTGACCCTGGAAGAAACCTAGGGAGAGATTTCTTGGGTCAGAGGTTCAGGCTGAAAACTGTGTTCTTGGGGCTCTGAGCAAAAAAATCTGTTTCCTGCTATTTGATACTTTCTGCATTCAGAGTCACAAAGGTTTTTTTAAGCAATATCTATCACTGATTTCTACTCCCAAATGGAACATTTCCAGGGCCCAAACTTTGATTAGCCACTTGGGTGACCATGTTTCACTGCTACGTGAGGCTGCTTTACCTTTGACTCAGATACTGTAAATGAGAACTGTGGATAAGATTGCAAATAGCTGCGCAACACTTCAAGGTTTATTTGGTTTTGCTCCATGGCAGCTTATGTGGGCCGCCAATGTGATATGGCTGTGGGGAGGGCTGGTGCGGTCTTGGAATGCATCGGGCAAGGTGTTTCCAGTAGAGATGGGGAGGTCTTGGTACCGTTGTGCAGGGCACTGGTGAGGCCTCATCTGGAGCGTTGTGTGCAGTTCTGGTCTCCCGTGTTTGAGGGGGATGGATTCTGACTGGAGCAGGTACAGAGAGGGGCTACTGGGATGGTCCGAGGAATGGAAAACCTGTCTTGTGGGGGGAGACTCGAGGAGCTTGGCTTGTTTGGCCTGGCTAGGAGAGGGTTGAGGGGAGATATGATTGCTATCTGTGAATGTATCGGGGGAATGGATACCATGGAGGGAGAAGAATTGTTTGAGCTCGGTGCCAGTGTGGACACGGGAGCAGGTGGATGTGGACTGGCCATCGGGAGGTTTAGACTTGAGATTGGACGGGGGTTTCTGGCCATCGGAGGAGTGAAGTTCTGGGGCAGCCTTCCAGGGGAAGCAGTGGGGGCAGATGACATATCTGGCTTCAAAACAAAGCTCGATAAGTTTATGGAGAAGATGATATGATGGGATAGCCTGATTTTGGCAATTGGTTGATCTTTGACTACTAGCGGTAGATATGCCCAATGGCCTGTGGTGGATGTTGGATGGGGTGGGATCTGGGTTGCTGCAAAGAGGGGGTTCTTTCCTGGGTGTCTGGCTGGTGGGTCTTGCCCACATGCTCAGGGTTTGGCTGTACCGCTGTGTTTGGGGTCGGGAAGGAATTCTCCCCCAGGGCAGATTGGCAGAGGCCCTGGGAGTTTTTCGCCTTCCTATGCAGCCTGGGGCATGGGTCACTTGCTGAAGGATTCTCTGCACCTTGAAGTCTTTAAACCACGATTTGAGGACTTCAGTAGTTCAGACATAAGTTAGGGGTTTGTTACAGGAGTTGGTGGGTGAGATTCCATGACCTGCGTTGAGCAGGAGGTCAGACTAAATGATCATAATGGTCTCTTCTGACCTTAAAGTCTATGATTCTGTGTCAGTTGCCATGAATGGTTTTTGAGGAACTACATCATAGGAAATTAGGCCTGCAGCAGCCGCAGGAAGGGTCTTCTGCAATGCTCTATAAATATCTCAGATTAGTGTTACTATAGGCAACCCAGCCCTGTTGAATTACATGTGTGGTCCATGGAATGTGCCATTCATTTCAGGGGAGGGCAGATGCACTAAATCACTCATATGGCACCCAGGGTACTGCCCCTGCATCTATCTCCCACCTCGTCTGCCCCTGAACTACTGGAGTCTGCTGCCATCCCCACTCACTGTTCCTACTCCAGGCTACTGATCCACTGAGTCCTATGCCCCGATCCTATCTGTCCCTGGGGTTCTCCCACCCCATACTGTAGGCCCCCTTCTCTAGCATCCTGCCCCATTCCCCACCCCATCTGCCCTGTGGTCTGCTCCCTGTCCCATATTCCTAGCCTTCCCCACCCATCTGCCCCTCCCCATGTTCTAGTCCCCCCACTCCATTTGTCCCACACTGTGTTCTGAACCCCACCCCATCTTTCCCGTGTCTTCATCTCCCTCTGAGTCCTGGCCTGGACTCTGTGTCCAGGCTTCAGTCCCCCTCTACTATCCCCCCTTGTTCCACCCATGTATTACATGCCCCCCCTCCAGCCTCATATTAGAGATCCCCCTTCTGGCCTGGTGCCGCTTCCTCCTGTATCCTAGGGCACCCTTCAGATTAACACCCAGATGGATTCACTCGGAGGGGAGTCTCTTTTCAGAGAGGACTAGCTCAAAGCAGATGGAATCTCCTTTCAGAGAGGACTAGATCAAAGCCCATTAACGAACTGCTAATGCGGGTTAGCATGGTGCACCACGTAGACAGTGTATGGCAGGCTGGGATGTGCCAGATGTATCGTGCATGTTGTAGGCATTTTATGGTCATCTCCTGTTAAAGCACATTGTCTTGAGCTGTCTCCGCTCTCCTCATCTTTCCTCCATTATTCTCCCATTTGTTACACCACACAACAGAACCACTAACCCAGGAACCTATCCTTGCAACAAAGCCCGTTGCCAACTCTGTCCACATATCTATTCAGGGGACACCATCATAGGGCCTAATCACATCAGCCACACTATCAGAGGCTCGTTCACCTGCACATCTACCAGTATGATATATGCCATCATGCGCCAGCAATGCCCCTCTGCCATGTACATTGGCCAAACTGGACAGTCTCTACGTAAAGGAAGGAATGGACACAAATCAGATGTCAAGAATTATAACATTCAAAAACCAGTCGGAGAACACTTCAATCTCTCCGGTCACTCGATTACAGACCTGAGAGTGGCTATCCTTCAACAAAAAAAACTTCAAAAACAGACTCCTGAATTGGAATTAATTTGCAAACTGGACACAATTAACTTAGGCTTAGGGAATGGATGAGTCATTACACAAAGTAAAACTATTTCCCCATGTTATTTCTCCCCCCCACCCCAGGCCCCACTGTTCCTCAGACGTTCTTGTCAACTGCTGGAAATGGCCCACCTTGATCATCACCATGAAAGGTTTTCCTCCTCTCCCCCCCCCTGCTGCTGGTGATGGCTTATCTTAAGTGATCACTCTCCTTACAGTGTGTATGATAAACCCATTGTTTCACGTTCTCTGTGTGTGTATATCAATCTCCCCTCTGTATTTTCCACCGAATGCATCCGATGCAGTGAGCTGTAGCTCACGAAAGCTTATGCTCAAACAAACGGGTTAGTCTCTAAGGTGCCACAAGTCCTCCTTTCCTTTTTGCGGATACAGACTAAGAGGGCTGCTACTCTGAAACCTGTCATTAAACTAGACTGTAAACGCTTCAGGGGAGAAGTGGCCCCCCCAGGCTGGTTGAACCTGCACAGTGGACCTAGACCGGGACCTTACTTTGCACGGGGGGCAAACGGCCACACACGGAGGAAGAACAGGAGGACTTGTGGCACCTTAGAGACTAACAAATTTATTAGAGCATAAGCTTTCGTGAGCTACAGCTCAGGAGATTCAGGCCAAATGGGAGCAGGACGCGGGAAAGACGCCAGATCTATTACACAAACCAGGGGCTGTATCTTGCCCCCTACCCAGGGCCAATCCCTGTGGCTGCAGGGCCCGGCTGCTCCCCTTCAGCACGGCGAAGACAGGCCGCGTCACCGCCCCCGCCTGCGGCTGGAGCCCCTGCCGGGCTGCCACCGGCTATCGCGCCCCTTTGCCGGCCTGGGGCTCTGGAAGCCGGACGTCTCCCCAGCGCGCCGGGTTCGCGGCTGCCCCAGGGACCGGCTCAGCAGCGGAGCGGGGCTCGGCCGCGCCCCCCAGGATGGGCAGCGCCAGGGCTCGGAGCCGCGCGGGGGCGGGCCGCCCTGAGCCAGCGCCTGCCAAGCCCCACCCCCCTCCCGCCGCTACTTCTCCGGCGGCCGCTCCCTCTACGCGCCAGAAGGGGCCGCGTGTAGCCGCCGCCGCCGCCCCCCCCCCCCCGTCAGCCCTGGCCCCCCGGGCGCCGCTGCTCGCGCCATGCAGGACTACGAGGGGCTCACCGCCTTCCTGGGCGAGTGGGGCCCCTTCCAGCGCCTCATCTTCCTCCTGCTCAGCGCCAGCATCGTCCCCAATGGCTTCACCGGGCTCTCCATCGTCTTCCTGGCCGGCGCCCCCGAGCACCGCTGCCGGGTGCCCCCCAGCGCCAACCTGAGCCGCGAGTGGCTCAACGCCAGCATCCCCCGCGAGCTGCGGGGCGGCCGGGAGGGGCCCAGCCGGTGCCGCCGCTACCGCCTGGAGTCGCTGGCCAATTTCTCCGCGCTGGGGCTGCAGCCCGGCCGGGACGTGGACCTGAGTCAGCTGGAGCAGGAGAAGTGCCTGGACGGCTGGGAGTACAGCCGGGAGCTCTACCTCTCCACCATCGTCACCGAGGTGCGCCCGGGCGGGGGCCGCCCTGGGGGCCAGGGACGAGAGGGGTGGGGAGTGAAGGGGTCTTGGGGTGATGGAGATGGGGAGAAGGCTGGGGGGTGGGGCCAAGCGGTGGGATGCTGCTGGGAGGGATGTGGGGGGGGGCGCACCGGGAGTGGGGTGCCCAGGGTGGGAGATGGTGGCGATTGGGGGCCGGGAAGGGGAGTGCCAACAACGTGGGGCCAGTGTAGGAGTTTGGAGGGCTGGGGTAAGGGGTAACCACTGGGGACTAGCCTGCCATGCCACGTTGATGATGTGCTGATTTTGGTGCATAAATGATCAATAATACCGAGAGATTTCAGAGTAGGAGCCGTGTTAGTCTGTATTTGCAAAAAGAAAAGGAGGACTTGTGGCACCTTAGAGACTAACAAATTTATTAGAGCATAAGCTTTCGTGAGCTACAGCTCACTTCATCGGATGCATTAGGTGGAAATCTCCCCACTGTATTTTCCACCGAATGCATCCGATGAAGTGAGCTGTAGCTCACGAAAGCTTATGCTCAAATACATTTGTTAGTCTAAGGTGCCACAAGTCCTCCTTTTTCTTTTTGCAAATATGAGAGATGTGCTTTGCTTCCTAGTCCCTGACACATGACATGGGACAGAATTCTACCCTCGTCAGTCCCTCTGTCACAGGATGTGGGAGGTGGTGCCTACTGACTCCAGTAGCTACTGCTTCAGTTGAGATGTGGAGTGGATGGGAGCTCTGAAACTTGGTGGAAGGGGAAAAGTGGGCCCATAGTTGCCTAATAACAATAGGGATGCTTGCAGGAGAGGAGGCTGCAGGGCCATAAATACACCTGTCCTCTAGGTTGAAGCCCACTACCTACACACTTTTGGGATTGCATATCCAATACTGGGCACATTACTCTGGGGACCTGTTCATCTTGAGTTGCTTACTGTAGCTACATCAACCCTACACTTTCCCCTTTTGACTTTTCTCTGACTGTTCAGGTCACTGAATATATTGCCTTTCTTTAGAAAGTTTTAACAGGTTAACTAATCATTGCTATGTAAATATCAGAGATCAAACTAAAATCATTACAACAGTGAGCTTTTGTTTAGAGAAACATTATACGGTAATACAGTCATCAGCTCTCTCCATGTAACAGGGTGCTATCAAATTACAGAGACTTTTTACAAAACCCAGACATTGTTTTTGGTGATCTTATTAAATCAAGTGAAACTTCTGATTACATATTTATGAAATCAGACATGCCTACCAAATGTTCATATTAAAATAAATTGGACATTCCCTAGTGAAGCAAGCCACTTTGCATAGAGAAGTTTGTGCTGGGCTTTGCTGATGTGTCTTTCTTAACTGAAGACCTAGATAGGTGTTTGCAAAGGAACCTATACTTCTGTAGCCTGCCTGTTTTTATATTGTGTCTTAAATGTACATGCTGTTTTTAAAATAATTTGGAATGCCAAAGTGTGTGCACTGGAGAGCATACAGTTTAATGTAGATTATTAAAATATACAGGACAAGAGTTCAGATTAGTGTAGGAAGCTATTGCTGAAGGAGAGACTTGGAAGAAAAAAAAGTTGTCATTTCTATTTAAGCTACTGGAAATGTGGCTATGAGAGAGAACAGTGATACTGTGTAAGTTTCTGTTTGTTTGTTTCCCCCCCCCCCCCATCATATGTAAATTTGTCTGTCAAGCTCTTGTGGTATTTTTCCCCTGCTGAAAGCTTCTACAAGAAACTGAAGAGACCTTTTGAAAAATAAATAGCAGGAACTACATGCACCATTGTGCTTCTCTGCAGCAGTGCCTAGGAGATTGCTGTAACAAAGGCAGTGTGAGCCTCTTTTGATGTAACCTGCATACTTCAGTGGCTTAGGAGTTTGCTGTCCCAGTATTATATTTGGCACATGAGGGTTTTTTGTTTTTTTTTTTTAAATGGGCCTATGATGATTTTTCACGCCAGTGTAGACAGGGCAAAACTTTAATTGGTTGTTGACAACTGTTGCTGAGCTTCGGTAGTGACTGAGGCTTGAATGATTTTCACAGCTGATTTTAGTGAAGTTTTGTCATCTCCATCCCAGCTTTCACCTTTCAGCACTGATGCATCACCTAAATTGCTTTTTAAGATCTGCTTTAGATACTTAACTGTTCTGAACTTCTTTCAAGAGAACTGCATCTGGACACTGCCCAAAAGCACTATTGCAAAGGCCTAAACTATTGTAGAGAACATAAAAAATGGAGTCTCTAAAATTATTTCAGTTCACATGACATTGTATTTGTTTTTATTCTGAATGCTTCAAAGCTCAATGGCTGGGTGATTTAGACATGGTTTCAGCCTATAATTTGTCTTCTTGCTGACAAAACCATGTACTGAGTTTCAGCCCAATTGCAAATTAAACTGGCTGAATTTTAAACTTCAGAAAGCTGGAGAGTCTGGTAACAAACTGTAAGAATAAAGACAGGTTTCAGAGTAGCAGCCGTGTTAGTCTGTATTCGCAAAAAGTAAAGGAGTACTTTTGGCACCTTAGAGACTAACAAATTTATTAGAGCATAAGCTTTAGTGAGCTACAGCTCACTTCATCGGATGCATTTTGTAAGAATAAAGGAAGCTGATACAGTGTGTGACACGAATTTCAAGAAAACACACTGTCTGTACAGTTTGGCTGATATTTTGTTTGAAACTATATTTTTGTATGCCTGATCCCTGTGCATGCAGGAGTTAACTTGGCAGTCCCAGACTTCATGCATCATGACTTCTTTTACGAATGTTTATGCTTCTGGGTGTGTTTTGCAAGAGCTGTGGCCTTTCACCCACTTACAGGTTTTCAATGTTAAATTTGTTTAACTCTCTAATCTGTTGGCTCATTCCTGCCCTTTTATGATTCATTAATCTCATGTTTAGCTGCATATCTCTCTCTGACTTGTCAAGATGGCCAAGAGGACCTTTGTCCCAGATCTGGATTTAACTGAAATCTAGAAGGAAAAAAAAAAAAATGTTGCCTGAAGCATCTTCTGTCTCGTATCACATGACCACAGTAAAGGCCCTCACTTATGTGACAGTCTTTAAGGAGCAGAAGCAGGTTAAAATGCCTTTCTGTTCTTCCTTATCTAAAAGCAAATCCCTCTTTCTCATGTCAGTCTTCCTAGTGTACATTTAATAACAGAAAGTTGTAGTTAGAGATGCTGGTATATTTGATCATTTTATGCATACTGTAACTGCTTTTTATTTGTGAGTCATTTCAAACACTGTAAGTGGAGAGGTGAATAAAACTTCAAGAAAACATCCATGTATGTAATTCTTATTCCTTTTTTATGCAAGTAAGTGGCAGAATGAAACGGTAATAAAAAGTGATATATGGCTCTTAAAACACTTAGAGATGTGATAATTAAATGAAGGGCTAAATTCCTCTTCCAGTTACATCTGTTAAACCCTGCTGTCTTCAGTGGCATTGAGCAGGTGTAACTGGGAGCAGAATTTGCCACTGTTCCTCCTCTACAGTCCCTTTGTCTCATTCTATTTCAAAGAGGAAGTAGACTTGTCTTGGATAATGCAATGGTCTTACATATTTTGGCCAATTTAAAATGTGCTCAACTTCTGGTCTGCTATTCTGAAAACCTCCGTTCAGCCACTTTCTAAGTGTTAAGATGGTAGGAGTAATTGCTGCATGCCAGGTGGTATATGACGTAAAATTATGATACTTGTGTGTTCATCCTTAAATTTTTCAGGTGTGTGGTTTTTTTTGTTTTTAATATCCTGTTACAGAATTTACACTAGTGGGAATTTTGAAATCAAGTGATTAGGGCAAGATTGTACATTTTTGTTTGTTCCTTTAACAAAATGCAAGCATTATTTGACTTTAAAAAAAAAAAGATACTTTATTGTAAGCCTACCTCTCTCTGTTCTTCTTCTGGTTGTTGTTATTGGAATTACAGTAGTGCCCCATGGCCTTACTCAGTATTGGTATCCTATTGTGCTGGGCACTGTACAAACCTATAGTAAGAGACCGTCCCTGCCCCCCAACATTGACAATGTAGGGCCCTGATCATGTAATTAGCTCTATGCAGGCAGACCCCTGCACCTTTGTAGAGCTCATATGAAACAAATTACAGGAGATGTGTGGGAAAGTGGAGACAATGGTACCAACAGTTGGAGTTGCCCACGGAAGTATAGACCAGCAATGCACATAAGTTCCAGGTATTCAAGTTTTACTTTTTTTAAAGAGTAAACAGGAGAGATTAATGAAACTGCACGGGCCTTGTTTATATAACAATGGAACCAGTGGCTGAAGTTCAAATCAAAGCTTTCTCTACCAAGTTAAATATTTACTGATGTCTTCATGCATGTTATAGTGGTGGTTTAGCATACCAAAAGTCATGTCAGGACTCTCATTAGATTTCCTCCTCTTCACATGTTACCAGCTTTCTTAATACATGTGCTCTTTCTGTGTATTAATTTGTAATTAAGATAAACAGAATTAAGGGTAGAATGAGTGTGTCCACATGGGTTTAATGCCATTTAACTAATCAACCTTTTGTTAATTTGGATTAATTTTCCTGAATGTCCCTGTGTAGACAAGACTTTAGTTAAGCTTTCTTTCATAGCTAGGCTACTTCTGCAGGGCAATCAGAAGTGAAAAGCAGTCCGCACTTATGTCAGAAAAATGAGCAGATATGATACTGACTATACACAGAGAACGGATGTATTGATTGGGATAGCTACTAACAAATGAAGATGAGGAAATCTAATGAAAGTCCTGATTTCAGAATCTTTGTTACTGGTCATGTCAGAGCAAGAAAATCATTTATCTTGGATTTCAAATTACAGACTGAATATGCCCACAATTTGAAAAGACATCCTGTTTACTTATATCAGGGGACTGCAACCTTTCAGAAGTGGTGTGCAGAGTCTTCATTTATTCACTTTAATTTAAGGTTTTACATGCCGGTAATACATTTTAATGTTTTTTAGAAGGTCTCTCTCTATAAGTCTCTATATTATATAACTAAACTATTGTTATATTGTAAAATAAACAAGGTTTTCAAAATGTTTAAGAAGCTTCATTTAAAATTAAATAAAAAGGTTGATCTTACGCCGCTGGCCCGCTCAGCCCGCTGCTGGTCTGGGGTTTCGTTCACCTATGCCGGCAGCGGGCTGAGCAGGGCCTGCAGCAGGGACCCTGACTGGCAAGGGGCCGGCAGCCAGAACCCCAGACCGGCAGCTGGCTGAGTGGCTCAGCCCGCTGCCGCTCAGGGGTTCCATCCGCCGGCTCCTGCCAGCCGGGATCCCGGCTGCCGGACCCGCTCAGCCTGCTGCCGGTCTGAGGTCCTGGCCCTACCCACATACAGTGGGTACCTACCTTCTCCCTAGTTCTGGCCATTCTCTTCCTCCCTCTCTCTCTGCACTGAGCTGAGGGTGGGAGTGCACTGAGCACAGGGCTGGGGGCAAAGGAGCAGGCTGGGGGTTGGGAGGCAGGGTCTGGCCAGGAGCTAGAATGGAGGGGACTCAGGGTTGGGGCAGGAGGTTTGGGTATGGAGCGCTTACCTCAGCAGCTCCCATTTGGTGGGAGGGGTGCAGGTGGGAATGTGGGGGGGAGAGGTGCAGGAGCTCCCATTTGGTGCTCAGGGTGGGGGTGGGGATTTGAGGTGGTGCAAGAATCAGGGCATAGGGTGTGGGGGCCTGGGTATGTATGGGGGTGCCAGAGTCAGGGCTGGGGTTGTGGGGGAGGGGTGAAGGAGTCAAGCGGAGGGCTGGTGTGTGTGAGGGGGGTATAGGGCTCAGGGCAGGGGCCTTGGGAGTGTGCAGGGCTGCAGGGCAGAGGGCTGGGGGTGTGGGTGTGGGGTGTGGGCTGGGGTCGTGGAGTGCTCACAGCAGGGGGCAGGAAGGGATATGCCCCACTTCCCCAAGGCCCTGCCCCTGCTTCTTAGCAGCTAGCAGGCTGACTCAGCTCCTCCCTCCCAAGGGCCATCAGCTGATGGCTGGCAGGGACAGAGGAGGAGGAGGAGGAGGGGCAGGGACCCAGCACACTGTGGGAAGAGGCAGGGGAGCCGGCAGGATCAAGCTTCTGCACCTTGCCCCTGCCGGAGGGGGTGGGGAGCGGAGAAGAGCGGGCAGGGCCGGGTCGAATTTTTAATGGCACCCTGCTGCCTGCCGGCACCCCGTGCCATTGAAAATGGGATCGCGTGCCATAGGTTGCCGACCCCTGACTTGTATACTAGAAATTGACTTGATCTTTTAAGTCCTTAAGAGGCCCACAATATCATTGTTAAATAAGCACTTTTTAAAAAGGAATTGCACTTGAAGGAGCTCTTTGATTCTACAATATCGGATCATAGAAATGTAGGGCTATAAAGCATCGCAAGAGGTCATCTAGCCCAGCCTCTTGTCCTGAGGCAGGACCATGTAAACTTCGACCATCCCTGCCAGATATTTGTCCAATCTGTTTGTTGTTTTTAAGAGCAGGTTGGACATCCTATGATGGGGATTCCACAACCTCTCCTAGAAGCCTATTCCAGTGCTTAACTTTCCTTCTAGTTAGGAAGATTTCTGAATATCTAACCTAAATCTCCCTTGCTGGTCTTGCTCTACATTAAGTGAATATGATGAATGCATTATTCCTGTTTTGTTTTGTTTTTTTTTTAATAATAGCCCTTAACATACCTGAAAGCGTATCAGTTTGCCCCTCAGTCTGCTTTTCTCAAAACTAAACTTGCCCAGTTTTTTTTTTTTTTAACAGTTCCTCATAGGTCAGGTTTTCTAAACCTTATCATTTTTGTTGCTCTCCTCTGGACTGTCTCCAATTTGTCCACATTTTTCTTAAGTGCAGCATCCAGAACTGGATCCAGTTCTCCAGCTCAGGCCTCACCAGTGCCAATTAGAGCAGGATAGTTGCTTCCTTTGTCTTACATATGACACTTCTGTTAGTTCACCCCAGAATATTAGCTTTTTTCACAATTTTATCATATTGACTCATCCAATTTGTGATCCATTCTAATCTTTTCAGCAGTATTACTGCCTAGCCAGTTCCCCATTTTTGTTGTTCATTTTAATTTTTTCCTTCATAAATGAAGTTCTTTGCACTTCTCTTTATTGCATTTCATCTTGTTGATTTCATCAAAGTTCTCCAATTTATCAAGATTATTTTGAGTACTAATCCTGTCCTTCAAAGTGTAACTTTGTGTTATCTGCCAATTTTATAAGCATAATTTCCACTCCATTATCCAAGTCATTAATGAAGATTGAATAGTACTGAAACCAGGGCTGACACTCTGTGGGACCTCACTCGACGCATCTGCTCATTTTGACAGCCAACCATTGATAACTACTCTTTGAGTATGGTCTTTCAACCACTTGTGCATCCAATTTATAGCAATTTAATTTATACTTAATTTCCCTAGTTTGCTTATGAGACTGTCATGTGGGATTGTCAAAAACCTTACTAAAATCAAGATATGTCACATCTACTGCTTCTCCCCTATCCATTAGGCTAGTAACCCTGTCAAAGAAGGAAATGCGGTGGGTTTGTTCTTGACAAATACATGCTTGCTATTTTTTATATCCTATTATCCTCTAGATGCTTACAAATTTAATGTTTAATCATTTATTCTGGTATTTTCCAGTTATTGAAGTTAGGCTGACTAGTATAATTCTCTGGATCCTCTTTGTTCCACTTTTTAAAGATAGATTGTATATTTGCCCTTCTCCAGCCCTTTGGGACCTCACTTGTCCTCCATGATTTCTCAAAGACAATTGCTAATGGTTCCAAGATTGCTTTAGCTCATTCTTTAAGTAACCTAGGATGAATTTCATTAGGCCCTGCCAACTTCAGTGCATCTAATTTTAGATAAATATTCTTTCACTTCTTGTTTCCCTATTCTGGCTTATGTTCCTCCCCCCTTATTGTTAATATTAGTTGTGTTAAGTATCTAGTTAGAATTTACCCTCTTAGTGAAGACTGAAGCCAAATAGGCATTAAACACCACAGCTTTCTTGATGTCACCTGTTCTTAGCTCTCCTTCCTATTCCTAAGTAGTGGACCTACACTTTCCTTCATCTTTCTCTTGCTCCAAATGTATTTATAAAACCTTCTGTTACCTTTTATATCCCTTGCTAGGTGTAACTCATTTTGTGCCTTAGCCTTTCTGATTTTGTTTCTACATGCATGTGTATTCTTTTGTACTCATCCATAGCAATTTGTTCATGGTTTTTGCTTTTGTGGGATTGCTTTTTGATTTTCAGGTCATTAAAGAGCTCCTGATGGAGCCTTTTATAATTCTTCTTATCTTTCCTTTGCATTAGGATAGCTTGCTATTGTACTTTTAATATTGTCTCTTTGAGAAACTGCCAGGTCTCCTGGCAAGTTCCCAGCACAGAAAAGTGCTCCTTTTTTGCCTCTCAGTTAATCAATTTTTTTTTTCTCATTCAACTGCAGGTTTTATTGAGGTTTCCTAATTGTCACAAAAAATCTTAATCAGCTTTCATGTTAAGAGTTCTTCTTGGATTCTGTCTCAGCTAGCTGGGCACTCTATTGTGCCACTCTTGATGTCATCGATGACATCATGAGGATGTCTGCCATTAATATTGCAACCAACAGACTGAGCAGTTCCTAGAATCTCCTTAATAGTTCCAGAGAGCTCCCGGGCCAAGGACTGTGCCTCATCTGGCATGCAGTGTTTACTATCACATCAAAGCTGACACTGCCACTGTGTTTAATGTTCTGCTTCTTCCTGTCACGAGGAGGCTCCTTGAGGGCTTTGATGATCAGGGCAGAGGCAGAAGGAACAACTTCGATCTGAGCTTGCCTGTTCTGGAGAGTGAGTTTCACAGTGATCCTCGGGCCCCTTCCAGTCACCTGTTGCCTTGGTGATATCATCACCAACCTTTTTGGGAGTCAAACCCAAAGGGCTGATTTTAGGTGCCAGAGCAGAAGTGGCGCCGACCTCTCCGCCGGTGCATCTCAGGAACACAACTTTGATCTCGTTGGGGTCAAACTTGGGCGGCATGGCTGTGGCGGCGGGCCCGAGGCAGATGGATCTGGATCCGGGCGCGAGACTCGGGCAGCTTCCTGCCACCTCCTGGCCTAGGGCAGTTAATCAATAGCAAAAAGACAGAAGTGCCCCAGAGGTACTTACCTGAAGTAGCCCATATTTGTATAGCTCAGTAGGCTAGTATTTCAGTGTTGTTGCAGTGAAAATGAAGACATCACCACCTTAGACATAACACAGACAATATATTTATTGAGTTAATGTTTCCATGATTCTTAAACTAATTTTAGCATTAAAAAAAGAAGTTGCTGGCTAGTTCACCATTATATCATGGTCCATGCTCCTTTCTCCACCACTCCTCCCAAATTTACCACCAGCACCATTGTTTTGGGTTTATTTTATTGTATTGTATTGATTTATAAAGTAATGAGAGAGCTTGAAATTTCCCCTATCTTTCTGTGCGGCTGAGACTCTCTTGCAAAGGCTTAACACAACTTCAGGAGAAGCAATTTAAGAAATATACTGTATCCTTTTGTAGATGTGGATCTTGTTTGCATTTTTGGATAGTTTATATAGTGTAATAGCGCACCTTGGGCGTTGGGCATTTGATAAATGTAAATAAATTATACAGAATACAAAATAACACAAACATATGTGATAATTCTCAGAGGGACAGGTTCTTCCTTCACTTATGCCCACGTTACCCCATTAAGTGTAGTGGCTTGCATGGGTATAGCTATTTGGTTCAAAGTTCATAAGTAGTGAATGGTGAGAATGACGGGTCACTTGAAAGTTCTGCCTTCATTTACAGGGTAGCAGATGGGAGGGAAGAGCAGTGTCGACCAAAACAAAACAGTTACTATCAGCTCAGTTACTATCAATTTAAAAAAGAAATTGGAAGTATTCTACATGCTAAAATTTCCTGTTGTTCTTTCTTTTATGTTTGCCCGTGCTGGGATCAGAAAACAACAAACAGCATAGCCTGCAACTGATAGATTCAGAAAAGTTTTCCTTGTATAACAGGGGTGAAATTGAGCAAGCCTCTAGGGAAGTATTTGATATTTGTAATGGTCTATCTATGTTTGGTGCCTGTAGTAACACTCTTAAGGAAACGGAACCTTCATTAATGTCAGAGTAGTGCTTCTGTAGTGGAACAGTTCTTTGCAATCTCATAGACTTAAGGCCGGAAGGGACCATTATGATCATTTAGTTTGACCTCCTGGATCTTGCAGGCCACAGGACCTCACCCACTCTCTCCTGTAATAGACCATAATCTCTGGCTGCGTTATTGAAGTCCTCAAATCATGATTTAAATACTTCAAATTAGAGAGAATTCACCATTTACACTAGTTTAAACCTGCAAGTGACCCATGCTGCAGAGGAAGGCAAAAAGACCCCTCCCAGGGTCTCTGCCAGTCTGACCTGGGAGGGAAATTGCTTCCTGACCCCAAATATGGCAATCAGTTAGACTCTGAGCATATTGGCAAGACCCAGCAACCAGACACCTGGGAAAGAATTTTCTGTAGTAACTCAAAGCCATTCCCATCTAGTGTCCAATCACAGGCCGTTGGAGATACTTGCTGCTAGCAGTTGCAGATCAATTACGTGCCACTGTAGGCAGTTATATCATACCATCCCCTCCATAAACTTATCAAGCTCAGTCTTGAAGCCAGTTAGGTTTTTTGCCCCTACCACTCCCCTTAGAAGGCTGTTCCAGATTAATCTGAGAAACATGCCTACTTCGTGGGGAGTAATAAATTACAAACTACTGGCTTGGCAGTTACTTCTGTAACTTTCCAGGCATACACAACAGTGGTGAAGCTTACTGTATGCATAATGGTACTATATAGTAAGATGTTCTCAACCTCCATGGAAAAACTCCCCTATAATAGAATTGCAATTTACATGTTGTAATGCATTGAAAAATTTGTAGTGAAATCAGATTGGAAGTTTGTTATAAGAAGGTTCTCCTATCACTGTATGTTGGTTGATTGATTTTGATTTTTTTTTTTAAAAAAATGGGATACTGTCATATCATGTTTCAGAGTAGCAGCCGTGTTAGTCTGTATTCGCAAAAAGAAAAGGAGTACTTGTGGCACCTTAGAGACTAACAAATTTATTTGAGCATAAGCTTTCGTGAGCTACAGCTCACTTCATCGGATGCTGTAGCTCACGAAAGCTTATGCTCAAATTTGTTAGTCTCTAAGGTGCCACAAGTACTCCTTTTTCTTTTTTGTCATATTATCATGTGAGGTATGGAACGGCTGCCGTCTGAGGAGAGATTAATAAGACTGGGACTTTTCAGCTTGGAAAAGAGATGACTAAGGTGGGATATGGTAGAGATCTATAAAATCATGACTGGTGCAGAGAAAGTAAATAAGGAAGTGTTGTTTACTCCTTCTCATAGCACATGGGTTCTCCAAATGAAATTAATAGGCCACAGGTTTAAAACAAACAAAAGGAGGTATTTCTTTACACAACGCACAGTCAACCTGTGGAACTCTTTGCCAGAGGATGTTGTGAAGGCCAAGACTATAAGAGGTTCAAAAAAGAACTAGATAAATTCATGGAGGATAGGTCCATCAATAGCTATTAGCCAGGATGGGCAGGGATGGTGTCCCTAGCCTGTTTGCCAGAAGCTGGGAATGAGCGACAGGGACAGGTTCACTTGATTCCCTGTTCTGTTCATTCCCTCTGGGGCACCTGGCACTGGCTACTGTCGGAAGGCTAGATGGACCTCTGACCCAATATGGCCGTTCTTATGTTCGTATGTTATATTCTTAGGAGGTCTGACAGAATCACAGCACAAGCTGAGCAGGGTCAAGCCAGGTCACTGTCTGGTTGGGAGTCTTAGGGTTTGTCTACACGGTGTGTTAGTCTGCACTAGAGGGGTATAAATTGTAGCGTGCACCAGCATGTTGCACACTGACAGGCTTGCATGGATCCTGCTGGTGCACCCTAACAGTTCCCTACTGCATGCTAATGCAGTTCTGTTTTGTGACTACATTAACAGTATAATTTACATCCCACTAGTGCCGACTAATGCACCATGTAGACAAGCCCTTAGACACTGCAGGATTTGGTCATGTTAATTTACAAAGTGTTTTTCTTCCATCTGAGTTAGGTTGGATTTTACGGGTGTAGTGAATGCATCTTAAAAATGTGGTCTTGACCAGTTGAGGCTACTGAAGGTCTCACAGAACTTTTCATAAGAGTGATTGTGTTAACCTCAGTGGCCTGGCCGAATTTTCAGTTAAGGTAATTACAGTACATTCTTCTCTACCTAAACTTCCCCTGCATTTCTGATTTGGTATGATAGTCTTCTTCACTTCTTGTCTTGAATGTTATTATATAGCTTGGCTGTGCTTGTTTTAAAAATTGTAAGTGTTTCATCAGAGAGTTACTTTCATTCCATTTGTGATTGAAGTGCTATTTGTATAGAGTTTTCAAAGTTCATTCCTTCTAAATAAAAGGTACTATGTAAATTTTCAGATCATTATTTGATTACAGGGCATATGATGAAAGAATAAAGGAAATGCCAGTTTAACAGGTTGAATTCTCTTATCTCTGCTGTGATAGTAATCCTATTTAAGTGTAAAATTTTTTAAAATACTTTCTATTGTTGAATTAAAGGGTTGGAAATTCATAATGACTAAATTAATTAAAAATGCTTTAAGTTTTGGAACTGAGTTTCCTATAATGCTAGGAATTTGGGAGTTTACTTTGGTTCCAAATGCCCAATTTTAAACAAAACAGGTTGTACAGAATTTTGGAAATTTTCTCCAGAGAAAAGCATTCATTACTACTACAAACAAAGTAGGGCTTTGTACAGAGAACAAATCAAATATCTGATAGTGTGAGGGATATTAAGTTCTTCCCACACCCATTTTATTATCTGGCGTATAAACAGCAAGGGTGGGTATGGACTATTAACAGATGAAGAGACTGGGAATCGGCTTACATGAGTCTGATTCACAGCTGTCCCACAGACTTCTGTGACCTTTGTCAAGTCACATGACCTGTTTGTGCCTCTTCACCTATCATTAATGGAGTGTGATACTCACTTGCCAAGTGTGTTTTGAAACAGATCAAATGTGTAAATTATTATTGTTTCACCTACTCTTTTGTTATGACCTTTGCTTTCTCAATACATCCTGTGTGACCCACCTGACCGATATCTTGAAGCTGTTTCTGACTCTGCAGTCAATCGGCCTGACAGTCAGCTTCAAATAATGCAATGTTAAGAGTGTCTGGGAGCTGAAGTCTTGTAAAATGGTAAGGTTTAAATAAAGTATGTTCTCCAATTGCTTTAGAACACTAGACAGCAAGAATACTCTGTGCCAGTGGTTTTGAGTGGTAGGTTTCATCATGTTCCTAAACGCTGGTATCTAACACATTAGAAAGCAGCATTTCTAGCACTTGTTTCACTCACTGCAGCCTCTTAGAATCCTCAGGAGATTTGATTACTCTGTTGCTAACATTTGCATAGAAACAAATGCTGGATTTGAAGACAAAGACCAGGCAGCTTTAAAGAGTTATATAAAAGGGGGGTGTGCGTGGAAGGTAGGCTTTTTTTATGAACTTGTTTTGCTTTTGATGTAACTGGGCCCATTCTCCTCTGCTACGTGGAGTGGCTCTGAGCTAAGAAAAAAAGTGGGCAGCAGCTGCCCAGGATATGCTTGGAACCATTGAGAAGGCCTTTTGGGAGCCTGGGATGATTGTCATCCCAAGGGGAGAGAACAGAACCTCTAAAATAGATTTTTGCATGTTATGAGGACAGAGAAGAGCAACAGAAGGTGGGAGCATGGAAATAAGAATGCCTGTCCCTTTCACTCCACTTCTGACATACCTGCTATGCTGATACATCATTGTAGGCAAATTCCATGAACTCTATTAACCTTGTTGAAAGGATATTGGGGAATGAAAATTACTCATTTCTCTGGTCTCAGAAATTCTTTATTCAGTCCTGGACCAATGCCAAACAACACTTCTAGTGGAAAGTGACAACCCAGGTGACCTTCAAGTATAGTGGTGCAGGCTTTGGGTTAGTTACACCTCAGAGCTTTAGTCCCTGCAAGATATCTGGACTGGCAACACCCAGCAGGAAATGTAATTCCTAAAGAATGGCAATACTTCATTATTGTGACAGCGGTGGCTTTGTAGACCACAGTTTATGAACCATTTCCATATGCCACTAGAAAACTGAAGACCGCAGCATTCATTTATTGTGCTCATTCATGACCAAACAAGTCATGAGATATTGGACCTTAAGATTTCAACATTCTGATTGCTATCTGGCCCACACTTTTATTGACCCTACTTAAAATGACTTTTTGTTTTTAACCACTGATGTTCCACAAACTGAGGGCCTTGGAAAGCTGTGATTCCAAGTTGCTCTCATTGGTTTCTGCTTCTAGCAATTCTCAGTATTACAACTCCTAAATGGCTTTATTAGAGGTTTCAGAGTAGCAGCCGTGTTAGTCTGTATTCGCAAAAAGAAAAGGAGTACTTGTGGCACCTTAGAGACAAGATTTATTTGAGCATAAGCTTTCGTGAGCTACAGTTCGCTTCGTCGGATGCATTTCAATGGCTTTATTAGAGTGGAAGAAAAGCCAAGATGACTGGAGTGGCATTTTAATATTGGATATCTCCCCATCTGCCAACGGGTTACTTACACTAGCACAGTAGTATGAAAACTTTCAGTACCATGAACGTTTCCAAGAAATGGCCCTGGACCAGTGACCAGAAGAAAATTTTAGTCCCTGGATACGCACACTGTAAGTGGACAGCATGTTATGTGTACACAGTGGAAGATCCATAAAAGCAGGTAGCTAAACATTACTTCATATAGCTAATTCACAAGTACAATATGACAAGTTGAGAATAATCACTTATGTATGGACTGTTTTTGCCAGTGACTCTATAAATGGCTTGACACAATCTTTGGCCAATTGGATCTTTGCCCCATGTTAGTTGTAATGTATTTAAATAGATGCCCATTTCCATTGGCTGCTGTTGTGGGTGGAATGAGTGAAGGAGAGTGCTAGGATATAGATATTCAGGCCTGTCTGTAAAGGTCTATACTCTAAGAATTTAAGTGTATTCTTCTCACTTGGCTAGTTAAGGGTATAAAAGAGAGAATCAAAATCACCGTCTGCCGGTGTAAGGTCCTTCTCTTACTGTGACAGTCTGAGGCCCTGGGCTTAAACTAAGATCTTTATGATGCATCCGATGAAGTGAGCTGTAGCTCACGAAAGCTTATGCTCTAATAAATTTGTTAGTCTCTAAGGTGCCACAAGTACTGCTTTTCTTTTTCCAGGCAGTTTAGGCTCTCTAGTTTTGTTCAGTGACAGGAACATAATAGACTTTTTTTTTTTTTTTAAATTGTTTGCAGTGTATGTCTGATAGCCTCTGAACTAGAGAAGAATTCAGAGATTAGCAGTGTGCTGTTTGCTTGTCAAGATAGAATGACCATTTTTTTTTTCTGTGACTTCTGTGTTGTATTATGTAGGAGACATCGCATGTTAGAACATGGAGCGAAGCCACTCAGTGAATTCTGACTGAGAGAGAACTTCAAAAGAACAATCTGTATTTCAAACTCCAGTTTGTATAAACAGGCCTGTTTCAGGCAAGATTGGTGAAAATTACATTAGCATTGGGTGTGGAAATGGTCTAATCCACTGTTTAGTTCAATACACAGAATTATTAAAGGGAGTCTCATCAGCCTGTTCAGGAAAAGGTTTAGTGTCTCATATCAATAATGGAGAATGTCCAATTTTTAATCCAATATTCTACTGAGCATCTTTTTTGCATTTAATTTGAGAGATTTTTGGAGGACCTACCAAGGTTAAAGAGCAAGTTCTTCCAGCATCTGCTGTAACACTTAAAGTAATGGTTTGTATGCAATAATAATGATTAACAGTGCAAAAAAGGCAATAAATATTCCTCTTCTGTATCTGGAAAGTAGCTGGACAGCGCATTAATATCTTTCTATTGCTACAGTAACTAGAGTGGACATTTAACTTTAGTAGATGCAATTTGAAATTTTAAAATCTGCAGGACCAGATAACTTGCACCTAAGAGTTTCAAAAGAATTGCCTGAAAAAATGAGGTATTAATGTTGAGTGTTTTTTTTAAAACAAATCTTGGTGCACTGCGGAAGTTCCAAAAAACTTATGCTGTATTAGTATTTAAAAAAACTAATGCTGTATTAGTATTTAAAAAGGGTAAACAGAATAAACTGGTTACTCTAACATTAATCCAAGGCATAATCATGGGTCATCTGATATGGGAGGAAAACAGCAAAAAAAAAATTGAAGGATAGTTGCAGAATTGGAAAAGTTCAGCAAAGCTACAACAATGATCCATGGTCTGGTAACTTGCCGTATGGTAAGAAACAAGCTGAAGCTATTTAGCTTATCAAAAGGAAGGTTAAGTGGTGACTTGATCATGCTCGCTCTGTGGGTACATCCACACGGGGATAAAAAAAATCTGCAGCTGGCCCAGGTCAGCTGACTCGAGCTTGCAGGGCTCAGATTCTGGGCTGAAAAATTGCTACGTAGATGTTAAGGCTCAGGTGGGAACCTGAGCTCTGGGATCCTATGTGGGTGTAGGGTCCCAGAGCTCAAGTGCCATCCCAAGCCTGAATGTCTACACAGCAGTTTTTAGCCCCACAAACTAGGCCCCAGCCATGGCTGTGCCGCAGGTCTTTTATCTCTGAGTAGACATACTCTATAGGTACCTACATAGGGAGAGGATTTCTTTTACTAAAGGGCTCTGTAATATGGTGAACAAATTCATGGAACGAACTCATGCCTGGAAGCTGAAGCTAGCCAAATTTAGACTGGAAATAAGTTACAGATATTTAACAATGAGTAATTATTGGAACAGCTTACTTAGGGATATTGTGAATTTTCCGCCACTCAGAATTTTAAAATCAAATTAGATATGGTTTAAAAACATGCTCTGACTCAACCAGAAGTTTATAGATTTGTATATTTTTAAGGCTGGAAATGACCATTGTGATCATCTAGTCTGACCTGGATTGCTGGTACCAGAGGCTCAGTGGCATGGGGATCTTGGAGAGCCAAATGGTGCAGGAAGGAAGATACTGGACCCCTAAGATTTACACACACCCCAGAAACAACTTCACTTACAGTCTGAGCCTTTTTCCCTTTCCCCTCTTTGTCTTCAAACTATTGACTTCAAACTGTCAGGAGGCAGCGCTTTGTTAGCCCTGAAGGAACTACTTTAATAGTGAGTGAAGATGGATCGGGGTGGATTTTTCCATGGGGGTTCTGGGCCCACTGGCAGTGCAGTGCTGGGAAGGAGGGACACTATCTCTCCATTTTTCAGAGTAGCAGCCATGTTAGTCTGTATTCGCAAAAAGAAAAGGAGTACTTGTGGCACCTTAGAGACTAACAAATTTATTAGAGCCTAAGCTTTCGTGAGCTACAGCTCACTTCATGGGATGCATTTGGTGGAGGAAAAAAAGAAACTCTCTCCATTGTGAGCTAGGACTCTAGAGTGGAGCAAATGGTGAGGCCCCTAGATTCCTACTACTCTCTGGTTCCCGCTGACCATCCCTATTCCCTGCAAGGAGCCAGTAGTGGGAGGGTAGGCTGCACAGAGAGTAGAGGCAGGGGTGAGCTCATAGCATCTCTGTGCAGGGTTGTGGGACCAGCAGACTAAAAGAATGGGCCAGTCTAAGGCTGTTGGCTGGATGAGTGTGGGGTGAGTTTCTGCCATCTGCACTGAGGACCGTTCTTTCTTTCTTCCTTTCTGGAAAGAGAGTAGGGTAGGAAGGAGGGCATTTGTGGAGGAGGTCATGGAGGCTGAGGTACTGAAGAGGACACTATTCTCAGTACCTTAGTACAGAGCAGTGAGGAACAACTGCAGTTCTCTAAAGGCCTGGATGTTGTCAGCTGGTTTCCTTGAGGAGGAAGCATCTTTGACTTGAGGCTGGTACTCTGCTCTGGGCGCCTGGTTTTCTCCCTTCTGTTGTGCAGGCCTTCTAGTCTTTAAGAAGTTAGGACTCTGCAAAGGGCAGTTATCAAGAAGAAGGGGAACTGCTGGCAGCTCAAGAGACTGCTTCCTTCTCTGCGATGCAAAGCTCTCCCTTGGATTGCTTTGTTCTCTGACTCTCCCTATTGGGCAGCAGGGTCAGGATCCACTCGTTTTGTTGGTTTTTTTTTTTTAAAAAAACAATCCGTAGCATTTGAATCAGTGGAACTCTATGGATGAGTGAGACAAGCAGGATTTGGCCTTGCCTCACAGGCAGAGCTAGAATTAGAACTCCTGAGTTTCTGGCTTCCAGTCACATGCTCAGCCTACTATTAAGTGCACCGCTCCTGCTCCTCTTCCCCAACGCTCATTGGTCCTCTGTTAAATCTCTTTAACAAGCAAACTTCAGCAGGGCGTGAATGCCACAACTATTCCTGTGCAGGTGATATAACAGCTAGTTATGGGTGACTCTGCTTCCCTGCTGGCTTTGTTTTCTTTGGCTCTAGTAAACAATTTTTTAAAAAAATTTCCAGATAATATGAATAAAATTCTTACATTACTTACCGTTAATATATCACTGTAAGATTTAAAGTGCTTTATGAAGGCTTTATTAGTGCAATAACATCTGTTCAGCCTCCCCTGAGCTATGTGAACAGTTGTAAACTATTGCATGCCTTTGTTGATTGGATATTTTTATCCCTTTCCTTTGCTCCACAATATTTGTCAGTAATGAGACTCAAACACTTGACCTTTTTACTGTGTGTATGTGTGTGTGTGTGTGTGTGTGTGTGTGTGTGTGTGCTTGCATTTCTTGGAAGGGAAGTTTATGACCAAAAATTCCCAAGCAGAATTTCTAGAGCACTGCATCTTTTGTTTTCCCTCTTTTTGCATATATCCTTTAAGCCTAGCTGGGGGGTTTACAGTAAGAACAGTATCTGGAAATTCTGCTCCCAAATAATGGCATAATCTGTACTCTTGGGTTGCAAAGCAGAGCAAAACCAAAGTGTAGGAGCATCTCACAAAACCCAGCTTGCATAACTAGCCACAATGGATAGCTTGTTCTCTGCTCAGTGGAGGCATGTCTCTACTTCATATTGTTTTGAGGAAGACAGTGTTAAGGTCAGAGAAGTTTCCATTGCAGTTCTCTGCATTTTGCCCCAAGACAGAAATCCAAAGATCTAATGGAAGACTTTTTTTAAAAATTATCCTTTTCTTTACTTTAATAGGTTTTTTTTTTTTTTTTGGTCTTTAGCAGGAGTTAGATAAGGCCCATAAAGAAACACTGTCACACTATTTATCTTTGTTTCAAAGAAGAAAAATCCTTTGCATCAACTTTGGGGGTGGGGGAACTACATGTGATGTGAATAATATATTGTTACTGAGTTTTCCAGGATGACAAGGAATTCACCCCTGCTGCAGAATTAGGCCCTGGATTCCAATTATGCCATTTAAATGATCTTTCATGAAGTTATATTTTGGGGCCTAAACAGGTTGACTTTGTTTGGTGGGGGCTTTTTGCCTTTCAGAGTGTACGTTTTAATCATTTACCATCAAAGTATTTACCATCAAAGAATTTAAATTAACTTTTTGGTTAATTTAGAAGAAAAATCAAAGTGTTATTGGTAAACGTTTAATGTTAAGGCTCGCTCTTTTTCTCTTGCAGTGGAATCTGGTATGTGATGATGACTGGAAAGCTCCGTTAACTGCCTCCTTGTTTTTTGTGGGTGTTCTGATTGGATCCTTTATATCAGGACAACTCTCAGACAAGTAAAGTATATACACCAAAACTTATAGCTCTCTATCTGATTTTCTAAAAGCACACTTAAAAAATTAAATGAGCCAGTGGTGAATGCCTGACCTGTTCAAACTGTAGCAAAGTGGATATAGTCTTAGGTTGGGCCTACACTGATGAGAAATGGTCACCAAAAACACTATGGTTGTAGCGTTGATACTAACAACGAAAGCACTAATGTGGATTGACTGCTGGCATTTTTACCCCAGACGATGTAATCTCATTGTAGACAGAGCCTTAGCCTGGCATAAAGTCAGCTACCCTAATCAAAGCAAAATACTATTATGGGGCTTATTTTTTTCCCCAAAAGCCTTTTTTTTTCTGTATTTCAAGTCTTTTTGCAGCCACAAATTAAAACAGGCACTAACAATTGTTGGGTAGGTTACATAGCACTCCGACCTCCCACTGCCTGATGTGTTGGAGGAAAATTATGGGCTGCTACTGAAAAAATCAGCCGATGTTGTACTATTTGATTTAATGTGGACTATTTCTTGTTATGGGTACTTACCGCAAACATGTTTTCCTTTCTCTAGCTCAGTTCAATAACTCCCTTTGTACAAGTTTTCATAGATTCTGTTGTACCCTATGTGGTCAAATTCAAGGTCTAAGTCCAGTGATTTGAGTTTGTGGAAGCTAGAAAACGCGAATCTGTTCACCACTCTCTAATAAAGTGGCTTATTGACCCAGCTACTAGAACCATGGGCTGTCTTGTTTATCAGCACCAGGGTGAAAACAAAATGGAAGCATTCTTGTATTTGAAAAACCCAGGTTTTTTTTTTTTTTTTTAATCTCTTGCATTTCAAAATATCTGAGGTCTAATGTGCAATACATTATGTGGTATCTACCTGGTTTCCAGTGAAATCACTTGCCACCCTTCTACTTTTCAGATTTAATATTAGTACTCATACATGTTTAACGTCTGGTCTTTTGGGGCCAAATCCTGAAGTTCTTACTTGGACGAAGCGCCCGCAAGGATTTAATAGTTTGCCTGAGTAAGGTATTTAGAATCCATCCCTCTCTTCTTACAACAGGGAGGGACTCTGTTGCCGAAACTCATGTTTCATCATGCACTATTAGGGTATGTGTATGCTGTGATAAAACCCCACCGCACCAAGTCTCAGAGGCTGGGTCAGCTGATGTGGACTCATGGGGCTTGGAGTGCAGGGTTAAAAATAGCAGTTTAGGCCTTTGAACTTGGGCTGGAGCCCAGGCTCTGAGACCCTTATCCTAAGACATTGCAAGGGGGAATGTCTACACTGCAGTTAGACACTCACGGCTGGCACGGGCAACCTGACTCGGGCTAAGGGGTTGTTTAACTGCAATGTAGATGTTCTGGCTTGGGCTGGAAACCAGATTCTGGAACCTTCCCACATCAAAGGGTCTGAGACATCCACAACATCTACATCAAAATTAAATAGCCCTTTAGTCTGAATCTCCTGAACCTGAGTCAGCTGGCACAGGCCAGGCATGGGTTTTTAACTGCAGTGTAGACATGCCCTTTAGATTCCAGGCTCCAGTGCAAGCCTAAACATCTTCGCTGCAATTTTATAGTCCTGCAGCTTGAGTCCTGTGAGCCTGAATCGGCTAATCCGGGCCATCCACAGCCTTGCTGTGTGTCTTTTATTGCAGTGTGGACATACCTTTAGGTTATGACAATCCTGAAGCTAGATTCAGCTCTCTTGCTACCTTAATGATTCCCGAGGAAACGTTGCTAAAGATCCCAGAAACATAACCACTGGTATAGGTACAGAGTGTCTCTTCCAAATGCTAATGTGATTATTGTACCAAAGTAGGCATGATGGACAGCCACACGCTATCCCAGGAGAGACTGGTTTGGCATAGTTTTGCTCCCAGGGGATTTCTCCCTTATGATATGTTTTACACTCTAGCTCTATCAAGCAGTGTGCCTCAGAAATAGTATTGCAGACATGTTAGAATCTGCCTTCCTCCTACAGAGCAGGCAGATAGTAATCTGAGAGGCAAGAGTAATGGAGTAAATGAAGAAATAGCAGCTCAGAATGGATTGGCGAGGAAAGGCCTTTTTCTGGTTCATCTGTGCATCCTTATCCCTCCAATCTAGCGAAGTCTTATAGTGCAGTTACATTGTGGTATCTGGGCATCATTGTTGTCACTCTCTTGACCAAGTTTAATTTTGAAGTAGGGTTACATGAAATCTGTGTTAAGCAGGATTCCCTGCATCAAAGTGGGAAGCTAAGGCAACTGCTGATATTTAGATAACTAGGCTGGAATGTGCATGTTGCTGAGGTCAAAGGGCATTTAGCGCCTGATTCTGACACCTTTACATTGTCTGGTACTCTGATTTCCAATGGGATCATTCAAGGAGCAGTTAGGTTAGTCACAGAGCAAGGTACTCAGTGTAACTGAGTAAGGTTTGCAGAATTGAGGCCCTTAATGACTATAGACTGGCACGGGGCCAGAGTTTTTCTCTTCAAAAGACTCCACTTCTCTGCCTTATGTTTATTGTCCCACTCTGGAGCATGGAAGAAAGCACTCCTTTTGAGTCATTGACCCCTCATCTTTTGCATTTTAGTGATAATTCACTTTCTAGGTGTCTGCACTTGTCCACACCCATTCCATCATCCCTGAAGAGAGAACCTCCCACCACATTCTCAAAGAAATCTCGTAAGGTACATCTACACCACAGCTGTAGCATGCTTCCCAGTGTGGAAAGACAGACAAGACGCATGCTAGATCTGTTCAAGCTAGCCTACTAAAAATGGTGGTGTGGGCATGCCAGCAGCTTGGGCTAGCTGCCTGAGTTCAATCACATCTGTTGCCAGGGTACTCGCCCAAGACAATGCAACCACAGTTATTTTTAGCAGTGATCAGACCTAGCATGTGCCTGTCTACCCATTCTGAGAAGCATGCTCCTAGCTACAGTGTAGACATACCCCAAATTGCAGCACTTAAGATATTCTTCCACTTTTGGACTGGAATTTTTAGCTTGTCTGAAATATTTGTTTACTTGTCCCACTTTCTGAGACATTTTCTTCGTTTTAGAGACCCCCTATGTGCAAAACTAATTCACTGATCTTGCTGTTATTTTCGTGACTGTTTTCTTCTGTAACCCTCTCCTTTTTGTCTTTTTTCACGAAAGGTTTGGCAGGAAGAAAGTTCTGTTTGCGACCATGGGGGTGCAAACCGGCTTCAGCTTCCTGCAGGTCTTCTCTACCAGCTGGGAGATGTTTTCAGTGCTCTTTGTCATCGTCGGCATGGGACAGATCTCTAACTATGTGGCGGCTTTTGTACTTGGTATGGGAGTTTGTTATGCATAGCACATTTTCAGTGTTATTGTTCCCCCTGCTCTCCTCATTTACTAATGGCTTGTTTTTTATTTTTTCCCAAGCAGCACTGTTAATAAGAATATAACCTTACCAAACATGGCTAACTCCTAATCCATTTGAAAATTTTCCTTTTAGTAATATAGCCACACATCAAAATAAAATGCTTTGTTTACCAAATACTTAAATGAGCAATGGGAGTAAATCAGAACAAGTCTTTATCTGAAGCAAGAGCTCTCCAGTGAGAGGTTGCAGTTAGATGCACACTCATAGTCATACGTTGGTAGATGTGTAGAATGAGTTGTACCCAGTTACTCTGGTGAACTGCAGTTTGGATCCAAAGACATGCAAATTGTACATATGATACTGTAATTTGTAATTGTGATCAAACATGTAAGCACAATTTAAGACCTCTTAAAACAATCTGTGATAAAAGTTAAACTGTCACATGGATTCTGTCATTGCATCCATTCTATGATAGCTAAGCAAAGGTGTCTGATTGGAGGACAAGTAAAACTATCTATGAATCTGTTTGAGAGATCTCTGAATGCTTTTGTTTTAAAAAGTAACTTCCCTGTCTAGAGCACTGAATTCTTTGTGGCCATAACAAAGCCCAGAACAGTTCTGAAAACCAGTGTTTAGCTAACTGCTGCAGCAGGCAAAAAACATGGCTTATTGGTGTAGGTTTTACCAGACTAGTGCCTTTTGTTGTGAGTTTTTTTTGGAATCCAGAAGGCTTTTACTCATTGGGTTAGAACAATTTTAGGGTATAATCATATAGTTTTTATTCATAAAATTATTACCTTTTGGTGCAGAATCAGGCCCTAAGATAGATCTGGCAGCGTCTCTTTAAAACAGGAAAAACTGCAACTAATATAGTGCTAACAATTGTAGCATGTGTGAGGAACAGTTTTGCTAAAAGTAGCGTCAGTTCTTGTATAGTGGTAAAATATTTGGATGCTATTATTTCTGATAAATTAAAATGCTAATCCACATTCTCTTGTTTTTAACAGGCACAGAAATTCTTGGCAAAACAGTTCGTGTTATATTCTGCACACTAGGCGTTTGCATATTTTATGCAATTGGCTACATGTTGCTGCCACTGTTCGCGTACTTCATCAGAGACTGGCGGACGCTGCTTCTGGCTCTTACTTTACCTGGGCTGCTTTGCATTCCACTGTGGTGGTGAGGGTAACTATATTAAAAGATGTTTGGCTTCAGAAAGTCTCACCTACAGCTGACAGAGTTCAGACTTGAGGTTAACATAACAGAAATGTGGAATCTGATGCAATATTGGCCTTTAGCAAGAGGTTTTGACTGAAACAGTCTGAGTGTGTCTGTTTCCTTTGGGGGTGTTTAATAGAATCATAGACAGTAGAAATCTTTAGCTTTCATTTCTTTCATTGTAGTACAGAATCTTAAATTTCCTTTTAAAAAAAAATCTTTAAAAAATGTATAAAACTACTTTTAAATTTAGGGTTGTCTGGCTGTGAAATTAAGGTTAGATTCTTGTCTCAATAGCTCTGGATTTACACTGATATAACTATGCTGGCTTCATACCAATAGCTGAGATTGGAATCTGGTCTATAAGTGTCATAGAAACACCCAAGTCCTACCTACACTTAAAGCTTCCACCAGTAGTACTGCATCAGTGCTCTGAAGTTAGTTAACATGGACCTGTGGTTTTCAACCTGTGGTCGCCGGATCCCTGGGGGTCTGCAGACTATGTCTAAGGGATCTGTGAAAGGTGACTCTGAAAATAAAGTTTCAGGTCCCAAAAAAGGCATTCCGTTTTTCTTATCAATCAAAAGTATGTGAATATCCCCACCGACAGGTCAAAACCCAGAAATATTATCATTACCATAGAAACCCACAGTTAGCCCTTTCTCATGTTATGTCAAATGTCGTACCAAGCAGGTGCAACATTTGTAGTTGAATTCTGTTCAGTCAGTTTTCAGTCTGACTTCTATGATAGGGGTCCATGGACCACAGGTTGAATTTACAAAGGGGTCCACACCTCCTTTTGAAGTTTTTTAGGGGTCTGCAAATGAAAAAAGGTTGAAAATAACTGATATAGACAGAACCTACATCTAAAGTTCTCTCAGTAAAGAACTAACCTTAGCGCCAGCATCTCTGGTCTATTACCAAAGCCTTCCTTAAGAACTTCCCATAATATTAATGAAGGATGGCGTAGTTGTTGGCATTATCGTTAAGCTAGAGGAAATTTGTTGCACTTTTGTCTTATCTTTGCACTCGGCTAATCCTGTATCTATTTTAGCTTTTTCTATAGTATCCATCACTGTAGTGTCTCTGCATTCTGATACCTTCCCCTACATGTGGTTTTATCTAGTGATGCCCATGGCTTTTCTGCTACGTCAGGAGTTGGCAACCTTTCAGAAGTGGTGTGCTGAGTCTTCATTTATTCACTTTAATTTAAGATTTTGCATGCCAGTAATACATGTTTTTTAGAAGGTCTCTCTCTATAAGTCTATATATTCTATAACTAAACTATTGTTGTATGTAAAGTAAACAAGGTTTTCAAAATGTTTAAGAAGCTTCATTTAAAATTAAATTAAAATGCAATCTTAAGCCGCTAGCCCGCTGCCAGCTTGGGATTCCATTCACCTAGGCCGGAAGCGCACTGAGTGGACCTGCGGCCAGGACCCCGGTTGGCAAGGAGCCAGCAGCCAGAACCCCAGACCAGCAGTGGGCTGAGCAGCTCAGCCTGCTGCCACTCAGCCCGCTGCTGGGCTGGGGTTCCATCCACCGGCTCCTGCCAGCCAGGGTCCTGGCTGCTGGCTCCACTTAACCCGCTGCCGGTCTGGGATCTCGGCCCTGCCCACATACAGTGGGTACCTACCTTCTCCCTGGTTCTAGCCCATTCTCTTTCTCTCTGCACTGAGCTGAGGGTGAGAGTGCACTAAGCACAGGGCTGGGGGTGAAGGAGCAGGCTGGGGGTTGGGAGGCAGGGTCAGGCCAAGAGCTGGAATAAGGAAGGGGGCTCAGGGTTGGGGCAGGAGGTTTGGGTGTGAAGTGCTTACCTGGGCAGCTCCCATTTGGTGCGAGGGGTGCAAGAGCTCCCGTTTTGGTGTGAGGGGTGGGTATGGGTATGTGTGGGGGGTGCAGGAGTCAGGGTTGGGGAGTGTGTGGGGGTGCAGAGGTCAGGGCAGAGGACTGGGTATGTGTGGGGGGTGCAGAAATCAGGGCAGGGGGCTGGGGGTGGGTGAGGAGGGTGCTGGAGTCAGGGCATGGGGTGTGGGGGGGGTGCTGGAGTCAGGGCTGGGGTGTAGGGGGGGTGCAGGGGTCAGGGCAAAAGGGTGTGGGCTAGGGTCCCAGAGCAGCTCACGGCAGGGGGCTGAAGGGGATATGCCCTGATTCCAACCCTCTTTCCCAAAGCCTCGTACCCACCTCGTCTCCGCCTCCTCCCACTCCCTGAAGCAGCAACTCAACTTGCAAGGGCCATCAGCTGATCCGGTGGCAGGGAGGGAGAGGAGGAGGGGCAAGAACCCAGCACACTGGGGGAAGAGGCTGGGGTGGGGGAACTTGCCTGCCCTGCGGGGGAGGGGCGGAGAAGAGCGGGCCGGGGCGGGCAGGATTTTTAATGACACACTGCTGCCTGCCGGGGTCCCGGCCCTGACCCCGCTCAGCCTGCTGCTGGCCTTGGTTCGGCAGCAGGCTGAGCGGGGCCGGCAGCTGGGACCTGGCAGGCAGGAGCGTGCCATTAAAAATCTGCTCGTGTGCCGTCTTTGGGATGTGTGCCATAGGTTGCCGACCCCTGTGCTACATCCTTTTCAGTTAGCTCATCTAAATATCTAAGAGGTTATGTGCCCAAAAATAACTGCTGGTACATTTTATAGAATTTGGCTATCTATCTGATTGCACCCACAAATCAGGCAGTTAAATGCAAAAGAAGTATAAAATGCATCTGCAGGTACAAGGTATGTGGGTGCAAAATCCAAGGCCAAAATGAGGCTGTTTTACAAAAAACCTTTATATGTATATTGAATCTCAGGGCCTTTGCCCACATGCTTAGAGAAAGTTCTAAGCTGGTTTCCAGTGCTGTTTGGAATTGCTTTCAGGATTCTAACTCTTACCTTCCTGTCGGTATGGGTTGGTGTGTGCTTTTCCCCTTGTGACTCCAGGTTTAACTTGTTTGTCTTTCTTTGCATTTTGTTGTTTTGGGACATTTTACAGATAAATTGTTTGTTTTTGTTCATGAATGGAGTATACTAAAATAAATATCGGCTTATCAGTTTTAAATCTCTGTATAGTATCATCAGTCAAATTGCTATGTAAAAGGACGTACAGTCCAGACATGCCCTCAGCCCTGACTCCTGCACACACCCCCCACACACCCCAGCCCTCTGTCCTAACCCCTGCACCCCCTACGATCCCAGCCCTGACTCCAGCACTCCCCACACCCTCTGCCCTGACCCATGCACCCCCCACACACACCCAGCCCCGCCACAAATCATGGGCCAAGACTAAATAAAAATGCTATCGGTGTGCAGCTGCAGTTTATGGGACACTGTCAGATCAAATTTTACCCAACATTTAGTTTTATTTTTAAAAAAATTACTAGAAATGCTTCCATCAAATTGAACAAACAGTTCAATACAAACAAGCTTTAAGGAATAAATTGTCATTCTCCTCTGCAGTGTTTGCAACCTGAACAATGCAGCACTGTGCTAGTTTGTGAGAACCAAATATTGAAGTTGACCACGCTGGGTGAAATGCGGTTTGTAGCAGGAACAAAATTAGAAATTTAAAATGTTAACTTTTAATAAACGTAGTTAATTTGTACCATAGGAAGGGAAATATTTTTCTCAGGACTACTCTGTCATCACTGCTGCTGTCAGGCAAACAAGAAATAAACAAAAAGCCATGTTAGTTCAAGGTCCATTAGAAATAATCCGTCGGATCCTAATCCCTGGCTTCATCCACCTTTGCACTAGGTGAGGCTGATCCGGGGAGAAAAGTAGAAAGGTGGTGTAGAGCTACTTCCTACTCAAAACCTCCTCCAGAGTCCTGTGCCTTGCTTTTTGAAAGGCCAGGTCTCGCCTAGCATTTTGGACAGAAGGGAATGATTTGCTCCTTTTTCCATTGAAGTCCATGGACTTTATTGAGAGTAGGATCAGGCTAAGAAAGGCAGAACTAGAGACCACTGGTAGCTGGGAGGTGAGTTGGGATTGAGGTCGGTGGAACTTTATTCAGAAAAAGTAGTATTTGGGCATCTATATGATTTCAGAATTTTCCTCCACTGAATACTGTTTTTATGGAACACAATAAGCCTAAATAGTCCACAAGGTGGAGCTACTTCTCTTCCTAGATAGTAGAAAGTACAATACATAATTGAGTCCACTTTCTCTTGTGAAGGCAGCTTGTGTTTAGGTGTCTCATCCGATAGTGATATCTATAATTATTAACTTATATGTATCACTGTCTAAATATTACCCACCTACAGCACATCATGCACACAGTTTCACGCTGCCTTCGTTTCTTTTGATAAAACATTTTCTTCCTGTACTTTGCAAGTTTGATTTGTAGCTTAACTTTTTAGTCCTTTTTAAGTCCACAAACAAATTTCAATCTTTTTCACAGTATATGCTCATCTGCTTTGTATAAATGTGTGTTGTGTTTTTGGTTTTAATCACTGCAAGGTACAGCACATTTTAAACTATTTATGCCTGTGGCTATATGTATGTGTGTCTTTGCAGCAGTGGTCAGTGTGGAAATGCAAACGTTGTTGTTGTTCTGAAACTTGTTGCAGGGTCGTTCCAGAATCTCCCCGGTGGCTGATCTCTCAAGGAAGGTTACAAGAGGCAGAAATCATCATCCGAAAGGCTGCAAAAACAAATGGTATTACAGCCCCAGATGTAATATTTAATCCTATGGAGGTAAACTTTCATGTGTATTAAAACTGTCTGCCTGATCCTCCCTGTAACGTCCTAGGCACTTTCCTAACAGATGTTCACCCCATATCCTTCCTCTTCGTAAATCTTCTGAACCTCCTGTGACTTCCATTCCAGGAGCACTCCAGCCAGGAAGAAAACACATCTCTGTGTTTTGCATTGTACCCATTTGTGCCTTTTTGATTGTAGTCTCTTTAGGGCAGGCACTTTAATTTGCTTCATAGTTTACTTGTTACTCTGTGGCTTGTACATACCCTGCACTAAGTAGACTATCTGAAATGCTGTCTTATCCCCTGTAATGCAGTAAATCTTTTCCCCCTCATGAGAATGGACTCTGCTTCTTTATGAGACAGCTGACACATGCCTGTGAATTCTTACTTCTCAGAATGCTGGAGCCTGGCCATATGGTGGGGAGATTCCTGAGATATCATATAAAATGGACTTTGCTTTCAAATTTCCTCCATAATGACAGGTTTCAGAGTAGCAGCCGTGTTAGTCTGTATTCGCAAAAAGAAAAGGAGTACTTGTGGCACCTTAGAGACTAACAAATTTATTAGAGCATAAGCTTTCGTGAGCTACAGCTCACTTCATCGGATGCATTTGGTGGAAAAAACAGAGGAGAGATTGATATACACACACACACACAGAGAACATGAAACAATGGGTTTATCATACACACTGTAAGGAGAGTGATCACTTAAGATAAGCCATCACCAACAGCAGGGGGGGGAAAGGAGGAAAACCTTCCATGGTGACAAGCAGGTAGGCTAATTCCAGCAGTTAACAAGAATATCAGAGGAACAGTGGGGGGTGGGGTGGGGGGGGGAGAAATACCATGGGGAAATAGTTTTACTTTGTGTAATGACTCATCCATTCCCAGTCTCTAGTCAAGCCTAAGTTAATTGTATCCAGTTTGCAAATTAATTCCAATTCAGCAGTCTCTCGTTGGAGTCTGTTTTTGAAGCTTTTTTGTTGAAGGATAGCCACTCTTAGGTCTGTGATCGAGTGACCAGAGAGATTGAAGTGTTCTCCAACTGGTTTTTGAATGTTATAATTCTTGACGTCTGATTTGTGTCCATTCATTCTTTTACGTAGAGACTGTCCAGTTTGGCCAATGTACATGGCAGAGGGGCATTGCTGGCCCATGATGGCATATATCACATTGGTAGATGCGCAGGTGAACGAGCCTCTGATAGTGTGGCTGATGTGATTAGGCCCTATGATGGTATCCCCTGAATAGATATGTGGACAGAGTTGGCAACGAGCTTTGTTGCAAGGATAGGTTCCTGGGTTAGTGGTTCTGTTGTGTGGTGTGTGGTTGCTGGTGAGTATTTGCTTCAGATTGGGGGGCTGTCTGTAAGCAAGGACTGGTCTGTCTCCCAAGATCTGAGAGAGCGATGGCTCGTCCTTCAGGATAGGTTGTAGATCCTTGATGATGCGTTGGAGAGGTTTTAGTTGGGGGCTGAAGGTGATGGCTAGTGGCGTTCTGTTATTTTCTTTGTTGGGCCTGTCCTGTAGTAGGTGACTTCTGGGTACTCTTCTGGCTCTGTCAATCTGTTTCTTCACTTCAGCAGGTGGGTATTGTAGTTGTAGGAATGCATGATAGAGATCTTGTAGGTGTTTGTCTCTGTCTGAGGGGTTGGAGCAAATGCGGTTATATCGTAGCGCTTGGCTGTAGACAATGGATCGAGTGGTATGATCTGGATGAAAGCTAGAGGCATGTAGGTAGGAATAGCGGTCAGTAGGTTTCCGATATAGGGTGGTGTTTATGTGACCATCGCTTATTAGCACCGTAGTGTCCAGGAAGTGGATCTCTTGTGTGGACTGGTCCAGGCTGAGGTTGATGGTTGATGGTTGAGGTTGACTTTACAAAAACTAGACAAGCCATTTACAAAACACACTTTGATTCTCTACAAAAGAAAAAGGACACTAAGCTATCTAAACTACTATATGCCACAAGGGGCCACAACAATGGTTCCCGTAACCCACCCAGCAATATTGTTAATCTATCCAACTATACTCTTAGGACAGATTCTTCCGCTGGGCTATCTCGGGGCCTCTCCTTTTGCCCCTCCACCCCCACGAACATGATACAGTTCTGTGGTGACCTAGAATCCTATTTTCGACGTCTCAGACTCAAGGAATATTTCCAACACACCTCTGACCAACATATTAACCCACAGAGACCTTCCTGCCAACACTACAAAAAGAAGGATTCTGGGTGGACTCCTCCTGAAGGTCGAAACAGCAGCCTGGATTTCTACATAGACTGCTTCCGCCGACGTGCACGAGCTGAAATTGTGGAAAAGCAGCATCGCTTACCCCATAACCTCAGCCATGCAGAACACAGTGCCATCCACAGCCTCAGAAACAACTCTGACATCATAATCAAAAAGGCTGACAAAGGAGGTGCTGTCGTCATCATGAATAGGTCGGAGTATGAACAAGAGGCTACTAGGCAGCTCTCCAACACCACTTTCTACAAGCCATTACCCTCTGATCCCACTGAGAGTTACCAAAAGAAACTACAGCATTTGCTGAAAAAACACAAGAACAAATCCGCACAGACACACCCCTGGAGCCCCGACCTGGGGTATTCTATCTGCTACCCAAGATCCATAAACCTGGAAATCCTGGACGCCCCATCATCTCAGGCATTGGCACCCTGACAGCAGGATTGTCTGGCTATGTAGACTCCCTCCTCAGGCCCTTCGTTACCAGCACTCCCAGCTATCTTCGAGACACCACCGATTTCCTGAGGAAACTACAGTCCATTGGTGATCTTCCTAAAAACACCATCCTAGCCACAATGGATGTAGAAGCCCTCTACACCAACATTCCACACAAAGATGGGCTACAAGCCGTCAGGAACGGTATCCCCGATACTGTCACGGCTAACCTGGTGGCTGAACTCTGTGACTTTGTCCTGACCCATAACTATTTCACATTTGGTGACAATGTATACCTTCAAATCAGCGGCACTGCGATGGGTACCCGCATGGCCCCACAGTATGCCAACATTTTTATGGCTGACTTAGAACAACGCTTCCTCAGCTCTCGTCCCCTAATGCCCCTACTCTACTTGCGCTACATTGATGACATCTTCATCATCTGGACCCATGGAAAAGAAGCCCTTGAGGAATTCCACCATGATTTCAACAATTTCCATCCCACCATCAACCTCAGCCTGGACCAGTCCACACAAGAGATCCACTTCCTGGACACTACGGTGCTAATAAGCGATGGTCACATAAACACCACCCTGTATCGGAAACCTACTGACCGCTATTCCTACCTACATGCCTCTAGCTTTCATCCAGATCATACCACTCGATCCATTGTCTACAGCCAAGCGCTACGATATAACCGCATTTGCTCCAACCCCTCAGACAGAGACAAACACCTACAAGATCTCTATCATGCATTCCTACAACTACAATACCCACCTGCTGAAGTGAAGAAACAGATTGACAGAGCCAGAAGAGTACCCAGAAGTCACCTACTACAGGACAGGCCCAACAAAGAAAATAACAGAACGCCACTAGCCATCACCTTCAGCCCCCAACTAAAACCTCTCCAACGCATCATCAAGGATCTACAACCTATCCTGAAGGACGAGCCATCGCTCTCTCAGATCTTGGGAGATAGACCAGTCCTTGCTTACAGACAGCCCCCCAATCTGAAGCAAATACTCACCAGCAACCACACACCACACAACAGAACCACTAACCCAGGAACCTATCCTTGCAACAAAGCCCGTTGCCAACTCTGTCCACATATCTATTCAGGGGATACCATCATAGGGCCTAATCACATCAGCCACACTATCAGAGGCTCGTTCACCTGCGCATCTACCAATGTGATATATGCCATCATGGGCCAGCAATGCCCCTCTGCCATGTACATTGGCCAAACTGGACAGTCTCTACGTAAAAGAATGAATGGACACAAATCAGACGTCAAGAATTATAACATTCAAAAACCAGTTGGAGAACACTTCAATCTCTCTGGTCACTCGATCACAGACCTAAGAGTGGCTATCCTTCAACAAAAAAGCTTCAAAAACAGACTCCAACGAGAGACTGCTGAATTGGAATTAATTTAGGCTTGACTAGAGACTGGGAATGGATGAGTCATTACACAAAGTAAAACTATTTCCCCATGGTATTTCTCCCCCCCCCCCACCCCACCCCCCACTGTTCCTCTGATATTCTTGTTAACTGCTGGAATTAGCCTACCTGCTTGTCACCATGGAAGGTTTTCCTCCTTTCCCCCCCCTGCTGTGGGTGATGGCTTATCTTAAGTGATCACTCTCCTTACAGTGTGTATGATAAACCCATTGTTTCATGTTCTCTGTGTGTGTGTGTGTGTGTGTGTGTGTGTGTATAAATCTCTCCTCTGTTTTTTCCACCAAATGCATCCGATGAAGTGAGCTGTAGCTCACGAAAGCTTATGCTCTAATAAATTTGTTAGTCTCTAAGGTGCCACAAGTACTCCTTTTCTTTTTGCAAATTTCCTCCAGTTATTGATTTTTTTTTTTAATATTGTCCCAGATAGAGATGTAAAGCCCCCCCATGGTGAAACAGAATAAGAGAGCAGATAGCAAACGGGCAAAAACCTGGCCTTAAACTAAAGGGATGAATGAAAACTCATGGATCTCCGTGTGCTATTTAGGACCATTGCTAGAGAAGAAGAGCCCCACGCAAATGATTTGAGGACTTCCCCTCAAAACTAAAGTCTAGCTATTTGTTTTACTCTTCTCTAGTATGATACAGGTCTTGCGTGGCCAGGGCTCTATCTTCCCTGAATAGGACCAAACCCAAAAGTCTGCCAGTGTCACTGGAGGCTGGTGCTGAATGTTAAAGGGAGAGACTGTAACTCCTCAGATTGTAAGCACTTCATTGCAGGGATTGGGTCTACCTATGTGCTTGTATAGTGTCCAGTCCAACACAGTCCTGATCCTGGTCAGGACCTCTGGGTACTACTGTAATATAAATATATCCAAGCTCAGCATTACTCTCAAAACCCTTTAGGGCGGAGTCATTATTATGCACCGCTTTCCTCTTTCTTCTTCCCTCAGCCCCACCAATATTCTGCCCCCGCTCCTGAAAGTTTTCTTTCTGTCTGAGCTGGGCTGAAACAATGTAGGATTTGAGGTGGGGAAAATGTGCTAATGTCCAAACTTGTCTCACTTTTGGAGGTCACACTGAGACTATTTGGGTGCCACTGATTCTGAAGGATGAGGGACTCCTGGACTCTGTTCAGTTAAGGAGCAGTAGGGTTTCAGATTATAGTTGCATTCAAAGCATCATTTCTGTCTCCATAGCAAATAACCAGCCCTCTCAGCCACTCCCATGCCTTCCTTCTGAGACCTGCCCCATCAAGGATTTCATTGTCTGTGTATCCAGCTACTAATGGGCAGAGTCTCTTCACAGATAGTGCAAGTTCTAACAGTTGCTATGTTCCTGTTTTGAAGTTTCCTGAGTGTTGATTTCTTGGCAGCTAATGGTGACACAACTGTATAGTTCTTAATAAAGATCATATGGTTTACAAGAAAGAGTGCAAGCAGTTGACACGTGACATCTATGTCTTTAGGGGGCAGCACATTTTCAGGAAAACAAAAACTCTAGCTCTTAATGCTACTAAAAATGTCAGGCTTTTTTTTTTTTTTTTTTTAACAGATGATGATTTATAAAAACAACAAAAGGACCCTGCAATGTGATGAGCTCCACAGCTTTGGCTGCAGCCGAAGCCCAAATATCTGCACCACAATTAAACAGCCTCTTAGCCCGAACCCCTTGAGCCCGAGTCAGCTGTGATGGGCCAGCTGCAGGTGTCTGATTGCTGTGTAGATGTACCCTCAGAAATAGTTTACATTCACCCACAGTAGCTGTATCAGCCTTATTGAAAAGCTGCACGCCCACTAGATCAGATACAATTTACAGCACATTGGTGAGGGTTTTTTGGTGTTGAGGGGTGAAGTTTAGGGCTGTTATTCACATTAATAATTCTTATTCATGCAAGTAGTTCCTTTGATTTCAGTGGGACACATTCTGTGTATAAGGATTCCTCACACTGGAGGCAATTCTGCCACCATTTTTCATGTAGAAAGTACTTTACTCCACTATTATTCCTGTTGAAGTGAATGGAACTTCTTTCACAGTAAAGTAATATTCTGCGAGTAAGGGTGGCAGATTCAGGCCCAGTAAAATTGCAGGATTAGGCAGTATGTAACTTTTGACAGTTTATTAGGGTCAGAAGCTCCAATGCAGTTGGCTTATAGGGACTTGATTTGGTATGAAGTATTTTATACATTCTTACATTGAGAACTAGGAAATGCTGTGTGTGTAGCTACTGTTACAACAGCCTCAAAGATAACACATTCCTTCCATTCTCTGCATGTGCAAACCTCACATTTATTTACATGCATTTCTATGCTTAGGCTGCAATTTAATCTCAGAATGACCTAGCTGAAAAGGATGTGGACAAACCAGACATTTCCTCCATCTCCAGGAACCAGCTTGTTGTAAGAACAAGAAATGTAGAACTGAGGTTGATCAGGAAATTGGTGTGGTGTATCACAATATAGGGTTGATCAGATGATAAAACCAGTGGTTGGATTGTCCAGCATACCTCTTGAGTGTTGATTTGTATGGATTAAAGTAGTGAATGTTGTACCCCTAAAGTAACCTAATGCTCTAGGAGAAAATGCTTCTAAACAAAAACTTCTGAAACTCACAGTATCAGAGTGTACTGTAACATCATCTGTCTAGTGCAAGTTAAAACTAGTGTTTGAAAAGTACTATTGAAGTGCCAAATATTGTTTAGTATTATTACTAACATGGTTAGGGGGTTCAAAGAACCAACATAAATTCTATCTTTAGAATTTGCTGTCCTCAGCCATTTTGAATTTAACTTGAGAGGAGAAAGGAACCTCCTACACAATTGTTTTTGCTTGCCTTCACTCAGTGTGAATCTCCACATATAGCAGTTTATGGAATGAAGCTAACGTGCAAAAAGCTTCATCTTATTGCAGTTGTAGAAATGGAAGTTTTCACCTTAACATAAATTGCCAGGGTGGATAACAATCATGATTAAAAATTAAATCAGATTATTGTTTCTGTGTTGAAGGTTCTTTACTTCTCATTTTATAGTCTTGAATTGCGAAAGTGGATACTTGTACTTATTTCCTTAATTTGTTTCCTTTAAAAAAAAAAAAAAAAGACGACTCAGACATGAAATTGTTAAGTAAATACCTTGTGCTATATTTCCAAACAACACCATCTTCTGATGTATCAAACGCCCACAAGTCAAGGAGGCTGAAATGCTTTGACCAGGCTATTAAGCTCCATCAGGGTTTGCAGTTTGAAGTCAGTGGGACTTATGCTCCTAAGTCACTTACATGCTTTGGAAAATCCTTCCCTTAGATATTTAAATATAGGTTTAGGAGTCTTAAGTTAGTCAGAAAAAATTAGTTCACAAATAACTTTTCTTTGTTAGCACTGAAGCAATTTTGTTTTGAAGTGACAAAATTTGTAGCCAATAAAAAGTTTTGAGTAGAAATAGAATTTTACCCTCTGATACTGCAAACACTTATGCATATGTTTAACTGTAGTCACATGAGAAATTCCATGGAGATCAAGGGACCATTAATGTAACTAAAGTTACATATCTGCTTAAGTGTTTGCATGATCAGAGCTTTATCTTTCAATATTTTGTCTCTTGCTGATAGCAGTTTTGATAAGAGACCCTACCAGTAATGACATTTTAAGAAAGCATTTTATAAATTATAAATTTTAAAGTTGTAATAGCACAAATTTGCAAATTAGTTTTACAAAGCATAAACCAGATTTAAATCAGTGATTTTTTTTTAATAAATCCTGTGATTTAAATCATGTAAAAAACTACCACGTCTCTTAGTAGTTTGTTCCAATGGTTAATTATCCTCACTATTAAAAATGTGTGCCTTATTTATAATCACTGTGATTTAAATTTCTCTCCCTGTAAGATGTCCTAAAGCCTCTCAAGATGTTTACTGCAGTCCATATTGCTCATTCAAAATAAACGTTTTGCAATACAGAATTGGCTGTAATGACAATGTGTACATGTCTGTTTTCCCCCCCTCCCCCCCCCAGCTACAGGAAATGACTTCCCAGAAGCAGCAGACACACACCATTTTGGACCTAGTGAGGACCCAAAATATCCGATTTGTCACTATTATGTCAGTGATTCTTTGGTAAGCAAAAGTATGCTCCTAGAACACACAAGTATGCTAGGCTGGGGAAGACGCTGAAGGAAATTGAGGCTCAGGTGATCTTTAGTGGGATCCTGCCTGTTCCTAGAGAAGGGCAACAAAGGTGTGAAAGATTATGACTGTCAACAGATGGCTTAGGCAGTGGTGCTATAAGGAGGGCTTTGGGATGTATGGCCACTGGGAGGCATTCATGGACAGAGGATAGTTCTCTCGGGATGGACTTCATCTGAGTAGGGAAGGAAATAGACTTCTAGGATCAACGCTGGCACAACTGATAAAGAGAGCTTTAAACTAGGAATTAGGGGGAGATGGTTGGGAGATGTCCAGGTAATCTCCACGCCAGATTTTAGCATTGAGAGGGAAGAAGACGAAGTAAGAAAGGATACAGCCGTGGGTAGGAGAATGTATATAAGGAGTGAGGGCGGTGTGGATACTAGTTGAATAGGTTATACTGGCTGTAGAATGACTGTGCCTAATAGGGTACAAAATGTGAGCGAGGCCAAACAGCAAAAATTAAGATGTTTGTACACCAATGCGAGGAGCCTAGGTAACAAAATGGAGGAACTAGAGCTAGTGGTGCAGGAAGTGAAACCAGATATTATAGGGATAACAGAAACATGATGGAATAGTAGTGATGACTGGACTGCAGGTATTGAAGGGTATGTGCTGTTTAGGAAAGTCAGAAACAAAGGTAAAGGTGGTGGAGTAGCATTGTATATCAATGATGAGGTAGAATGTAAAGAAATAAGAAGCAATGGAATGGATAAGACAGAGTCCGTCTGGGTAAAAATTACACTGGGGAAGATAACTAGTAAAGCCTCTCCTACGATCGTGCTTGGGGTGTGCTATAGACCTCCGGGATCTAATTTTGGATATGGATAGAGCCCTTTTTAATGTCTTTAATAAAGTAAATACTAATGGAAACTGCGTGATCATGGGAGACTTTAACTTCCCAGATATAGACTGGAGGACCAGTGCTAGTAATAAAAATAGGGCTCCGATTTTCCTAGATGCGATAGCTGATGGATTCCTTCATCAAGTAGTTGCTGAACCGACTAGAGGGGATGCCATTTTAGATTTAATTTTGGTGAGTAGCGAGGGCCTCATAGAAGAAATGGTTGTAGGAGACAATCTTGGCTCAAGTGATCGTGAGCTAATTCAGTTCAAACTAAATGGAAGGATTAAAAAAAATAAATCTGCAACTAGGGTTTTTGATTTCAAAAAGGGCTGATTTTCAAAAATTAAGGAAATTAGTTAGGGAAGTGAATTGGACTGAAGAACGTATGGATCTAAAGGTAGAGGAGGCCTGGGATTACTTTAAATCAAAGCTGCAGAAGCTATCAGAAGCCTGTATCCCAAGAAAGGGGAAAAAATTCATAGGAAGGAGTAGTAGACCAAGCTGGATGAACAAGCATCTTAGAGAGGTGATTAAGAAGAAGCAGAAAGCATACAGGGAGTGGAAGATGGGAGGGATCAACAAGGAAAGCTACCTAATTGAGGTCAGAACATGTAGGGATAAAGTGAGACGGGCTAAAAGGCGAGTAGAGTTGGACCTTGCAAAGGGAATTAAAACCAATAGTAAAAGGTTCTATAGCCATATAAATAGAAAACTAAGAAAGAAGAAGTGGGGCCGCTTAACACTGAGGATGGAGTGGAGGTTAAAGATAATCTAGGCATGGCCCAATATCTAAACAAATACTTTGCCTCGGTCTTTAATAAGGCTAAAGAGGATCTTAAGGATAATGGTAGCATGACAAATGGGAATGAGGATATGGAGGTAGATATTACCATATCTGAGGTAGAAGCGAAACTGAAACAGCTTGATGGGACTAAATCGGGGGGCCCAGATAATCTTCATCCAAGAATATTAAAGGAATTGGCACATGAAATTGCAAGCCCATTAGCAAGAATTTTTAATGAATCTGTAAACTCAGGAGTAGTACCGAATGATTGGAGAATTGCTAATATAGTTACTATTTTTAAGAAAGGAAAAAAAAGTGATCCGGGTAACTACAGGCCAGTTAGTTTGACATCTGTAGCATGCAAGGTCCTGGAAAAAATTTTGAAGGAGAAATTAGTTAAGGACATTGAAGTCAATGGTAAATGGGACAAAATACAACATGGTTTTATAAAAGGTAGATCGTGCCAAACCAACCTAATCTCCTTTTTTGAAAAAGTAACAGATTTTTTTTAGATAAAGGAAATGCAGTGGATCTCATTTACCTATATTTCAGTAAGGCATTTGATACTGTGCCACATGGGGAATTATTAGTTAAATTGGAGAAGATGGGGATCAATATGAACATCAAAAGGTGGATAAGGAACTGGTTAAAGGGGAGACTGCAACGGGTCCTACTGAAAGGAGTACTGTCAGGTTGGAGGGAGGTTACCAGTGGAGTTCCTCAGGGATCGGTTTTGGGACCAATCTTATTTAATCTTTTTATTACTGACCTTGGCACAAAAAGTGGGAGTGTGCTAATAAAGTTTGCAGATGATACAAAGCTGGGAGGTATTGCCAATTCGGAGAAGGATCGGGGTATTATACAGGAGGATCTGGATGACCTTGTAAACTGGAGTAATAGTAATAGGATGAAATTTAATAGTGAGAAGTGTAAGGTTATGCATTTAGGGATTAATAACAAGAATTTTAGTTATAAATTGGGGACGCATCAATTAGAAGTAATGGAAGAGGAGAAGGACCTTGGAGTATTGGTTCACCATAGGATGACTATGAGCTGCCAATGTGATATGGCTGTGAAAAAAGCTAATGCGGTTTTGGGATACATCAGGAGAGGCATTTCCAGTAGGGATAAGGAGGTTTTAGTACCATTATACAAGGCACTGGTGAGACCTCACCTAGAATACTGTGTGCAGTTCTGGTCTCCCATGTTTAAGAAGGATGAATTCAAACTGAAGCAGGTACAGAGAAGGGCTACTAGGATGATCCGAGGAATGGAAAACTTGTCTTATGAAAGGAGACTTAAGGAGCTTGGCTTGTTTAGCCTAACTAAAGAAGGTGAGGGGAGATATGATTGCTCTCTATAAATATATCAGAGGAATAAATACAGGAGAGGGAGAGGAATTATTTAAGCTCAGCACCAATGTGGACACAAGAACAAATGGGTATAAACTGGCCACCAGGAAGTTTAGACTTGAAATCAGATGAAGGTTTTTAACCATCAGAGGAGTGAAGTTTTGGAATAGCCTTCCAAGGGAAGCAGTGGGGGCAAAAGATCTATCTGGTTTTAAGATTCTACTTGATAAGTTTATGGAGGAGATGGTATGATGGGATAATGGGATTTTGGTAAGTAATTGATCTTTAAATATTCAGGGTAAATAGGACTAATCCCCTGAGATGGGATATTAGATGGATGGGATCTGAGTTACCCAGGAAAGAATTTTCTGTAGTATCTGGCTAGTGAATCTTGCCCATATGCTCAGGGGTTTAGCTGATTGCCATATTTGGGGTCGGGAAGGAATTTTCCTCCAGGGCAGATTGGAGAGGCCCTGGAGGTTTTTCGCCTTCCTCTGTAGCATGGGGCATGGGTGACTTGAGGGAGGTTTCTCTGCTCCTTGAAGTCTTTAAACCATGATTTAAGGACTTCAATAGCTCAGACATAGGTGAGGTTTTTTGTAGGAGTGGGTGGGTGAGATTCTGTGGCCTGCGCTGTGCAGGAGGTCGGACTAGATGATCAGAATGGTCCCTTCTGACCTTGGTATCTATGAATCTATAAGTACAAAGCCCGCTGAATGATAAGCACCTGCTGTTAGAAACTGCTGTGGAAAAAAAAATTTAAAAAAAAAAAAGGAGGCACAGACAAAGTTATTAGCATAAAGTTCAAAGGCCAGTAAACTTCTGGCTAATGCTACAAGATTCAGATTAAACAGGTTGGTTTTTCATTTACGGATTATAAGAAGTGACTTTTTTCAGTAACTAATAAAAAAAAAAAAAAAAAAAAGACTTGTGAGAAGAGTGAATATTGACCTGTGTCGAATATTAACCTGTGTGTTCTCACTGCTCTTGAACTTCTTGCAGGGATGTCTGCTGCCATTGTAAAAAGTGCATGGCCCACTCTGCCCTCCAACTTCACTTCCAGCAGCCACCATAGAGTATCTCTTAATAACTTTGAAAAACTGGCTTGCATCTCCTGCCCTATAAATAGTGTGCTCTGTATGTTTGGGGTATTAGTACTAGGAGTAGTATAGTATAGAGTAGCTGCAAATAAAGGGGTGCATAATCCATCACACATCTCAAACTATATGAGATGAGTCTATTGCCTCTGAACAAGTGAGAGCCCCCTAATCAAATCCCTTTGCCAGACTCTAGGAGGTGGAAGTCTGAGGCCTGGTCATCACATAGTGTGTAAATCCCCCTACAAGAATGTTCTTTGAAAATCCATATCTGAGTATTAAGCTTTTTCCAACATGACAGCCTAATGCAAACTGTATTAGCAGGTGGTGGCCGGTCTAGATTTGATGATGCCTTGAGCTCAGTAATAATTTTTGAAAGCACAGATTTGAATATATGGCAGAACAGCTGGGAATTCAGGATTCAAAGGGATAATTTGTGATAAGAACCATTCTTCTATCTCATTAAATTCTGCCAAACAGTTATTGTTTGTAAATCATAGCTTAGGTTGCTAGGTCACACCAAAAAATCTGCATGGCTGTAGTGACTTAACTATTTCCTTCGTCATGAGGCTTTTCCTGGTACCTTACAGATGGCACGTTTACATCTCCACAGGTGCACTGATAGCTTCTCATTTTGTTTTAAGCAATTGAACCATGAGCATTTTTTTGCTGTGCAGGAACCCAGCAAGCAACGGATTGTCTTTTGGATCGCAAATCGTTGGTTATTTATTACGTGTGCAGTTAGCATTATAGGGCTTGACCTCCTTGAGGCTCTAGGCCAGGGATCGGCAACTTTAGGCACACGGCCAATCAGGGAAATCTGCTGGCAGGCGGGGATGGTTTGTTTCAGCCGATCGCAGCTCCCGGTGGCTGCGGTTCGCTGTTCCAGGCCGATGGGGTCTGTGGGAAACGACATAGGCCGAGGGATGTTAGCCGCTGCTTCCCGCCGCCCCCATTGGCCTGCAACGGCAAACTGCGGCCAGTGGGAGCTGCGATCGGCCAAACCTGCGGACACTGCAGATAAAAAAACCGGCCCGGCCCGCCAGTGGATTTTCCTGATGGGCCGCGCGCTAAAGGTTGCCAATCCCTGCTCTAGGCCTTGATAAATAATAATGATAAAGGTGAGAGCTCTGTGCCTACATGATTCATTCAGAGATTTCCCAGTACAATAGCTGTGACCTCCTCATTTCTTTAATGGTTGTCTCTGGTTGGTGAAATGTAACCTTCCCTGCTCAATGTGTCTCAAGATATTCTCGTTCCCTAGTTCTTTACTAAAGCTCTGCAACAAGAGAGCCTGTAAAGTCCCAGTTTTCTTTTTCGGAGTGCAGTTCTCTCAGCACAGAGCTCCCTCTCCCATTCCTTGTCTCCAGCTAATGTAGGCCTCATTTTAATTTTGGAAACGGATTGAGTTCAGTTGTCTCGATTCTTACCTTTCATACTAAGATTAAAATTATTTATTAATAGTAGTATGACTATTGTAATCACTCTAATATGGGTGCACTGCTGCCCTTTACTTGGTGCAATCGGAAATGTTCAGCTGTATGTTGGAAACTCTCTATGCCAGCAACAATCAGAAGTTCTTCAGACAATGTAACAGGGATCCAGTCTAAAAGTGACAAATGCATGAATCATTTTTGCTAGGTCTATATTGGAGAGAAATTGACATGGGCATCTTGTCAACAGAAGGTAGCGGAAACCATGTGTGGCCACTGTTGCTACAGGGGCAATAGTGAGGGTCCAGTAGATTGTGCTTACATGGACTCATGCATCAGCAGGGCTAACAAACGTCTCTGGAATCATCTAGTCAGATTGGATTCATTTTTAAACTCAACGGGAGGTTTTTTTTTTTTTAAAAGTTGCTTTAAATTCAGGAAAAAATGGAAAGATCAATTCAGTATCTAGAAGGCCTTGTCTGAGTCTGTAACATTACTGTGTACAGCAATAAATCTACCTGATACTAGCTTCAAAGTTAAGAAAGTCTGGTAGCCACTGACGTTTCTTACATAGGCAAATCAATTTTAATATTTTGCACAGTAATTATGTGAGAGGCACTTGGCAGTCTGTGGCCATAGGAGGCTGAGGAAGAGCAGGAACAAGTCTGTCTGTCTGATTCTTTCCTATTTTGTGTCTTTCAGGATGATAATCTCTGTAGGCTATTTTGGCCTCTCACTTGACACTCCTAACCTGCATGGTGATGCCTACGTAAACTGCTTCCTCTCGGCGGTTATCGAAGTTCCAGCCTATATTATAGCCTGGGTGCTTCTCCGAAATCTCCCCCGACGGTATTCAATAGCTGCTGCGTTATTCTTGGGAGGCTGCGTCCTTCTCTTCATTCAGCTGGTCCCTCCATGTATGAACTTTTTAGCTGATATCAACCAGTTTTTTTTAAATGGGTAAATTCCAGTGCCTAGCACTGGGCAACTATGTGAAGTATTGTGAAGGAGAAGAATCTTTCTCCAGAGCTGTAGACCAAATGCAGATTCTCCTTACCCATCCTTGCCCTTTCCCTCCACATCTGCTTGCTGCTGCACAGGGAGCTCATGTGACACAAGGAGTATGTCTACACTAGAGCTGCAGGTGTAATTTCCAGCTTGGGTGGACTTACCTGTGCTAGCTCTGGTTGAGGTAGCAAGCTAAAAATAGAAGCGCAGCTGTGGTATGACAAGCAACGGGGCAGCCTAGCGGGACGGTATGATCACACCTGAAACCCTAGGTACATACTTGGGGTAACTAGCCCCTCCTCCCACCCATGCTGCCATGGTTGCACTTCTACTTTTAGCACACTAGCTCAATCAGACCTAGCCCAAGTATGTCGTCTTTGGGTGGAAATTACACCTCCAGCTCTAATGTAGACATACCTAGTGTTAGACACATTCCTAAGCCTTTTCTTTCTCTAAAGTAAAGATAGTTTGTTCTCTTTATGGTCTCTTAAGATTCAGACTAGTCTGGTTTTGCCCTAATTTACACCCTTGGAATCCCAATAAATTCATGGTGTGGGACAAGGTTTAGACCAAATGGAGTAATCAGTTGGGTGGCATGGATGGTACCAGGAGCTGGCATAATCCTGCAGAACTTGTGTCCAGAAGAACCAGTTGTCAATAATGTTTTTCCTATTTTTGGTCTCCTTAAGAACTTGAATTTCAGGAGAGCTATTATGTAGCCTTTGTGATAAATAACAATACTATAAGTAAGCAAGTGTAGATACTTTTTTTTTTAAAAAAAAGTGAATGTTTGCTAATTTAAAAAAATATTTGAAGGAAGGTATCTCATATTTAGAATCCGACCATTAAGTAGCCTTCTGCTAGGTACACTAGAGATTATCATACTGATCTGTTGATGGCTTTGACCATGTGCTTAGGGCTTGGTGTATAACCATATTATTGCAAATCAAAGAATAAATAAATGAAAGGGAGAACTGTCTTGCTTATTCTCCAAGAGTGACAGGTGGGTTATATTATTTGGTACTCCTGATCTTTAAATCACCTGTACATTGGTATGTGTTTTTATTACAAAGATCATCCCACTAGCTAGGGTGAATCAGGATCTTAGAAATACATTGCCAATGTGTTTCTCCTTAAGCTGTCTCTCTGTTCTCAAACTTTATAGGTGCCAGGACTGGATGACCTTAGAAGGAAGATCATTTTATTTTATTAAGAGTCTTTATGTTAAAATGAATCAACCAAAAAACCCCAACACTGGAATTAAGTTGACGAGAAGCAAAAAATAAAAATGGGGTTAATAGATGCAGTGACTTGTTACAGTTTATTGATGTTCTGATTGGATCTTCCTTTCAGACCTTCACGTCCTGTCCATTATCTTGGTGATGCTGGGTAAATTTGGGATCACATCATCCTTTTCAATGGTTTACGTTTACACTGCTGAGCTGTACCCAACAGTCGTGAGGAATATGGGAGTTGGAGCCAGTTCCATGGCCTCCAGATTGGGAAGCATCCTCTCACCTTATTTTGTTTACCTCGGTAAGATACCAGCTATTGTGTCTCCTGCCAAATTTGGCTAGTATTGAAAACAAAATCGATTAAATGCAAGGGTAGGCTGATTTCTGTAACTATGAACCAGTGCTTCAGTTAAACTGTGTTATGTCTGTATCGTCATGCTCTCATCTTGCCTTGTAAAGTCCAAGCTATTACCCTATATTTGTCACAGATTAGTCAACAAATATCCTATAACAGAATCACAGCTGCTTCTACTCTTCTCAGTGAGTAATCTCAGCTCACAGAAAACATTTAGAAATTTTAACATTGCTCAATATTTTGTGGTTTGGAAACACAGAACTCGAAGAAATTATGCCCATATAATAGGATCTGTATTTGGCCATTAGTTTCCTAAAGAACATTTGGCCTCAGAAAATCACTGAACAATGATCCTGACAGAGTATCTGTGTTTTAGAGTATCTCTTTGTTAGGCTTCTGAGGTGACGTACCCGATGAATGGGGCAATTCGCTCTTCTCTCTCAGCTTTTTTTTTTTTTCAGGCTGTCTGGAGACTCGGGGAATGCCACTATGAACGAATTTTTACCATGTGAAAGTTATCTTTGCAACCACGTGGACTAGTGATTTAACTTATTTTAATGAAAGTTTATATCTTGCAGCACAATGGTACTGCAATTTAGACTGCTGTATGTTTACATTATACACATGACCCAAATATTAACCACTGGTTCATCATGGTGGTGATGTAAACCTGATATCAGCATGTCCTATGTTCTTTTAGGTGGCTATGACAGATTCCTGCCTTACATCCTTATGGGAAGCCTGACTGTGCTGACGGGAGTCCTTACTCTGTTTCTCCCAGAAAGTTATGGTATGCCTCTCCCAGACACTATAGAGCAGATGCTGCTGGTTAAAGGGTAAGTGTTACTTTCTAATCTTCTCTCTCAAGAAAATTCTACCATCTCTGAGAAAAATATCTACATAAAATACAGTTCCCTCTTAGCTCTTTGGCCCCCAGCAATCCTTTAGGGATGGTAAAGTAAAAAAAAATTAAGATCTCAAATCAGCAATAGAATTGGCCAAGTTGAACTCCACTGAGTTACAGCAGAGATGACTATTGGCAATATGCTGTGCATACCATACATGGTGCTGCTTGAAAGTTGTTCAGAAATTGGAGGGAGCTCTTAGAAGAAGAACAAAAAGGAGTTGTAAGGATTAATGTACGAGAAACAACTGAACAAGCAAATTAAATGGAGCATGGGCAGGCATGAATAGTTTTGTCTTTGATGGGTTTGCACAGGTGTCACTAAAGGAAGAATTTGGCCCTACTAATGGAATTTAATTGTGATTCTGTTGATGATTCATGAGCCTGAATAGAATCCAAGTCATTCTTTCAGAGTTGTGTGGCTCTGGGTGGCTCTGTGTACATGAGTACACAGTGCCCACAGAAAATAAACTTGAAAAATGATCTATTTTATATAGTCTTTTTAAGAGTATAACCACATTTAAGATATTTAACATAAACATCCTTGACATGTAGCAAACATGGTAAAAATGTTGAATTGTTTCATAGTATGAAAGTTCATCATTCAAATAATTTCTCCTGATACAAGTATAGGTAGAAAATCCCCTGGGTATCTGTTGGAAGTGTTCAGCACTTTCAAATCCCATGGAATTGCAAGGTCATTGAGAGTTTTCAGCACTTCATTTTCTGATTTAGGAAGATGCTTAGGCATGTGAGTCATCCCACTGAAGTCAGTGGGTTTTTAAAGTAAGGCACATGCTTAGGTACTTTGCCGAATCAAGGCCCATATGGACAAACTTACATTTAGGATTTTGGAGGGTACTGTTTTAATTAGAAATTGCACTATTCATTGTTTTTTCTTGTTTACAGACTCAAGTACAGACATACATCTAATAGCACAAGGGTTTCAAAGGACGAAGAAGAAAGCCCAGTGATTTTTAAAAGCACAGCTTTTTGATGACACTACACTGTATACTTCATGATGGACTGAAAAGTAAACTGACTTTTCTTTTAATTTTCCTTTCAGAAAGGGCTAATAGCAACACTTTGTGTCCTATAATTATAAACTTATTTATTAAATGAAACACTGTTTTCAATACGTTCTTTTTATATGAACGTAGATACTGTATATCCCTTCATGAGATCTCCTTCCACAGTCATTTAATGTGACAAAAACACAGAACTATGTTGGATAAACACTTTATAATTTTAAGAATGACTGACACACTTGCTGTAGACCTCAGTATCTAAAAGGTGCTTGTCACTGAGTGCTGATGGAGTGACTTCGGGCCTTAAGGAACTTAAGATAACTCATGTTAACAAGAGTTAAAAATTGCCAGCTCTTTCCAAATTGTAAGAAAAGGCTGCCAGTGACACTGGATTTCTCGACATGCACAAACGCACACATATGCCCCCAGGCAGGGAGCTTGTTATAAAGTAACAAAGGTGGTGAAAATACCTGGCTTGGCAATTTTACATAAATCATACACAGGTGGCTTTGCACATGATTAATTCCTGAACAACTTCAGGGATGAAAAAAGAAAAACTTTGACAATTGAATTAGAAAACTTGACTTTATTTTAGCTGGAAATGTATTGGGAAGATTTTCTTGCACAAATCATTTGCAATATTGAAGTTTTGCTAGCAAAGTAATTCTGATTGTTTCAAATATCTCTTTAATACGACCACAGGGTGAAGTTGTTTACATCTGATATTGGGGTGTGTCCTATTCCAGGTGCTTATTTATAATTTTAAAATTATAAATAGGTTTCATCTGTATTTCTTGTATCCTTTTAGGATACAGTATATGTCTTCTGTACAGTTTGATTGGGGGCAGTATGTCTGTTTTCAAAACTTTCTATTTTCTCTTTTTTGTTCTTTTTTTTGTCAGTTTCCTCACAATATGGAGGGCTAAATTCCACTCTCGTGTGTACCCTGTGCACCCACATAGAATTGAATGTGAGGGGGTTACATGGGTATAATTAAGATCAATATTTAGTCTCAAGTCCTGGCCATAAGATCAACTAAGAGCCAAGAATGTCATTTTACATGTTCTGTTTTCTCTCAAATATCATGAAATCAGTGAAATTTTTTTTTAAAGAGCAAAACAAAGAAATCGTGTTGCAAATCTGCCAAGAGCCAATTCCTTTGATTACAGAAGCTGCCTTGGTAGCATTTGTGTTTCTTTCAGGAAAACTTCTGTGTCGTTCTCATTTCTTCACAGTGGGACAGGTTTAAGAAATGAATTTCATAAAGCATTCTGTGGTACTTTAATTTTTTTGGAGTGGTTTAATAAATTAGAGTCTTACCTTTCAGTAATCAAAGCTGTTAGCTGCTTTTCCAGAAAGAAAAGCCTCTGTTTACAAATGTTTAACATTTTACTACGGAGTTAAATTTAGCAGCAGCTAATTATCTAGATAGCCAGCCAGGGTGCCTGATTCTCTCCCTGCAGACTGTGCTGTAGCAACAGGTTTGGCACAGTGCCTCCTGCTTTACAGAAGTATGTTGTAGACCCTTGCTCTCTTTCTTGCCCTTACTATGTGCATGCACATTGCATGTGTTGTGTGTGCATGAGCTGACCCTGATCTGATTCTGTAGTTCTGCCTGCCCATCCCTAAAGGTGTGAGATTGTATGTACCTTATCCCTATCTATTAAATCTCTTATCAGATGTGCCATTGATATGTCTTTAATCATCTGATGGAAGTAACTAGAAGTTGGCAAGTGTTACTGTGTTTTGGGGTATAGAACTGACAAATTATCCTGTGTAAAAGGGAACTGCAAGTAACATGCAAGGCCCCTATTAACTTTTAAAGAGAGATTTGTTGTTTCATGCTCCACCCTTCTACATTTCCTTGTACTGTTAGGGCCATTATGAGATCTGGAGTGAGATTTTCAAAATTGACTCAGGTCAACACCATACTCTACACTGGTCTCAAATCATACACCACTGCCTTATAAAATCCACTTGGCAGGGACTTGTCACTCTGCCAAGTCAAATTGGCGACTCTTTTGAGTTTGCTTTGGGTAACTCTGGTTACAGTGTTTTGGCTATATTTGCATTTTTCTCTCCTAAGAATTGCACTTTGCAACATTCCTACCAGAAGGGCACAAACAGTCTCTTAGCGCATATGTCTACACTTTGCACTGAGGTGTAATGCCCAACTCTAGGAGACATGCCTGCATTAGCTAGCAATAGGCTAGCCTGCTAAAAATAGAATGTAGCTGCAGCAGTGCGTGTGGCAGAAGGGACTAATGGCACCAAACACATGGAATTACACCTCGAGGTCAGAGTGCAGACATACTGACCTTTGTGTCCTATGCATGAAAATCGGTTCAGAAATATAACTTGAAGTCTTATAGCATGTGGGCTTTTAATTGATGCCTAATCTAAAACTGGAATTAACTCTTGGCCAAGGTTTGCATTTCCCTTAACACCCTTAACGTTTAGCTGTTACTTTCCTCCACTGATTTATTCCATTATGTCACTTGAGGATGAGATTTTCTTTTTTGAATTTTTAAATGTTCCAGTGTTTACTAAGCAATCTTAAGGACAATGGTTGAGCCAGCTGAACAGGGAATTTCTCGGTTGTGATGCAAGGCAGGTATACCATGGCAATAATGAACAATTCTGATATCACAGCCTGTATTTTAATGCATATTAGTCTTCTAAAACTGGAAAATATAACACAAAATATCTTGTATGCTTCTGCAGAGTGTATGGATATTAATATATTAATCTGATTCACATTTGACAGTTTACCCCATGCACTGTTTTCACAACTGGTTTTGTTAACCTGTGGCACTACCCACCTGGGTTATTTTTGTGTGTGACTCAGTGGATTCTCTGATCTTGAAAAGAATGCACTAATTTTAGTAAAATAAAAACCAGCTCAGAATCTAACAGAAATATTCCTCCTATGTTCTTTTGGGGATGTATCTTAATAAGATCAATGTGCAGGTGAAGAGAGTCACAGATAAAATCTAGACTAGAGGAACACGATTCAGGTAATCAATTTCAAACAGTGACATCAGTAATGGCAATAGAAGGTAAGATCTGGAGGTGTTTAGCACAGTTGTAGATACTCGTAGAACATTTTGGTGGCACCATATTATATCTAAACTTTGGCAGAGTCATTTTGAGTGCTACATGTTCAGACCTTTGTACCTTCAGGACATAAACTCAGTAATGGTCTTTAAAGATTCTGTTGGCCTGTCACTTATTTTTAGTGTTTTGTAGGTTGGGGTGGCATTGGGGCCTTCTGATCTGAATACATTTTTTTCAAACTCAGGCTTCTGGAAATGCTCCATTCTTTCTAAAAAAGCCAATACGTAAATTTAATCTAAGCCTTCCTCCTTCTATGAATCACTTTCTAAACTAGAAAGACCCCTATGAAAGTAACATTAGAACAGGGTCCTTTAGCACCAGGTAGAGTTCCAAGGTGAGATCATCAAGGTGTACTGTGTAATTCCATCTGCTATTATGTAAAGGCTTTTAAAATTGTACTGTTTTTTTAATTTTTACAAGTGCGTTAGTTAACAGCAGATATACTATAGAGAACATAAATATGTGGCTATAAAGAAGACTTTAACTGTGCTTCAGTTAATAACTGAGGGCCCTGTTCTGTCACCCTTACCTTAGTCTGTGAGTAGTCCTATTGTTTTCCAAGGATTAAGGTACTACTCATTGGAAGGGTGGCAGAAACTACCCCTGAATGAGGGGTTGTGCTAAGATGGTAAATTCGTGGTAATATTTACACCAGGGCAGCATGCAAAATGGATTCAGGCTGTCTTAAATCTACAAAAGCTGGAAAATTCAGAATGGCTCATGCATTCTTTTCCTCATCTGCTAGGAACCACTGCCTGTATGGTACGTAAGATTCCTTGCTGATAGAGAACCTCCATCATCGCTATGAGAGACATGGCGTAGTGTTTATGAGCACAGGGCTAGGATCCAGGAAGCCCAAGTTCTAATCCCAGCTCTGAGACTGACTCTCTCCATCATTTTGGACAAGTCACTTTGGCCTTGGTACCTCAGTTTCCCAGTATCTCCAGTAAAATGGAGATAATACCACATCTCAAAGGGGTTGGAATTAATGAATGTTTGTGAAGAGTTATATAAATGCTCAGGATGATTCTCTGCCATTTCTGAGCACTAGTTAGAATGTTTGGCTTTACTTCTGAATCTGGCTGGTTATTGTTCTGTAGTATCTGCTGCCAGCTGATCTCGGAGCACTTGTGATGTTAGCTTCACCAGTGCTGGTACATCTCTTTTCCCCCCCGTCCCCACTTCATACTCCTAAATTACAGATTGGGAAAGAGAGGCACAAAAGAGGAGGTGGCCAGGGCCCCACAGAAAGTCTGTTACAGAGCCAGGTTTAGAACCTGGGTTTTCTAGTCCCCAATCCTGTGCTTTCAGTCACAAACTGCTTCCTCAGTGCTATGTAAAACTGCACTTCCGAGAGTGCTTCCTTTTGAATGTAGGGCACATTTAAAATTTACATTATTCTCCCAAGTGCATGGTGAGATGATCTTCTGTCGCTAGATTTTCATTTGTTCAGAGCATCCATAATAATACCACTGCCATGGTGCAGATGTCTTGGAACCTGCTTGCCATGGGTGCGGTAGACGCCTGGCTTGACACCACAGCTGTGACCTCTATGTCCTGGCTCCAAGTGGCTCATCCTTTATTATAAATTGCTCTTTGAGGCCCTAAGCCTGCAAGCGCTTAAGCCCATGCGTAGCTCAACTCACTGGAGTAGTCCTATTGAACTCAGTGAGACTGCTCCTGTGAATAAAGTTGTCTGTGTTACTATTTGTAGGATTGGGCCCTAAACTTGTACAGCTGGAAATTATTTGATCACAACGAGAAATCAGCTTAGATAACGTAGTGCCTTGCTTGCAAATGCATCTTGGGGTACTTTATTATACCACTTATGCCCAGAGCCTTGTATATAGAAAGCCAAATATTTTCAAAATCAAAGAGTGGTTTCTTCTGTGAATGTAAATACTCTTTAAATATAATAAGGTTGATTTAAAATAGTTGATTCTTAAAGCATTTTCCTGTAAAAATTGTGATAAGATTATTTGTAATATTCTGAATAAGATCATTCTAAAGAGAATTCCAAATATGAAGTGTTGTCCTGGTGTTCTTTTATGCCTTCATGGTTTTTTTTTTTTTCTTTATTCATTAACCAGATGAAATATGGACTGTCCAGTGCCGCCTCCTCCCTTTTTCAAACCTTCCAGGCCTTATCATGCTTCATCTCACATGGTACAATGCCATTTCTCCTGGATTTCAAGTCAAGTTTGCTCTAAGCAAATGTCACACGTAGGTCTTCACCAAGGGGAGCATTGTCAGTTTCCACAGCCAAATGAGTACAGGCTGCAGGCTTGCGAAGAGGTGACTAGGATGCAAAAGAATTATGTAACCCGTGCCTGCTTGGTGTGGTCCTCTGTCCTCCTCTAGTGACACCTTAGACCATCTAGAGATTGAGTAGTCTGCTACAGCCTTAGCTAAGAGCCATGTGGCTTTTAGCTCATGCAATTGAGGCTCATACACTAAGCTTCAGAGGTCTCAAGTTTGATGGCACCCACCAACAACTGGGATCTGTCAGTGTTGCAATAGCAAGAAACTGAACTTTGCCAGGTAAATTCTGTACCAGCCGTTCCTCCACAGATGCTAATTAACCAAGGGTATGTCTACTCTTCGAGCCTGGGATGTAATTCCCAAGTCAAGGAGACCTATCCATGCTAGCTGTTGTTGAGCCTAGTATGCTCAAAATAAAGTAGTCAGGGTCATGCGAGCAGTAGGAGGGGCTTGTCACTCCAAGTTCATGCCTTGTGTCTCAGAAAGGCATGTCCTCCAGGCAGCTAGGCCCTTGTGCCACCGGGGTTGCATTCTGTTTGTAGCATGCTAGGTTGATCTTCTCATGCTGCAAATTATACCCTGAGCTTAAAATGCAGACAAACCCTAAAAGAGGAAGGAAGTTTCTTAAGCTAGAGTAGGGGTGGCCAACCTGTGGGTCTGGAGTTACATGCGGCTCTTCAGAAGTTAATATGCGGCTACTTGGATAGGCACCGACTCCGGGGCTGGAGCTACAGACGCCAGCTTTCCAGTGTGCTGGTGGGAGGGTGCTCACTGCTCAACCCCTGACTCTGCCACAGGCCCTGCCCCCACTTCAACCCTTCCAGCCCCCTCCCCTGAACCAGCCGTGCCCTCACTCCTTCCCCCCCCCCCCCAGCCTTCTGCATGCCACAAAACAGCTGATCAGGAGGTGCAAGGAGGGAGGGGGAGGTGTTGATCGGGCTGCTGGGAGGCGCTGGGAGCGGGGCTGATAAGGGGCTGCTGACGTGTTACTGTGTCTCTTTGGCAACGTACATTGGTAAATTCTGGCTCCTTCTCAGGCTCAGGTTGGCCACCCTTGAGCTAGAGCATCCGGTCAGGTATGTATACTCTCCACCAACAGATGGCAGCATTTGCTCAGCTCACTGTGTCTGTCTGTTACAGCAGTTGCTGATATCTAACTCATCCATTCAGACATTAAATATAGCACCCAATAAATCATTAAGAATTTTACTCAAGACTCTCATATGCGAGTGTACATGAGCACATCTGTTGGCCTCATTTCCAGAAATCCCGAGCAGCCAGAAATCCCATTTAAGTCAATGAGAGGGGCAAGTGGTCAGCACCTTTTGAGAATCAGACTATGTAACTGTATAGTAGGACATAAATGACTCTTTAGAATTGATAAATCTGTATCTTGCGTCACCTGTCTCTCTTGCTTTTCTTTCTCTCCTGCACGTACCCTTCCCAACCACCTTTATTTCGCATTCCCACTGCTAGGTTCCTGAATGCTTCCCCATTAGGCCTTTGCTATTGCCATTTGTAGCAAGAGCATCAGTAATTCTAATTTGCTTACAAACTCCACAGATCTCCTGGAAATCTAGCACTGAGATGCACAAGACAAAGTCTTTCTGAACTGCTACTGCCATAGCCTATGGCAGTACTTCTCAACCAGGGGTACGCAGAGGTCTTCCAGGGGGTACATCAACTCATCTAAATATTTGCATAGTTTTACAACAGGCTATGTAAAAAGCACAAGTGAAGTCAGTACATACTAAAATTTCATACAGATAATGACTTGTTTATATTGCTCTACATACTATACACTGAAATGTAAGTACAATATTTATATTCCAATTGATTTATTTTATAACAATATGGTAAAAGTGAGAAAGTAAGCAATTTTTCAGTAATAGTGGGCTGTGACTCTTCTGTATTTCTAGATCTGATTTTGTAAGCAAGTAGTTTTTAAGTGAGGTGAAACTTGGGGGTCCTCAAGACAAATCAGACTCCTGAAAGGGGTACAGTAGTCTGGAAAGGTTGAGAGCCACTGGCGTACAGGTCAAAACTAGATGGGTTGTTTCTTGCACAGCCTGAAATAGACAAGTCATGCAAGTTGTTCTACTGAATGGCCAAGATCCCCATAATTTGTCTTTCTGACTCACGCTGTATTATATTGTACATTTATTGAAAAGCAGAAATAACTACCAGAAGCAAGGTTAGCTTTTGCTATTGTCTTTCATATAGTAGAGGAGACTAGGACAGCGCAGGAAATGGGGAATAGCATCATAGGTGCTAGAACTAGAGGTGCTCTCATACCCCAGTGTTTGAAGTGGTTTCTATCATATACAGGGTTTACAGGCTCTCAGCACCCGTAAATAGCATAGACTTTCATACCAGCTTGGTATATGACCAGAAGTGCAATCTGATGGCTGTTAGGTGGCTGCTACCTGGAAAGGAGGTATCAGAGCAGTTCCTAGTAGATAAATGGTGTCTTCACCTTTTGAGGAAAAGAAAACCACTATTACAATTGACATCTCTGTTGGCAATCTAGTAGAAAGGCCAAAAGCTGAAGAGACATGGAAACGGAACTACCTTTCCCCAGAGAGGAAAAAGACATCAAAATATTAGGAGATTTATTCACCATTAGATTCAGTGTTTTAAAAAGATGTCAGATTTCGGTCCTTAAATATTTACACTAGGGTTGGCTACCTGGTGTGTGCTTAGATGCTGTCCTGTTACAACATAATTACTGTAGGTTTAAACTAATCTGAGTGAGTTTGGACTAAACAGCCATTCATTATTTTGTTCCATAAAGTGTGTGGTTAATGGATTTATCTCTTTGTTTGTTTTCTTTAAATCCCACAGTCTGAATTCTCTCTGTTGCTAGAAACCAAGTGGTTCATACTTTTTTTTTTTTTTTTTTTTTTCCCCCTGGTTTATCACTGTTTGTGTCTCTGGACCCTACTTCTGTGATCCTACTACAGTCACACCACACTTAAGTTTTCTCCTTTCCAGTGTATGGAGTCGGCAGATAATTTTTAAACAGTTACCATATTTACCTAAGAAATGTATTTGTTATAGTTAAGTTTGGTAAACTCCTGTTTAAGTTTGAAGTATCATTATTACTTGTGTTACCATTAGTGGATAGAAGCCCTAGTCATGGGCCAGGAACCCAATGAACTAGAGCCAGAATCTCCAGTGATTTGTACCCAAATTAAATTCTGGTCAGAGTTCAGTCTGAGGCCAAATTAAGGCCCGTTGTGTGTTGTTGTGAGATTTCTGCTATCTTTAAGCAAAATCTCTCAAGAATTTAGTTCATGCAAGCAACTCAGACTATGGGATCTTTCTTTGGAAAAAGTAGAATGTTAATCTAGGCCTTGTTACGTTTTCAAAAGTGACTTAAACTTTTGGAGCCTCACAGAAGTTTCATTGAGATTTTCAGAAGTCTCATCCAGACTTGGGTGTCTGATGTCTAGTGCCTACGTCATTTTTGAAAATAGGCCGTAGGCTTCTAAATCACTTAAGTGCTTTTGAAAATATTATCCTTTGTCTACTACCTTAACCAAAGACTGTCTTTCCCCCTCGCTTAGCCTGCTAATGATTGACAGTCTTTAAATAGCTCTTTGGAATTATTTTTTAAAACATTTTTCTTCTTGGATTTTATTCTGTGGTTTCAATGTTTATATCCTGACCCTGCTCTGCTCTCTGTATTTGTACTGGATACATCTGTTGGTAGGACAACTGTATACAGCAAAATAGCAACATTTATTTTAAAAAGGGAGTCTACAATAGTTGCAAACAGCTGCTGTAGGCAAAGTGTGAGAGCTTTGACCCAGAAGCCATGTTGTAAGAGCTGCCTGAACAAGCCAAAGTTGTGACTTGTGGCCCAGAAAAAGAGCCATGTTTTGGGAAAGTGATGTTGTTGGTCTCAGAACAACAGCTTATCTGCTGGGAGCTGTCTTATTGCTTTGAATTGTGGGTAATTCCTCAATATAAGACCAGTGAGAGGCATTCTCAAAATCCAGGTGAAGATATGACAGCCTGAGAGAGAGAGAGAACGAACCTGCTCATCTGATTCTAAAAATGAATGTACATGTTTCCAGGGAAACCCCTTTCTTACCTCTGTGACCTCTTGTGCTAACAGTACTTAGCCCAATCACTTATATCTCTTTGCCTGCATATCTAAAAGCTAGCCGCAGTCTCAGTTTGCTGCTAATGTCATTATCTCTAATTCCTCAAGCATCTTTACTTGAGGAGACTGGGTAGATAATATGACTGATTAACAGGAAGTGCCCAGGGACACTGACTGACTGACTAATCTCTCAGACTAAATAAAATGGTTTTAAAGCACTGAGTCATTAAATGAACTCCCCTGGTAATGGCACTGTGCTGTCTGGAGCAGTGCAGGAGAAGTTAAACAAAACACTACTAAGTGTGCAGTTTGCACCGGAGAAGGCTGGGTTATTGCCTAAAAGTGCCAGTTTTCTTTTTTCAGACATTCCCAACTTAAGTCAGTGATATCAGCGAGTGAGGGAGATGTTCTCTTCTCTCTGGTTCTGAAGTTTTGAACAGTTTGGTTTCTTAAGAGATCTTAATTGCTTCCATCTGGTAGTACAGAATGGTTCTTGACCCTGGGATGAACTTAATTCATTTCCTTCTGACTTACTCATTAACTGCCTTGAGCCATGAACAATCTCAAGGCTCTTCAATGTTGTTCTCTAAGCCACCAGGATTCAGACAGTGTCTTTCCTTACTCTTACAATTGCAGCTCAGGGTAGAAAAATCTGCTTTTAAGCCCTGAGACTTATTTAACACATGATGTCTGTACTACAAGTATCTTCCAGGAGTGCTTCCAGGAACATTCAGCAGGAACAAGCCCTGGGTAGATTTATTTTTAAATTGTCTCTTTAGCATGGGGTTTGTGTCTCTTTCACAGGAAAGCTGAAAGTAATATGGGAGATTTGGCATTTATATGGCTTGAGTAGGAATGAAGTCCTTTAGGTGGCACACTCAGGATCCCAAATATGTTTTACAACATTATCTAAGGGCTTTTACATCACATCTGGTTACTATCTGAAGCTGTATGACATTGTGCAGATTTCAGCCATGTACAGAGCCTCCTGCTCTCGTCTGAAAGATAGTTATTCTTCGGATGGGAACTTGTGTAGATGTGTTAATCAAGTTTTCAGAAAGCTTTGTTTTAGGAAATATAATTGGATAACGTAACTTGTGGGGTGGAACCAGAATATTCAGAGCAATCACCAATAGGTTGCAGCTCCACAGAGCTCATTCATTTCATCAGTGTTGCCTACTAGCTTTGCTTCTAACCAGGCTTCACCCCTTCGTAGGGGTCATTTCCTTGCACACTCTTTCCCCAGGGCTAGAGTGTAGAGGTGTAAACAGACCTCTCAGAGGAAGGTTATTGTGTTTATAATTTGAAATACATACAAGAGTCACCCTGTCCTAAAACCACTATCCAAAATTTAGTAGTAGTGGTCTGTCATGGAGGTGATGTAATTTACGTAGCAGGTGAGAGCTGGGGGAAGTGTTACACTGTGATAAAAGAAAAGGAGTACTTGTGGCACCTTTAGAGACTAACAAATTTATTTGAGCATAAGCTTTCGTGAGCTACAGCTCACTTCATCGGATGCATGCAGTGGAAAATACAGTGGGGAGATTTTTTATAAACAGAGAACATGAAACAATGGGTGTTGGTCAGCCATTTTATGAGTTCTCTCAACCACAGGATCTATGATTTCCTTCCCAATGGTGTAAAATCTCCCCACTGTATTTTCCACTGCATGCATCCAATGAAGTGAGCTGTAGCTCACGAAAGCTTATGCTCAAATGAATTTGTTAGTCTCTAAGGTGCCACAAGTAGTCCTTTTTCTTTTTGCGGATACAGACTAACATGGCTGCTACTCTGAAAACTGTGATAAAAGGTTATTTAATGGAAGCCAAGTGAATACAATTGGTTGTCAAAAAATAAGATAAAGGGGACTTTATTTAAACTGGAATAAACAGAATTGGATTCCACCTACCTACAACAACATTAAATAGAAGAATATGTATAAATAAAAAATTAGAACATCAGAAATTTGAATGCCAAAACATTTAATTTTTTGACTCCCCCCAAAAAAAAGTTTTCCAGAGAAAGCAGATATTTGTGAAAAATTTCATTTAGTTGTGAATCCAATTTTCCATGGGAAAAACAGTTGTGAAGGAAAATGTTTGACCAGTCCTGTTTCTCACTGTTGCCGCCAGTGGCAGATGCACTAGGAGAAACAGGGCTCTGGGTAGAGCCAACACAGTGCTTAAAATCTCTCTGCACTTTCTAAATAGAAAGGGAGAAGAGAATCAGTCTGAGTTTCCCTGTCTGGAAATGAGAGCCAGTCATGATGCATCAAAACCAGGCCACTGTGCATGGTGATCAATATGGTATAAGGCTTCACGCAACCCAGCAGGAAAACATTTCTCTGACCTAGTAAAAGGGATTTTCTCCCACTACCAAGCCTGAAACACTCTAATTTACCGTCTTCTACCCCCATAGAATTTGAATTCCTCATATCCTGTCCCCCGACATGCTTTTGGGTTCTTTTCTCTCCTCCCCTGCCCATTCTGCCTGTCCCCTGTCTGCGAACGCTGTGAAGTTTAAGAGTAGCAGCCGTGTTAGTCTGTATTCGCAAAAAGAAAAGGAGTACTTGTGGCACCTTAGAGACTAACAAATTTATTAGAGCATAAGCTTTCGTGAGCTACAGCTCACTTCATCGGATGCATTTGGTGGAAAAAACAGAGGAGAGATTTATATACACACACACAGAGAACATGAAACAATGGGTTTATCATACACACTGTAAGGAGAGTGATCACTTAAGATAAGCCATCACCAACAGCAGGGGGGGGAAAGGAGGAAAACCTTTCATGGTGACAAGCAGGTAGGCTAATTCCAGCAGTTAACAAGAATATCAGAGGAACAGTGGGGGGTGGGGTGGGAGGGAGAAATACCATGGGGAAATAGTTTTACTTTGTGTAATGACTCATCCATTCCCAGTCTCTATTCAAGCCTAAGTTAATTGTATCCAGTTTGCAAATTAATTCCAATTCAGCAGTCTCTCGTTGGAGTCTGTTTTTGAAGCTTTTTTGTTGAAGGATAGCCACTCTTAGGTCTGTGATCGAGTGACCAGAGAGATTGAAGTGTTCTCCAACTGGTTTTTGAATGTTATAATTCTTGACGTCTGATTTGTGTCCATTCATTCTTTTACGTAGAGACTGTCCAGTTTGGCCAATGTACATGGCAGAGGGGCATTGCTGGCACATGATGGCATATATCACATTGGTAGATGCGCAGGTGAACGAGCCTCTGATAGTGTGGCTGATGTGATTAGGCCCTATGATGGTATCCCCTGAATAGATATGTGGACAGAGTTGGCAACGGGCTTTGTTGCAAGGATAGGACAACAGAACCACTAACCCAGGAACCTATCCTTGCAACAAAGCCCGTTGCCAACTCTGTCCACATATCTATTCAGGGGATACCATCATAGGGCCTAATCACATCAGCCACACTATCAGAGGCTCGTTCACCTGCGCATCTACCAATGTGATATGTGCCAGCAATGCCCCTCTGCCATGTACATTGGCCAAACTGGACAGTCTCTACGTAAAAGAATGAATGGACACAAATCAGACGTCAAGAATTATAACATTCAAAAACCAGTTGGAGAACACTTCAATCTCTCTGGTCACTCGATCACAGACCTAAGAGTGGCTATACTTCAACAAAAAAGCTTCAAAAACAGACTCCAACGAGAGACTGCTGAATTGGAATTAATTTGCAAACTGGATACAATTAACTTAGGCTTGAATAGAGACTGGGAATGGATGAGTCATTACACAAAGTAAAACTATTTCCCCATGGTATTTCTCCCTCCCACCCCACCCCCACTGTTCCTCTGTATTCTTGTTAACTGCTGGAATTAGCCTACCTGCTTGTCACCATGAAAGGTTTTCCTCCTTCCCCCCCCCTGCTGTTGGTGATGGCTTATCTTAAGTGATCACTCTCCTTACAGTGTGTATGATAAACCCATTGTTTCATGTTCTCTGTGTGTGTGTATATAAATCTCTCCTCTGTTTTTTCCACCAAATGCATCCGATGAAGTGAGCTGTAGCTCACGAAAGCTTATGCTCTAATAAATTTGTTAGTCTCTAAGGTGCCACAAGTACTCCTTTTCTTTTTGTGAAGTTTAATAATCCCTGGGAAAATTCTGTGTACCAAACTGAATTAGATCCTAGGCCGTTGATTCACCTCCCTCCTGTGCACTTTCACTTTCCCCAGGCACAGCTCTCTCTTCCCTCCCCCACCTATATTTTTGGAGGATGCTGCCTAAAGGAAAAGTGAAAGTCACCAGCCTTTGTTTTGACTGCAGAGAAAAACAGCCCAGTTGGGGTTCACAGCCAACAGCCCACACCTCGGGAACACAAGCAACGAGAGTCGGCCTCTGAATGGGAGTGTGCTAAGAAATGGGGTCCTAAAGACATTTGGAAATAGCAGTGAACCTGTGGGTACAGCCTGGACCAGACTAAGCATCTGCCCCCCTGCCTGCTCTGTCCCACCCCCACCAGATCGCCACAGGGGCTCTCTAAAGACTGTGCTGAAAGGAGGAGATGCATGTGCAGGTAAAGGGTTTCTTTGACTTTCATTCCAAGTGGGGGCAGCCCCGAGGAGATCTCCGGCACCTGAGACTCAGCTCAGGGAGGTTGTATCCTCCATTGATCCGACAGGGGAACTGTGAGAAGGCAGAAGAGGGTGCTGAGGGAAAGGGGGGGGAAGGGGAGGCAGAGGGAAAGGGTGGGGCTGCGTGGGAAGGATCAGAGAGAAAGGATAGAGGAGTTGGAGAGGGAGCAGAGGGAAAGGATGGGTAGGAAGGGAGCCGAGGGGGCAGAGGGAAAGGAGAGGGAGGCTGTGGGAGCAGAGGAAAAGTATGGGTAGGAAGGGAAGCCTAGGGGGCAGAGAAAAAGGAGGGGGTGGGAGATGGACCAAAGGGGCACCAAAGAGGGCAGAGAGAATGGTGGGGGGGGCAAAGGGGCAAAAGGAAAGGCGAGGGGGTGGGGGAGGCTGAGGGAGCAGAGGAAATGGAGGGGGGCAGAGGGAAAGGAGAGGGGGATGGGATGGGAGGGGAAGGGAGGGGGCAGAGGGAAAGGAGAGGGGGATGGGATGGGAGGGGAAGGGAGGGGGCAGAGGGAAAGGAGAGGGGGATGGGATGGGAGGGGAAGGGAGGGGGGCAGAGGGAAAGGAGAGGGGGATGGGATGGGAGGGGAAGGGAGGGGGGCAGAGGGAAAGGAGAGGGGGATGGGATGGGAGGGGAAGCCGAGGGGGGCAGAGGGAAAGGAGAGGGGGATGGGATGGGAGGGGAGGCCGAGGGAAAGGAGAGGGGGATGGGATGGGAGGGGAGGCCGAGGGAAAGGAGAGGGGGATGGGAGGGGAGGCCGAGGGAAAGGAGAGGGGGATGGGAGGGGGGGCTGGGGGAAGCGAGGGGGCTGAGGGAAAGAAGCGGTGGAGAGGGTGGGGGTAGAGTTTCTTTAGGGCAGCTGGTGTAAGGTGTCTTTTTGTTGTTGTTCCTAGCAAACCATTCCTGTAGCTAATTTCCATTGTCCATTTGAAGGCTGGGGCTACTCGTTATTAGCCTGATAGCTTCTATTTCTCTTCCCATGCCTTGGGCTGATACAGGTGTGGGTGAAGCAGATGTCTAGTTGTCATATCAAAGTGTATTGGAAATCAGGATTTCCTCCCAGGGACAGGGGTTTTGTGAAGAGAAATTAATTAGTTTGTGAAGCACTTAGGGCTTGTCTAAACAAACATTTAGTTTGCAGCAAGCTAGGGCGTGAATCTACTCTGCACTAGCTTGCCACAGACTTACTGTTCACGTTGACATGGATCAACTGTTCTTCAGTGTGCTTTGATCTAGTCCTCTTGGAAATGAGACTAATCAAAGCACACTAATGAACAGTTGATGCATGTCAGCAGAGTCCACATGGACAATTAATATGCAGCAGGCTAGTGCAGGGTAGAATCACTCCAGTGTTCCACTTCACTGCTGCTCAGCAATTTCTCAAGAAGCAGCAGAAGCAGCATGAAACTGGCATATCTCGCCACATCCCTCCCCAGGATTTTGAGTAGTGGCAATGAAATTGATCATTTATATTAGTTACACTCTGCTGTTGCTTGGCAGATCTATGAATAGCAGCAAACACATGGGAACCAGCTGTTTGCAGACTCAAGAAAATACCCATTTACATTTGTTCACATTAGAATGCCTTTGTAACCATAAGGGCCAGTAATATACATTTATATTTTAAAAAAAAAAAAAGCCCTTAAATTCTGCATAAGTTTGTGGCTTCTCCCCTCCCCCACATGAGTCAATTTTTACAATTCCTCATTAACAGGTACATTTCGAAATCCATACTCATTTAAAGTCTCTGGATATGCTTAGTTGCTTTGGCCTGGCAGGTTTGAACAGGCTGGGCAATGTCTCTTTGAACAAAATAGGAGATCTTCAGTAATCTGGGAAAAGTGGTTGTAAGGCAGCTGGGCTCTCTTCCTCCTTCATATGCTTCTGGAAATACTTGTGACATGGTGCAATCTGGTGTTTTCTAAAGAGAAGAGAAAACTTCCATTCATGAGACAGAGATATGTCATGCTTAGCAGGGTAGATTGAGAACTAACCAGAGTTAAGGGAAACCCCAGCAGAGGCAGGGAGATTTCTCCAAAGTCTCCTTCAATTTCAGACTTGATAGAATTATAGAGAGCCGTGTCTGCTGTTGCTTGTGCCAAGCGTTTCAGTTGGGGATGGTGTTGTTTTTTAACTTGCCTCCACAGCACAAGGTATTTCTCACCCAGCATTCATACACTAGTAACGCTCTGGTTCTGTCGCTTACATCACGTTGGATGTTGTATGGATTTTATTTGTAATATTTGACATTCACTTTTTCTAATAATCTTGCAATGGAATGATATCCCCTCTGCGTCTGCTGTTCCTGCTTCTTCTCGAGGAAATCTTTTCAGTCTACCTTTTTTCTTCCCTTTCCCATTCCTCTCCCTACACTGTGTGCACGCTCAGTCTCTCTTCCCACTTTTTTGTGGTGTTCTAACCCCCACTTCCAGCCTCTCACTGTGTCACCCCCAACAGTCTTCCCCTCCTTCCCCTGCCTGCCCCATGCCTTAGTTGTTCCTCACAAATACTTTCCTAAGTAGCCCCTCACTCACTCTGTTTCCATTTGTTATGGATATTACATACCCATGGGGGAATTCTGCACCAAAAAATTAAAATTCAACATATTTTATTTGTCAAAAATAACACAATATAATCACCCCGGTTTCAATTATTTTGGTAATTTATTTCAAAATACCTGTCAGCAAGTATGTCTGTAACAATACAGACAACAAAAAAAAAGATTCAGGAAATGTTTTTGGACAAATAGATTCCTTACTAGGCATATTAATACAGAAGTCTGAGTAACAATTCATTTAAACTACAATACAGAACCTTATTTCCCATACCCCTCAGAAGCAGTGCAAAGGCTTGGCGGAGGCAGGGGTAATGGAGGAGCTGAGGGAGAGGGCAGTAATTGCTGGGACATAGCCTGGGTTTAAACTTGGAGGGTTGTTGGGTATGGGTGGGAAAAGTATGGAACAGATTTTTTGGGGGAGGGGGTATGGGGAAGGATTGTTAAAGAGCTTCCCCCATCCAGACGCTGGCTGACCCTTAGCCTCTCCCATTCAGTCAGGCACAACTGCCTGTCCCCATGTGAACTTGCACCCCCTGTCCATGTATCCCTCCACCCCCACTCAGACAGCCACTCCCCCCTGTTCCCATGTGTCCTTGCACCCCCTCAACCCAGCCCCCTCTCATCATCCCCATGTGGCTCTGCACCCCCACTCCCATTCAGCCCCTGCCCCATGCTGTCTGTCTCCACATCTCCTGTCACCTGACCTGGCCCTACAGGCACTGTGAAGAAGGCACAGTGCCCTTTGGTGGGGAAAAGGCAGAACTGCAGCAACTTTCCAGCAGAAGCTATTTTCTGCAAAAAAAAAATATGCAGAATTATGAATATGAATTATGTGCACACAGTGGCACAGAATTTCCCCAGGAGTAAATACAATAGCCCCTACAGAGCTTGGCCAATGTTGAGCTGAGTGCTGTACCAACCCAGGGTAACTAAACAAGACAGACGAAGGAAGAATGATTACCCCCACTTTACAGATGGTGACCTGAGACACAGAGAGGTGGCATGACTTGGCCTAGGTCAGTGGCAGAAACTGAACTCCGTGCTTCTGAATCCTAGTCTAGTTCTTCCATCACAAGACCATCCTTCACGGACTCTGACATGTCACTCACTCATTTACTCTCTGAAAAGCAAATGAGAGCGTGCCTCAGGAACTGTAGAAGAGCTGTTTACCCCGGGCCTAGGTGCATGTGTGTATCAGAGAAAGGGAGGCTAACCGCACCACCTGCAGAGCAGAGACACGACAGGTGGGGTGGGTGAGATCATGCCAGGTGAGATTGTGCCAAAGGAGGAGTCATTGTCTCTGGAGGCCTCCTTCAACAGCAGAACAGAGAGAGCAGCTCCTGGAGGCTGGGGGAGGCAAGTAACAGGCCAGCTAAGCACAACAGCATCCTGAGGCAGGAGCATTGATTCAGTACTAAGTCAGTGCCACCTACTAAGTCACTGCCACTGTTTCCTGCAGCAGACCCCAGTTTTTCTTGGCAGCTTCCCAGCCTGGTCTTGGCCTGGCAAACCCTACTTAGCTGGTGAGCTACAACCAGCGTAACAGGACTGTTGATGTCGGGGGTGAGGGGAGGGGCGGCGAGGGAAGGGAAACCAGTTAATTGATCGGTTTTCCCAAAAACTAGGACTAAGGTGGTTAAGGCTGCATTGCCAACACTGTACACCTGTTTGTCACCTTCTGTCACTGCACGGTGAGCTGGCTTTGGGATATGAGAGAAGCAATAGGCCAGGCTGAAGCCAGTAGGCTTTCTCCAGGGAATGGGATGAGCTTGGCTCAATATGTCTCTAATTCTGTATTGATCAGTTTAGTGGGTTAATTTTAGGCTCAAAATACAAACCATTAGGAGAAAAAACAATCTTCCTTGTGGCTTCCGACCCCACAGGAGAATTGTATTAAGCTTTAGGGGACTCAGAGTGTTGAATGGTTTAGCTGAGCATGCATGAGCTAATAGAAATTTGTTGTATTCCTGTTGATACTAGGGCTAGCTTGGGCCTGTAAGCTCAGCTGCCACCCAGAAGAAGGGATGGTTCAGAGCAGTACCATCCTAGAGGGAGTAGCGGGAGGCGGAATGTCTCCTGGAGCGTTCCTGTGTGTAGGGGGAGCGTGCCCCCTTCTACACCCTGTTACAGCGTGCAGCCTATCCCACCCTCTGTGGTGTTCCTGTTTCGGGGGCCAGGCTGTGACTGCCTCCTCCCCACCCCTTTAGGACATTATGTGAGCCATGAGGAGTACTCAAAGCAGCTTCTGCACTTGAGCACAAGAGCTGCAATTATGCATAGTCCCTACGGGGGCTGCATGAGGGAGGAGAGTCTTTGTGCTCTCCCCCTCAGTAGACACCTGAGTAAGGGACCTGGCTGACGCTCTAAAGGGCTTTTGAAATTGATGTATGTGCTTTCCTGATACATCTGGATGGTCAACAAGCATCCCATCTGGGTTAGGCCGTGTCTCTGCTGGCTAGAATGAGGGATTGTGAGTCAGAGACCCTGGGTTATCACACAATTTAATTTTTCATGCTGGGCTAACTCCAAAAATGGCTGGATGGATTTACTTCAAATTTTCCAGGAATAAGAAATTTTCTGTGGGGCTTAGACTTACTTACTTAGACCATGAGGTGAGTCTGCTCAGGAGACTTAAGGAAAGATATAAGCGACTGAAATAGAGGTTAAGAGAAGACATGCCATCTTGCATGATAAGGTTACAATGAGCTGTAATGTGCTGCTGTGATGACTCTCCTGGAACTGTAGAGGGCAGTAGCACTTGCAAGAATATCCATATTCAAAGTGAAGCAGGTTACATGAAAGAAACAAAAGGCAGTCAGGAAATATGCACACATTCTTAACTGGCATCGTGGTTTGTGATAAGCCCATTGGGCTTGCAATGGTCTGAGCTCCAGTCAGTAATGTTGGCTCTCTTTTACTGACTTTGTGTTTATTTTCTGGGTGTCCTTAATACTGAAATTGAGTGGAAATCATTGAGTGTCCTTGTTTGGGCCCTTTTTCTAATGTTAGTTTATCACTTGGTTTTCATTGTCTTGCTTTATCAGTGATGACTTGCAAGGGAATTTTTTTCAAAAAACTAGTCATGTTTGTTGTTGCTCGTCTATTCTCGAAGCCTTCCGCGGCGTGCTAGGCACCATCCTGATCTAAAATAGACACAATTCCCTGCCACAAGGAACCTACTGTCTACGTTAGACAAAACACAGTATTCCAGACTCTGTGTTCCACTGTGGATCCATGATGCTGTTTTGGCAGCATAAAAGGGCTAACAGAATCAAGCCCTGCAGGGGAATACCCTTGTAGCAAGGGAATTCCCTGGTTGGTGTAGAACTCCACACTGCCTCCCCAGCCACTTCTCATACAGAGTATGTTGTGGGTTGGGGGGCAGGGATGGGTGAGAAGGGGTCTGGGTGAAGAGTAGGGCTGTCAATTAATCAGTTAACTCACACGATTAACTCAAAATTAATTGGGATTAAAAAATTCATTGTGATTAATTAGTTTTAATTGCACTGTTAATCAGTACAATACCAATTTACATGTATTAGATATTTTTGGATGTTTTTCTACATTTTCAAATATATTGATTTCCATTACAACCCAACATACAAAATGTGCAGTGCTCGCTTTATATTATTATTTTTTATTGCAAATATTTGCACTGTAAACACGATAAACAAAATAAATAGTATTTTTCAGTTCAACTCATACAAGTACTTAGTGCAATTTCTTTGTCATGAAAATGCAACTTACAAATGTAGAATTTTTTTGTTACATAACTGCACTCAAAAACAAAACAATGTAAAACTTTAGAGTCTACAAGTCCACTCAGTCCTACTTCTTGTTTACGTTTACAGGGGATAATGCTGCCCGCTTCTTATTTACAATGTCATCTGAAAGTGAGAATAGGCATTCTCATGCTACTTTTGTAGCTGGCATTGCAAGGTATTTACATGCCAGATATGCTAAACAAGCATCATCAGTATGGACGCATGTCCTCTGGGATGGTAGTTGAAGCATGAAGGGACATATGAATCTTTAGCGCATATGGCACATAAATATCTTGCAACGCTGGCTACAACAGTGCCATGTGAATGGCTGTTCTCAATTTCAGGTGACATTGTAAACAAGAAGCGGGCAGCATTATCTCCTGCAAATGTAAACAAACTTGTTTGAGCGATTGGCTGAACAAGAAGTAGGACTGAGTGGGCTTGTAGGCTCTAAAGTTTTACATTGTTTTATTTTTGAATGCCGTTATTTTTTGTAGATAATTCTACATTTGTAAGTTCAACTTTTATGATAGAGATTGCACTAGACTGCTTGTATTAGGTGAATTGAAAAATACTATTTTTTTTGTTTTTTTACAGTGCAAATATTTGTAATCAAAAAAATAAAGTGAGCACTGTATACTTTGTATTCTGTGTTGTAATGGAAATCAATATATTTGAAAATGTAGAAAACACCCAAAAATATTTAAATAAATGGTATTCTATTATTGTTTATCAGAGTGATTAATTGCTTTTAATGTTTTTAATCGCTTGACAGCCCTTGTGGAGAGTGCAGTTTTGAGCCAGTGTAACAGCCATGTAGGGGTTGTTATGTGTCAGCTCCACTTAGAGCAGGCACAAGGCTGCTGTAAGCTGTGTTGGAAGTTGCATCGGCCCCAGATGACTCCAGAAGGGAAGGAACAATGGTGGCTAATGGCCACCATAGCCCCACCACTCCATTCCTACCTGAAGTAAAGCTCAGGTGGGATGGAGATTCTGGAACAGCATGTCTTCCATACTGTCTAACCAGATCCTGATCATTTATACCAGCACCAGTGTGGAGTGAATCCATTGAGTTCAGTGGCATTACTCCAGATTTGCCCTCATGTAACTAATCAGAATGTGGCCCCAGATGGTGGTGTCCTCTGAATCTCATCTCCCCTTTCTTTATCTCTCCTCTCCACTGGGGTGCTGCAGCCTGTATTCTGCAGCAGGCCCCAGAAGTGCCCCGCAGGGGAGTTTTCCCCTGTCTTTACTTTGTACTAACAGCTGTTTTACATAATGGAAACCAGGACAGCAGATTCAGTTGGGCTTGGGCTTGTCTCTGCATCTACTGTTTGAACCACTACCAAGTTTGTCCCCACATTAACTCCTTTACTGGGTTGAGCTCTCCCTCCTGCCCTGGGGATGAGCATGCTACCTTCACTGGAGCTCGGCACCAGAGAGCCAAACTCGTTCCTGAGATAATGCCTTTGAAGCCACTGGACTTATATCAGAGGTGAATTGGGCCCCAGGACTGGAGCCCAACCCCAGTTCTCTGATATGGCAGCAAAGACCTACCAGCTAGCCACAGGGCTAGCTCCCTGCAATCTCCCGCCACATATTTCATTTCTAGGGTCAAAACTCAGTTGAAGTGTGTATGTTGTTTTCTGGAAAATACAATAATTGTTGCATGGTGCGTCATGCCAGGAGGAAACCAGCAAACTGCTTTAGGGCGTATGCCACTGTGAGATCAGTAACAGCACATTCCAGTGGGTGCTGTGTGGGGCTGCGTCTCATATGCTGCATGAGGAGATTTCAGTTGCTCTGAGAATTCGGATGTTTGTCTCTCATCTCATATAGCTGCAACTTGTTCTCAAGCTGACACCCCACCCAACCCTTTCCTGCCTCATCACGAGCCTTTGCAGGGGAAAGAAAGCGGTAGCAGCGACACTTACCACTTCACAGCCGCTGTGAATGCTTGCAAGACACAGGCTCTGTCCCACCGGTCTCTCATTTGTGCAGTTTTTTCACTGAGCAATAATAGCAATCGAGAAAACATTCAAACATTTGCTGCTTGGCTGCAAGTAGCAGAGAGAGATCCTCCAGAAAGCGTGCGGTGTGTATGCAGGTCCTGTGCTCTGCTAACACACAGGAGGGCTGCACTTAAAGCAAGGGAGGTTGTCCTAGGACTCCACTAGACTCATTTGAGGACCCATAGGTCTCTTTCTCACCTGTGTTTTCTAGCACCCTGTTCTTTCGACCATGTTTCACTTGATGGTTTCATCCCGCACCTCATGGGCCAGCTGTCAGGTACCTTTGGGAAGCCTTTGTACAAATATGAGCTCAAATGCAGTGGCTGCTGTAGTGTATTATGGTGAAAGGTGTTCAGCCCAGCAGCAGTGTGACACAATGTAGTTTGAGACCCACTACCCATGGAAAAAGGAATTCCCTGTAGGACAGAGGTGAGGTTGGAGGTGAACTTGCAATGTGGGGGAAGGAAATGGGATGTCACCAGGAAGGCCAGATCATTACCACGACCATTGCAACTCGCACTCTTGTTCATCCTCAACATTGAGACTCTACAGAAATCAGATGACCAGCATGGAGACCAAACTACCCTGGAGGTGCTTCCAACAGAGCGGTGGACTGAGCTGCAATAGTGGGATTGCGCTCCTTGTCACAGCCAGAATTTTTCCTGCTGGGTTTGTATCTCAGCCCACACACAGGAAGCTCATTGTAGCAGTAGAGATATGTTGGCAGGTTTTGCATCTGGTGCTGTGTCTGATGCTACTTTGAGCTGGTGGGTCCTGGTCTATGGGCAGCTTCCTTCTGATTATGAACTTGGCGGGTCTGTTTGAAGGTTTCCTCCAAAGTGGAGGACAGTTTGTACTCTCTGATGGTTCTTACAGAGTCAGGAAGAAATCATTTGACCTCTGGGAAAGCAAATGGGAAGTTTTTTGTACTATTTCCTGCCATAGAATCACCTGTTTTGTCTTGGTTTAGCATTAGATTTTGGATGAGGGGTACTATTTAATCCCTAATGCGGTCCTTACTTTATCTGAGTTCTCCTGGATCATTTATCACTGACTTTGTCTATGGCAGTAACGTTAGTGTCTATCTTCAGCTATGAAATGTATAGATGCAATGGGGGACAGGTGTTTTTGCTATGGTGGTGTTCTTGCCATATTGTTTTATGGTCCAGATTCTGCCATCCTTACTCGTATTAAGAAATACCTTATCCTTCAGTGGGATTACTTGCTGAGTATAAGGATCTACTCAGCATTAGGAAGGGTGGTAGAAGCCAGCCTTCTATTATTTATAAAGTAGGGTCAGATTTAATGCCTTGCTTTCCAGTTAAATCTCATATGGTTGCTGTTTGTCCTACTAGTTCTGTGTCATTGTGCACAACGTACAGTGTGACACTAAATACTTGTGATATCTTTATGATAAGGGACAGCCCCAAAATTAGCGAGTTCATTAGTTCAATTACACTGCCAGCTGTCCTCAAGCCATGTAGCTGTAACCTAAGGTGCATGTTTTAAAAAAAAAAAAAAAAAAAAAAAAAAAAACCACCTGCCAGCCAAAGCTGCCAGGATGTTCTTTATCTATTCAAGCAGGTTTCCTGGATATATAATAATGGCCGACTTAACGCTGATTAGATTGCACTTCTTAGGAGACTCGAAATCAGATAATAAAACTGGTAGTCAGTCTCTGTCAACTCAGAGAGAAGAGAACAAGAAAAACCTGACAGAATCATAAGGTCAGACTCAGGCTTTAAAGATAGAATTCAATGTTTATAGTTCCACAAGGTAGAGAAAGTATAATATCCATGGGGAGATGGAGAGAGAGAGAGAGAGAGAGATGCCTGAGGATCTATCGATGAAAAACAAAGAAGGGGAACTTAGGCAAAAGAGAAATCCTACAATGATATGAAGGCAAGAGCCTCTTCTCCATTTGGGAAGCTGTCAAAGCCCCATTAAAGTCTTTCAGTTATTTTAATGGGAGTTGGGTCAGGTCCCAACTTTTTGCCACCTTGTACAACCTTTGTATTTATTTAGGTGATGCATTATCCACAATTTCCACTTAAATTGCTGTTCTCATTCCCTAGGATTAGAAGCCCAAATAGGAAATCTAATGGGGTCTGCATTCTCAGATGAATACAAGCAACTCAAGGGTATTGATCTTAGTGGGCATGTCCCAAATAGGAGCCTCATATAAGATCACAGCAGTTAGAGATAGAAAATTCACATTAGGCCATGGAGTTCTTCCTCCTACAGATAAAAGACTTATTAGCTATTTAAAATGATACTACACTCCCCTGAGCTAAAAGGTCCTGTGGGAGAAAGGACAAGTGTTAAGTGAACTCTGCTTGAGGCGCCTTGCTGTAGTTATACAACAGTATTCTTCTTGTCTGAAAGTTAATCACAATGAGACATATGATTAACCTGAATAAAGGTCTCTCCATAGCACAATAGTGCTATGAACATCAGGTTTACTATCTTCCCTGGGCCACCACCAATTAGCACAGGGTAACCTGATCTGAAGTGCTGTAAAACCTGTCCTGCCAGCCTGTTTCGGGAAAGGTGACAGTCTCTAATATGTTTCTCATAAGGCAGAAATATCGGAATAACAACTGGCCACCCTGACCTCGATTCCATCGAGCTGCTTTGTTTATTTCATGGTTTTACATGTCAGACAAGCTTTGCCTTTGCATCATGTCATGACTGTTGTTATGGTTAGAACATGAGAGTATTGGAACAAAGAACACCTTGAGTCTCTAGTTTCTCTTTTCTGCATTTTTATTACTGTTCAGTAATTTGGGTAATTGTACATTGTCCACCTAAAATTCCTTCCGCAGAGGCAACTGAATGTGATACTTTTCACTTCCTGTCCAAAGCCATTGTTAGCATTGCTGTCAGCTGTTAAAAGCTGCCATGTTTCTCCCCAGAAGGGAGGCTGTATTTCAGTGGTGGGTAAAGTAATTCTTCTGTGCATGTAACTTAGAGATGCTCTGAATCCGGCAGATTCTCCCAGGCCAGTGCCCTAACCACGAGGGACTGCATGGATATGTACGCACACGCCGGTTTCAATCCAAAAACAGGCATTTGACACAATTCTGGTTTGGTGAAAACATTCAAAAGATTAGTTTTTGTTTCAGTGGAAATTTCTGCCAGATGGTATAGTCATTGTCTGGTGAGCTCTAGTTTATAGCCCTTCCAAAACTCTTGGTGATGGCAGTGGAGTGGGGGAGAGCGTTGTTTGTTTTGTTTGCTTTTTCATCCTTGCTAGTGTGACTCTACCCATATTTAATGTCCAGTCCTGTCTGTCACCAAATTCTGCCTTTGGGTGGACATAGTTCCCATTGAACTCAATGGAAGGTCACATACATCCGAGTCCAATCGCCACAGAACTGCTAATGCAAATCATGCTTTTCTGTGTACAAATGGATATTTAGCCCCCCTGGCACGGACAATGGCAACAACTGAGTAGCCATGCAGCTGCATGCGCTCAAACTTACACAGACCTTAGGCTTCAGCCTTCTGAGAAGTGAACTCTAAATATATAAATGTGGGGAAAGTGGGTATTATCTAGCTTCATTGACTACGTTCCAACCTGTATGAGGATGAACTTTCAGTTGTAGGGTTAATGATTCCCAGTTGGCGATAAGGATAACAGCTTCCCAGGAGGCTGTTCAATGGAAAGCTTACATTATTGACACTATTATCCCATTGTTTATGGAAGTGCAGTGTGTCTCTCAAATGACTTACAAAGAATTGCCCTCAGCTCTCTCCATCTTGCACATGGTTTACAAAAGATACTTGAGGCACATGATGATGCCCTGTTGATTTGAACTTCAACATACTGCTTTATGTCCTAGAAGAAATGCTGATTCAGATCAACATGTCTGCAGCTTGCCTTGCACAAATAGACCTACCTGGATTTGAATGTACTGGGGTTTAATAGTGAATCTGTTGCTAGAAGTCCGTTAGTATCCATCTTCAACCAATTTTTAAAGGTCCAACTTGGCCATTTGAATTTGCATTTCCCAATTCCTCTTTATCTTGTAAATTCGTATTACTGATTTAGCGGCGTTTTGTGCTTTGATTTAAATCCATTCCCTTGTTGTGGGTTTAGATTTGATTTAGTTGTGCTGCTGCAATTGAAAACGATGGGTTTATGACCATGGAGCAGGTCAGTACCAAGTACTGCCCATGAGCCTGGAACTTACGATCTTGCAAGAGGAGGTTGGCCATTGAAGCTATAAAACCTAGAAGGCCAAATCGTCCTTTACATGGGTTATTTCCATGGACTGGACAATTCTGTTCAATCGCTTCCTGGGGGGAAGCAGTGTTACCCCCACTCCATGGAATAAGAAAATGGTTCAGTCACTGATACACAAGGACATCCCGCCCCCTCCTGTGTCCCAGGGCGGCACAACTCCTGCAAGTTCTTCCCAACTGCTGCTATCCCAAAGCCACTTGCAGGGGAAGGATGTTTAACTGAGGAGTGGAGGAACCAGCATTTTTTAGTGCTGATTGGGTCAGAAGTAGCTTACACCTGAACCCCTGCAGGGAAAGTGCAACAGGGAAGAAATGATTCAGAGGAAAAAGACATCCTTTGTTCCTCCCAGAGCTCATGGAAGGGCTTGCATGGTTAGGGACCAGGGGAGTATGCGTCAGTTCCACTCAGATACACTATTTTTTGATCCCAGATGCTTTTACACCTGAGCAGCTAACAAAAGCCACAGACCAGGGGGTTAGCAAACAGAGCAGCAAACATCAGATTTCTTTACTCTTTTCAGAAGCAGTAAATAGTGTTGTGCAATACTTCCCATGTAGCTTTTGCATCACCTTCCTCTAAACAAGAATTGTGGTTAATAAAAATAATATATGCACAAGTCTGCAATACAGGCATGAATATGGGAGGCACACCCTGCCCACGCTACAGGATGGGCTGGGTTACTTCTTCCCCAAAAGATCTCCCATCACCCCTTGAGAAGAGTCTTTGCTTACTCCAGAGCTGCAGTGTAGGAATTAATTCTTAGCTGCCTGCCTTTTCTCCATGTTAATAAAAAACAGCTTGTGCAGTCAGTGCCAGACACATGGGATGTGTGGCCAGGAAATGATTTAACTAAATAGACATTAAAAGCTGCTTTAGTGGTATGCTTCTGTGTATTTACCTGGCTAATAGGGATGGCTGGCAATTGATTTATGCCTGATTTGAAAAGAAAAGCCCAAGGCACTTTTACACTGCCAGTCTGTGATAGTGCTCTTTGAATCCCTTTTTTAATGTCGGGCTGTGTGAATGTTTAATACAGTGCAGCTTTCACTATTTTTAAGTTTTGTCAATATAGGCTAAAAAGCACACCGTTATAAACCTGCGCATGATTTCTTGTGGCTGTTTTGGTCTGTTTTTACTTCCTGAGATGTATGCAAAATGAGAAGGCTATCATTAAGGATTCAGGGTTGATGGAGACATCAGTGTGGGTTTAGGAGCCTAGCTCTATGTAAGGGGACTGTTGCTCCTGACTAACATTCAGTGGGGGTGTTTTAGTTTCTAGCTCCCAGAACTAAAAAGGGGGAAGGGTCGATGGGGAATCAGGACCCTGAGACTGATAGTCCCCAGGAACAATGGGGAGAGGCCAATGCTCCAGGTCAGCCTGATTGACAGGGCGGGCAGGCTAATCAGGGAGTCAGGAGGCCAGGGAGGTCCCGTCCTCCCTGTGAGCGGGAATTGCCTGGGTCAGAGGGAGGGCTGAGCTAAGGAGAAAGCAGGGGCCGAAGCTGAGCTGGGGAGCAGAGCTGTGCCAGATCCAGAGGGACCAGAAAAGCAGCCCAGAGAGAGCAGCCCCTGTGCTGGGAGCAGGGCTGCAGCCCCACAGCCAGAGGCACAGCCCAGAGAGAGCAGACTCGCCCTGGGAGCAAAGCTGCAGCAACCAGAGCCAGAGGGGCCAGAAAAGCAGCCAGGAAGCAGGTCAGTGCTGGGAGCAGAGTCACAGAAGCAGCCTGCAGAGCAGACTGTCCTGGGAGCAGAGCTACAGCAACCAGAGCCAGAGGGACCAAAGAAGCAGCCCAGGGAGCTGGAGGCAGAGCAGCAGCAGCAGTGCTGAGACAGAGCGGTGGAGCTGGGGCTGGAGCAGTCTGGAGCTGGGTGCGGTGAGCAGCTGGGGAGAGCGAGGGGGACCCTGGGCAGCGGGCCCAGCACAGGGAGACGCCTCAGCCAAGAGGCTCTGCAGGCCAGGCTTGGATCGTAACCCCAACAGCGCGGGGGTGACACTGGGAAGAAGGGTCCTACCACTTAGAGCCTGAGAGCATGTGGCCACCACCAGAGCAAGTGTCCAACCCACAGCATCCCTGCAGCACAGCCAGGGCCTGAGAAGAAGGCCTGAGACTTATAAAGAACAGACTGTGAACTGCCCGGGCTTTCCAGAGACACTGTTTGTGAGGTTCCCTGCCACAGAGCGGGGTGATGGGTTCCCTTTATCCTTTCCCATTTTTCCTTATTCTTTTTAAAATTAATTGTTGATTTAATAACTTGTATTTGCTTTAAATTGTATGTTATGGTCAGTGGGTCAGAGAAGTGTCCAGTGCAGAGAGAGTACCCCGGAGTGGGGACACCCTAACCCCTGTCCTAGGTGACCACAGCAGAGTTGGAGGTCGAGCCCCCCAGAAATCCTGGGCCTAGCCTTGTTGGGGTTAAATGGACTCTGCCAGACAGGAGAGTGGAAGGGGAGCCCTCGAGGGCAGGGAGACCACTGGGTAAAGGAAGTGGGAGCGAGGACTCAGATCCTTTTGCTAGCCCACTTCACCGGGGTAGTGCAGAAGCCAGGAAAGTTCCCCACAATAGCGGGACTGTTCCCCTCCTTACATCTAGAAACCTAGCTTTGGAAATGTTAGAATCTCTGTAGTAGTCTCAGCCCCATCTCAGTTTTGGCAAGGTCACTTTTCCTTTGTTGGATGAATATGTGTAGTTCAATGGCACATCAGAAAACAAAACAAAGCTGGGGCCTACCACAGCCTGCATCTTAACCCACCCAATAACTTAAAATTACAGCCTCCAAATACATTCTAGAATGTCACTGGAGAAACTGCTGGGGAAAATTTATTCCCAGGGTATGAGCAGAGGCAAGTTGTCTCAGGTCAGCAACATGTGCTTCAACATCAGCAGGCTCTGCTTCTTTTTTAATTTCCCCACTGGAGTCTGGAGCAGTAAGAGCACCCTTATGCAGCATGCCCACAGGACTGGGGCAGGGAGCATTTTAAATCAAGGAGTCCCACTGGTAATGTGAGGCATTATTGCCACAACTGAGTTTTGTAGCTAAGGAATTTCTCTCTCATGGAAGGGCATTAGAGCAGCCACGTTCTGTCCCTGGCATTTTTATAGCCTCTGGGACACCCCAGTAATAACTCTGAGATTCCAAATTGGTTTGAGGCCCAACAAATCTGGAGTGAAATCCTGGTCTCATTGAAGTCTATGGGAGTTTTCCATCAATGGAGCCAGGATTTCTCCCACTGACTTTCATCTAAGTGTAGCCTTCCCTTAGAATTTCCAGAATTTCTAGGGCTATTTTTGAGAGCAACGGTATTCTCTTAAGTGCTGTTTGAAATAATTAATATGTATTTACAATCTTAACTTCAGTTTAATGGAAGGTTGTTTTTAATTTGTTTTTGCCTGTTTTGATTAACCATTGCTCTTTAGGGAATGCTAGAACCAGTCTCCCTCCTATGCACTCAGTTTGTGACTGGTACATTAGCTATAATTAGCTCAGTCTTTGCTTGGCATATTTTGAAAAGAAAGAAGAATGTTGTGACCTAAACAGCTCAACCACAAATTTAATCTGGATATTTTTTCAAAGTTTGTGTGTTTCTATTTGCTGAAATTCCTTTACAGTGTCCTGCTGGCTTTGTCATGCTAGTTTGCTATTTGTTCCCATGTAGGGACCTTTGTGCATATGGAGCTAGGGCAATATAGAGCCTCTGTGAGTCTTCAAAAGCATGAATTAACTTTGATCTGTGGTTCTCTTACTCAGCAAATTGTATAGACCGGCGCCGAGCTCTTCCCAAATCAGAAATGATTGCCACTGCAGCCAGATAGGATACAAATAAAATCAGCCTGCTTGATGGCAATCCAGATCTTCAGAGAGAAGCTGCTGGAGTGAGTGGGGCTACAAACACTTGGAAAAAATATTAAGAATTCCCCTTAATAGACGGCTGGTTTGCATTGGGAAACATATGGGCTGGTGATAACGAATGGGGCTCAGCCCAGGTCAGCTGGTTGGAGCAGGTATTGACCACAGTTACTGAAATGATGGTGAAGTCCGTTTATCCCCAGCTGTGTATACTGAGACTGCAAGCTCTTTGGGACAGGCACTGTCTTTCTGTTTTGTGTGTGTACGACACCTAGAACAACAGGGCCCTGATCCCTGCCTCTTGGTGCTGCCGCAATACAAAACTCTGGCATGTTGGAGAACGAATTGTTTGCGCTGCTGTAAGGGCGGTCAGGCCATTTTGAGCCTGGGATTGGGGTGAGAGCCAGAGCGCTGCTGTGTTACGTGTCTGGAGTAGAGGAGAGATTATGGTCCCAGAGAGCACCACTGATTGTTGCTTCACAACTCTAGAGCTGAGTTTTGTTTGGTTTGGCTTTTGTGTTGTAAACTCCCCTGGTTTCCTTTACCGGTGACTGTTTCTCGGAGCAGCTTCCATGACAACAGGGAGATGAAGCCATAATAAGTGAATCAACCATAGGAAAGGTTTTGACTGGTGGTTGCTCTAATGCTTGGAATAATAGCTATTAGAGAAACACTTAGTGATTGACACACACTGTGTCCTCCAAATGCAGGCCAAAGTGTGGCTGTTTGGCTACTCTCTGCTGCTGGTGTTGGGACACACATTTCCCTAAAAGGAGCTCCCAGGGCTGCTGCTCCTGACCTGAGCGCACTCCCTCAGCTATGATGACCACAGGCCAAAGTAGCCTGTTAAGCCCTTTAAAAAATGTGCCGCACCAAACACATCTGAGCCCTGCCCGTGAGCATGCTCAGTACAAGTTATATGTGGCTGTGGCCCCTCTCTCCCCTCCTGCCTTGAGGAGACTGACCCTACTCTTGGTGGTTATCCATGAGCAGGCAGCCTGCCCTTGCACTATTCAAGCCAATAGGAGTTTTGTTGCTAGCTTCAGTGAGAGGAGGATTGGTCCTGGGCAGTTTGAGGACTACGACTTTGACTAGCTCCTGCCAAGGGAGGAAAGCTGCAGAATACTAGTCAAAGTGGCCCTATGGGATTGTTGTGGGGTAGGAGGGGAGAGAGAGAGTGTGTGTATAGACAGACAGATATGTCGGGCCAGACCCTATCCCTTGTAAAGGCAGTAGTGGAGAACAGCTTAAAGCCAGCTTAACTGGCCAGTTGGGGAATTGCTCTGGTGTGGAGGTATGACATAATGGGATGCAATCCAGATCAGTGAGGAGCTGTCACCCCCTGCCCTGCAGTCTTGGGGGTCTCCCAATGCTTTGCTGTTGTAGCTTCCCACCTGGGTTGCTCGCAAACAGCCTGCTAGCTGTCCAGTCACACTCTGGCTTCCCAGCCTGGATGATGACACACAGGGTGACCCCAACACCCTTTCCGTCCCAGATTCTCCTGAAAAACATGTTTAGCACTGTCCAACTCTTAGTCCAGATATATTAAATCCATTGCCCCTCTAAGGGAATCAAGGTACTTCAGCTTGCCACCTCAAATGGTATTACCCGAGCAATTCACAACAGTGGATTAGTTTTGATTAAACAATAGAACAAGTTTATTTAAATTCAAAGAGATTTTAAGTGAGTACAAGGCATTAAAGTCAGAAATGGTTGCAAGAAAATGAACGGAAGTTCATTTAAACTAAGTTCTTACCACAGTTTTTCAGGACAATCCCGACCAAATTCTCAGGCCAGGATCTGCTCAACAGCTATTTTTTTTGTTGTTGTCTTAGTAGAAAAGAGCAGGAGAGAGAACTTGGGGTTTTTTTTTGCCCTTTTATTGTTCAATCACTCTTTGAAATGCATTGTCCTGAGAGTGACCTCTAGATAAAGTTCTCTCCAGCTGAGAGCAAGGAGACATGAATGAAGTCTGATGAAGAAGAGGTGTTATGCTGTTTCTTTTCACCTGTGCATGATGAAATGCAGATTATCTTTGTCTTCTTTCTTCATGCTCCTGTTCTTTCAGATTCATTACAGCTTATTTGCAAATTGAGGTAAACACATATCCCTTTGTTTAAGGCAGGTTTACCTAATTGACCAGTTCTACCTAATTGGGGCTACATGAGTTTGAACATGCCTTTAACATCAGACATGGGGGTTTTATAATTTTACACACCATGTTGCTACGTACGTTTCACCATATTGACCATTGAGTTGTTAGTTTTCAAATGATAGCTCACAAGGCATATTTTGTACAAATATCATTACAATAGTGTGTAGGGTGTGAATACAGGGGTATATTCAGTTACCGGGGGAATCTTTCTGGCCGGATGTGATCACCAGCCAGGTGTACAGCCAGCTATACTAGATAGAGTATTATGTCTTAATTGGTTAATTTAACAGTGTTATTAGATCTATGAGAGCTAGTCAAAAATTGGAATTTCTATCTCATGGGGAATGATATTTAAAATGTGTTTTCATCGAAGTGGGATGAATAGTAGAAATATCAATCATTGTTTTCTTGTGGAGTGGAAAGTTCAGAAAAACTATAATACAGCATTATCAAAACATTTCATTTCAGCTTGGTTCAGTATTAATCTATGTCACCTTGAGCTGCTGTGGTGCCTTATGGGAGTTGTAGGTCAGGTGCCACATATCCCCATTCTCCTCTCTGGTCTAGACTGTACATCTTCCATGATGCACCATTGTCATGAGGTACCACAGGTGTGCCCATGGAAAATGTTGATTTTGTGGAAATTGCATTTCCCGTTGAAAACGCATTTTGATGGTGAATTCCCGATCAGCTCTAATATCTATCTATGCATATAGCCCCATCACCATAGACCAGCGGTTCTCAAACTGTGGGTCGCGACCCTGTTTTAATTGGGTTGCTAGAGCTGGTGTTAGACTTATTGAAGCCTGCAAACCCCACCACCCAGGGCTGAAGCCCAAGCGCAAGCCCCACCGCCCAGAGCTGAAACCCGAGCCCTTGAGCTTCAGTCCTTGCTGGAGGGGCTTAGGTTACAGGCCCCCACCTGGGGCTGAAGGCTTTGGGCCCTACCCCTCTCCTGGGGTCAAGTAGCAATTTTTGTTGTCAGAAGGAGGTCGTGGTGCAATGAAGTTTGGGAACCCCTGCCATAGACTCATGGTGATGAATATCTGAGCCCTGCACAAATATCAATGAATTTATCCCACAACACTTCTCTGAGGAAGGGCAGTATTATCACCTGCACTTTATAGGCAGGGGACTGATGCACAGGAGTAGATGACTTGTCTAAGCCACTCAAGATGCCTGTTGAAGACCTAGATTTCCCAAGCCTCCTGCTTTCTCATCTGTCCAAATGCTGCCATTGCCTACTTCTCAAAATGCATCATCACACTGGACTTCTGCCTGGAAATGGAAATAGGAGTAATATTTAGGACTTATTTACACACATTTCTCTTTGCAACACCCTAGGTAGGCAGCCAAGAATTATTATCCCCATTTTACAGATGAGTAAGCTGAGGCACACCAGTGGTGACTGGCCCAAGACAACAGAACAAGCTGGTGGCAATGCTGGGATTAGAACATTAGTGTTCGTAGTTCCTATTCCCAAGATAAAGCCACTAGCCCACACTATTCCTGAAATAGCTAATAGTGCTCCGGAGCTTTCTTTAATTATAACTTTGAAGAAATATAACTGTGACAATGGCCATGTGGAAAAATAAGAATCTTAAAATAATAACTACGAGTGGATATGTGGCACGCTCTGTGTCATACAAAAGATCTCCTTCTCTCTCTTCTGAGTTTGGCAGTATCTGGTAGAACCATGCTCCTAGTAGCTCTCTCTCTCTCTCTTTTTTTTTTTTTTTTTTTTTAATAACCATGACTACGAGAACTTTGATAACGTCAATAAAACAGTAACTTGACACCCTGACAGCAAACCATGTGATTTCAAAGAACAAGCTCAACTGTGGTCAGGCAACAAGCAGTGATATGGTTGGCTGCCGTGAAAGGCCTTACAGAAGACAAGTGTTTGCTGTTCCTTTAAATGTGTAAGTTAAACATTAAATTATATAGTATCATGTTATCTTTGGAGTCAGGTAGGCTGGGTCACCTAGCCATAGATCTCCTGTAGATGTTATTTGCTCCATAAATTTTGTATTATCAGGCTGGCAAACATAGTTTATGTTTCCAGGAAATCGCAGGAAAACAGAAAATTAGAAGGCAGAGCCAAACTATAGACCAGCTAAGGAGTTTTTCTTGAGTAAACAAGGCAAATAATTCCTGGGTTAATGAAGCTGAGCGTAAAAGCCCTATCCCAAACCCATAAGAGCACTACAATTATCTGAAGTGACTCCGGATGTTCTCCTGGGCTTGGCTTATCGTCCTTGAACAGAGACGCATTGGTTTCAGGCTATAGCCCTGACTGATTGGACCACTGTTACACATCAAACTAGTTTTCTGGCCTGTATCAGCAGAATTTCCTGAGCCCACTCTAGCAGCTGAAAAACAGATATTCCTAAACCAGAATATAACCAGTCTCCCCAGCTGCAGTTGGCTGTGCTCTGGCTCGCTTTCTGTGTTATGCAAATTTGACGGGCATTGAGGAGGAGTTTGAATAGGCTCACAGTTTCTAATGGGATTGGGCTCTAATATTGTAAAATTTCAGAGCAGTGTGGGATTTTAACTATGTGCTTTCCATTGACTGTGGTGGGCTTCATGCGGCCTAAACCTCTACATGCTGCTTATGGCCAACTAGTCTTCATGCCATTGTTCCAAATGCTTTTTCATCCAAAGGCCAACCGCTCTGCTGACACAAATAGGTGCAACTCCAAATTTGGCCCCAGGATTCTAGCTTTGTCCTGTTTCCAAGCAATCGCAGCACAGAGCTGGTCAACTTAATTAGAGTTTTATTGTTGAAAAGTGGCTTATTAAATAAAAATAAAATTCAGGGTTTGAAATTTTTCTATTCACATTTTTCTCAGGTTTCAGAGTTGCAGCCGGGTTAGTCTGTATTCGCAAAAAGAAAAGGAGTACTTGTGGCACCTTGGAGACTAACAAATTTATTTGAGCATCAAATTTGTTAGTCTCTAAGGTGCCACAAGTACTCCTTTTTCTTTTTACATTTTTCTCAGAATTTTTCATTTCTCATTTTTCATTGTTTTGGTTTTGCCTCCTTTGTCTTTCATTTTTCATCTTTCCTTTTGGGTTTCCCCCCATCATTTTTGAAAACTGAAATTTTGAGGGGAAATTTCTGTTTTCAAAAACTGACTTTAAAAATATTTCACGAGCGTTTTTTGAAAATATAAAAAACAAGGCAGAACACACACAACTTTAAACTTTTGAAATTGTTAAATTATTTTTTTATTTTTCAACCAGCCTTATTGCTGGCCTTACAAAAGCTGTGCAAAGGTTTGTATGTCTCCATTATTTTTCTTTCCCATCCCTTTGGAAAAACTACAGATTCTGATATCATTGCTGCACTTACAGTTCTCTGAGTCATCGTTTTGAGCAGGTCTAGACCACATAGTGGAAAAAGCACCTGCACCTAGTCTATTACTAACAATGGAGCTATACCAGTGGTGGGAGAGAATTCACCAAAATTTTGAGTGTAGACCCAGTCTAGTTGGGAGGGCTGGCAATGGTTTAACTCTCTCAATGTCAGTGCATTTTGGTCAGTCTGGATTTGCGTTCCATCTTGGATGAATACCCCTACTGGTCCCAAATTTTTTACAGTTCTATTCACTGATCTGCTATTCTGTACTAAAAGGGACTGGTCAAAAAGAGGCACAAATATGGAACAACTGTAAAGCCATACAGTACATGGTCATTTAGTTATGTTGGACCCCCAGGTCTAGGTGGTGAAGAACAGAGTGCAACTCAATATGTGTGCAGCTTTCTACCGGTGATGTAGCTAAGAAAGAAAATTTAGGTGAATCCCAACCTAGGGTGGATGAGCAATGATGTCTCAGTAAATCATTTATATTGTAAATGATTAGAAACAATTAAAACTCCAAATACATTGAATATCACCCCGTACATCCCTTTAACAAGTATTTATTTATTTTTAAAACAACCTTTTAACAAATTTATGTACTTAAAGGGTGTATGTAGCCCAGGCCCCACTCTGGCTACACCCTGCTTCCTACCTGGATGGCTATATAATGTGGATATAGAGAATCTTAAATTGTTACTTTCATGCTTAGCTGTTGCTCCTCTCAAAGACTTCATAGGTGATCACCCATTTAAAAATTGCTTTTGCAGACTCGAGAGGAAGATCAAAGACCATATGAAGTTCAAAGGTTATTGCTGCTTACTATACGATTGCTGAATTTGCAAAGCCTTGTGATAGTTTTTGTTTTCTTTGAACAAGGACTGAAGGTCACAAGAAATTCGGTCACTTTAATTCTGTATGTATAAGAGTTTGCACTAGGCAAGCTGCAAGCGGGTAAAGAGGAAAATTCCATATCTCAAATTTTAGGGCCCATTCAGTTTAAACAACATCCAGCTCCCGGGCAAAAGGAAGCTGCACTAGTGGATGGGCAATTGCTCATTTTTGTCCCGTAGATCTCTCTCCTCACTTGGCAGTGACTTGTCTGCCTTGTGTTGCATTGCAAATTTGTAAACCGGGATTTGTTCCTCTGACCTTTAGTTGAAAAGCCTGTTGTTTGGATTACTTGGATAATATTGTTTGAACAGCAGTCTCAAGAGTTTAACCTATTAAAAATATATAGTGTACATTACTGTAAAATGTTTTACATGTCTGAGCAGCTACTATGCTTGGAAGGAAATTAATTCTCAGAATTTGTCAATGTTCAAACATATTAGTGCAAGTAAACAATCAGTGCAATTTTGTAAACTATGAATTAACAACACAGGCTTCTTCGGACTGATGCACTGGATTCCCTGGGATTAAAAGTCCTGTGTTGTCATTTTGGAAACTACATACATATAAAAAGTACTCACTAGGAATGGCTGGTGTTGAAGTGTTGCCAGCTCTTATAATTTTATTGCATGTCCCATGATATTTGGTATTTTCCTTAAAGCTCCCATTCCGGGAGTCATGTGAATACATAAGAATTTCTGCTTTTATTTAAAAGTTTCTAGCCCTCAGGTTTACAGAGAATAGCTTGAAAATGTGACACCCCCCCCTCCCCCAAAGCTCAAATCCAGAACATGAATAAGAACCCAACATTTATTACTTTAAAAAAAATCTCCTGATCTGGGGGGTGGGGTTCAGTCATGGCTTTTTAACGGTTGGTGATATTGCACAGTAGATATCACTTGTTGACAGGTCCCTGTTGTTAGACTCATTAGTTCTGGAAATGAGCATCTGGAAAAAAACAATAAGGGAAACTGGTGTGACAGAATTGGATATGTCTGCATCAAATTATGAACTCCATTTTGTATTACGCGTGGAAAACCAGCCTGGACATACTCCCAAACAATCTACTTTATGATATTCAAGACAGCTGCCCTGCCCAGGAAAGGTGTTTTGACACCTCATTGAAGGACTGTCCCTGAGAGCCATATGGGACCAGCTACTTGGAATCACTCTCAGCTGCTTGCCTACCCCACCATGGAACAATGTTTTTTCTACACAAGTGGGGAAAACCTGGCCAGGGAGGGGGCTGGATCTCCTATAGTAGTGGAGCAGATTGCATAGAGACAGGGGAACTGTTGTATGCAGGGGAGTGACCATTGCCACATATACAAAGGACTTGACAGAGAAAGGGGGTGGGAGGGACTCTGCGCAGCCGGAAATGCTGACAGACTTAGACTCACAGGAGGTGGGAGCAGTATTGTTGTAGCTGTGTTGGTCCCAGCAGGTGGGAGGTCAGACATGGGGAAGGTGGGTCTCAGGACTCTGGTGGTGGTTGTTTTCAAAGATTTCTAACCTTTGAGTGCTTTAGAGGTGGTGTCTGTGGTAAAGAAACTTCTTTGCTAAGCCTGGGTTCCTTGCTTTCCTGCCAGGTTGTCTCGGAGGTCTCAGATGCTATATTTGGGGTCCAGGATGGCTGGGTGGTGGTGCCCAGGCCCCAGAGAATGGTGTAAGACAAGAGTTTGGAGCCCTATAAACCCAGAGCTAGAAGTGATACTAGACTCTACCCAGACCCAGCTGGAAGCACGAGGGACCCAGCAAACGGGTCCACTCACAACAGACTGATGACTGTACAGTGTGGGACTGGGCCAGGATGTAACAACCAGTAACGTGACACAAATCTTCTCTGTACAGTTCAGGGTTCGCTCTAAATTTTGGTTCCTCAACTTCATGGTTAAAATAGGCAAGCTCCATTTCATTTTGAATACACTGATTGCACGTTAAGTTGCTATGCATTACTTAATTAAAATTGTTTCATACATAAATGATTTTCAAAGTATTTTAAATACAGTGAAACCTCAGAGTTGTGAACACCTTGGGAATGGAGGTTGTTCAGAACTCTGAACAAAACGTTATGGTGGTTCTTTCAAAAGTTTACAACTGAACATTGCCTTAATACAGTTTTGAAACTTTACTATGCAGAAGAAAAATGTTGCATTTAATCATCTTAATTTAAATGAAACAAGCACAGAAACAATTTCCTTACCTTGTCAAACCTTTTTTTAAACTTTCCCTTTATATTTTTAGTAGTTTATGTTTAGTAGTACTGTTGTGTATTTGCTTTTTTATTCTTCTTCTTTTTTGTCTCTGCTGCTGCCTAATTGCATATCTCTGATTCCAAATAAGGTGTGTGGATGACCAATCTGTTTATAACTCTGAGGTTCTACCGTATGAATTTCTAGCACTGATGATATTGTTCATTTAGTGTGTTGCAGCTTTTGGCTACTTATGAAAATAACATGTGAGGAACTGGTCTGCATATTTCATAGACATATATACTACAGCTGCTGAGAAAATGTTTTATTTTCCAGAACTTTTTTTTGACAAAAACTTTTTATTTTTTTTAAACCTGTCAATATTTAATTGAAAAAATATTTTGGATGAAAGTGAAAATTTCCTTGGAAAGCAGAAACTTGCCTCAAAAAAAAAAAGTTTTTTTTTTTTTGTTTTTTTTTTTTAAATTCAAAACTCAGTTTTCCCAGGAAAGGCAGTTTTGATGGAAAGTTTTTGACCAGCCCTAGCCCACAGCAAAGAGCAATTTTAACAGCTATAGAGCCCAATAGCTTCCCATTCTTGGGCCCACAAAAAATGGCAGGCACGTTTAATTGCCTGCTAATAGCACTTAGCTGTTCAATGCTTGGCTTCATCACTGAAAAGTACTTAGATGTCTATGTGCTATAAAATACACACAAAAAAGGAGTTGAGACCTTTTGAGAACTGGACCATGTTGCTAAATCAAACCCACTTTAAGAAACATACGAAGTTGTTAACACTATAGAAGAGGGAAGTGGTTGAATTAGAAGGAGCTATTTGCCACAGGTTTCTTAACTTGGTGCTTTATCCTTCTACTTTTGTTAAGGAGATATTTGCACAACTTTATTTTCTATGATTTAGTTTCATTTCCCCTTAATTTATACTGATCCTGAAATGGCCTTTTTTTGTGCTCAGACTCACTCTGTGCATATGAGTAACATTAACGTGAGTAAAAAGAAAAGGAGTACTTGTGGCACCTTAGAGACTAACAAATTTATTTGAGCATAAGCTTTCGTGAATGTGACTCTCTGGCACTGGTGGGAACATTGAGCCCTCCAGTTACATCACTATACAGCACTGTAACACAGTAAACAGCAGTATATGTATTTAGTTGGGAAACCTTAAGAGTGTTTAGCTGCTGCTTCCTTCCTTTTCATGTTAATGGGACACTTGCTTCTTAGGTTGAAAACTTTATCCTTCCAGTTCAAGTATCTATTTAAAAGTCAGTCACACCACAAACCTTTGAGATGTGCTATGAACCTGAAAGGTGCATTGCCTACAAGGGAATCCTGCAAATAACTCTGACAGTAGCACTAGAATTAGAGCTCCGTATGATTCCCTGGTGCGTCTTTTTCTTCTAAATTGCTTACAATCTTTATTTTTTATTGTTGCATAGCTGAGGCTGCTTTTGTCTGAGGCACTCAAAGTATTCTATAAATTTTAATGGTAAGTACAACCCTGTAAAGTAAGCAAGTATTAATATTCCCATTTTACAGAGAAGAAAAGTACAGAACAGAGAAGTTAAGTGAATTGTGACAGATTTCCTATTACCCTGTGCTTTAACCACTGCAGAAAGTTTCCTTTTCCTTCATAATTTTGTAAAATTCTTTTTCCTTTGATGCTTGCTTATTTACCTACAATCGTGCCCCTGGAAGGCAGAAGTCTTGGTCGTGTGTGTGATGGGTACGCAGACTTCACACTGACCAGGAAGACGTTAATGAGAGGGTGTGGTCCCAATCAGCCCCACCCTGGCCATTACACCTGTGCAAGTTGTCAATCTGGGAGAGAGATAAATGAAGAAAAGCCCAGCTCAGCAGTGGCTGGTAGAAAGAAGGAATAGGTTTCTTGACCTAGTTCTATGAAGGGAAGTCTGGCCTGGGCTAGAGCCTCACCAGAGACTGCTGACCGGAACCACCAGGATCCCTTTTTGATCTGGTGTTCCAGTCCAAAACTGGACACCTGGTCACCCTAGTGAGAACCTTAACAACTGGGCTAAAAGTTATGAGGGAGGCCTCCTCCTCCTCTATCTCCTTCAGCTGTTTTGTATAAGTTCCCCTCTTGGGGCTAGATCTAGTAGGTGAGCTCTGAGCACACCTATGGGATTGGGCACTGCAGGTGAATTAGGTGGAGGAACTCCTATCTTTTCCCCTTGTTTGTGCATCACATTGGGGCTTGGGTATCTGGACGCCTGGTGTGGAGCCACATAAGCATGCTCAAAGGTAGAAACTTGGGAGCCAAGCAAACTTTACAGCACAAATATAGGCAATGAGCAAGTTGAGGCACCTACAGCGTTTATGGGCAGCTGAGCTGCATTTTTGTGAATCCTAGGAGGGTATGTGTGATTCTGGGATTTAGGCACTGAAAGTGACAGGTGCCTAAGTCCTTTTGGGAATCTAGCCCTAAGTGTTTTGTTTGTTTTTTAAATCCTAATGTAATGTATGTCTTCGTACAGCACTATGTAGCTACCTTAGTAGCTGGAGAGGGAAACAAAGTCAGGTGAAAGGTACTGCTTTGTCAGATCTGCAACCCTTGGCTCTAGATAAGAACTTCCTCCAAGTTTAGTGACACTTGGGTAAAGGGTTTTGTCGGCATGTTAAAGAGATTTTACATTTTGTGTTCTCCGTTATCTGTGTGAACTCCTCTTTGAAAATCGAAGTCACACCTCTCTCTCTCTCTCTCTCTCTCTCTCTCTCTCTCTCTGTATGTGCAGAAGTTGGCCTGTTTCCATTTATTTCTGTGGTGTCTAGTTCCCTGTGTTTCTGAAGAAGTTTAAGCCAATACAGCTTCTTTTGTTCACTTTCTAATTAATGTGCTAGTAATGATGACAGGAAGGCTGATGGATGCAAAACTAGCAATGGAGCACAAGACAATATCAAATCACATTGACTATCAATGGGGGCTGGCTGCCTATCTCCTTCGAAATGCCTAGCCCTATTGAACAGATTCTACATACAGAGAAGATTATTTTTATTAATTTTTTGACAATGTAGTTGATTTAGACAAACACTATATGAATATTTAGACTCTAGAGCGCATTTCACACTAGTTTATAATAGCCCAGTTCACTCTTACATATGGTGCAGCTCCCATCATCCCATAAAAATTGTATAGAAGGTAAAATCGGGATGTAAATCATTGCCATGTGTTGTTTTTGCAATACCCAAAATCGATGTGAAACCTTTACAGAAAGGTTCATTGGCTTTGGATCCGGGCCTAGCCACTATGGGGTTGCTTATGTGAGCAGCATGCATTGGTATTTAGACACGAGACAATGCATAACAAACAGAAATGAGGGGATAGAATGAGGAAGGTTGAGGTTTACAGCGACACAGCAACACAATCAAATGGCCATTCAGTTCTAGGCATTCTATACCTTGCTGGTACATATCTGTGGTGGTTAGATGTTGCTTGTAATTATTAGAATTGGGAGCACTGCCTGTTGGGAGACTGAAAGGACAGGAAGCAGGAAGGAGGGGGGAGGAGTTGAGAAGCTAGGAGAAAGCTACAGAGGGTGCAGCAGCAGCTTGGTAAAAGGGCTTCCACTTCAAAAATAAAGTCCTGTTGAAGCTTGTTAGTACTTTGCCTAGTTGATACAACATTTTGGCGATGAGGATGGATCTTCTGCCTCTGAACCCACCTGCGCCCTTTCTGCAAAGCCCAGGTGAGCCTCCAATTGCTTTTGCTATCTGGATCTATATGTTTGAGACTTATCTGCTTGCAATCAGTGCTACAGAGATTTCTGAAGTAAGAAAGCGTGCTCTGCTAAACCACTGCAGAAGGGCAGCGTATATTTTACACTTTTCCCCTTGCAGATGATACATATGAGACTGCACTCACTGCATTAAAGAATTTTTTTGTGCCAAAAGTGAATGTAGTAGCTAATTGCTACAGATTTCGCCAGCGTGAGCAGAAATCAGGGGAAACTATAATGCAGTATATTGCTTCCCTGAGGAGTCTGATTATAATTTGTGACTTTGGGAATATAGCAGATGAGATGATTAGAGACCAGCTCATTGAGAAAACAACCATGCTTCATGTAAGAGAACACTTACTTCTAGAACCACAACTTACACTAGAAAAAGCAATAACCATTGATATTCAGATTGAGTCAGCTACAGCTGAAGCCAAAATAATGAGCATGGATACAGGAGGCACAGTCTAGGCTGTGACTGCTTTGCAGAAAAGTTCACTACCACTGCAGACACACAATTGCAAGAGGAAAACTAATGAACAACCACCGAATCAGCAAATTCAAAAAATAGTAAAAGCATGTTTTTACTGTGGATCCCCATAATACCTTGCAAGCTACACAGGATGTCCAGCAAAAGAAGCTCAGTGCAATCATTGCAAAAAGATTGGACATTTTGCTAAAGTATGTCGCAGTAGCCAGTTCAATCAACAGGTGCATGCAGTTACAATACCAGATGTTACTGTGTTGAGTGTGGACAAATCACTACTGCACATATTCCAGAACAGATAAAGTGCACTGTAAACATTTCTGCCATACCCTCAGGCAAACCACATTCTATTCAGCTAATGTTGGACACTGGCTCAGCAGTATCTATACTACCTGATTACATCTATCTGCATTACTTTAAAGATGTGCATGGCTGCCTGCCAGTAATAATTACTTTTGGTGATTATTGTGTAACTGCAGAGTTCTACATTGTCCACAAAGGCACTCCTATCCTTGGCAGAGATTTATTGGCTGCTTTAAATCTCAGGGTAATTAATGGACGAATTGATCTTCCTCAGTAAAGCACTCTTGCGGTACACACACCAGTTTCAGCTGGGACCCAACACCAGGTTAAGGAGAAACTTGGCTGTGCTTATGGGTTTCTGCATAAAGTTAAAATGCGGAATAATGTGATGCCTATATGACAGAAGTTAGGGCGCTTACCATTTTCAAGTCAGGGAAGCTGTTTCAGAGGAACTTAGAAAACTTGTTCAAAAAGACATTATTGAAGAGAGAGACTCCTCAGAATGGGTTTCACCTATAGTGGTGATGCAAAAGAAGGGTGGAGGCATTCGCCTTTGTGTGGATTTAAGGGAGCCAAATAAATCTATTGTGATTGACAGCCATCCTCTTCCTCACATAGAAGAAGTATTTGCAGAACTCTGTGAAGCAAATATGTTTTCTACTCTTGATCTGTGGAGCACATATCACCAGGTTATGTTGCATGAAGATAGCAGAGACCTCACAGCATTTATTATACATGAGGAACTATTTCATTTTAAACATTTTCAATACAGTCTCGCATCTGCTCCAAGTGCCTTTCAAAAAATGATGTAATTGATTCTGAAGAGTCAACATGGAGTTCAGTGCTATCTGGATGATATTATCGTGTTTGGAAATGCTTCTGAGGAGCGTGACAATAACCTGCAGTCTGTACTAAACTAAATCAGCGCAGCAGGCCTCCAGATCAGTAGGTCCAAATTCAAATTTAGACAAACTGAACTCTCCTTTCTGGGGCACACAGTTTCACAGGTTGGACTAAAACCTAATCCAGATCATATCCTGGCAATTTCAAATGCTCCTCCTCCAACAGATTTGCAAACCTTACGTTACTTCTTGGGTCTTACCTCCTGGTATGCAAAATTCATTCCCAATTATGCTTCTGTCATTGAACTGTTACAGGAATTGCTACGGAGAAGTTCAATCTTAGTGTGGACAACGGATGCACAAGCTAGTTTCAAAACAGTGAAAGACTTGATTGTACTTAGTCCAGTACTTGCACTATTCAGTCCTGCATTGCCCACAGTTGTAACTACTGATGCTTCTGGTTATAGACTTGGGGCTGTTCTCACATAACTGCATGAGGACAACACAGAGAGGACTGTTGCATTTTCTTCAAGGATACTAAGTAATGCTGAGAGGAAAATATTCTAGAGTAGAAAAAGAAGCACTTGCTTGTGTCTGGGCTACTGAAAAATGGAAAACTTACCTGTGGGGCTGCACATTCAAGTTGCGCACAGATCACAGCCCTTTGACGACGTTGCTCACCACAAAAGGACTGGGTAGAGCAGGATACCATATTGCTTGATGGTCTGCAAGACTACTCTTTCAATTATGAACTGGAATATAAGCCTGGAAACCAAAATGTGGTCACTGATTGCCTTTCTCGCCTGCCTTTGCCTTCACCAGATGGTCCACCAGAGGATGAGGATGTAGTGGTTGCACTTATTACAAGCACTTTCACTGCAGTTACAAGAGAACAATTTCAAGCCGCTTGTTCAGCGTGTCCAATACAAAGAGATGGCCCAGTCACCCTAAAAACCTTGACCCAGTTTTGCTGCCTTATTTTAGAGTTCGGGATGAAGTTTCTTTGTTTGATGGCTGTGTGCTACGAGCTACACACTGGCTCCTTGTGCCAGAAGAATTACAGTCAAAACTCATACACCTGGCACACAATACTCATCAAGGAATTGTCCGAACCAAACAACGACTATACGATCTGTATTGGTGGGCAGGGATGGACTCTCAAACTGAAGCATTCATAAAATCCTGTGTCACTTGCCAAATACATAAGACGACAGTGATATGTACCCCTCCATTACAGTCTGTTCCTCTTCCTGAATCTGCATGGGAAAAAGTGGAGATTGACATTGTAGGACCCTTTGATACTGCTCCAATTGACTACCATTATGCCATCACTTTAATAAACTATTTCAGTAAATGGCCTGAGGTAGCGTTTACATCGCAAATCTCTTCTGCTACAGTAATTAAAAAAAGAAAAGGAGTACTTGTGGCACCTTAGAGACTAACAAATTTATTTGAGCGTAAGCTTTCATGAGCTACAGCTCACTTCATCGGATGCATTCAGTGGAAAATACAGTGGGGAGATTTTTACGCGCGCGCGCGCACACACACACACACAACATGAAACAATGGGTATTACCATACACACTGTAAAGAGAGTGATCACTTAAGATGAGGTTTCAGAGTAGCAGCCTTGTTAGTCTGTATTGGCAAAAAAGAAAAGGAGTAATTGTGGCACCTTAGAGACTAACGAATTTATTTGAGCATAAGCTTTCGTGAGTTTGCATCTGATGAAGTGAGCTGTAGCTCACGAAAGCTTATGCTCAAATAAATTTGTTAGTCTCTAAGGTGCCACAATTACTCCTTTTCTTTTTCACTTAAGATGAGCTATTACCAGCAGGTAAGGAGGGTGGGGGGAAGGAAGAAAATCTTTTGTGGTGATAATCAAGGTGAGCCATTTCCAGCAGTTGACAAGAACGTCTGAGGAACAGTGGGGCCTGGGGTGGGGGGGAGAAATAACATGGGGAAAGAGTTTTACTTTGTGTAATGACCCGTCCACTCCCAGTTTCTATTCAAGCCTAGATTAATTGTATCCAGTTTGCAAATTAATTCAAATTCCGCAGTCTTTCGTTGGAGTCTGTTTTTGAAGTTTTTTTGTTGAAGAATAGCCACTCTCAGGTCTGTAATCCAGTGACCAGAGAGGCTGAAGTGTTCTCTGACTGGTTTTTGAATTTTATAATTTTTGATGTCTGATTTGTGTCCATTTATTCTTTTACGTAGAGACTGTCCAGTTTGACCAATGTACATGGCAGAGGGGCATTGTTGGCACATGATGGCATATATCACATTGGTAGATGCTTAAGTTCCTCTCTCCAGTTTTTAGCAGGGAAAGTAACCCCAAAGAACTGGTTTCAGATAATGCTAGTCAATTTACTTCCCTGGAGTTTGAAACTTTTCTAGCACAGGGGAACATTTTACACAGAAGGTCATCCCTATATTACCCTCAAGCCAATGGGGAAATCGAATGGTTTAACAGAAGTTTGAAAGAGAGTTTACAAACTGCTAAACTAGAAGGGTGATTGTGGATACCCTTCACTACTGATTTCTTGCAAGCATACCGGGCTACACGAGTTGCCACAATGCAAAGATCACCCTCAGAGTTACTGCATGGGAAACAGATGAATACTAAACTGAACATTGCTGGATTGTTAAAGGCATGACCTGATGCCCCAAACAAGGATGATGTGAGGAAAAACAGTTGAACAGAACCAAGCAAAGTCTAAGGCTTTCACAGACAAGCGGCGGGATGCTAAGGAACCGAAGTTTGAGTGTGGTTCCTTCGTTAGAATACGAAAACCTGGAATTTTACACAAAGGGGACCATAAATTCACAGCTCCTCTTAAAATCATAGAGAAGAAGGGACCTTACACCTATCGACCTTCTGATGGCCGGTATGGAATGCTTCTTATCTTGCACCTGCCTATGCACCAAGAGGAGATTATGCCAACACCCAATCTGCATTGGATGACTTCACCATAGTACCAACATAACAAGACATTGCACTAGAACCAGGACTTGAGAGACGGCCTGTCAGACCCAGATGACCACATATCTAGACTAGAGACTGTTATGTAGTATCTACAGTGTTTTCAGTGTAATATTTCTGCCAACAGTATAGTATCTTGTTTCATATTTGTTCCTGTGGTTAGAACAATAATGTTTGTTTTAATTGGGAGAGTTTCTTAAGAGAGTAGGGAATGTGGTGTTTAGATGTTACTTGTAATTATTAGAATTGGGAGCACTGGCTGTTGGGCATCTGAAAGGACAGGAAGGAGGGGGGAGGAATTGAGAGGTCAGGAGAAAGCTACAGAGGGTGCAGCAGCAGCTTGGTAGAGGGGTTTCCACTTTGAAAATAAAGTCCTGTTGAAGCTGGTTAGTACCTTGCCTGGTTGATACAACAATATCTAATATAATGTAATTGTGACTATTGACTTGCTTCATGTGGGGTAGATGCTGTTTCCCCTAACTATTACTAGGATAGTTTCTCTGTCCTTTCAGACGCCCAGAGCTGAGATATGTCTATATATGATGGTAGTGCCTGTTTTGTGACAGACCTGTCAGCTAGGATGATTCCCTATAATAACCACAGCAAAATGTGTTCTTGTACCATTGCTATGAGAAGCATCTTTAATTCTTCACAAGAAGAATCTCTCTCTCTCCTGATGTGTGTAACTGTTGCTAGGTTATCAGTAAAACTGGCTGTGTGTGAAAACATGGAACTAGTGCCATGAACTTGCACTTGTTCATGGGAAGTGCTGATGCAATGCTTTGCACAGATGTGCCAGGCAGGTGGCCAGATTTCACTTCAACTGTTGCAAAAGCTTACAAGTGGGATTTCCTAGGTGAGAAGTTGGCCGCTGAAGTGGCCTGTGTGCTATGGCACGACTCCCGCGTCTGTTTCTGTATTTGAAGTGGTCCTGCCGTATTCATGAAGTGGACTCTGTCCCAGGAATATGTTTATCTAAGGATGCTGCCAGCACTGTAAAAACACCTGAGTGTTCATAAATCTCATATGTTTTCAACAGAATCTGGGGATTTGAAAACCTTCATGCTACTTTGTTTGCAATCAGTCCCGCTTTGATCCAAATATAAGAAACTACAAACATTAGAGTCAACTATGTATGCTCTATCATAGCTGAGTGGCTCATCGTTATCTCCACACTAATATGCATTCACTGTATTCAAGGGAATCTTGCAGGGTGACTAACATTAGGCACCTATGTCTGAATATTTTAGCCTTAGGGTATGTCAACAGTACTGCGGCACAGCTGTAGTGCCATAGTGCAGAAGCTTCCTACATTGACGGAGGATTTTTCTGTTGATGTAGTTGATCCACCTCTCTGTGAGACAGTAGCTAGGTCGATGGAAGAATTCTGCATCTATACAGTGGGTTAGGTCGACCTCGCTGCATCGCTCAGGGCTGTGAACATTTTTTCCCAGCCTTGAGTGAGGTAGCTATCGTGATGGGTTGGACCCCCCCTTCTGGGATGCCACCTGATGTACTGGGATTTCACTTAAGCCTCTCCTGCTCCACCAGCCTGGTTTCCTACTCCCTGCTGGGCTGAATTAGGCTCCCTGGCCTCTTGCAGCATATACACACACATAGGGCCACACGCATCTGCAGCCAAAGACTGAAGTCAGCTCTGTGTGAGAAGACTCCCCCAGCACTCAGATGCCCACCCTTTTTGGGAGACAAACCCAAAATAATACGGTCTTGCACTGTATAGAAAAATCTGCACAGCGCAAGCTCATAAAAATCTGCTCTCTCCCTCAATGTGAAGAGAGATGTGCATGACTCCTCCCCCCCCACTGTTAGAAATTGCATAAACTGGGTTGAATAATAAACAAAACAAGTTTATTAACTACAAAAGATAGATTTTAAGTGGTTAAAGGAATAGCAAACAAAGCAGATTACCTTAGTAAATAAAGCCGCAAACTGAGCTTGACACATTAGATAGGTCGGATACAAGTTAGCAAATTCTCACCCTGAGCGATAAACAGGCTGGCAGATTCTTAAGGCACAAGTTGCCTTGGCTTTCCCAGGTTTTCTTGCACAGGCTAAAAATCCTTCCAGCCTGGGACCATCACTTCCCATAGTTCAGTCTTTTTTCCTCAGGTGATTTCAGGTGTGTTGTTGTAGGGAGAGTGATGCCCCTTCTTGTTGTTGTTGTCCCTCTTTTACATCTTCCCCCCACTTGCTGGAACTTTTTTGCTGTGACTTGGGTCAAACAGTTCCCATTGTGTGGAGCTATCTCTGAGAGGTGTCTATTGCACACAATTCCTGGGGTAATCCTTAAGCTTGTGTGCATTTCTTCAATAAGCCACTAACATTGTTTGGTCTCATCTAACGTAGCACATTTGAAATACAGAGACATGGTCAATATTCCTAGCTTTAGATACAAAACAAAAAATACAAATTGGGTAAACACATTCAGTAAATTATAACCTTTCCAATGATACCTTACAAGACCCATCTTGCATAAAGTATATCTTCGTTATACCATATTCATATCATAACCGTATTTCAGCTATGTCAATCTAATTTTTAAATGTAGACCAGGCCTAAGCATTTAAATATGGGCCCCCAAAATCTAAGGCAATTTTTAAAACTTTGCCCAAAGTCGCACAAGATTTCTATGGCAACACTAGAAATAAAAGTTAAGTCTCTTGATTTCAGTGGGTTATCCTCGAGACCATCAGCTCCCAGCAAGAGCATGTTCTGCTGGCTGAGCCATGGAACAATATTGGTATCCACACTCTAAGGGCTGGATGTTGTGGGGGACTGGATGCCAGCCAGATGAGAGGTTTGGAGAACAATCACACTAAAAGTTAAAGAAAGTGTGAGTTTCTAATGTGCTCTGTGAAATGACAGGCAAGGAGAGGAAAATGTGCCAGGAATGCTTAGAATTTTTGCCTCCACTGGAAATCCTAACAAAGGCAAAAATTGCTTGCCCTTAACATTACATTTGGAGAGCATCTCCTTCAGAACACGGGTTTGTGGGTTCTTTGCAAAATTTATTATGATTGTTGGTTTTTGTGCTTTTCCTGATCCTGCATCTGGAGATACTTATCTTTTGTATTGTAAACTGCTGAATCACTCTAAAAAAGCTACTTCTGAAAACAGGAACTTGAGGTGTTTTTCAAATTAATTGCTAAAAAGCTTATATTCTCCATCTGCTTCCACAGTTCAACTCCCTCCAGCCAAAAAAAACTTGCTAGCTACCTTGAGTTTATAAAATGGATATGTACATGAAGGAAGCAAAGCAATTTTGACAGAACATGGCTCAAGTATTTGGATTATTTAAGGTCTGGGGAGTAAGGATAAAATTTCCAAAAGTGCCTAAGTGACTTTGAAGCCTACATCTCATTTTTAGAAGTGACTGACATTTGGGCACCTAAGTGCCATTGACTTTATTCCTAAGGCCCGGTCCTTAAAGCAGTTTCAGCTTCTAACTTTTATTGAAATCAATAGAAATTAGGTATCTTTGTCTTTTGATGATCTGGGTCTTGATTTCAATGGGTGTTAGGTGCCTGGATGCTTTTGAAAATGGCACTAAGTGCCTATATACCTCTAAAAACCTGGCCCCTAATACCTTCGTCACTTTTGAAAATGGGACTAAGGCCTGGTCTATATTTAAGTTAGGTATTCATAGCTACAGCTCCTTCACTGTCATAGCTATGCTGACCTAACCCATAGTGTAGATGTAGCTATGTCAATGGAAGAATGCTTCTGTCAACCAACCTACTGTTGTTCAGGAAGGTGATGATCCAATGGCTGTGTCTACAGTACAGGGTTTTGCTGGCATAGCTGTGGCAATGTACCTATGCAGGCATAGTCTCCGTAGAGGACACACACCCTTAGGCCTGGTCTACATCTAAACATTAGATTGACCAAGCTACATTGCTCAGGGATTTGGAAAATGTTGTGCCCTGTATGTTGTTGTTAGGTCAACCTAATCCTCACTGCAGATGCAGCTAGGTCGACAGAAGAGATGAATTAACTAGTTTGACAAGAAAAACCCCTTCCATTGATGTAGGAAGCATCAGTGCTACAGTGGCACAGCTGTAGCACCATAGCTGTGCCTCTGTAACCGCTGTAGCATAGATGTCCCCTTCGGCTTGTAAGTAACTTAGACTTTTGAAAATCTTACCCTTGAACTCATTAGCACCTTGAAGACCCTGAAGGAATCGGTTTAAAAAAATCCTTCCCCATTGTTTTATGCTGCACTTTAGAATTCTTTCTCTACGCTTGTTGGAATTCTGCACATTTCAATCTTTTCATTTTCAACTTTGATTTTAGATGTGGGGGGTGAGGAGGAGGGATTCAAAAGGATTTCAATTAAATTTTCATAGAGATTTCTTTTCTAAAAAGTTTTTGACCAGCTGCAGAGCTGGTTGGAACATTTCAATTTTCAAAAATAATTGATAAAATTTTGAAAAACTACTAATGAATTTCAAAAAGTTTGCCATGTTTTCAGCTATAAGAAATATTATAGGGGCAGCCCACCTTCAAATTCATTTCTAGCAGGCTAGTTAGTTCAGACAATTCCTGACGATAGGATTAGCATTAAACTAAACTTTTTTTAAAATTGCAGATCTTCAGTGGGTCTTCCTTTCTAGTATTAGCACTGAATAATGTCAGTTATATTTGGTATTGAAGGAAGTACTTCTTCACACAATGCACAATCAATCTGTGGAAGTCAGTGCCTTGGGAAGTTGTGAAGGCCAAAAAGTGTAACTGTGTTCATGGAGGATAGGTGCATCAAACAAGATGGTCAGGGACACAACCTTGTGCTCTCTAAAACTCCAACTGTCAGAAGCTGGGCGTGGACAAGAGGAGATGGATCACTTGAAATTGCCCTGTTTTGTTCATTCCCTCTAAGGCCTCTGGCATTGGCCACTGTCTGAAGACAGGATACTGGGCTAGATGGACTATTGTTCTTATGTTCTTTTCTTTTGACTTATTTATATAGCTTATCTAATAAACTGTTCTCTGTCTACACAATATTTATCTGTGTTTTGATAGCAACCCCCTTGAATTTGCCTTGAAAGGCTCCAGCTGGTTGTGGGCCAGAGGAGAGAAGAGGAAAAGGGAGAGATGCTAAATAATACTTTCCTTGATTTACAAGAGGGTGGGGGGGGGAGTATTTCAAAGCAGATTTAACCTTCTGTGTCACTCTGGAAGAGGTCTGTTGTGTTCACTCTGTAGACAAAGTATTAAAATCCCACTTACTTATTTATTTTTTTTAAAAGTGTGTCAGTACAAAGGAGTTGGAATCTGGCCAAAGCTGGGAATTGCCCCAGTGCATACTGGCTCAACGACCCTCTTCCCACACGCACAGACACACCCCTTGGAATAGGGGGCGTGTCAGGAGGTGAAGAGGGGGTCCACCAATTTTCAGCTGGTGTAGTCATCCCTTAGGGGGAACAAACTAAGCTGTCACAAGCGACAGCAGGTGGAGCTGCAACCAGTGGAGGTCAGTCTGTAGAAACAGGAAGCTATAAACAATTGTCCAATGGCCCCTTTCTCCCTTCTCTTCTCTCCCCCCACATCAAGATCCTGCACTCTTATGCTGTGTGGATTTTGATACAGGAAGGATCTGACCCAAAGTTTTTTAAGACGAGCACTAGTTGGTGGAGCAGCATATACTGCACTATGTATTGATCACTGTTAAAAGGTAAACAGTTACCAATGGCTGTCACTGAGAGACTGCAGCAAATTCCCTATTCCGGGGGTGGTAATATACATAGTATCAAGTTGATAACTTGTGGTAAAGGTGTTGATGAGCAATGCTGGCTTCACTTCACCCACCACTTAAATGTAGCCACCTCTGGGGTGAAACACAATGGCTATTAACACACAGCAGCTGTTGTCAGGTGCTTAAGATAGTAAAATCACACATTGAAACTGCAAGGGAATGCAGGCAGCAGGCCAGAATATAATTACTCAAGATGGAATTTAGCCTTGGCAGTGAAGCCTTGTCTATGCTAGGGAACTTTATGAAAAATCCCCGTGGCTGCTAACATCAGTTGAATTAAATTGATATTAGCAATGCTAACAATGAGAGCCCAGTGCAGACAGAGTTGTAACGCTGTGTTATGAAGGCTGTGTCAGCTAACACTTTTGGAGGTAATCTAATCAATGTGATGCAGAAAACCTATCATCAGCTGAAACTCCATTTACACTAGGGAAGGGATCATTAAGTTGCTAATCCTGGAAGTTTGGGCCAAAGACTGCAATGTAAAACAGAGGCTCAGGCCGCTGCTTTTTTCGGGGTGGGGGAGGAAGGGGAGGGCTATATGGATCTGTAGCAACCAACAGAGGTGAAACCCTCAGTTCTGTGCCTCATTCAAAAATCCCACTTCCAGCAGCACTGTGTCGCCTAATGCTGCTTTTATGTGATTTCTTCCGTTTAGCCCCGAAGGAGGTCAGTGTCATCACCCCCCTTTTACAGATGGGGAAACTGAGCCACAGAAAGATGAAGTGACTTGCTCAGGGTTACCCAGCCGGCCAGTGGCAGAGCCAGGGATAGAACCCAGGTCCTTTGGATCCTGGTTCAGGGCTCTAACAGGTAGGTTACACTTAGGAAGACTCCTGGTGTTTTCACTGCTAGAGAGAGTCTTTCTGTGTTGACATGTCCTTGCAATCTCAAAGACTCCACTGATTAGTAACATTTTTCTTGTTAAAAAGAAAAGGAGTACTTGTGGCACCTTAGAGACTAACAAATTTATTTGAGCATAAGCTTTCGTGAGCTACAGCTCGCTTTAGCTCATAAATTTATTTGAGCATAAGCTTTCATGAGCTAAAGCGAGCTGTAGCTCACGAAAGCTTACACGGCTGCTACTCTGAAACCTGCTCAAATTTGTCAGTCTCTAAGGTGCCACAAGTACTCCTTTTCTTTTTTGCGAATACAGACTAACACGGCTGCTACTCTGAAACCTGGTTTTATCATACACACTGTAAGGAGAGTGATCACTTAAGATGAGCTATTACCAGCAGGAAGGAGGGGGGGAAGGAGGAAAACCTTCTGTGGTGATAATCAAGGTGGGCCATTTCCAGCAGTTAACAAGAACGTCTGAGGAACAGTGAGGGGGTGGGGGGGAAATAACATGGGGAATTAGTTTTACTTTATGTAATGACACATCCAATCCCAGTCTCTATTCAAGCCTAAGTTAATTGTATCCAGTTTGCAAATTAATTCCAATTCAGCAGTCTCTCGTTGGAGTCTGTTTTTGAAGCTTTTTTGTTGAAGGATAGCCACTCTCAGGTCTGTAATCGTGTGACCGGAGAGACTGAAGTGTTCTCCGACTGGTTTTTGAATGTTATAATTCTTGACGTCTGATTTGTGTCCATTTATTCTTTTACGTAGAGACTGTCCAGTTTGACCAATGTACATGGCAGAGGGGCATTGCTGGCACATGATGGCATATATCACATTGGTAGATGTGCAGGTGAACGAGCCTCTGATAGTGTGGCTGATGTGATTAGGCCCTATGATGGTGTCCCCTGAATAGATATGTGGACAGAGTTGGCAACGGGCTTTGTTGCAAGGATAGGTTCCTGGGTTAGTGGTTCTGTTGTGTGGTGTGTGGTTGCTGGTGAGTATTTGCTTCAGATTGGGGGGCTGTCTGTAAGCAAGGACTGGCCTGTCTCCCAAGATCTGTGAGAATGATGGGTCATCCTTCAGGATAGGTTGTAGATTCTTGATGATGCGTTGGAGAGGTTTTAGTTGGGGGCTGAAGGTGATGGCTAGTGGCGTTCTGTTCTTTTCTTTGTTGGGCCTGTCCTGTAGTAGGTGACTTCTGGGTACTTTTCTGGCTCTGTCAATCTGTTTCTTCACTTCAGCAGGTGGGTATTGTAGTTGTAGGAATGCATGATAGAGATCTTGTAGGTGTTTGTCTCTGTCTGAGGGGTTGGAGCAAATGCGATTATATCGTAGAGCTTGGCTGTAGACAATGTATCATGTGATGTGATCTGGATGAAAGCTAGAGGCATGTAGGTAGGAATAGTGGTCAGTAGGTTTCCGATATAGGGTGGTGTTTATGTGACCATCGCTTATTAGCACCATAGTGTGCAGGAAGTGGATCTCTTGTGTGGACTGGTCCAGGCTGAGGTTGATGGTGGGATGGAAATGGTTGAAATCATGGTGGAATTCCTCAAGGGCTTCTTTTCCATGGGTCCAGATGATGAAGATGTCATCAATGTAGCACAAGTAGAGTAGGGGCATTAGGGGACGAGAGCTGAGGAAGCGTTTTTCTAAGTCAGCCATAAAAATGTTGGCATACTGTGGGGCCATGCGGGTACCCATCGCAGTGCCGCTGATTTGTAGGTATACATTGTCCCCAAATGTGAAATAGTTATGGGTGAGGACAAAGTCACAAAGTTCAGCCACCAGGTTAGCCATGACATTATCGGGGATACTGTTCCTGATGGCTTGTAGCCCATCTTTGTGTGGAATGGTTGGTGTAGAGGGCTTCTACATCCATAGTGGCCAGGATGGTGTTTTTAGGAAGATCACCGATGGATTGTAGTTTCCTCAGGAAGTCAGTGGTGTCTTGAAGATAGCTGGGAGTGCTGGTAGCGTAGGGCCTGAGGAGGGAATCTACATAGCCAGACAATCCTGCTGTCAGGGTGTCAATGCCTGAGATGGTGGGGCGTCCAGGATTTCCAGCTTTATGGATCTTGGGTAGCAGATGGAATACCCCAGGTCGGGGTTCCATGGGTGTGTTATCTGCGAATACAGACTAACACGGCTGCTACTCTGAAACCTGTTGTTTTTCTTGTTGCTGAACAGATGAATTTAGCAAAAACAGGAAAGTCTGGGGCTTCCCTGCCTCAACCACAGTGTAGTGTGTCTTGGGGTTTCCAGCCCTGCTGCTACACAGTTGCCTGGTAAGTATCACTATAAAGCCACATTAGAAGTGTGTGTGTGTGTGTGTGTGTGTGTGTGTGTGTGTGTGTGAGACTTGACCCCATCTTCCGCGTGTGAGTGTGCTGTTTAACAGACACGGGATGGGAGGGAGGTGTTTGTACAGTGGCAGTACAAATACTGAGCGGTTGGATGAGTCCTGTATTGTAGCAATACAAATAGCAATAATATGGCTTGGCGCATTCTGGTCTCAGTTCAGAGTTGGCTTAAAGGAGAGTGTAAGCAGCTGTTTATGGGTGCAAATTAGTGTAGTGCACATGCTGAAGGGAGAGTGAGGATGTGGCAGAAGAGACATTTTCCTGTTGGTTGCTAAGATAAAGTATGAGGGTTCTGGTTTATCTCACACCTTCTTACTCTCATTTGTTTTTTTTTCCTGCTATAGTCCCTACCCTTCCTTTCCTGGGGCATATAATTTAAACATGGACACACACCAGGTATATAATTTACTTCCACACCCCTTAATTTTAGGTATTTTACATCAGCTCTGAGTTTGGCTCTCTGTGGCCAGCTTGACTGTGAGTCCATGTGTTATGTGGCCTGCCAGCATCCAGGGTTATTTTATGGGTGACAATGAGCTGTGTTTGGTTGTGTAATAATGTAGTAAGGTTACGCACATATTTGTGGCTCCAGTGGTGGAGGGAGAGGTGAAAGAGACAGAAAATCATTCATGCACGGAAAGAGTAGGTTAGAATAAATCGGGGAGATGTGGTCAAAGAGGTGAGATGCTTCACAGCTGTTTGCTGTTAGAAGGCTACCTTCTGGGATGGGGTTAAGCCAACTGTATTGCCTCAGTTAAGAAGAAAGTCAAGGCTCACAAGCAAGATGAGAACAAGACACCATCCTGGGGGGTGATATTTCAGTGTGTAATGGTTATAGGTTGAGCTGTACTTCAGACTCCTTTTTGTCCCTCGTGAATGCAGTCCTCGGGTGACAGGCCGTGGCTTTAGGGTAACCAGACAGCAAATGTGAAAAATCAGGACGGGGGTGGGGGATAATAGGCACCTATATAAGACAAAGCCCCAAATATCAGGACTGTCCCTATAAAATCCGGACATCTGGTCCCCTACATGGCTTCCTACACTTCCCTCAGGATGGAATCCTGTGGTCCAACCACTCTTGAATTGGATCTCTGGGTGGCAGCATTCCCTGTTTCCCAACCAGGTTAACCCAAGAGGCCCAACTGAGTTTGGCCCCTGAAGGCTTTTACTGCCAGAGACTTGTGACAGCACCTGTGTAAAGTGACTCAGAAACAGCTTCTTCACAGCAAGGCAGGATTTATTCTTGCACCCAAAGGTACGTCTTATGCAGAGCAAAGGGGTAAAACAATAAAGTTCTATATAAACTTCCCCTTACCTCCGAGGTGAAAGTAAGCCAGTACGGTCTGGTCCGGCTTACCAGCAAGAGCCAGTACACCGTGCAGGACCAGAGCAGCTTCCCCAGGCTAGCGCTTTAAAGGGTCTCGGGCTCCCCGCAGTGGCTGGACCCCTGGGCCCTTTAAAGCACCGCCCAAACCCCACTGCCGGAGCCCCTGGGGTAGCGGTGGCAGGGCTCCGGCAGTGATTTAAAGGGCCAGGGTCTCTGGCCTCAGCGGCTGGAGTCCCTGGGCCCTTTAAAGCGTCCCCCAAGCCCCGCTGCTGATGTAGTGTATTAAATTTCTCTCTGTAGGAATGTGCTACTTATGGAGCACCAGGACCCGCAGCTGTAAGTAGTACACCGTAAGTAGCACACTCCTACGGGGAGCAATTTAATACACTACACCATATGCGGCCCACGGGCTGTAGTTTGCCCACCTCTGGTCTACACTAAAATGTCACTCCCACCAATGTTACTCATCCACTACATCGACTTAATAACTCCACCTCTGCGAGAGGTGTAGCACTTAGGTTGATGTAGTTAGGTCAAGGAAGTGTCAGTGCAGACACTGCATTGCTTACCTTGACTGTTGCTGCCTTTCAGAAGCCATCCCACAATGCCTCACAATGACGGTTAAATCCGTGCAAGTGCTCCTGGTGAGGACACACATGCTGTCACAAGGAACATAGTGTGCACATGCAAAAGTGATTTAATTGCTGTGGTGGCTGCATGTTGATGTAACTTAGGTCAACTTAATTTTGTACTGTAGACTTGCCCCAAGTCTTTTCTTGAATTTGGTTGTAAGTTTCCCCTCATCCAAGCTCACCCTCATCTCTGAGCAGACTGGCCTGCTTGCAGCATGACCTCTTTGTGTGCCTTCTTGCCAGCCTGGCTGCTCTTGCTAATGCTCCCTGGGCACCTCCACCCCTCCTTCCCGAGACCAGCTGCTTTAAGGCTTAGGTTCGCCTTTGATCCTAGGCTTTCAGAGGCTTTAGGGAAGAGTAAACCATGCCAACCTAGTGGGAGCCAAGTGTAGGATCTCCCCATTGCTCCTTTAAGGAGCCTTATCTTTGCCATTTTGTCTTTTCCTGTTTGCTTTCTCCTTTAACAGCCTCTTGATTTAAGCCTGCCTGACTGCCAGCCAAATGAAACCTGAGGGATATATGGTATTTATTAAAAAATACTACACTTAATTCCCTCATTCTCCACCCAGGGATCTAGGTTCTGTTAACCTTGGCTCACCTGGCAGAAAGGAGAAGTGAGGGGAGAGAGAGGGAGAGACATGGAGAAATTATTTTTGAAAAAAGGTACATTCATGGCAGGCCAGGAATTACTCCTAGTGTGCTGGGAGTTGTGCAGCATTGCTTGCCAGTTTCTCATACCCACTGGCCATTGTTGGAAGGGATGCCAGAGAGGGCTGCTTGGCGTTGTAGCAGATGTAGTTTTATTCTTTGCTCCTCTCGGTTTATTCTGGCTTATTGCTGGGGAGTCCTCTTCATGTCTCCCTTGGTTTGAATCCATGTTGCTTTGTTTTCCCTTCCACTAGGTATTGATTTTATGACCAGTGGCCATACAGAAGGTTGTCATCTTCATTCCCCGCAAGTGGCTTCTCCTTAAGCTTCTAGTCATAAATTTTGCCATGACTGTGCTTAGCATTAGTCTGGTCACTACAGAATGTGCTGTAGTGGTCTGGCCCTGAGTAGGGGATGGGAAACAGGAACCACAGAGTTCTAACAGGCCCTAACAATGACTCCTGCCCTTGCACTGGACAAGTCACTTTACACTCCTGACTCAGTTTCCCCATCTGTAAAATGGAATTAATAATACTTCCCTACCCCCACAGTGGTGTTGGTTGATTACAAAAATAAGGGGTAAAGAGTAATAGCAGTATCTTGGGTGCCCTGAAGATTGTCGGTGGTGTTAAAGCTGGGCCAGATGTTTGCAATAAACAAGCACTGGTGGTGTGTTATGAGGAAAGAGAATCCAATCATCTGTACATCTCTCCTCAGTGCTCGCTTCCTATTTCTTATTCCCCACCCAGAGTGTCTTACAAATGCACCAAACCCTCCAGCGTTTGAAGGTGTAAATCGGTGACAAATAGGGGAGGGAGAAGGGCAAATAAGGGATTTAAAAACCATCTGCATTGGAAGAACCAAGAGGTGAGAGTGGGTGCGCTGTAAAGCAATGAAGGTTTATGAGAACTGTGGCCAAGGGCAAGACTGTGTGAATGAGCCAGTCTCTGCACTGCTGAGCTGGAAAGTTTGTGTGTGTGTGTGTGTGTGTGTGTGTGTGTGTGTGTGTGTGTGTGTGTGCTGGGTAGCCCTTTGGGGAATAACTGTTAGATATTTTAGTTAAGTAAGAACACATTGCTTGCAGCTGGCAAACTGATTAATGTGCATGTGAAGCAGTCAGCGCTGTTAACTGAACTGAGAGCTCTGGACACTCTCACCACCTAGCTCAAAAACAAGAAACCACATCCGGCTCTATGAGGCCTGTGGATGTTCTGCAATGGGGGAAGAAGCAGAGCAGGCCCAAGGGTTGGCCAGGTTAGTGGATTTCCAGGGCGTACTTTCTTGTGCTTGAATGTAATTAGTAGCAGATGATAAAGGATACAGCACCTAGAGAGTGTGGGTGGATTTGTATCAAGTACTTATCTTTGAAAAGTGTTTTTTTACCTTCAGGGTCATCAGCCCTGCAGTGGAGGAGTGAGCTGTCCAGCATCTGCCTGTTGAGCGGAGGTTGGGACACTTTAAAAGCTTACAGATAATTTTGCTGTGGGACGGCTCATTGCACTCCTCTGACCTAGAAACAGGAATGTGTTAAACTAACATTTAAATGTAAAAGAAATGGGAAGAGTCAGGGAATCAACACAGGGAATCAAAAAAGAAAAAAAGCTGGCAGTTTTAAAAAAGTAAAATGTTTAATAATGTTGGAGCATTCAGGATATGCCCCTTGTAGTCAGATTTAACTGCATGCTCTCATGATTCTTCCCTCACTTCTTCTCCTATTGTTTGTTATATTAATTACCACTTACCCACTTAAATTGGGCATCAAGGTGTTCAGGGCAAGGATCCAAAACTAACAAATAAGCATATCAATTCTACGTTTCCCCTAAACTAATCAGCAGTGAAATAATGTGGCCATTTGAATTGTTCATCTCTGGGCTTCAGAGAAAGAACCGATAGAGATGAACCAGAACATTTCACTGCAGACAGACCTTACTATGTGTCTGAATACATTTGGTTCCTATTTTGAAGGTTTTCTTCACTATCTTAGGGCTAAAAAATTAAGGGGTCAGATTGTTCTCTGGTGTAAGTTATCAGACAGTAGCTGCACTCAAGTGAAGAAAGCCACCTTAATTTGCAGCTGAAGATCTGTGCAAAGTTATGTGATAGTTTAAAAATAATCCAATTACATGACCATTTGTGCAGCTGCATAAGCTTGTAATACACAGAGCCCTGAGGAAGTTCTCTGCTGGTTGTGGTACTTCAGTAGTGGCAGTATTTTCCAGGGAATACTGAAGTAACCTCTCTAGATTGCAGTATGTAGTTTTCTAACAGTCTTTAAGCATGATCACTGCAAAGCAAGACAAACCAGGGAGGCGTTGCTCAATGCCAGCTCATATGTAAGGAGCCTCAACAACCTCCTCATTAGAGGAGGTCTAAACAATTCAGGGAGAGTTTTAGCTTCCATCCCTCTCATCCCAGCTTCTCCTGATGCAAAGCTGGGTAACTCCAAAGAGTGCTGCCCACCAGACCATTACTAGGGTGGGTGTATGAGAAAATGGAGGAGTGTTGGCATCTTATGGCATGACAGAGGTGCTGGTTGGCAGCTAGTCATTGATCACAGGCATTACTCAGGCATGTCAAATTTCAGGAAGTACTATGTTAAGTGAATGTAATGCTCTTTAAAAGTGTATTTATACAACTCTAGAGACCCCCTTCTGACAGAGCAGGTGGCAGCCAGCTTCCTTCATGCTGCCACCACAAAGCTGTCCTGGAAGCATCATGTCATGGTAAGAGGCTACTTCAATCTCCATGGCCCATTTAGTTCTTGGCCTATCTGATGAACTGTTGGTGACAAGTGTATTCTATTTACCTACAATAACTTTTAGGCTTACAGCATGTCTATACTTACCGGGGATTGACACTGTGGCGATCGATGCACGGAAGATCGATTTAGCAGGTCTAGTGAAGGCCCACTAAGTCGACCACAGGTCGATCTCCTGTCGACTTTGGTATTCCACCGAAACAAGATGAGTCAGGGAAGTCAACGGGAGAGTGTTTCCCGTTGACCCAGTGCGGTATAGACACTGCAGTAAGTCGACCTAAGCTACGTCTACTCCAGCTACATTATTCATGTAGTGTAGACAAGGCCTTACTCTATAAAGGTATTTATGTAATAGTCTCCATCACCATTGTATCTAAACACCTCACAAACATTACTGAATTTCTCCTCACAGTACCCCTATGAGGTATGGAATAATTATCTCCATTGTCCAGACTGGGAAACCCAGGCACAGAGCAATCGTGACTTGCCCAAGGTCACATAGGAAGTCCTGTTGCAGAGGTGGGAACTGACCCAGAGTCCGATACCAGTACCTTAGCAACACAAACTTTCTATGTTCAAATATTACATTACTACTTGCATTGTTCTTTAAAGATCTTTTATTATTATTATTATTTTATTATTTTATTATGGTACAATGATAAATGAAGAATGGGATTTAATTCCCAGGGTTTACATAAACATTTTTGCCTCTCCAATGATATTCATCATTGGAAAGGCAGAAAAATCCCTTCCCATTTAGCTGCTAAAGGATCTGAATCTGATGTAAAGAGAACTTTTGACAGTTTCTAAGCAAGTAATTCAGAAAAAAATTCCCTAATAGTTTGTGGGATGGTGCCTTTTCTAGAAACCTTCTGCAACTGGGCTGGACAGATAGGCTTGGTGCCAGAAATAAGATGCCTAGTCACTGACCTAGGAACTCCAGAACTGCTGGGCCAGGTGCAGAACAAGAACTACTTGAAAGTGTTAAACCACATAAACGTGTCTCAGAACATGACTCACACACAGAGGCGGTGCTGAAAGTAGTTGAGAAACTGAGCAGCCATTGTCTCCTCTGTAGGAAACATTTTTTTATCAGGGGTCACTGCAACTTTTTCCTCAGTGTAGGAAGCAGTAAATAAAGAAACTGGCAGGTTTTGCCACACTTCAGTTTAAAAAAAACTATATGGTTTAATAGCTGAGGTACCTTAGAAGTCCGATTTCAGTACCTTGCAGGTTCAGACTTCAATGTGGCGGTCAGCACACTCACTGCTTCTTGAAGCCAGTGGGAGGTAAAGCTGCTCAGTACTTTACATAATCTAGCTGCAGGATTTCCAATGTTTAATGTATGGGCTAAGCAAAAAATTGGCCCAGGAGGTGAGTATGTTTTTCCAATCTGCCATCTCTGACAACTGCCCAAAATGATTGACTGCAGCACATTCAGTACTCCACTTTAGAGATGCATTGATCAGGTTGTTAGTGTATTCAGTTGTTCATCAACATTTTGAAAACAAAAAGACCCACATAAAAAGTTTTGACAAAATTGTTGTTCTTTTCAGCCTCCTCTACTTGTTAATATTGGGTCCTAGTTAGAGAACTGTGGGCCCCAACTTTTTTTTTTTAACTTGTCTTATAAACATGTTAAATTTACATGGGAACAAAGAAATTCATGTAGATAAAGGGGACCTGGTGAATCTTGCAGAACAGAAAGGGAACATTACAAGCGCAGTTCACAGTAGATCTAGTTGATTGATCAGTCAGAAAATATTGCATATGGCCCTCTCCAGTGTATAATGCACTCCTAGCTGGCTGTGATCTGTTGTGGAACTCCTTTGGTAGCTTGACACTTTGTCCTGTTTAGAGCTCAGCATGAACTGGAATTTCCATCCCATGGGAAATTCCACTACTTTTGACATTTTTCATCCCAAATCAGGACTAAAAGTAGAGAAAACAAAAGGTTTTATGGAACAAAAAGTTGTAAAAAGAAATTTTTCAGAAACATCAAAATGTTTTGTTTCAACACCTTTTTTCATTGAAATGAAAATTTGTTACATTCCCAAATCAAAACATTGCAGTTTGGCTCAGTTGGACATTGACCTGCATTTGCCTGAGCTGCCGCATTGCTTCATGGGAGTTGAGTTCAGGAGCCACATGCCCATATTCTCCTCTGTGAGTGAGGCTCCCTGGCCAGACTACATGCACCACAGGCACCAGACTCCTGGGATGGCTCAGCCAGAAGTGAGACAGGAGTGCATTATGAAAGATGTTGTCCTATCAGGGAATCTGGCCAACAGACGAACAGGGTCCCAAGAAACTTGAATTACAACTCCCATAAGGCAATATGGCAACTCGAGGGATGCAGATTAATGTCTAACTGACCTGATACAAACATTTTAAATACAGTTCAACCAACCAAACTCTTTCAACTTGGGAAGCAAAATATTTCCTTTTGATTTTTCCCAGTGGAATTTCAGCAAAATCAAAAATTACTCCCAGAAAATTTTAACTTTATGGAAACCACATAAAAAAAGAGTGAGAGAGAGATCCCAATCAGTTCTAAGCCAAGCATTTGTTCTAGACATTCGGGGTACAGGGCTGGTAATGCAAATGATACTTCGAATGCACAGGCATTGGTTTTGGTCTTAACTGTACCTGAATAACCCTGTGGTATTTGCATACATTTGGTGGTGTGCGTTGCCTTAGCTGGAGCATGAAGGCCTGGTTTACTGTCAGTCCCTTCAATTTAGTCCCTCTAAATTCCCCCAGATGTCCCCTGTGTTCTGTCTGTGTCAGCGGATGGAAGAAATCAGAGCTGTGACAGTTTATGTGACTCCATTAGCTGCATAAACAAGCAGAAACCCACCAGCCGTTAGTACTGTGTATGATAACTCAGCCCAAACATAATCTGATACCCAATAAATAACCAATATAAATACAACTGTCTTCCCCACAAGCTTCATGGTTCAATCCCAGTCAAATACAAGTGGTTTGAATTGAGATCAAGCTTCTAAAAGCTCCAGTCCTGCAGTATATAAGTTGGTACTACCTTACGGTGGGGGTAACTATGTCTTTGGTTTCTGGCAAAGACATTCAACAGTTAAGTACTACTAATGAGAAGCATCAATTTCATCATCATTTTAAGCTTTCTATTAACAACCTCTCTTCTCCTGCACAGATCATCCATTCCCAACACACAGAGGGACCAACTACTTGAACAAAAATGAGCCAAGAAATAAAATTAATATAAACCTTTACTTTGATAAATGTTTACCTTGACCTTGAGGGAAATTATTATTTGCAGTAACGTTAATCTTATCTTCTATTCCGTCTCAAAGTACTAACACATGAAATACAGCCAGCATGGGCGTGGAAGGTGGCAGCCTTCACAATAGTAGATGGGAAAAGAAATCTTGGCAAAGGGAGAACAAAGGCTTTATGGGATCTTCTGTTCCCCAGCCTCCCACCCCAGCAGCAGATATGTATAATACTGTGATGAAAGTGCGCCCAAAGCTTTGGATTTTAACATTTTGCCCATCATATGTTCCTGCAAAGAATGAAAGGCTGATTCAGCGTTGCCGGTGTTTCAATCTGCTGAATTGGGATAAAGCAGCCTCCATGGAGCAGCTAGCTCTACTGGTCTGGGTCCTCAGGAGGTGACTACACCCTTGGAAACACCCAGTGACTGAGCTACATGGATCTTTGGACTTAGCTCAGGGTCTAACTCCTGGCTGTTACTATCTTGGATGTCTTCTCACAATTCCTTCCAGTCCTGTCCTACATTTCTGTGGTGAAACCAACCACACTGAGTGTTGGGAAATTCTTTCACAACGTAGAAGACATAAGATAACATTGGTGCATCAGTAACTACCCCTTTTCCCAGTTTACCGGTGAGAGGTAGAGCTTGTCAGAAAATAGCAATTATTTTTCATAGGATTTTTTGGGAGGGAGGAGAATTATTTTCTTTCCTTTTCCCCATTAAAATATTTTAGTTTTTTTGAAAACTAAAAATGTTTTGATTTTCAAAAAACTGTTTTTGGAAAATAAACTTTGGTTTTCAGTAAAAATTTTCAATTTTTGAAAAGTGTTTTTGATCAAAAAATGTTTCTCTTAGGAAAATGTCAAAAAGCAATTTCTCCACATTTTTGTTTTGTTTTTCACAATAAGCCATTTTTCATCTAAATTAGTTTTGGATTAAAATATTTCCACCAAGATCTAGTTAGAGGAGTCCTGCCCCCAGCATGAGGATAAAGTATTTCTCCCATTTGATTGAATTGGCACAGCACTGAATTTCTTTTAGGTGATATCTAATGGCAGACGTGGCCAGTGCAAAGTTTCAGCTCCCAATGTGCCATTATCAGCAAAACAGAATGAATGAAATTGTTTCCATGCTGTTCTGCCTGCAGTAACCTGGGACTGAGGCCAAGAAACTGAGTCCTGGCTGTGAGATTTGATGCAGAGCAGGATTTGCCCTTCTGTGCCACACACACCTCAGATTGTCCCAACATCACTGCCTGCGGGTTTTGCAGGAAGTTATTCTTTCTTTACCTACAAGGTTTTGTATCGTGGTTGTCACCTTTTTAATGTTGTTAAATGAATTTTCCTTCAGTTGAAGGGCGTGTTGTGTGTTAGAGTAACTGGGTCAGTGTGACCATTGCCAGGATAGCTTCAGGTTTTACCTTGTTAACTGAAACAGGGCACGTTCATCCAAAGAGTGAGGCTGGGCTGGATAAAACAAAACCCCAAAACTACCAAACCCAAGAGTTGTGGAGGCTTACAGTAGGTTTATTCCCTCCCCCACGAACCTATTATTTGTCATTGCCACATCCCTCTCCAGAGCTTGGTTCCGGTAAGGGTAGACAGTAGAAATGCCAGAATACCCTGAGAGAGTAGTTCTTACGAGATTTCAGCTCAGTTTGTCAGCCTCAAGTTAAAAATTCAGCTAACCCTAGAAATTGGAGATGGTAGAGGTCTTGTGACATTTAGTACATCCTCTAGGTCCGTCCTGGATTGTTCTTTGCAGTGCATTTTACTGTGCAGTGTCTGGCTCAGTTTTAAATGTAAACTTCAGAGCTTTGCTTACCCAAGCTCAAATTTTGACCCTCTGGCATTTTGCCTGTTTTTTGTTTTTTTTTTTTTAAATAAGATGGGGGAACTCTGAGTCTCAGAGGAAGCTCGGTATCCCACTGGTATGTCTCCTGAGTTGGCTCATGCCTTTGACAACCAGCAAGTCATAAGCTAACGTTGGTGCAGGTGTAAGGGGACCAAGCCATCTTCCAAGTTGCTGGTGAGAGGTAGAGCTAGGTGTGCTGCTGGATTGCCATAAAGTCACGCCAGTACTTTACCTGTGCACCTTCTCTGCACAAGGTGTGTTAACCTTAGATGTCCATTTGTCAATTCAACTCTCCTGATAGCTAGAGATGGGCCAAAACTGGAACATTTTCTTGAAAAGCCTTCACACTCTGGTGGCTCAGAACCCCAAAAATGCCTGTTATGGGATTTTGTTTTGTGAAACCAAACCTTGACCAGTGAGGTTTTGCAAAATCAAATCACAGCTCCTGAACTGAGTCTAAGAGTGAGCAGTTTGGGGTTTAGTGAAGGTGAGTAAGGTGCTTCTTCTCATTCAGCTAACCTTTGTTATGCCAAAAGACCCCCTATTCAGGAGACTGCACAGACATAAGACTTCCAAACCAGTAAATATTTTAAACTTCTGCACTGACTACAGTATGAACTGTAGGACACATTTTATTACTTCCACAAAGTGCCTGGGCGTGTGGTTTAGCGGACTGTTGATGATTTCAAGAGCACTTACTGTTGAACTGTTTTTACAGCCTTAATTTTAGAGACCCATTGGCCATAGCTTTCATATTTCTTTGGAATCACAGGCAGTTCTGTTTTCCCAATGACTCAGTTAATTTGTTTTTGTAAAAGATTTGGAGCATGGTCAAACTTCAAAGTTTGCTTTCCCCACACAAATATGTAAATGATATGGTCGTGTGTTCAAATTCCATTTTCCTTTTAGGTCAAATTGTGCCCTCAGTCCACTCATGAGATTCACATTGAAGGTAATATGAATCTCTTAATGTAATGTTCCATTGCACACAGCCAGTTTGGTTTTCAGTACTATTCACATGTAGCAGCCCTCCCATTACTTCTGCATATGCTTTCAAAGCCTTTCTAATTGTGCAAGATTTGTCCCATCAAACACTCCTCCTTCCATCCCAGCATGTGTCCTAATACTAAAAGCACCAAAAAGACACCTTGCTTTACTGAATAGATAAAAAAAGACACATGACTTTCTTTTCCTCAGTTACTTGATACCAAACCCTCATGAGAACAAGGTTAGCATTAAATCCTATAGGGAAGGTTTTGTTGCAGGAGATTTTTGCTTCTTTAACAGATGTCTGTGCAGTTGGCCCAGCAGCTGTTACAAAGCTGTTTAACCATTCTGAGGGGATAGTTAAGACATGTTTTGTCAGCCCTGTCTGTGGGTTTGTACTGTAGCTTCCTGGATTTACAGCAGAGTGCTAGAGCTAATGCTACAATTTTGGAACAAGCTGAAAGCATCTCTCTGCATATCTCCCAACTTGTTCTCCCACCACAGAACTCTTGTCCTATGCTATTGGGTTCTCATTGATGAAGAAAAAATGTTTTAGTTTCCTAAAAGCACCAGACATCTCAAACAGAGCACATAGAGTTTAGGCAAGTCAGCTAAGAATAAGGTGAGAGAAGCATCACTATTGTATACTGCTTTCCCCCTGATTTTTAATTCTTTTTTGTTTAGTTACAGCTCTTCATATCTGAGTAGTTCTCTTGCTATATTTCACACACCAGTTCTTTAAGTATGAGACTTTTCTTATGCAACAGAAGAGCTCCATGGCTTGGCTTTCTTCAACAGAATTTAGAACTTTTGCACCAAGAAAATGTGCTTCCATTGGTCAGCAGTCATCACAGGAGTGGATATGAAATGCTGAGTGACCAGGAAACTCTGACCTGTTTTGATCTCACTTCCACTGGGCTTACACCAGTGGAACTCTTTTGACATCAATGGAATTATTCCTGATTTGCACCCGAGTAAAGGAGGACAGTAGGCCCATTGCATTTTTCTGCAGACTGAAATTATTCTTTAATTGCTTAGTTTGGTCAATTAGGAATGCTCAGAACAGCTTCAATCCACTTTAATATGCTGGTACTGAGATCTGAAAGGATCTGATTTGTTGGCCTGAATGTGGTTGGTGAATGTGTTTGTGAGACAGCAATGGCTGCTCAACACCTAGAGTTTCCTTTGAACTGGTCTCAGAGTAGCATCAGAATCTTGATATCTTTCTGAGAGCAGACTGCTCCCAGCTGCAGCAAAAAGCACAATGACCTCTGTGGGAGGTGCAGTGCTTGAAAGATGGTGTTAGGCCCTACAAATGTTAGGTGTAGTGTACAACTCATTAATATTGTATTATATAGAGCATTTGGGCAGTTATGTGAACCAAGTTGTATTATGTCTTTCCCACAATGCTGTTCGCTTCCACTCAGGCTCAGATAACACTCATAACACTTTGTAACGCTGAAGTCAGCTTTGGCTCCAGCACATTCAAAGGCAAGATGCATGAAAGGTGTGTCCTGTTACAGATTGGAATGTACCTCCACGGCCCAACTGGTACTTGGAATGCAGTATCCAAAACAAAAAGTAAGCTTGATACAAGAAAAGCAAGACCAAAAGTTGATTGGTCGATTTTAATCTTGGCTGTCATGTAGTATGCTCTTTAACCATACTATAAATAGTTTAAGTGCATATTTTTAGAGCACACCTGTGTAAGGTGAACTGATGCTGCCAGAATTGCTTCCCAGAAGGACTAGTGAAGTATGAACTCTTTACTTTCTCTATTATGCTCCTTTTGTCTTTGAAAATAAAAGTTGGCTAAGCTTGGTTAACTGGTCTCTCAAACATTCTTAATAGCATCCCACAAATGTAGTCAAGCAATTGGCTAGATCTTTAAGGAATAGGGGTGAAGTAATATGGAACTCCATAGAGCTCTGTGTGAACTAGGTTGGGTTAGATCAGAGGCAGAATACCTGTGAAAGACAACTCACTGTGGGAGTGTGATGGGATGGACTAGGCACAAAGGCCCCCTGCCACACCCATCCCAGGGAAGGAGCAGTGGAGAGGTCCTCCAAGCAGGCTAGAGTGGCTGTAGGGGAAGCAGCCAATCAGGGTCCAGGAGGCCATAAAAAAGGAGCTGCAGAGCAGGCAGTACTCAGTTGCCTGGAGCAGGAGAAGAAAGGACTGTAGGGCTGGCTGCCTGGAAGAGCAGCAGGGCCACGGACGGTTTGCTAACAAAGACTGGGGGAGCACTGAGGGAGCTCTGGGCTGATTGCTGGGATTGAGCCTGGGGAGGGCTGCAGCCTGTATGAGGGCTGGATTACTAAAGACCAAAGCCCAGGGAGGGCTAGAGAGACCCCACCAAAGGGGTACTGAGATGTTCCCTGGTGAACCGTATACCCCAGAAGGGGTTTGTGCTGGTTAACATGCAGATGCGGTGACTTGGCCAGAGCACTGTGTCACTGACAAAACTGCCTGAAAATCGCTGAAAGGGGTCACTAGAACTAAAGAACGCAGGCATGCCCAACCAGAATGGGGGCACTTATGAGAGGTGGGTGCCAACCCCATTACGGTGGGGGGGGGGAATCTAGGGGCCTGCTCTGTATGAAGTGTTGGCTATTCCAAAGTGCTTGAGGAGACCTTTGGCCATTCGCCTCTGGTAGTGCAGTGTTCCCAGCACATCCAGATTAGTCTCAATGTTTTTTCCATGCAGGAGTCAAAATGAAGGAGTGGTAACAGTGGCACTGTGTACCACATGTCAACAAACCACAGAAACATATCAGAATTTACATGGCCCGTGATTTATGGAATAATTTTTAACATTTTCATATCTGAGTTGCAAAGGCTTGAGCTCTGCAATGAGCATAAAGGATGAAGTGCAGGTTAGTGTTTTACATAGAAAAGGCTTCCAATTGTTTGAGCAGTAGTGAGATCAGGCTAGTGAACAAAATATTTATCCTCGGAGATAGATGGCCAGATCAACCTGACTTGGAAGCTGTTTGAAATCTGAACCCAGAGCTGGGTGTTGAATGTTGCATCTTGAGCCCATTTCTGCCCTTAAATGGTCACTTTTGGGGCATAAGCAAACCTTGAATGGTTTGGAGGCATGGAATGGATATAGACATTAAAGATCAGAGGTTTATCTGAGCCCTCTCAGCATCTTTGGTCTGTAAAACAAGGCTTGATGTTTTGGGTATTTACTGATTATTTAGGCTGGAACTGGGACTAATGGGGGGTGGGGATAGTAGTTCTTAACAATTTTTCTGGTCAGGACCTGGACAACAGCGGTGTGCCTCCAATGCACAGTTGCCAACTTTCACGTGGTAAATAAGCACCCTGACTTTCACAATAAGCTAAAAATCAAGCTCAGCTCATTTCAAAACAAGGCCAAAGTAAGCCAATCCCTAAGAACCCCACACTATGTGACTAGATCTCCCGGCATGCAGTCTGGGACTGTGGTGGGCCTGCTGTGCACCCCTGACTCTCTCCCCCTCCCTTGCCCCTGCTTGCTGGGAGCCAATAAAAAAAAAAGAGCTACAAGCCAAAAACTAGCCAACGAGCAACTCACAAGCCAATTAAGCAAAAACAAGCCCAATTTCTGTGTTTTTTCCGTGGGTTTGGCATGTCTGCTCTAATGTTTCTCGTTTTTGTGTCTCCATATAGGTTCAATGAAAGGTTAGGTGAGGTCTGGGGAAGGTTTGGATCAGTTTTATCCAAATCATTTCACCCATCCTTTGTGGAACATTTTGGGAGGCATTGTGTACAGAAGACCTGATTATTGTGGTTAAGATCAAAGTTATAGTATCAATTGAGTTTCTGGTACAGTCTGTCATGGACTACATCCTGCTCTTGGTGTGAAAGGATTCAGTGATCTAAAAGGCCTTTTGCATTTCTAACTGATCCTAATTTTTCTTTGGAAGATTCACCCACATCAGGAAGAAGTGTGGCTTATGTTGATGGTCTGTGTTTTTAAAAAACTTTTTGTTTCAAAATTTACCTTCAGTAGGTAATTCCCAGTTTGAGAGAGTTCTGGTCTAGTGGTTGGAGCAGGAATGAGGAATGCCCAAGTTTTAATATGTGACAATTATCATCCCAGTTTTAAGACCAGACACTAACATAAATGTTTAAAATAATAACATGCACGTTGGCCAGTTGGTCGCCTTTATTTAACACGAGAACTCTCAGGGAAAGTACAGACTTGAACTTCAGCTACTAGTATTTCACTCTGGGCTCCACAGTCATTCTACTGGCCCAAGGATCAGCAATCCTAGAGGTAGTGGGTAGTTCAGGAAGGATGTATTTAGCTTCTAGCAGGCAGAGATGAGAGGACATCATTAGTTTTCACTACTTACTCGAACCACCTATTCTCTTGCTGTAGCAGCTATACCATCTCCGAGTAGGGGTGTGTGTGTTGATTGTTGGATTATGGTTAGTCAATTGATAATTAGTTGCACGTCAGTCTTTTCTGATTATATTTGGGATGGAGCATGGCTCAGACATCAAACATTGCTGCAGTCTTTGATGTAAGATTTTCCAAATGGGTCATTGTCTTGGTTGATTGATTTTTTTGGTCTATTTGCCCTGATAAAGTATCCTGTAACTCCACATTATTTTTGCATAATTTTTGCATATTGTGTGGTTCATCGTGGACCGTTCCAAGTTAAAACTATTCAGACTGTAAGCTCCTCGGAGCAGTGACTTGATCTATGTTTCCCAAAAAGTACTTGGCAGTAGGGCTGGCTGGAAAAAAAAATTATAATGGAGAACTGAGTTTTAAAGTAAACGACTTTTTTTTTTTTTTTTTTGGTGTGGAAACTTTTAATTTCCACTATTTTTTTAAAAAAATTTTGTTGTTGGATTTTCTTCATTTTTTTTTTCCATTTTCAGCAAAGGAAAACTTTTTTTAAAAAATTTTTCAGTTTTTTTATTAAAATTTTCCACTGAAAATTGACAACAAACAAATTGATTTTGTTGAGGTTTTTTTTTCCCCAGCCAGCTCTGCCTGGCAGGCTTGCAAGTAACATAAACAGATAAGTAATAACAATGTAGAACTGTTTGCTTCGGATGGATTCAGAGTTACTACTCTTCAGGGACGTACTATTTTCGTCCTTTTTGCTCCTACAACAGATCTGTAAGTGTGCTCTGGGCTCCTGAAGATGCACTTTTTTCTTAATTTGGGATGTTTATTCAAGCTTAGTGTTCTCTTCTGGCTGTATGTACCGTTATCAGATTGGTAATGACTTGTAGAGACTGGAAATGTGAGCTAATGAGTCAGGCAATCTTGGTTGTGTTCCCAGTTCTACCACAGACTGACATGCTGTGCGACTTTGGCCAAGTTGCTGAACCCCTCTGCACCTCAGTATCCATCCCATCAGTATGATCTGGGACAATAATAGATACCTAATTCATGGGGTGTGGTGAAGGAATGTGATAGTTCTCTGGTGGGTTGAAAGCGGAAGCTGAACTCTGCGCAGGCTGCCAATTGAAAGGCTCCCCGAGAGGCTTGTGGGAAAGGTGTGAGTAGCTAGAGAATAGCTCTGGTTGCCGAAGAGCTGCAGCAACCTCAGTAGAAGGTTAGAGGTGGGAGTTCCTGCGATGTACAACTGCAAAAAACAGCCAGAGCTATTGAGAGGAAGGCTTCAGACAGCCCGATAGCGTGTTGCTTTCCTGCCAGATAAGGCTTCCTATGAGGGAGTTGGGATCTAGGATATACCTTCCTCTCATAATGCGACATCCTGTCACACAGGCACCTTCTGTTTGAAATGTGCTTTTGTACTGGTACCGTCTAATAAAGAATTTGGGCAATTGCATCTGAGCAAGTGCTGATACAGATGCAGTCAGAGGCCTAAATTTATCCCTGCACCAGGGCAGAGCCTGGTTCAGGGTGGCACTTGCCTCCCCTAGCCTGGATCTGGTTCAGCCCTTGGCATTGGTTAAAGTAGCTCTGAGAGCGACTCTGACTTGTGCTCTGGCTGCAGCAAGTCATTAGGGCTGAGATATAGGCTCAGTCCCTCTGGCCCCTAGAATGGCTCCTACATCAGGGCCCCTACGGCCAGGGAGGGAGGGGTTGAAAAGCTGTCAGAGGCCCCTTATGTCAGGGGGACTGCCCTAGCTGGGGCGGGGGTGCCAGTGCAGCTGCTCTCTGGCTCAGATGGCAAGAAAGTGAAGGATTCCCCCTAGTGGGTTCATGTTCCCCTGGACACAGAAATGCATGGCATACGTGGCCTACATGGCTGTAGATGGAAGCGGTACTTGTAAAGCCAGGCTCTGGTGCTTCAGACCCCTCCCCCGCTCCATTTCTACCGCACAACAAACTCTCCATTAATCACCTCGTGACACTCCAAGCCAGGACAAGCTTGGTGGGAAGCGGGAGGAGACGGAGTCTGACGCTGCTGGCTGGTTTTTATTTACAAGCTGGACCGTGTGTGAAACATCTCCTTTTTTTTTTTTTCTGTATTTGAAACCTTATCACAGGGAAAGCACATCTGCTTTGACAGCAAAACCCACACTGGGATGGCGGGGGGAGGGTGATGTCCCTAAATCCTGAAACACATAGGAAATGATATGCTGGTTAACTAAATAAATACGGGTGGGATGGACAGGTTCTCAGGACATGGGGAGCTGTAGAAAGCTCTGGGAGTTGCTGTCTGAATACTCATGGTTCTTGCCCTATTGATGGGACTCATCGGCAGTTCAGACCACAGAGCTGCTCTCCCACAGACTTCAGCCTCCAGCTGGGCTGAGGAGAGGGAAGACTGTGTTGCTTTAGAAAACGTGTTCCCTGTAGTGCCATTAGCAAAGTGCTAACCCCCACCTGAGTAGCCTGCCATCCAAGGCTATTCAGAACCAATCTGCAACATGCTCCTTGCTGTATATACTATAGCATGGGATTTCTTATTTTTGGGGACAATAGTACTTGCTTCCCTCAGGGGGATGGTGTCAGAATGAATTTATTAATCTTGGGGAGGCATTCAGCCCAGATCCTCAAAGGAATTTAGGTGCCTAACGTCCACTGATTTCACAGTTGTTGTAGGAATTGGAGAGATATAGAAGTACCTAGGCAGAAACGTGAAACATACCAAAGATGATTAATAAACCCAAAGCTCTCGTCTACAGTACAGAAAACAAATGGGGCTGCCTCTGTATTGTGCAGGGAGAACAGAAACCAGCATGTGAAGAAGCAAATGCATCATAACAGAGAGGAATAGCAAGAGTACTGTTTTAACTGGAGGAGCTGGAAACAGTACAATGTCCTGGGTGGCATTAGACACTAATTTTATCTCATTTTCTTACAGTGCTCAGTACAAAATTCAAGTATCTCCAGAAGAGTAAATGGGAGGAGATGGAGGCCTGAGAATTTACCCTTGTGGGACCAAGGATGCAGAGCACATTTGCAATGGAGCTGAATAATTCACAGTTTGGGAGCTGTAAGGAAAAATGTGACCTCCTTCTGCTCCTGTATTTCTAAACTCCCACTTGTCAATCCTCTAGAACAACTCTTATGCTGGAAACTAGATGAATCAGTTTGGCTCAGGCTATCACTTGGATAACTACAATTTAAAAACCAGATACAGAGGGCAAACAAACATCTGTTGGGGGCCTTATCTACAGAGGGCCTTCGACTTTGGCTTGGCAATTAGCACTCTGTGGTGAATTATAATCCCCACTAATTCACAGAAGTAGTATTTATCACTTCAGACCTGGTAAAGATCCCATATGTTTATTGTTGCCATGAGTTTGTGCCTTCTCCAGCCAAAGAATAACTAGGCTTCCATACTGTGCTTTGAACAAAAGGTTTGACTGGAAACTGACAGTATAATGCCGGAGTGTCATGTGTGTGTTTAGGTTGCATGCTGTGATGGATGATTTCTGAACAACCTGGTATAGACCCCTGTAAGCAGCTAAATTACAACAGAGATGAAAATGTTTCTTCACTTTGGACCTTCTGACATCAGTGGTTTTAATTCTGCTGGCATGCTTGTTCCTATGACTTCATTAACAGCCAAATCCTGATACATCAAAACCAATGTAAGAACTTCTTGTGACTTCAGGGTAATGCTGAATTTGGTTCTCTGGCACCGAATGCTTAGGCCTAGTCTACACTACAAAGTCAGGTCAATGTAAGTCATCTTGCATCAGCCTCTTTGTGCATGTGTCTACACTCAAATTTGTCTCTGGCTGATGCAAGTGCCCCACTACAGAGACACAGTAAAAACACCTGCCCGAACTGCAGAGAGCCATGGTTGACCTACTGAGGTCAATGCAGAGTGAGTGTAGCCATTGTATGACCTGTGTTGATTCCAGCAACCTCCACCAATTGTCCCAGTGGACAGTGACCATCCTGGTTATATTTTTAATCTCCACTGCCTATGGGTCACAGAGACTGGAAACCACACACACCCCATTTAACTCCCCCGTGTGCTTTTGAAATGCCTCTTCCTGATTGCCCAGCTTGGCAAGCACACACAGCAGCTCACCTTTGTTACATGCAGTTGCCTTGCCCAGCTGCCTATGCCAGCTCCACGCGCACAGAGGTACAAGATACAGTCCTGCCTGGAGTAAACAAAAAGTATTGGATTTCCTGGACACAGCTGTGGACCAGCTGTAGAAACATGGACATCTACGACCAGACTGCATAGGGGGTACAGAGAAAGGGGTATGATGGGGATCAGCAGCAGTGCTGTGTGAACGCGAAGGAACTTTACCAGGGATATCACAAGGCCAGGGAGGCCAATGATGGATCTGATGCTGCGCCACAGACCTACTGCTTCTACAAGGAACTGCATGCCATCCGTGGTGGAGACCTCACCAGCAACCCACAGACCACTGTGGATACCTCATGGGATCCCAAGATCCTGGCTGTGAACGGCGAGGAGGAGGAGGATGGGATGGGGGAAACATAGCAGGGGACTCCAGCTATGCTGTGAGCCAGGACCTGTTTGAGGCTCCACCAAAGTCTAGCAAGTCCTACCAAGCGAGCACAGATGAGCCTAATGAAGGGGAAGAGAACTCAGGTAAGTGTATACATACATTTTTTCCTTACAATGTTTAATTTTAAAGATGGTGCCGGGCCTGGCCCCAAGTTAACAAGACAAAGGTATCGACTTTTCATTGTTTTACTCGTATAAGAGACAGAGGTAGAGTTGGCATCTGCTTTTCATTTCCTTGTTGGGTTAGGTGGAGGCAGGGGACATGCAGAGCGCTTTGTCTATGCACGTAGGGATGTCCCTTTTATCTTCCTGAGAGATACTCTAAAATCCTCTTCCGTTAGTTTCTAATGATGGCAGCCTTATTTCTTCTGCCATGTGTGATGAGTTTAGCTGGCAGTAAATAGACTCGCATCATATGAGCTCAGGCAGCTTTGAATGCCAGCAGCAGCTGTGTTCTCTGTGCCTTTGTGACTCTCGGGAGTTGGATCTCGGCTACAATCCCCACAGGCTGTGGAAAACTGCCAATCAATATTCACTGTACTGCTGGGTGCCAAGGACAGGCTGTGCTCAGGCATAGGAGATGAGTGTCAGGGCATGGCTCCACTTGCAGATGTAGCATGCTTTGAGTTAAACCAGCCTTCAGAGAGTGCAGTAGGGAAAGCGCTGCAGTTTGTCCACACTGACAGCTTCAAGCGCACTGGCTTGGCCACATTTACGGCTTTCGGAGCGGTGCATTGTAGGCAGCTATCCCAGCATGCAAGTGACTGCAACATGCTTTTCAAGTGAGGTGGAGTGTGACGGGGAGTGTGTTGTGTATATGTGGGGGGAGAGAGAGTGGGGTTTTGGGGGCTGAGAGCATGTCGGCATGCTCTCTTGTAAGTTCAGACATCAGCAGACCCTCTCCCCCCCCGTCTGTCTCTCTCACACACAACTTTCCACACTAATGGTTTGCTTTGTCTCGGAGCAGATAAGCAGCCGACTGTCAGAAACGGAGCTTTCAAAGGGGATATCCACATTCCTGCAGCGATTCAAAAACAATGACAAGAGTAGCTACTTGACTTTAGGGGATTATGGGATGTTTCCAGAGGCTGATCAGAGCGCAGTAATGCAACACCTCATCCACACTGGTGCCGTGGCGCTCCAGTGGGGACACAGCAAACGTTATTCCATTGCGCTGTAGCCGCAGAGTCAGAGCGCTCTATGTGCCTTGCCAGTGTGGACGGGTAGTGAGCTAGTGCGCCCAAGGCTTCTTTATTGCGCTGTCACTCGCAAGTGTAGCCAAGCCCTCAGTCATGACAGCAAAGCACAGAGGCAAGAGGGTTAGAGGAAAGACAGTTTTCCATAACTGGTGGTCTTCAGGATGTGTTGCTCATGTCCCTTCCATGACCCGCCCTCCTCCCCCACTGTCGGAGTGTCCGGCAAGAAGGAACTGAGGGTGGGGAGAGACGGCGGCACCCCTTATACTGCGCCATGTGGCCACCACTCCAGAGGGCGCCAGAGCCAGTCCCCTACGGATACTGCTGAGGGAAAAACTTCTGGCACCGATGCATGTGGCAAGCACACACACCTAATATGGAATGGACACGAGCAACACATCTTGAAGGACACCAGTTACGGAAAAGGTAACTGTCTTTTTTTTTTTATAGCTTAAGGCCACATAAAATCCATCCTCTCCTCCACCCACCCCGCCTCCCTGACTGGCTGTACTCACCAAGGATGGGACTGGAGAGCAGTGCTATGCAGAGGCACTCCAAAGCTGAAGTGTTGATAAGCATGGCTTATTAAAAGTGTATATGGGAAGAGTTTTGAAACTTATCTTTTCCTTTCTCTTGTGACTGTAAATCCAGTGGCACATCTGTCTGTTTATCAGCAGCTTTTGGCAGGGTAGCCTTGAGAGGTGCCCCCTCCTCGCCAGCAGAACACCTGACCCTGAAGAGGACGAGAAAGAGGAGAATGAGGGAGGACATGATTTGTGAGATCCTGTAAGCCAGTGCTTCATCAGACCATGAACAAAGAGCTTGGAGAGCCACCGTGACCAACAGCATGGAAAAGGAAAGAGAGTACAAGAAAGAGGCCTCGGGAGTTGCAGCAGGAAATGTAGCGAATGTAGTAGGTCTTCTCAGGTAGCAAACTCAAGTGCTGCAGGCCCTGATTGATCTACCAATCCAAAAATCCCAGACCTGCCCATCCTTTGCAGTCCTTGGAGAATTCCATGGTCGCTGCTCCCTGCACCTCCTAATATACCACATGGCATCACAGGGCACATCCTTACCACTTCCACTTCATGCCAGGGACAGTAAGGAAAACCACAGCTTTGCATACACTGATCTGTGAGAACCATGGCAGGTGTGTGTGTGTAGCCACACTGGACTATGCTTGTTTCCTCAACTGGACACACATGTTTACTTCCTTTTATAATTTTAAACTTTCACCCCATTAAGTTAAAAACTTGTGTAATAGGGCCTATGTGACTTTTGGTTTTTGCACATTGATTTTCTGCAGCGTTTCTTTTTTTCCCACTGAAGATGGGTTTTTTGGAGAATTAAATTAACTCTTTTAGTGCAGGTCTTTACTACCTGCTGGATCAGTGGGTAGTGATCAATCTATCGGGGATTGATTTATCACATCTCGTCTAGACGTGATAAATCAATCCCCGAACGCGCTCCCCTTTTGACTCCGGAACTCCAGCTCGCGAGAAGCGGAAGTGGAGTTGATGGGGGAGCAGCAAGTAAGTTGACCTGAGATGCGCCAACTTCAGCTACACTATTCAAAGTTGTGTATCTTAGGTTGACCCCCCACCAATGTAGACTAGGGCAAAGTTCACAACCAACATTGCAGAATGCAGAGTTTGCAAAAAATGCAAAGCAGACAGTATTTGTAAATGCATGCCGAGCATCATAGAATTCATAACTACTGCAAAACACCCAGTCATATTCATAAATGTATAGTAAGCACTACAAGCAGCATGTAAAGCTCTAGGCCAGGGGTAGGTAAACTTTTTGGCCCAAGGGCCACACCTGAGTATGGAAATTGTATGGCAGGCCACGAATGCTCACAAAATTGGGGTTTGGGTGCAGGGAGGGAGAGTGAGGGTTCTGGCTGGGGGTGTGGGCTCTGGGATGGGGCCAGAAATGAGGAGTTCGGGGTACAGGAGGGGTGGGTATGGGGGGTGAGGGCTCCAGCAGGGGTGTGGGCTCTGGGGTGGGGCTGGAGATGAGAGGTTTGGGGTATAGGAGGGTGCTTCGGGCTCAGACTGAGGGGTTTGGAGGCAGCGAGGGGGATCAGGGCTAGGTTAGGGGGTTGTGACACAGGGGAGGGGGTGAGGGCTCCGGCTGGGGGGCAGGCTCTGGAGTGGGCCTGGGGATGAGGGGTTTGGGGTGCAGGAGGGTGCACTGGGCTGGGACCGAGGGGTTCGGAGGGCAGGAGAGGGATCAAGGCTGAGTCAGGGGATTGGGGCATGGGGAGAGGCTCAGGGGTGCAGGCTCCAGGCAGCACTTACCTCAAGCGGGTCCCAGAAGTAGTGGCATGTTTCCCTCTGGCTCCTACACGGAGGCGCAACCAGGCATCTCTGCTGCATGCTGCCCTGTCCATAGGCACCGCCCCTGCAGCTCCCATTGGCTGCGGTTTCTGGTCAGTGGGAACTGCGGGGGCAGCGCTTGGGACAGGGGCAGCAAGTGGAGCAGAGCTCTCTGGCTGCCCCATGCATAGGAGCCGGAGGGGGGACATGACGTTGCTTCCGTGAGCCTCATGGAGTGGCCCCCAATCCTGCTTCCCAGCTGGAGCACCGGAGCAGGGTAAGCCCCAGATCCTGCTCCCCAGTGGGAACTTGAGGGCCAGATTAAAATGGCTGGTGGGTCGGATGCAGACCCTGGGCTATAGTTTGCTCACCCGTGCTCTAGGCCCACAGACCACTACTATGGCTGACACTTAAAGTGCTGTTTCAAAGCTTCCTTCAACTTCATGTTTCTATTGTGGGGTCTTGTAACGAACCAGGAGTCTGGCTGTTCAAAGTCAGTCAACAGCTGCTTTGCATCTGCCCTCCACACTGGTGGCAGCTTTTCCCCCTTGGCCTCATAGATATTATGCAGGACACAAGAGGCAGCAATAACCATTGGGATATTTTTCTGACCTGAGCTCTGAACTTGTGAGTAGATACTGCCAACATCCCTTCAATCTACCAAAAGCACATTCAACTGTCATTCTGCACCTACTGAGCTCGTAACTGAATCTTTCCTTGGTGCTGTCCAGGTAGCCAGTGTATAGCTTCATGAGCAAGGGGTAGGTTGGATCCTCTAGCATCTTTATTGGCATTTCAATATCACTAGTGGTAATTCACTGGCCAGGAAAGAATGTCCCTACTTTCAGATTTCTGAACAGCCATGTATTCTTAAAGATATAGGTGTCATGCATCTTCCCTGACCAACCAACACTGATGTTGATGAAGCATCCCCAGTGATTCACCTACACATGCAAAACCATAGAAAGGTTCCTTTTCTGTTGTACTTGGTAGGCTGGTGCCAAAATAGAGAGCTGCATGCTGTCTTATCGCCCCACCACTGTTCAGGAACGCCCATTGCTGCAAATCCACCTGCTATGTCCTGCCCGTTGCCAAGTGTCCCAGGCCTGCATAGCAGGACATAATGTTTCTACGCACTTGCACAACAATGGCCCTATGTTGCATTTTCCAACTCTAAAATGATTTCTCATTGACCAGTAGCAATCTGGTATTGCAAGCTTCCTGCGTGTGATCACCACTGGCTTCTTCATTGCTGATGCAGCTCTCATTCTGCTGTCCATGCACTGAAGGTCTTGGGTGAACTCCGTGCATAGATCCAGTCATATGGCCTTGTGCATCCCAAAGTTCTACAGCCACTGTGCATTGTCCCAAACCTGCATTATGATATGATTCTGCCAGTCAGTGCTTTTTTCTCAGGTCCAGAAGCAGCACTCCATCATCTGTAGCTGTTCTGTGAATGCTACCAACAATCTTGCATTGTTCTTCACTATGTCTCTCAGCAAACTATCCTCAAAGAAATTCTCATGTTCCTGGTTATTGTACTTCCTGAAGGTCTTCAAATGCAGGGGAAGTGTGTGTCCTGTATTTGCAACATTCACGAGAACAGTATAGAGCTTTGTGGACTCCGTGCTTCAGCCAGAGATGGCAGAGACTGAGAAGTGTCATGCAAGTTTGCAGGGGGAGGCGTTTGAAAATTATGGGCTCTGGATGGCAGGATGGGATGGAGAAAGTTACCTGCTGGGAACTTGACCCCAGCATTGCGCCAGATGGCAGAGCATGGCACATTGGAATACGTTCCCATAGTGCATTGCACTTTGCATCGACACAAGTGTGCCTGGTGAGTAGTCGCAGTGCTGACACAAGCAGACAAGTAACCGAGTGATATGCAGACTTTGGTGGCTGTAACCGACGTAACTTTGTAGTGTGTAGATATGACCTTCGGTAAGCGCTGGCAAAAGCAGTGGCACTTAACAAGGCCTTTCCCTGCCCAAAACAAAGCAAAGATCTGTGCTAAATTAAATGTTCCCACGTTCGTTCTTCTATGGAATGGCTTTTGCCTTCCGTGATCCACCCTGTTAACGAGACACCGGGCTGTTGAGTGAATGCAAACCATAGAAAGAAGAGCTCCCCATAGTGACCTTAGATAATTAGTGTAGATGTAAATATAACTGGCCAGATCCTCATAACATGCAAATCGATGCAGCTCCATTAACTGTAATGGAGCTATGCTAATATACGCCATCTGAGGATCTAGCTCAGTGGTCGGCAACCTATGGCACACATAACAAAGACAGCACGCGAGCCCATTTTTAATGGCATGGGGTGCCGGCAGGCAGCAGAGTGCCATTAACAATCCGGCCCGGTCCTGCCTGCTATTCTCTGCTCCCCGCCCCCTCCCGTGGGGGTAGGGGGCAAGGCGCAGAAGCTTGGTCTTGCCGGCTCCCCTGCCTCTTCCCTCTGTTCCTCCTCCTCCTCCTCCTCTCCGTCCCTGCCAGCCGATCAGCTGATGGCCCTTGCGAGGGCGGAGCGGAGTGGAGTCAGCCTGCTCGCAGAGAAGAAGCAGGAGCATATTCCCTGCAGCCCCCTGCTGTGAGCACCCCCCGAGCCCAGCCCTCTGCCCTGACCCCCCCCCACACACACCCAGCCCTCTGTCCTGAGCCCTGCAGCCCCCCACACCCCAAGGCCCCTATGCTGAGCCCTGTACCCCCCTCATACACACCCAGCCCTCTGCTTGACTCCTTCACCCCCCCTCACAACCCAGCCCTGACTCTGGCACCCCCACACATACCCAGGCCTCCCACACCCCATGCCCTGACACCTGCACCCCCCTCACATGCCCTCAGCCCTCTGCTTGACTCCTCCACCCCTCCCCCACAACCCCAGCCCTGACTCTGGCACTGCCACACATCCCCAGCCCCCCCCCACACCTCATGCACCCCCCACATCCCCACCCCCACCCTGAGCACCAAATGGGAGCTCCTGCACCTCTCCCCCCCACATTCCCACCTGCACCCCTCCCACCAAATGGGAGCTGCCCAGGTAAGCGGTCCATACCCAAACCTCCTGCCCCAACTCTGAGCCCCCTCCCTCATTCTAGCTCTTGGCCAGACCCTGCCTCCCAACTCCCAGCTTGCTCCTTTACCCCCCAGCCCTGTGCTCAGTGCACTCCCACCCTCAGCTCAGTGCAGAGAGAGAGAGGAAGAGAATGGCCAGAACTAGGGAGAAGGTAGGTAGGGCCGGGACCTCAGACTGGCAGCGGGCTGAGGAGATCCAGCAGCCGGGATCCCGGCTGGCAAGAGCTGGCGGATGGAAAACTTTGTTTATTTTACAATACAATGGTAACGATAGCCACAGGGGCCCCTGACCTGTTTGGTATGACAAGGCCTAGGAAATAAAGTTAATTCTCATACAAGCACTCTTCTGTCAGTGTGTGCTCATCTTTCACTGTCACTAGACTATGAGATCATTACAATCCCAGGTATAGACCACACAGGGGTAAAACCTGGGGGGATCATCACTTCCACAAGACCTAAACCACTGAGAGAAATGTCAGGGGACACAGAACAACTTGAGAGACTTCCAACACCTCACTGCTGCCATCAAAGCTTAAGCTTTTCAGCGCTTCCATTGAGGGCCAGGTCTTCAGGTGGTGTCAGTCACCTCCAGTTTACACCAGCTAAGGTTACAGCCCAGACGGAGCTTAGCAGGGATATGGAAAAGCCCTAAAACGTCCTGGCAATAATATGTTTGCAAAGCTCCATACAGGCTCCTGCTCCTTTTCTGAGTTTCCTTTACTAGTGATCACTAGTGTTTTTTGTGTAACAAGGTGAAAGGCTGGTTGAAAGGACACCTTTTTATCACATTTGGGTGACAGCCTGTTAAAGTGGGTCCCTAGCTCACCCAGGTTCTATTCAGTTGTTTCCCTTGCAAGGGTATTGGAGCAGAACAGATTGAAGCATGAACAATTTGAAGTGGATTTGGGAATATGGGGATTTGTAAAACATTGATTCTCATCTTTTTGTTTTTCATGTGAAATGTGTTCTGGAAAACCATGCAAGCTGTTTTAGATCCTAAATTGTTAATAGAATGAGTATGAAATTCCTTACTAATAATCTCATCCTTTGAATTTATATAACGCCTTCCCACTGGATCCCAAGTTTATTACAAACAATGATGATTTACTCCTCACAATCATCTAGTGATTTAAGGAAGTATGATCCCCAATTGACAATGAGGGACGCTGCGATCACATAGGAACTCTGCGCCAGGACTGGTGGTGAAACCCAAATCTGAAGCTTAGGCTGTACCAGAGCGCTTACAGATGCACCTGAACCAATGCAGCTGCACTGATGTAAATTCTCCAGTGGAGCTACTCTCTACCGATGGGAGAGAGCTCTCCTGTCAACAATTAATCCACCCCCAATGAGCGACGCAGCTATGTTAGTAGGAGAAGCCTAGGTTTGTGTAATTTATGTCTCTCAGGGTGGCTTATTCACACCCCTGAGCGACATACGTTATATGCCATAAGTGGTAGTGTAGACATAGCCCTAATCCTGAACTTTAACCAATAAGACTATGCTTCCTCATAATTAGCTAATGTTCGCGAAGCACTTGTAGATGAAAACTGCTATATGCGTGTATAAAAATATGACAGCTCCCTTTTAAAGGTGAAACTAGAAGTGTTAATTAGAATTGGACAACAAATTCCACAATTTTTTTCCGCATGTTTTCATTGAAGTTTTGAACTCTTCAAATATTTTCTGACCATCTGTCATGTTAAAACTGCTGGGATGGATTTATTCATCCCTTGCACATTAGATTCATTCACATTATTTGAGAGCTCCCCTGGATCTAAATAACACATAGGAAGGAACGAAAGGCCTAATTTACAAGCTGTGAACCTGGTGGGAGATTATATTTCAATCTGCATTAAAGTGCACTTTTGAGCCTTTCACTACTTCTTTTCTGTAATGTAATAAGCTCAAATAAAATGACACGACTGATGATGAGAGAGGTTGTGGCTTTGGAGATGTACACTTCATGTTTGTGGTTAGCATTTCCCAGGCTGCTCAAAGGTGAACGTAAGTTCAGCGATGTTGTCACTTCTTTGGTAGATTTTGCTAACGCCTTTAAATGACTGGTAAACGGGTGTAAGAAAGGGGCCTGCAGTAGTTGGAGGATCTGTGTTATGGAAGACTGTAGGGATAGGAGGGCACAAAAAGTTGGCCAAGCCAGTGTTTTCCAAACAGTGGGTTGCTGGAAAGTTCTAAAAGGAACCTGGTCCCAGTGCAGAGGGGAGGCCGCGGGACACTGGATCTAGAGTGAGCCACCCCTTCTTCATGACTGAGAAGCAGCTGGGCCAAATTCCAATGAATAGCATTGCAATCTGGTGCATGGGGGTCACAGCACCACTCAGGTTTGGCCACTCACTCAATTGGGCACAGGGGACAGCTAGGCCAAACCTGTGAGGCACTGTGACCCTGTGCAGCAGGGTTAGAACACCCGAAGCAGGGAACCAGGCGCAGCCCTGCAGGACAGTAGCCATTGATATGAGGCGAGTGTGGGGTGGGCTTGCTCTCTAACCCACCCACCACTGGGACTCCCCTCTGCACCAGGCTGGGATCAGAGTTGTCTTGCCAGGGCCGAGGGTACTGCTGCAGGGACCAGTGGAGAGGCAAATGAAGGATGCTGGCCTATGATTTTGCCCCTCCCACAAATTTGAACCTTAGATGGGTTGCAGAAAAAGAGAAAATGCAGTTGGTGGGTCATTTTAGGCCAGTGAGTCTCAATTATTTTACTAAGTTTTAACCTTCATTAGAGCCTGTCTCTGTATTGGTAGTGGATTTAGTTCTAAATGATCGCAGTAGACATCCAAAATCCCTGGACATTCTGGCTATTGCTGCTGCAGTAGACTGAAAATAATTGCTACGGATTAGTTGTGCAGCAGTGACATTTCCAGTCACTTAGGTTTTTTCGTTTATACTAGATATTTTTCCAGAGATCTAGTGATCCTGGAACACACCAGGCTATCAAACCTGGTCACACTGACATCCTTTAGTCAGCCCCAGGATACTACTAATGCCGGTTTCTTCACCCTGATGTGCATCTCCCATGGAGACTCGTAGGTAGGTCAGTCTCTGTGCCCATTTGGACCTCTCACCTTTCTTCTGAGGCAAACAGCAAGGATGCTAACCAAGGCTATTTGTGATGGTAGCTTCTGCGCTGTGGACAGACTGAACTGCAATGAACAAATCATTTCATGCAGTCAGAGCTATTAAGAAAAGGAGGACTTGTGGCACCTTAGAGACTAACAAATTTATTTGAGCATAAGCTTTCGTGAGCTACAGCTCACTTCATCGGATGCATTCGGTGTAAAATACAGTGGGGAGATTTATATACACACACAGAGAACATGAAACAATGTGTTATCATACACACTGTAAGGAGAGTCATCACTTAAGATGAGCTATTACCAGTAGGAAGGAGGGGGGGAAGGAGGAAAACCTTTTAGCTATTAGACAGTAATTATTTTCTTTCTCTGCTGACTTGAGGTGGAGTTGAATCGGTAAAGTAGAGATCAACATCTCTGTCTCTCATTTCCAATCCCCTGACCCATGCAGCCCTCTCTGTTATTTTAACTATTGCTTTTAAAAATAGAAAGTGTATTTCCTTCCTCCCTTCTCTCCCCCCTCCCCCCCCATGCCTCTCAGAACTGGCCAAACCATTTTACTCAAGTTTCACAAACATACACACAAAATCACCATTGGGCAGATCGAACCCATTTAAAATTACTGTGAAAGGAATCAGAGTAGCAGCCGTGTTAGTCTGTATTCGCAAAAAAGAAAAGGAGTACTTGTGGCACCTTAGAGACTAACAAATTTATTTGAGCATAAGCTGTCGTGAGCTACGAAATTATGCTCAAATAAATGTTAGTCTCTAAAGTGCCACAAGTACTCCTTTTCTTTTTTCTGTGAAAGGAATGTTTAGGATGAAATAGCCTTCTCTACGTTCACTAGTACATTTAAGAATATTAATCTCCTTGACCTTGGCCAGGAAGGATAGAAAGAGAAGTTTCCCAGAGATCATGATAGGACAGGGGTGGGCAAATGTTTTGGCCTGAGGGCAACATCGGGGTTCTAAAACTGTACAGAGGGCTGGGTAGGGAAGGCTGTGCCCCCCCAAACAGCCTGACCCCCGCCCCCTATCTGCCCCCTCCCACTGCCCGCCCCCTGACTGCCTCCCTCAGAACTCCCGACCCATCCAACACCCCCTGCTTTTTGTCCCCTGACTGCCCCCTCCCAGGACCCCCCACCGCTAACCACCCCCCAGGACCTCATCCCCTATCCAGCCCCCCCTGTCCCCTGACTGCTCTGACCCCATCCATAGCCCTGCCCCATGACAGGTCCCCTGAAACTCCCACACCTATCCAACCCCGCCTGCTCGTTGTCCCCTGACCGCCCCTTCCCGGGTCCTTCCACCACAACCGCCCCCCTGGGATCCCACCCCCTATCCAACCGCCCCCTGACTGCCCTGACCCCTATCTAGTATCCACACCCCCACCCCTGATAGACCTCCCCCCGGGACTCCCACGCCTATCCAACCGCTCCCTGTCCCCTGAGAAGGCGTTGCCTGAGAAGAGGAATAATGGCTTAAAAATATAACACCACTGTGTCCATCATCACACAGTGCTGTGGGCTCCCCAGTGCTATTGGGCTGCTCCCTGGCCGTGGCAGGACCTGACTCCAATTTTACACCAGTAGGAATCAGGTAATAGCTGTGCTGAAATCAGCAGAGCTACACTGATGTCAAATTTGGCTAAGAAACATCAGAATCAGGCCCAGGGACTTCTCCTTTCCCAAGAATGATGGTTGCTTCAGTTCTCTTTTCCTGGCACTGGGTGTTTCAGCTCATCCCCTCTCTCTCCCTTGCTTGCTTGTCACTTGCTTCCTGATCACTGAACTGAAGTGCATTTCAGTATTTTTACCTGCAGTCCTTCCATTCTTAGTTAAGCTCCATCACAGTTTCAAGTGGGCAGTTTATTTTTGATAAATGCTATTTTTGATAAGATCAAGGGAGATAGTTACACCAGGATATTGGCAGTTGTGTCTCTCCAGCAAGACAAATAAAACCCCATCTTGCTCCCTACATAGCCAGGCCACACTCCCCCACTTTTGTGCTCTGTCTCTGCTGTCAGCACCATCTCTTTGCTCTTTCTGTCCTGCCTCTGAGGCTCTTGTGTCTCTCCTTCCTCCCTCCATTTAAAGTTAGGCAGTAATGGCTCCTCCCACCCCAAACAGCTAGTACAAACTGTAAGTCCCAGAGCATTAGAAAATTGTTCAGAGACTGGCAGTAAAGTTTATTGGGAGCTATGCCTTTGATTATATTATTGCAGTATCACCTTCTCTGCCTCTTCTTGCCCAAGCACATGGGTTGTCAGATGGTTTCAGTTATACTGGTCTACAATACACAATTGTTAGCCTGATTTTCCATACATGAAGGTTCCAAATAATTCAGCAAAAAAAACGAGGAGTGCTGTCTCTAAGGTGCCACAGTACTTCTTGTTGTTGTTTTTTACCGATACAGACTAACATGGCTACCACTCTGAAATCTGTCACCAAATAATTCAGGAATACAGTGCTGCAGAACACAAGGAAAATGTGTGTCTTGACTTGGACTCATTGCATTTGCTAGATCTGAGTATCCTTTCACTGCGAACACTTCCACTGACTGGTAAGAGACTGAGAGATTGGACTGAAAGCTGTTTGGGATACAGACCACATCTAACCCTGCGTTTGTCCAGCACCTAACACAATGGGGCCTTCATTCTGGTCAGGGCCTTTGGGTACTATCTTAATATAAATATTAAAAAATAATTAGAAGAAAGAGTTTGTCTGTTGCAGTCCCTTTCTGAGCACTACCATAGATGAACCCACGTCAATGTAAGGGGACTGTTGCCCCCTTACTAACATTCAGTGGGGGTGTTTTAGTTGCTAGCTCCCCGTACTATAAGGGGGGTCGATGGGAAATCAGGACCCTGAGACTGACATTCCCAGGAACAACGGGGAGAGGCCAATGCTCCAGGTCAGCCTGAATGACAGGGCGGGCAGGCTAATCAGGGAGTCAGGAGGCCAGGGAGGTCCCATCCTCTGTGTGAGCTGGACTTGCCTGGGTCAGACAGAGTTGGCTGAGCTAAGGAGAAAGCAGGGGCCCAAGCTGAACTGGGGAGCAGAGCTGTGCCAGATCCAGAGGGACCAGAAAAGCAGCCCAGAGAGAGCAGCCCCTGTGCTGGGAGCAGAGCTGCAGCCCCACAGCCAGAGGCACAGCCCAGAGAGAGCAGACTCGCCCTGGGAGCAAAGCTGCAGCAACCAGAGCCAGAGGGGCCAGAAAAGCAGCCAGGAAGCAGGTCAGTGCTGGGAGCAGAGTCACAGAAGCAGCCTGCAGAGCAGACTGTCCTGGGAGCAGAGCTACAGCAACCAGAGCCAGAGGGACCAAAGAAGCAGCCCAGGGAGCTGGAGGCAGAGCAGCAGCAGTGCTGAGACAGAGCGGTGGAGCTGGGGCTGGAGCAGTCTGGAGCTGGGTGCGGTGAGCAGCTGGGGAGAGCGAGGGGGACCCTGGGCAGCGGGCCCAGCACAGGGAGACGCCTCAGCCAAGAGGCTCTGCAGGCCAGGCTTGGATCGTAACCCCAACAGGGCGGGGGTGACACTGGGAAGAAGGGTCCTACCACTTAGAGCCTGAGAGCATGTGGCCACCACCAGAGCAAGTGTCCAACCTACAGCATCCCTGCAGCACAGCCAGGGCCTGAGAAGAAGGCCTGGGACATACAAGGAACAGACTGTGAACTGCCCTGATGTTTCAGAGACACTGTTTGTGATGTTCCCTGCCACAGAGCGGGGTGATGTGTTCCCTTTAACCTTTCCCATTTTTCCTTATTCTTTTTTAAATTAATTGTTGATTTAATAACTTGTATTTGCTTTTAATTGTATGTTATGGTCAGTGGGTCAGAGAAGTGTCCAGTGCAGAGAGAGTACCCCGGAGTGGGGACACCCTAACCCCTGTCCTAGGTGACCACAGCAGGGTTGGCGGTCGAGCCCCCCAGGAATCCTGCGCCCAGCCTTGTTGGGGTTACGAGGACTCTGCCAGACAGGAGAGTGGAAGGGGAGCCCTCGAGGGCAGGGAGGCCACTGGGTAAAGGAAGTGGGAGCGAGGACTCAGATCCTTTTGCTAGCCCACTTCACCGGGGTAGTGAAGAAGCCAGGAAAGTTCCCCATAATAGAGGGACTATTCTCCTGCTTACATCAACACTCAAGCATGACTGAAGGTCATGTTTCTTTTTCTTCTTAAAGTTGCAAGGAAGTGGAAGCTGTCACTAGAGGGAGAGTGCTATGAGAAAGTCTTACCTGGGGCCAGAGCACTGTGTGTTAAAATATGTTGTTTATGCTAGAGTTTTCCTAATCTCCTATTCCTATATGAATGATGTAAGCAGTGGATGTGTGAGTCTCTTTACCTTCAGTTTCAGAGTAGCAGCCGTGTTAGTCTGTATTCGCAAAAAGAAAAGGAGTACTTGTGGCACCTTAGAGACTAACAAATTTATTAGAGCATAAGCTTTCGTGAGCTACAGAAGTGAGCTTTCAGAGTAGCAGCCGTGTTAGTCTGTATTCGCAAAAAGAAAAGGAGTACCCGTGGCACCTTAGAGACTAACAAATTTATTAGAGCATAAGCTTTCGTGAGCTACAGCTCACTTCATCGGATGCATTTGGTGGAAAAAGCAGAGGAGAGATTTATATACACACACACAGAGAACATGAAACAATGGGTTTATCATACACACTGTAAGGAGAGTGATCACTTAAGATAAGCCATCACCAGCAGCAGGGGGGGGAAAGGAGGAAAACCTTTCATGGTGACAAGCAAGGTAAGCTAATTCCAGAAGTTAACAAGAATATCAGAGGAACGGTGGGGGGGTGGGAGGGAGAAATACCATGGGGAAATAGTTTTACTTTGTGTAATGACTCATCCATTCCCAGTCTCTATTCAAGCCTAAATTAATTGTATCCAGTTTGCAAATTAATTCCAATTCAGCAGTCTCTCGTTGGAGTCTGATTTTGAAGCTTTTTTGTTGAAGTATAGCCACTCTTAGGTCTGTGATCGAGTGACCAGAGAGATTGAAGTGTTCTCCAACTGGTTTTTGAATGTTATAATTCTTGACGTCTGATTTGTGTCCATTCATTCTTTTATGTAGAGACTGTCCAGTTTGGCCAACGTACATGGCAGAGGGGCATTGCTGGCACATGATGGCATATATCACATTGGTAGATGTGCAGGTGAACGAGCCTCTGATAGTGTGGCTGATGTGATTAGGCCCTATGATGGTATCCCCTGAATAGATATGTGGACAGAGTTGGCAACGGGCTTTGTTGCAAGGATAGGTTCCTGGGTTAGTGGTTCTGTTGTGTGGTGTGTGGTTGCTGGTGAGTATTTGCTTCAGATTGGGGGGCTGTCTGTAAGCAAGGACTGGTCTTTCTCCCAAGATCTGTGAGAGTGATGGGTCGTCCTTCAGGATAGGTTGTAGATCCTTGATGATGCGTTTGAGAGGTTTTAGTTGGGGGCTGAAGGAGATGGCTAGTGGCGTTCTGTTCTTTTCTTTGTTGGGCCTGTCCTGTAGTAGGTGACTTCTGGGTACTCTTCTGGCTCTGTCAATCTGTTTCTTCACTTCAGCAGGTGGGTATTGTAGTTGTAGGAATGCATGATAGAGATCTTGTAGGTGTTTGTCTCTGTCTGAGGGGTTGGAGCAAATGCGGTTATATCGTAGCGCTTGGCTGTAGACAATGGATCGAGTGGTATGATCTGGATGAAAGCTAGAGGCATGTAGGTAGGAATAGCGGTCAGTTGTAGAAGTGAGCTGTAGCTCACGAAAGCTTATGCTCTAATAAATTTGTTAGTCTCTAAGGTGCCACAAGTACTCCTTTTTTTTTTTTTTACCTTCAGTGTTAATCCAGCCTAATAATACCTTCAATGTTAATCCAGGATAGTTAATCCTCTCACTATCTATATATTCTGTGTGTTTTGTTTAGAGGCTTTTGGTAATTGAGAGTCCCCAGGGAGCTTTTGTTTCTTATCAATAGGGGCTTCCAGTTTGATGCTACATAGCAGGGATAGGCATGAGCCAGCAGTTTGATTTATCCTAATGCAGGGGATTCTGGGATAGCTCAGCCAGCTATATAAGGCCACAGCAATAAAGCTATTCAGTTTGGTGAGAGCTTGTCCTTGCTGTGCATGGCAAAAAACAACAGTTTACTCTCTTGGACTTTTGTATTTCCTTTAGTAATCTATATACTACTCCCTTGAGGGATTACTGAGAAATTTTCTCTTGGGATTTTGATGGCTGCCTCTACAAAGACAGACCTGAAGGGCCTGTGTGCTCCACTTCACTGCAAGTACTCTGACATCACTTTAATATTGAATTTGTTATATAATTACCTGCTCACTGAGGCTACAAATTGCCAGGAACTACTAGAAATGTAACCTTGGCGTACTGAATGCACTGTAGGAGTGTTTCCCATGCTTGGGGTGGTGGGTGTGAGGGGCACAGAGGAGGAAAGGAGCAGTAAGCGGGTAGGGAAAATTGCAGGACCCTGGGTCAGAAATGTTTCTTCCTGCAAGCTGCTACTTCAAGATTTTTCCCATGGTTTTCAATCACCTACAGGCACAAAAACACTAACCCAGTCATGTCTCAGCCCTGGTTTCAGTGACAGTTGAGTCTGTTTTATTTGTTAATTGGCTATGTTGGTGTTTTTATAACAAGGTGTGTAGTAAATGATCATACTTTTAACTTTAATTGTCTGTAGTTTAAATTAGCAATAACATTGCAACGTGTGCAATGCATCCGATGAAGTGAGCTGTAGCTCACGAAAGCTTATGCTCTAATAAATTTGTTAGTCTCTAAGGTGCCACAAGTACTCCTTTTCTTTTTGCGAATACAGACTAACACGGCTGCTACTATGAAACATTGCAATGTGTGTTTTAATTCTGCTTTCCCCAATAGGAGTTACAGATAACTAGTAAATCCCAGATGTATGGGCTTGGTGGGAAACAGATAGCTCTCTGGCAGAATAGTGGCTGACCTCAGGGCACTGACTGATAAGCTGAGGTGCTATGAAATACTGTGCTGTTAACCATTCTGAGAGGAGAGCTTTATGGAGCACCTTGAGCAAGAGAGAGGGGTAAAAAACGCATAAGGTAGCTGTACCCTGTGGTGTGTCTTTCCCATGCAAAACATTGCATTGTAACATAGTAAGGGGAAGAAGCTGCCTTTTCCCTCCTCCTAGTGCTATGTGAGGCCTTGCACAGAGGTGCCAAACACTTGCCAGATCTGGTTTTTGCTCTGCTTGTTTCTCTGCAGGCAACCTTTTCAGGCCTGGGCCTTGATTTTCCACCCCTGGTGCTGCACTTAGCTCCCATGCCCCTACAATCCCTCATTCAGCCTATTTCTCTTATGTGTGTTGGGCCACTTGTTGCCTTGCCGTGAATGGTGGCAGAGCAATGGAGGCTGGTGAGATCTGACAGACAAAGCAAAAACACCCAAAACCCTATTAACTTTTTAATTTTTTAAAATATATATACAGAAAAAAACATAAACTATATGTAAACTTCTCAAAATACATAAACTTTCCCTATATTAACCATTTGCTACCTAAACGTAGCTATACTTGAAATGTAATGTGAAAAGTTAAAATACAAATAATTTATTTATATGAAACACTTTACAGACAAAATTTGTTTATAAAAATCCAATTGTTTAAAAATATTAAAATAAGATAAATTACAGAAGCAAAACTCAGAGGAGGGGAATAGAGAAAGGGAGGGAAGGATTTGCGTAAAGAGGAGGGTAAGGTAAAGGGAGGCCCATGTATTCAATAAGATAATTCAGATACTTTCAGGAAGGCATTACATATTTCTGAGAGCTTTTCTTGGGTATTTCTGTTATGGTATACAGCTTCTTTCCATGGTGGCCAAGCTAACAATGTCTGTGCTCCAGTCCAGTCTTCAATTTTTGGTTGCTTTTTTGGATTTCTGTATTTGTAGTATTAGTCTTTTAGCAATTCTTAGTGCTGTGCCGAGACATAGAGTTTCAGATTTATTCAGCTTTTAATTAACCTCCATTAGGTTTAAAATTACATGTTTAGCTTGTAACATAATTTGATCTGATAGGAAAAAATGAACTCTGCAATTAAATTCTGCTGCGGATAGGCAAAGCCAATGTATGCAAATGGACAAAGAGTATGCTGGCCCTGAATGTCTCCCCATCTCTCCACTCACGCGTGGTGATTGTCTTCAACTCCCATAGATTTCAATGGGTACTGAAGACACTGAGAACCTTGGAGGATTAGGCCCCTATATCTGGCTCAAAATAGGCAAGATAGATCTGTAGACGAGACCCACATTCAGGACTCTCTGGCTGCAGACAGAACATTTTCTTCTGAACTTCAATTTTCTGGTATATGGATCATTTAACTGTTAGGGTTTCTGCTTCAGTGAGCAGGTGCACTGCAAATACAACCCAAATGCATTAGATGTATTAATAAACAGAGGCTGCAACTTGACAAAATCTCTAGCTGTACCTTCCCCAAACACACATGCGGATAACAGGGAAAGTTCAATTGACAGTCTTATCCCTCTGCGGTCTCTGAGCAGTGCTGGAGAAGGTTAACCCATAACTGAGACATTGCTTGCAATTTACGGGGAACTACCATCTTGGAATGTCCTAACTGGAGGGAAGATATGGACTCCCATTAATGCTGCTGCATCTTTCATTGACGTTTTGGATGATGGATTTGGGGTTTTCTTTTGCATGATACTTGAGAACAACAAGTGACACATTTAAAATAGTGTCTCTATTTCACAAACGCCTTAGCTAAGCATGAAAGCTTTTGCTAGAAAAGCTGTTTGTCTGAAAACCAGCAATGACTCACATCAGCTATTATAACTTGTATAGGTGGTTTTGTATGCCCCAGAGGCTCCCTCAAAAACCAGACTCACTCCTCAATGTACTATGTCTTGTTCTATTTCAAAATATGTACTGTTCTGCACTTTGCAACAGCGATGCTTTGCTTCTGGCTTCTACATCCCACAGAGGACAAATTCCTGTTGATAAATATAGCCATCAGATATTAAAATGTGAGGAGACAGGAGAGGCCTTGCCCAGCTTTTGCCCAAAATAAAATCAAGGTTTTACAAGGAAATGACTCCCCCTCTTTAAGACCATCTTTGATGTAGAAGCCAACCTCAAAAGATAACACTAACCAAGAAGAGAAAGCAGGATAGTTTCTCATGAACCACATCACTTGTGATGATTTCCCCACTGTAACTGGAAGAATGCAGTAGAATGTCTTCTACAAGCCTTCATGCTGGGTTCTGAAGAGATTAGTCCTGGTCTCTTTAGTTCACTCTCATCAATGAGTTCTGATGGAATATGTTCTGAACACAGGACTGGAATAAGGAAGTTTTGATTTCTAGGACAAAATCTTGGACCCATTGAAGTCAATTGCAAAATTCCCATTGACTTCATCGGGGCCAGGATTTCACCCCAATCCCTATTCTGACACTGACTCCCTCTGAGGTGTTGAGCAGTTGACTCAATTACGCTTTCTGCCACACTTCCTGTAAAGTACCAATGCCCTATCTCACAAAGCTGTAGTGAGAATTAATCAATGAATAGCTGTGAAACGTTTAGGAGGATGACAAGGGATCTACAAATATTATTGCTGTGTTGTGGTACTATCAGGAAGTCTGTAGAAAAAAGGGTTATTCATCCCTGCGCATTGCCAGATGATTTAAAAAAAAAAAAAGTTCCTGCTCTTTCATGAAGTCTAAACACATTCTTATCAATTTAACATCTATTTTAACAATGCTAACACACAGGTGAGCCAGACTGGTTTCCAGCTATGCATTTGTCAGTGTTCATTGAGGCCTAGGGGCATAGGCGTCAACTCCATAGGTGCTCCAGGGCAGGAGCACCCATGGGAAAAAGTTTGTGGGTGCTCAGCACCCACTGGCAGCCAGCTCCTTCCTTCCCCCAGCAGTTGCTGTCTGCCTGCTGCCCTGCCAATCAGCGCCTCCCCTCCCTCCTAGCATCTACTGCCTGCTGCGATCAGCTGTTCCACGGCGTGCAGGAGGCTCTGGGAAGGAGGGGGAGGAGTGAGGATTGGGCACGCTGGGGGGGAGTGGGCGGGGATGGGAAGAGGTGGGGTGGAGATGTGGGGGAAGGGATAGGGTGGAGGCAGGGCCTGGGGTGGAGTGCAGGGTTGAACACCCCCCTGGGTCCAGAGGAAGCCAGCACCTATGCCTAGGGGCCCTGGCATGAGCTGGCACCTAAGCACCAGCATCACAACCTCACAAGAGGTAGGGAAGAGGAGGATGTCACTGCAGACAGTTTGTTAGGTGATTCTTAATTCTGTGTTCAGGGTCTGATCCAGTGCCCATTGGAGTCACAGGAAAGAGTCCCGCTGGCTTCAGCAGCCATTAGTTCAGGCCCCTTGAGCCTAGATACCATGGTAATGGACCCACTAGAAATGCCTAGGTAGGAAATAGGCTAAAAAGGGATTAGATAAATCCATACTGGAGTAAAACTCCTTGAACATCCCTTCTTAAGTGGTAACAAGGATCATGCACTGGCAAACAGATACATCGGTGCTCCCTGATTTATACATTAAAGACCAGGAAACGATCACTGTTCTGTTTGTTACCAGTGACGGTTGGTCTGCTAGGCCCTGTGTCAAGTATTTTGTGTTTCACACCTCAGTGCAGGAAACACTGTGGTTTGCTCAGCAGAGGTACAGAAGGCAGCAAGTGTTCTCAAAAGTCACACTGGCCCTTCTCATTACTCCTCCATCATTTGCTACGTCTGTCTCCTCCAAAGCAAAGAGCGTGTTCTGGGAGAGACACTGAGGGGAACATGATCCTTGTGACTAGGAAACTTCAGGTTCACAAAAGTCTGATATTTGAGGAAATGCTAAGAAATCTGAATGGAATCCCATCTGCCACATACTTTACACAGTGCTAGAAAGGTCTATAAGGAGGTGAACTTCTAGTTAAAGTTTCTTCTATTTTTATTATTATGGAGGTGAATAAACTGAGTACTACAAACAGCCGGGCTTAGATACTCATTAATTATATCCTGGTGAATAAAGTCACCCATGGGTTCTTATTCCTCTGTATGAAACATGAGGTGCCTGTAATGTAAGAGTGGAAAACCACAACTAGTTCATTATGAAACAGTGGTGAAAACCTAACTCCAGCTGACTCACTAGCTGCAGGCTGAAGTAAGCTTCCTTTCAGACAGTTACTGGGAAATCAGATGAAGCAGGTGAGTGCAGCGCTATGGGTATCAGAGAGACCTAGTTAAGGCTTAGGCCCACATGTTTCTTGGCCAGGTATTGTGGTCTATTAGCTGATATAATAGTTTGGTTTCTTGGCTGCTAACATTAAAGTTGCAGGTGTCTTACTTAGTTACGTCATTGCTGGGAAAACTGAGAAATAGCTTGTCAGAACCTGAATTTGGGGCTGTGTGGTGTGTGTCTATCCTGCCATAAAAGACACATGGCACCAAGTCTTAGAGCCGGGTCAACTGACTTGGGATTGCAGGGCTAAACATAGCTGTGTAGATGTTCGGGCTTGGGCTGGAGCCCAGGCTCCGAGACCCTCCACCATCATGCAGTTTCAGAGCCCGGGCTCTGGCCCAAGCCTGAACATCTAAACTGTTCTTTTTATCCCTGCTGCCCAAGCCCCACACAAGTCCGAGTCAGTTGACTCAGGTTTTGAGACGTGGTGCCGCAGGTCTTTTACGGCAGTGTAGACATGCCCAAATTCTCTTCCCATGCTGCTTCCCCACTTCACAAAAGAAAAAGGCTCCTTCCGCCTCCACCTGCTTTGTTAGGGGTCCCATGAGACTGAGGACATCTGATCATACAGCAGATGCAGGGCCAGTTTCCCACATGTGCTGCCCCCACTCTCATCAGTGCATAGGGTGACCAGATGTCCCAATTTTATAGGGACAGTCCCGATTTTTGGGTCTTTTTCTTATATAGGCTCCTATTACCTCTCATCCCCTGTCCCGATTTGTCACATTTGCAGTCTGGTCACCCTATCAGTGCATCCCTGCTGTTTTAAAAACTACCTCTTGTTCAGGTCAGGCCTTATTCTCTCTGCTGAGACTGCCCAAGGCCAATGATTTATGCACTTGCTCGTTTCTACGACTGCACGTATGGGTTTGGTGAATGTTTTGAGATTTATCTGGTATTTGGTATGGGCGTTACGCTGGCCAGTTTTTCTTTGAGCCCTCAATCTAGATGGGGTGGGACTTCATCTGACAATGCTTGTCTTCGTGTGACAATTAGCCAGCGTGCAACATCCTGCACTATGTGAGGAGAGCACATCACAACTAGAAACTTTAGTGTAGCCCACAAATTCATCTGACATGGGCTACAGCTGAGCTATTTGTGGCAGCGTGGTCCAGAAGAAAGAGCACAGAGAGGAGACTCAGTAGTTCAAGAGTTCTAATCCAGGCCCTGCCGCTGCCTTGCTGGATGCCCTTGAGTAAGTTACTTCACCTGTTTGTGCCGTGCTTTTCCTATCTATAGAACATGCCTCCTTCATAGGGAGTCACAAGAGTTAAGTGCCCAGTGTCTCTACAGTGCATAAAAATGTAAAGCACTTTATAAAAGAAGGAGATTCACATTTACACTCCATGTGTTACAGATGTTTAAATCTAGTGGTTGCTTTCCCTGAGCTATCACCTGTTCTCAGTTGTTACCTCTTCACTAACCATCCAGGATTCCCTCACTGTTTTCTTTGCCAAGAAGGTATTACTTCATGTGCCGCTCCGACCCATGGGAAATCTTGATAGGACAGAGGGGAAGTTAGTTTTTCTCTTGCTGGGAAATTCAGAGGCAGTTTCCTCAGAGAATCATGCTCAAAAAGTGGACGGACTCTCCTTAAATGAACACTTCCTTCAAGGGCAGCGTGCTCTAGAGCAGATATTCTCAAGTTGTGGCCTGCTGGGAGATGACTGGCCCCATAGCATGAGTTCTCTTCCTTGTTTCCAGCTGCTAAATCACAGTAAGAGAAACTAAAAACGCATTCATGGATACTAAAGTCAGAAGGGACCATTCTGATCATCTAGTCTGACCTCCTGCACAGCGCAGGCCACAGAATCTCACCCACCCACTCCTATGAAAAACCTCACCTATGTCTGAGCTATTGAAGTCCTTAAATCATGGTTTAAAGACTTCAAGGAGCAGAGAAGCCTCCCTCAAGTCAACCATGCCCCATGCTACAGAAGAAGGCGAAAAACCTCCAGGGCCTCTCCAATCTGCCCTGGAGGAAAATTCCTTCCCGACCCCAAATATGGCAATCAGCTAAACCCTGAGCATATGGGCAAGATTGACTAGCCAGATACTACAGAAAATTCTTTCCTGGGTAACTCAGATCCCATCCATCTAATATCCCATCTCAGGGGATTAGTCCTATTTACCCTGAATATTTAAAGATCAATTACTTACCAAAATCCCATTATCCCATCATACCATCTCCTCCATAAACTTATCAAGTAGAATCTTAAAACCAGATAGATCTTTTGCCCCCACTGCTTCCCTTGGAAGGCTATTCCAAAACTTCACTCCTCTGATGGTTAAAAACCTGATTTCAAGTCTAAACTTCCTGGTGGCCAGTTTATACCCATTTGTTCTTGTGTCCGTATTGGTGCTGAGCTTAAATAATTCCTCTCCCTCTCCTGTATTTATCCCTCTGATATATTTATAGAGAGCAATCATATCTCCCCTCAACCTTCTTTTAGTTAGGCTAAACAAGCCAAGCTCCTTAAGTCTCCTTTCATAAGACAAGTTTTCCATTCCTCGGATCATCCTAGTAGCCCTTCTCTGTACCTGCTCCAGTTTGAATTCATCCTTTTTAAACATGGGAGACCAGAACTGCACACAGTATTCTAGGTGAGGTCTCACCAGTGCCTTGTATAACGGTACTAAAACCTCCTTATCCCTACTGGAAATGCCTCTCCTGATGCATCCCAAAACCGCATTAGCTTTTTTCACAGCCATATCACATTGGCAGCTCATAGTCATCCTATGATTAACCAATACTGCAAGGTCCTTCTCCTCTTCCGTTACTTCTAATTGATGCGTCCCCAACTTATAACTAAAATTCTTATTAATCCCTAAATGCATAACCTTACACCTCTCACTATTAAATTTCATCCTATTACTATTACTCCAGTTTACAAGGTCATCCAGATCCTCCTGTATAATATCCCGATCCTTCTCCGAATTGGCAATAGCTCCCAGCTTTGTATCATCTGCAAACATTATTAGCACACTCCCACTTTTTGTGCCAAGGTCAGTAATAAAAAGATTAAATAAGATTGGTCCCAAAACCGATCCCTGAGGAACTCCACTGGTAACCTCCCTCCAACCTGACAGTTCGCTTTCAGTAGGACCCGTTGCAGTCTCCCCTTTAACCAATTCCTTATCCACTTTTTGATGTTCATATTGATCCCCATCTTCTCCAATTTAGCTAATAATTCCCCATGTGGCACGGTATCAAATGCCTTACTGAAATATAGGTAAATGAGATCCACTGCATTTCCTTTTATCTAAAAAATCTGTTACCTTTTCGAAAAAGGAGATTAGGTTGGTTTGGCACAATCTACCTTTTGTAAAACCATGTTGTATTTTGTCCCATTTACCATTGACTTCAATGTCCTTAACTAATTTCTCCTTCAAAAATTTTTCCAGGACCTTGCATACTACAGATGTCAAACTAACTGGCCTGTAGTTACCCGGATCACTTTTTTTTCCTTTCTTAAAAATAGGAACTATATTAGCAATTCTCCAATCATTCGGTACTACTCCTGAGTTTACAGATTCATTAAGAAATTCTTGCTAATGGGCTTGTAATTTCAGGTGCCAATTCCTTTAATATTCTTGGATGAAGATTATCTGGGCCCCCCGATTTAGTCCCATTAAGCTGTTTCAGTTTCGCTTCTACCTCAGATATGGTAATATCTACCTCCATATCCTCATTCCCATTTGTCATGCTACCATTATCCCCAAGATCCTCTTTAGCCTTATTAAAGACTGAGGCAAAGTATTTGTTTAGATATTGGGCCATGCCTAGATTATCTTTAACTTCCACTCCATCCTCAGTGTTAAGCGGCCCCACTTCTTTTTTCTTAGTTTTCTTCTTATTTATATAGCTATAGAACCTTTTACTATTGGTTTTAATTCCCTTTGCAAGGTCCAACTCTACTCGCCTTTTAGCCTGTCTCACTTTATCCCTACATGTTCTGACCTCAATTAGGTAGCTTTCCTTGCTGATCCCTCCCATCTTCCATTCCCTGTATGCTTTCTGCTTCTTCTTAATCACCTCTCTAAGATGCTTGCTCATCCAGCTTGGTCTACAACTCCTTCCTATGAATTTTTTCCCCTTTCTTGGGATACAGGCTTCCGATAGCTTCTGCAGCTTTGATTTAAAGTAATCCCAGGCCTCCTCTACCTTTAGATCCATAAGTTCTTCAGTCCAATTCACTTCCCTAACTAATTTCCTTAATTTTTGAAAATCAGCCCTTTTTGAAATCAAAAACTCTAGTTGCAGATTTATTTTTGTTAATCCTTCCATTTAGTTTGAACTGAATTAGCTCATGATCACTTGAGCCAAGATTGTCCCCTACAACCATTTCTTCTATGAGGTCCTCGCTACTCACCAAAATTAAATCTAAAATGACATCCCCTCTAGTCGGTTCAGCAACTACTTGATGAAGGAATCCATCAGCTATCGCATCTAGGAAAATCTGAGCCCTATTATTATTACTAGCACTGGTCCTCCAGTCTATATCTGGGAAGTTAAAGTCTCCCATGATCACGCAGTTTCCATTAGTATTTACTTTATTAAAGACATTAAAAAGGGCTCTATCCATATCCAAATTGGATCCTGGAGGTCTATAGCATACCCCAAGCACTATCGTAGGAGAGGCTTTACTAGGCATTACTTTCCTAGCACTATTTTTCCATGTAAACAGTTGGCTCAAGGATATTATGCCGTCGTGAATGGCTGGGGATATGTCCACAAGACATGATCCAGTTGGTAAAAGAACAAGAGCCTCTGAACTAGAGAAGTGAGTGGGAACTATAATTTCGCCCTGTCAATTTCACTGTGCCACCTTAAATGTCCGATGAAGTGAGCTGTAGCTCACGAAAGCTTATGCTCAAATAAATTTGTTAGTCTCTAAGGTGCCACAACTCCTCCTTTCCACCTTCAAAGGTCACTTTTAAAGTGACTTGTTTATTTTTAGGTGTCTCAGTTCTTAGGAACTAAACTTGGGGCCTGATTTTCAGAGGTGCTGATCACTTGCAACTCCCACTGACTTCAGCTAGGGCTATGGATGCACTTCTGAAAACCAGGCCCAAAGTGTCTCTAGCTGCCTACTCAAAGCCTCAGGGCACTTATCCTGCTTCCACTGAAATCAATGGGAATTTTGCCTTTGACTTTACTTAGCTCAGACTCTAAAAACCTATCACACAGAATGCTATTAAAAAGATTAGTATGGTGAGACTACCTGTAAAAGATGATGATTGGGGATGGAGGGTGGGAATAAAAACCACAAACGACCAAAAAACTGAGTCATTGCTTACTCCAGGGTGAGTTGCATTCAGATTAATTGGTTGCTCCACGTCTGATTTTACTCAGACAGAATGCAGAGGGAATCACTGCAAAAAAATATGTTCTAGTTCGAAACCACTGTTCACACCTGGCTTCCAGGACCAGCAAATGCACTTCTCCAGCTCCTGTACAGAGCTCCATCTGATTGGAATGGTGACCAAGAGGACATCTTCCCAGCATGCAGCTGGCTGGCCAGAGCTGACACCAAAGTTCTGGTGTATCTCCAATGTGAAGTCTGCAAAGAATGTGATGTTTGGACCAAGAACAGAATTTAAAGTTACTTCTGCAGTGAAGATGTCCCCTAAAGGGAGTGGGAGCAAGTTCTAGTGGCCTGATCCAAAGTCTATCAAAGGCCAATGAAAAGATTCCCATTGACTTCAGTGCACTCTTGTTCAGATCGCAGGTGAAGATGACATTAAATCAGCTAAGAAAGGATGTTACAAGTCACAGCAGTGGCCTCTCAATAATGGGACACCATCAATTTGAAATCTTTTCAATTGCAAGAACTTAGTTAAAAAGTAGTGTCAAGTACTGTACCTAATATTTCATCATGGTTTCATCATCATTGCCTTGTGCTTTAAAATTATTTTTTTTGCCTCTGTTAGAGTGAAAGATGCCCACATGCAGAGCAAGGGAAACAGACTGACTATATAAGGGAAAACACTGAAACTGATTATACGCAGTATGCTGTGGAATGCCAAAGTAAACAAATCAAATTAAAAAGAATGTGGTGTATTGAAACTGTAGGCTGTCACTTTAAATGCTTAGAAGAGTTTCCTGGTTCTGCTTGCAGACTAGGGAGCTCTGCCGGAAAGCATGGTGCGATCTGGGTCTGCCAGCAGTCAGTCTGCACACAGCCAGTCTAGAGTAAGGTAGTGGAGATGTGCCTCTCCGTTTTAGGAAGCAGCCCCTTTCTTTCTGTCTTTCTTTCTTTTTCTCTCTCTCTGTTTTGGGGTTCTTGTGTGCTATTCTTCTGAACTGAAGAAATAAAGTAGAGTTATGTTGCAACCTTCCAGCAAGAGTATTTTGTTTTATTTAACTTCTCTGTCTGTATGCTGTGAAACATAACACAGAGACTTCCCCCCCTTAATTTTTTTCATTTATAGTAGTTCTTCTGTGTTACATGCAAACAATAGTTCATTTAAAAAAAGCAAGTCGGACAGATTGGGGCCTTTTCTGCTGACAACATCCCTTTAAGGTTTGTGTCCTGCAAAGATGCCCTGTGATGTGCGCATTGCAAACAACTCCAGTATGCCTCCCTGGGTACCTATTGCTATCAGAAGGTGGTGAGCAGCTGGGGAGAGATATTGAGTACATTCAGCTCCTACAGAAGCCAGTTGGGCCAGATCCTCATGGCTGTACCCTGGCACAGCTCTGCTGAAGCCAACAGAGCTACACTGACTGACCGGAAGTAAGGACCTGGTGCAGCTGATGCCAGTAGCAGTAGAGAGCTTTCAGCACATTGCAGGATCAAGCCCATAAGAGCCATTATCACTATGTGGCAGGGATGATCCCTAGATATTTTTAAAACAAAGAACTTCTTCTTTTTTTCTCTCTCTTTATCCCTCCCAAGTCTCTTGGAGTGTGTCTACACAGGAAAGACAATCTGGGGCTCAGGCTGTGGGAGCTGTTTCATTGCTGCGTAGACTCCTGGGCTCAGGGACCCTGTGGGGTGGGATGGACTCAGAGCCTGGGATGCAACTCAGAGCCTGGAAGTCTACACAGTAATGAAAGCCCCACAGCCGAGCCCTGTGAGCCCCAGTCAGCTGGTACAGGCCAGCCGACAGTGCAGACAGACCCTGGGTCAATGGAGTGGAATAATGGCAAGTACAATAAGATACTACAAAGTAAGTGTAGTCCGGGGCAGTGACCTTGCTCACTCATTGTTTTAACTCAATGATTTTGAGAACCCATATTTCCTGATCTGAACAACTCACATGTGCACACATGGAGGGGATCTTACTATACTTGCAAAACACCCATACAAGCTGTAGTGGTTTGGACCACTGCTGCTGAATAATGTGGGACCGTTTTGTAAGGGGTCTGGCATTAGTGGCTGTCATGAAGCATTAACGCTCCCCGTTTTATAAGTAATATTCTCTTGGCAACATTTAAGATGCTTTTTCCTTGATCTGAACACAGTTTTGTAGAGCTGTCTGGTCCCATCTGAGCCCTTTCTCTCACTCCCTCTCTTCTAAAGGGCTCTCTTTGAGTGGGTTTTGAAGGGGACTTTCTGAGAAAAGGCTAAGCATGCTGGAAATAAAAACACTGAGAGGAAATTCCTTTTCCTTCACACACTCTACACTAGCTGGAGCAGCAAGTTACAGTGCACAATGTGAGACATGCTGCAGTGCTGTGCACTTTGTAATGAGAGCTGGGTGAGCCACTATATCGTGGCAAATAACTTTGTTTGGTCATTTGGCGGATAGTAATTACAGTCTGCGATGCTCTAGATGAGCAAAGTATCCTCCGGGAACAGGAAGGGTTCGTACAGAAGATACTCTATAGATTCATGATGAGTAAACCAAGAATGATAATAACCTTGTGGAGAAAGTGGTTGGGTCAACTATTACATTGGGTCAAATCCAACCCTAGTGTAAAACTATTGAAGCAAATGGACTTGCACTAGGGAGGGATGAATGAGACCCAAAATTCTGCTAGTTCTTGAATGTTAACCTAATTGCTCACAACGGAGCAGTAAAGTTAATTTATAGTAATGTGCCTATGGCCTACAGAGGGTTAACATTTGTGCAGAACTTTGAAGAGGAAAAGAACAGTGCAGAGTAAGTGCTACATAGTCTAATGGCACTAAAATACATTTAAAAAAAAAAAAGGTCTAAATGAACATTTATATGGGCTGAGCTTCTTGATTCCAGGGGGACTATGATGTGTAGATTTGCAAATATGGTTTGTTTGACAGTCTCAAAATCTGCCATTTACAAATTGATATTGATATGTAAATCCCTTCCCTCTCCCCCGCCCCCATGGATGATGTATATTTACATAATTTCAATTTTTTTTATTTGAAAAAAATCTATTTTAAAAAAAACAGCTGTTCTGAGATTCACCGCAGCTGCCTGTGAGACTAAGATTGGGAGCAGGCCCCTGTATAGCTATTCTGTTGTAGGTCCATTCCTGTCTGTTCCCTACTGCTCTTTTCAGACAGTTGTCCTGCCCATCGTATAAAAAACCTCTTGGAACACAGATGCCTGCTAACTGGGCTTGACAATTGAGCTGACGCATAGCCCTCTACACACTGTGCTATTAAAGAGATTAAGGACTCTGTGGACAGGACCTTTGATAGTCAGAGGTGAAAGTAAGCCGGTATGGGCCAGTATGGTGTACCGGTAAGAAAGTGGCTGCCAGTACGGGCCGGTACACAGACAACATTAAAGTCTGCCATGGCAGCGCTTTAAGGACCATATCGGCAAGATTGCTGACATGGTGTGGGGAAGTGGTAGCTTCCCTGGGGCTCTGCGATTTAAAAGGGCTAGGAGTTCCAGGCAGCAGCCAGAGCCCTGGTCCCTTTAAATCGCCGCTGGAGCCCTAGGCGACACAGGCTGGGCACCACAGATGGGCTGGTGGGGGGAGTCTGGCCCTGGCCCCGCCCATTCTGCCTGAGGCCCTGCCCCTTCCACGGGCCCAGAGCCGTGCCCCACTCACCTTGCCCAGAAGCCCGGCCACCCTGCGTACTGGTAAGTCCTTTAAGTTACTTTCACCCCTGTTGATGGTATCCATTGGTGGTTGACAGAATGAACAGAGTGAAACAGACTTTTGTCATTATCTGCATGGTAGAACACTGGAAGTTCAAATGCTCAGATTTCTATGAAACAACGGGACTCCTGCTGAACACACAGGCTTGCAAGTTACTTTGTGAGATGCTGGTGATTGAACTTTGAATGATGTCTGGACTGATCCTGCTCTTTGCCCAGTCTTGTCTCCCACACGGTGTCCTTTGGAGAAATATCATTTGATTTGAAATGAGCAACACCTTTATGTTCTCTCCTGTTGCTCAAATTCAAAGCTATACAGCCAATTACAGCTTTTTTTTTTTTTTTTTTTTTTTTTTTAAGCACTGAAACTCACTCTGATCACTGACTTTTGTGTTCTCTCATCGGATAAGTTGCAGTAAAGGAAGCAAAGGTTGTCATCAGCAGGCTCCAGCCTGAGCCTGAATGTCTACGCTGCAGTTAAACAGCCCATTAACGTGAGCCCCACAACTGTGAGTCAACTGGCATGGACCCGCCCTGGGTGTTTAATTGCCGTGTAGACATTCCCAGGATTCTGAAAGGAAAATCTCTCCCAAGACAGTTAATGTTGTTTTCTGTCTTTGCTTTAAGCACATTTCACTCTCATTCCTGCAAAATGGGAGGAGGCGAGAAGGACAGCTTGTGCCAGCAAAACTTGTCATTTTTCCCGAGAAACTCCTTTTCATCACTTTTATGTTGCTCACTTGCAGTGGAGTGATTTCATCCTGGGTATATCTCTGGCACTTTGCAGCAAAAGGCTGGGTAAGGCATCGTTATCAGTTCACTTCGTAGTCACTGGTCCCTGTGATTCAGACCCAACCAAGATCATGACCCCATTGTGCTAGACCCTGTACACACTTAGAGCCTATATGAGCTTGCTAGCAAAATAGAAAAGGCAGACAAAGGTTACAAAAGGGATCTAACATACAAGCAGAGTGAATAGTGTGATGATTGCAAATGTCAGGCTCGCTCCACTATCTTTTGTTCTTGTTGACTTGTTTCTTTTCTGTTTCTTTGGGTGAAGTCTTGCTGGGGAGGAATTAGCAAAGCCGACAAAGGGAAAGAGCGAGATGTTGAAGGGAAGAAAGGAATGAAAAAGGAGGAAAGGAATTGGAGGGTGGAAGGCAGGTGTGCAGTGAGGCTGAGGTGAAGGGACTGTGAAGATGGGGATGGGAGGGAGGTGGAGCAAACAGCCAGTCAGCAGAGAAGGGAGGCATCTATTTTGTGTATATGCCCATATTTTCGCTGCCCAATCCCGTGTTTGTGTTCACAGGCTGAGTACACGCATGGATGGGCTTTCTCAGCAAAGAGGCACAGAAAGCATCAGCCTTCTACGTACATAATGGTGAAGTCGTGAAGTTGGGACTCAGTCATTTTGGCGGAAATCACAACTTGCTCAGCTCTGTAACCTGAAAGCTTGTTAAGAGGTGCTTCGCCTCCCCACACTTCGAATAAAGCAAGAAGAATCATTTCCAAAATGAAATTTGTTTTTATTCTGTTTTTATCTGAACTTACCTCAAATGATAGGATTTATAGCTATGGAGTATTCCTCTATCATGAATATACAAACGCCATGAACCTGTCCTGGAATGTAACTAAAAATGAGCCCTAAAGCAAAATCCTTGGAACTTAGGAAAAGTTTTAATCCAGATCCTGATCCAAACTTTGCAGTTTGGATTCCTTTCTGTCATGTCCTGTGGGACTTTGTCTTGTATTGTGGGTCTGTCTCTTGGAGACAGGATCCCAGCTAGACATTAGGGCGCTATGGAAGCCTTATTCCTCAGCTTCTTTGCTTGCTTGAATGTAATCATTATGGTGACATGAATGGTCAAATCCTCAGCTGGTATAAATGGCAAAGCTATACCAATTAAAGCTGGTCAGCATTTTCCACCAGACTGTTTTTCTGGTCAAAAATGGTCATCAAAATCGAAACGTTTTGTGGAAACACCCATTTTGATGAAATTCCACTGTGGAAAACAGATCAAAACGTTCCCATCAGATCAAAACATTCCATTTTGACCTTTTTCCAAATGGAATGTTTTGTTTGTTCTGAAGCAACTTTTTGTTTTAATTTTTTTTTAATTTTGATAAAATATTTATACTACATAAGTCAAAATTGGAATGAAATGTTTTGACACTTCAGAACAAAACTTTTCAATTGAGCCAAAATATTTTTTTTCAGAGCTTTTTGTTAGATGGGAAATTTCAAAACTTTTAGATTTTGTTCAATTTGGAATGGGGAAAAAATTCAAAATGGTGGTATTTTCCACAAAACAGAAAATCCAGTTCCTGCTCACCTTGAATGCCGACTTACACAAGCTGGGGATCTTGCCTGCACTATGAATGTGATTTAACATAGCTTATCACAGCTGAATAGCTTTTTCAAGGGCTTGCAGTTACAATGAATTTGTCCCAGACAGTTCATTTCATCAGGGTAGTTATGACATGGTGCTTATGGGAACCTGCCCCTGCACTCTGAAATTATTTGTAATGGTAAAAAAAACCCTATTACTTCTATTGCACTTTAAAAACAACTAATTAGCATTTTTAGACTATTCATTTTATAGCCCCCCACAACATCCCTGGGAAGGGAGTTAATATTATCCCCATTTTGCGGGTGGATAAACTGAGGAGAATGAGTCAAAGACAGCACTTTGATTGTAATCCAGGAGTTCTGGTGCCTCCCTATCCTCACTCTGTTCTGCGAAAGCGCACTTTCTTCTGCGAAATTAATGATTAATATCCAGACAATCGATGCACTTAAAAATCGAACCATAGGGAATCTGATCAAATGGAGACTGTGATTTCACTTTGCATTGGTAAGATGTTGAATGAGACTTCTGTATAAAGTGTCTTTATTTAAAATCTCTGTAATCCACTTAGCAGAATTCTATTTTACAGAGTATGTATTTACTTTTCTTATGATGCCTCTGGCTTGGACCAGGACCTGATTGTGTTAGGTGCTGTACAAAAACAGAACCAAAAACTGGTCACTGCCCCAAAGAGCTTACAATCTAAGTAACTAAGGCATAAAGACATTTAAGTTGGTTTCCCTGGTGAAAGTAATAACACCTAGGAACATAAGATATCACTCTGGAGAAGGAGCAAAAGGCAATGAAAACATTGATTCAATATAGAGCACTACAAAATTATCAAATTACATCAGCTGGTGGGAAGGTCCACTAATGTAAAGAAGATCAGTGTTTTCACTCTGATTCAACATGTTGCTATTTAAATAGCTTGTCTTGCAGCTCCAAGTTAAAATAGGCCCCTTTTGTTTTCCCCATTGTACATTTACACCTTTAGTCTGAAGAATCATAAACGATTATAGGATCTGATATGGCAAGTCACATGATTAAATGGAAAAGTAGTCAGGATTCAGGATGCTGCAAACAGAGTTATTTACAGGCTATGAGTCTCCACTGCCTGGTGCAGTTACTCCTTTGCAAAGTGGGTGGTAACGCTTTCCACTCCCATGCAAAGGGAATGGAGCCAAGGGGCCAGACAGGGGAGGATCAATCCCACCCATAGGCTGTACAATTCTCACCAAACCCTTTTGATTAACAAGGCTTTACATAGGGTGAAGGGAGGGAAATGCACATGCCATTTTTTAAATCATGACAGGTGCAGTTGTGTGAGCAGCTTCGGTTAAAACTCAGAGAAAAGCAGTACCCTCTCACTGCATTATTTCACAGGTATCTCTAGAAAATGCAATAATATCCAAAGGCAGATCTCTCAAATCTTTGCAATGCAGTGTATCTGCATCAACGAAAACTTTTGGATTTAAAGCCCCAGAAATTCTGCCTTTAAAGTCACAAAGTGTCTATAGTCGCTGCAACAAGGGTGTGTGTGTGTGTGTGTGTTTGTTTGTTTTTCAACGTTATGTCATGAGGCGTCATGTTGTGGGGCTGTCTATGGGAGTCCATCGGAATTTGTTTCTGGTAGATTTTGTTGTTCCTTCTCCAGCAAATGAACTGATTTGGGGGAGGAGGGGAGCTACAGTAAACACCTGAATAATAACAACTGCCGATGAAAATGAACGTAACTGGAAAGGGAGGGCCTGATTTTGTTCCCATAGAAGACAGTGGCAAAACTCCCATTGATTACATTGGGGCAGTTGGCACCAAACACTTTAGATACTGATTTATCCTTTGGGGAAAAGGGGGAGGGGAAAGGTTCTGTTTATTTTAAACGGTGATGTTATTGGGGAACAAAGAGAGCAAACTCCACCTCTGCAAACTATGCAAAATGAGAGGGAGGTATTCTCATGTCATCTAAAGATGTCCACCCTGCTACTTTGGCTGAGATCAGAGCGGAATTGGATTCGCTGCAATGATGTGCTCCCCTTGTTATGTGGGAATTTCCCCATGCCAAATGTATGCATAGTGCAAACTCCTATGACAACTTCACAGCCACAATGGCTCTTATTTAGTTAGGGAAATTCACATGGAGGCTTATTAGGTTGCAAGGTTCTTGGGGCGGGGACCAACTTTTTGTTCTGTGTTTATACATCTCCTAGCACAGTGGGGCCTGGTCCATGTCTGAACCTTTTAGGCTCTACTGCAATACAAATAATATTAAATATCTAATGCACACTTTATATAGATCTGATGTTCAGGTGGGGCAAGTTCTGCATTTATCTTTCAGGAGTGCAACTTCTGAGCCTTTCCAGCTGCTCCAAGGGTCAAGCTTCTTGAATTAATGTCATTTTATGTTAGTAGCATGAAGTTTATCCAAAGCTAAGTGCTCAGGATGTTTCTCAAGGCCCAAGCAGCACGGGATCTTTCCTAAAAATGTACTGAAAGAAACTGGTGACATTAAAGGAAATATTTTCCAGGAAAGATCTGCTAAAGACACCGGAAGGGCAGTGAAATAATGGAAATGATGGCCTAGCTAAACAAGCCGCATGGCAGTGCGAGGCACCCTCCAGAGTGTTCAGTTTATGCTGCACCGTTCCAGGGTTCTATTTTAATACTACTCCATCCAGAGCTGTACTCCTGACATAGCCTCCTCTGAGGTTGGAGCTTAGTTTATTTTCATCCGAGGTTATTGCCCAAAAATATTCCCAGTTTTATAGTCATCACATCCAATTCCAGCTCATTTACATACAAGCTAATTTGACTGGCAAAACAGAACATAGAAAAGCTGCACTGAACTATATACCCTAATTTAGGAAGTCACTAAGGAAGGTGGGGGCTGGTTAGAGACAATCCCAGGATATTTTAGGTCTTTTTTGTGACTCTCAGCTGCAAGGTAGTGTCCTCCTTTCAGCCTTGCCCACTTTGTCCCCAAATCTATGTCTCTAGCTTGTAATCTCCAAAAAAAAAAAAAAAAAAAAATTCCCAAACACTTATCCTCCTATATCACGGTGTTACATGTAGACATTTTCTCTCCTTTCATGTGTAGATGAATTTACCCAACTGAATAAACTATTATGGGCTGAAGAAAATCATCATTAATATAGTTCATTTTCCTGCTACATAGGAAATTTTAATGAGGCTTTTAGCTTTTTAAACAAAGTTGATTTCCTTCCGCTGCTACATGCTAAGCCTAATCTCTCTCTAGGTTTATATCAATGCTGCGTTACACTTAGCAAAAATGTTTTCCCCACTGCCAGTCCTACTTGTGATCTAAGCCAGAGGGCAGCCAGCATGTTCTCTTAGGTGGCTTCCATGAAGATTTTGTAGTGCGCATTGTAGGAGAGCTTCATTACTATGCAAGTGAGAATAGCCCCTTTTGGGGGGAATGTCGGAGAACACAATGTCTTAGTCACCAATATCTATTTAGTAGATAGCATCTCACCTGCCTGATGTGAACTGTATCTGCTATGAGCAGCAACTGCATGTAAGACCATGTAAATGAATCCAGTACTTAAAGGACATGTACTCTCCAGCTGAGTAAAATCCATCACATGGATCAACTGATTCCACCTAACTATTGAACATCCATCTTGACACCATTCAAATTCTTACCTTTACTACTGGGCACCAGCAAGCACAGAAGTGATAACAATAATGGGTTAACAGCAATATCCCCTTCTGCAGCTACACCACAAGCAATGCCAGTATGATGGGGAAAGACTTTTGTGACATTTTTGATACCTAGCTGAGGGAAAGGTGCTTTTCTCCACTGCACATAATTGTCTGCCACTTTGAGTTGCATCAAAGTTAATGTATGGGTTGTTGATAGTGACAGATAATGAAATAATCTTTCTTTACCACTTCATTCCCTGTGCTTCCAGATACCATCAATCTTGCACAAATATGCTAGTTTCAGTAAACCCCTAATTTTTATGGTCTCGCTTTTATTTCTCTATTTTCCTCTGTATCTTCATTAGAGGTGAGTTACATGACCCACTTTTGACTATTGGAGTATACTTCCCCATGTTTCTTTACACTCTATTTCATGCCCAATAAAGGCCTGAGCCAAAACCCACTGAAGTCAATAGGAATCTTTCCATTGACCTCGGTGGGCTTTGGATCAGGCCCCGAGTGTTTAGATCTTGGTCTTAACTTCCTATCCTGGTGTTTCTTTAAGGGCTTGATGCTGCAGTATTTTTTTTTTCCAAACAAAACTTCCCATTTGAGTCCATAAGAATCTTGCCTGAGTAAGGAAGGAATAAAGCATCAGTAACAGAAAATGGCCCATCTAAACTAGAGTTTCTCAATGTTGCTAACTCTGGTAAAAATAAGCCACTGGTTCCAATAGTGGAAATTTTTAAAAATATCTCCAATGCAGACCAGGCCTATGGCTCCCAGTTGACTCTCATTGAAAGCGATGGAAGGAATTCCATTTAAGTCAATGAGTGTTCTGTTGGGTACTAAATAGTTAGGATCACAACAGACCCCATATTTAAACATGGTGACACTAGGAGTATTTCCTCCAGCAATCTGACTCTCAGGAAATGCCCAAACAACCCAGAATACATTTTCTCATTGGCTTTCACATAAGTCAAATACATTTCATTATAAAACATTTTTATTAAAACAAATGTACAACACTTTTATATACACGACTCTGTACAGGAAAATGCTCAGTTACAATTAGTGATTTGATGTGTTTCCAGATATTTAAGCATAAATCAAAAAGACTTCCCTCTTTTTTTGTACTTTGTACTGCTCTTCATAGGCTTACAGCTTTTGGTTCTCTAAAGCTCTTCTCTACACAATTCATTGGGTATATACTGTACATGGTAGTCTATGTACTCTATTGCAATGAAGAGCATTAAGTTGGCTTGAAAGAGCATGAAAGGCACTGTATAAATAAAGTGTTAGGCCCATCAGTGCAAAAACATAATGGTCCCAAAGTGTGGCTGCTCTTTCATAATTATTAAATGAAAAATTGGTAGACATCATGCATAATGACAACAGAATAGAATGTCCTATGAGCAGATCTTCTGAATAACTGTAATATGTAGAAGCAAAGCCTGTAGCTGATTTTCACATTTTCTTGGACTAAACATATTTACAAAAGTAAGGAATTCGATTTGTCGATCAAACATTGGCTGGAGTGATCAAAGGAAAGAGGGTCAATTAGTGCAATTTTTGTTGAATCCAAAATCTGTAATGATTGTCATCAAGCTCAAAAGAACTTCACCAGGTATGTAGCAACCAGAGCTAACACGAATAGGCACATTTGCCCTGTGCCCCCTAAGCACTGGATTGGTAAAGGACAGTAAATGAAACTGTAGATTATCTTCTCCAAAAGCAATGCTTTTAAGTTATAATATGAAACACAGAGACAGAAATGGGGATCCTAGCCCAGCTTCTACTGATCCACAGCACCTTTCACTTGTATCCCAACAAAAAGGTTAGAACCCCATTTGACATTAATGTAGGAACAGCTTCACGTCAGAATGCAAATTTTAAGTTTTATAGGACAATGGCTTAGTCAACCAACGTCGATACACAAAGTTCTGCTAAGGTTTTTTAATAATGGAGTTTTGATGGCTCGATCTCTTCAGTCCCAGAAGCTAAACGGAAAGTAGAGGTTCTTTCTTCTCACACAGTCAGTAACAAACAAATGCCTTCCACTCTGTTCACTTTCATGAGGAACAGGAGAAGTAAAGCAGTTCACAGACTGAGGAAGCAAGAGAGGTTTACAAGCTACATGGAATGGCTTGTATACCAGTGGATCGAACTGTGTCCAGCCAAGAGAATTCTAGACTGCTTTTCAGATCAGTACAAAATCTGAACTCTATTTCCCCTAAAAAAAAAAAAAGAGAGAGAGAAGAAATTTACATGTGCAGCAGCAAAATATTGAATGTATACTAATACTACAGTGAAATGTAAACACTGTTCAAATGATCTCTGACTAAAATTGAATATATCAGCAAGATTTTTATCTTAAAAATGCTTTAAATTTGCTGAAATCCTTATTACAACTTTCTTTCTTTCTTTTAAACATTCTCACTCACGATATGGCTAGGTAACTTTAACTCTGGAAACTGACATATATTCAAAGTAATCTGTAAGGCTAAAATGGAAATTGAGTTAAGCACGTATTTCTGTGAATTCCCACTAATCGAGCCAAGCCTGCATATAAACATAATTTTTAAACACAAATCTGTGGTACATTTTCTAGTACAAATTGTCTGTTAAAAATCCCCAGCAACTCCTTCAATTTGAAATTAACGTGCTGGTCAGAAATCTCAAATAAAACAGAGTAATGCATGAACTGCTGTCTTCTTTTTGGTTTTTCACCTGACTTAAATCATCTTGCCTAAAGAGCTTAATCTGCTTCTCCCTCTGCCTCTGGTTGCATTCTCAGTAACTCTGCTTCAGAAATTAAGGTATTTGTACCTGAGGGTGTATCTATTTCAGAATCTTGCTCCTTGTAGCTGAAGTTGCTGCAAAATGTTTTGCCGTGCCGGGCTCATTAGGAGATACCCTTTCCCACCGACACAGGGTTGCATGCCAGTCTTGTTGTTCAAACAACTGTAAGAGACGAAGGGGAAGGTTTGAAATGTGCAGGCCTTACAATGTTCAAGAGAACAAACCAAACCTGATTGGACAAATAGATCAGCATCAACAATATTTCCTACAAAGGGCTGATGATGCCAGCTGGCAGTGCAGTTAATTTAAGGGCAGATTTCATCATGATGTAGATAACTAATTATGAATACACATCATAAAACGACCTCACCAATTTGCTGGGATTTTCAATTTTCACCAGCAAGAGAGCTAACACTGGACTAGCATAAGTACTGCAGATCAGTACTGAGGACCCCTGTAGGGAAGCTCGGACAAAACCTACCCACACTATGTTACTGCTAATAGCCCTCACTTTCATAAATGCTAAACCTTGCTCATACATATAAAATTCCTATTAATTTAAGTAGGGATCAAGCTAATGCAGAACACATGCCTAGAGAACACCCCAAGAAAGAAGGTGCTTATAAATAATAGTGATTAATATGTTACATGCCTAGATGTATAGCTAAATTGATTTAAATGCACCACATTAGTAGGGGGTATAGAAGAGATTCCCTCTAGAGTGGAAGTGAGCTGTAGCTCACGAAAGCTTATGCTCTAATAAATTTGTTAGTCTCTAAGGTGCCACAAGTACTCCTTTTCTTTTTGCGAATGTCTTCTCAGTCTTTGATCTATCTCTAGGCTTTTCAGTGTTTGTCTCTCTAATGGTACATGTGCTCTCAAAGTGACAGAAGAATATTAAGTATTTCCACCTGTGTATGTTCTCCATATTCTGGCTGTACACAGGATTTTTATTTACAAGTTATCAGTATACCTAACTCTGTTTATATGTTTTGTTTTCTCCTCCTCCCTGATACGAATAGCAACTTATCAATATTATTCTGAAAAGAAGAGATCATCTTTTTTACCTTGTAAAGTTGCTCTCGTCTATTTCTTCTGCATCATCATCTGTTACTGTAGGTTTTATGAAGACATGGGGGAAAAGAAGAAAATATGTTTCCATTAACTCGGTGTCCTCACTGACAAAAATCACAGATCAGCTTCCCAGTTTTTTCCATTCAGTTATCACCAGAGGCTACTTTCACATTTCTATTGACATAATAGCACTAAAACATCTTGTAAGCCAGGAGATTCAGGATCACTTCTGCCACCTCTATGGGTAACAGGAAGCCCTAGGAATTTCTGCAGGCTATAGAGATCACCACTCTAGGAAATTCTGAGCCCCCTTGTGTACCTCTCCTCTGCAGTGATGTGACATGGTTTAGGGGATAGATCCATCAGAGGAGGAGACAGCTGATCCACAACTGGAGGCTTCCATCACTCTCAAACTTCCCCTGTCCTCTTATAAACCCAGTTACTGTTAGAGGTCATGGACTTCAGTGACAGTTGTAGGCTGGCTGTTGCATCTGCTCTACACCCTCCCAGCAGGTTGGGGAAGAAATCTTTCCCCCTGGAGCTCTCCAGTACAAAGCACTGTGCAACAATGCATCATGCTCAGAGATCTCTTCCTTCCCCGTGATGGTGACACTTTTATACCTGGAAGTGAGGAGTCTGAGACATGGTATATCCCAGCACAGTTCAGGCAGCTAATGAAAATATTTTTCATCCAAACCTTCAGTCCTTGTGCACTCAAAGCTGCCATGACTTCAGCAGAGTTTTGAGCATATAGAGATGCAACATAAGGGCCCTTCAACAAACTAAAGCTTTTTGTTTTTTGTATAAATTTCCATTACGGATGAGTAGATCACATTAACCCTGGAACACATGCTAGATCTTGCCACTTGTACGAAGGGCCTATTGTTTTTTTCTGGCACCCCATGCAGTTCCATGTCTTGCTTCTGCCCCCTGAAACCATCAGTGGTAGGATTATTTCAATCTGTTGACCTGAGGTTTCAACCAATAAAATACCAACCTTCAGAAGATGAAGTCAAAGGGTGACACTTGAAGCTGGTAAAGGTCGTTGGTGCTGTCAGCCATTGCTATTTCCATTGACTTCTCCAATCTGTCAATGCGTTCATATCACACGGTGAGAGATCTGTGGATGCACAGAAAGGAAGAGTTAGAATTTTTGGGAAATGCAAAGGCTTTCTGATTCAGAATAGCCCTCCAATCCCTCATGGCCCATGCTACAGCACATTGCATATATCCCATTATAGAGCTGCCAAGGAAAAGCCACCGTTATCCGCTGCTTATGATGCTGAGATCTCCGATACTGGGGTTTGGTAAGAGCAGCACATTCTGCTAAGTTTGAAGAACTAAATTGAATCTCACCTAAGGTGATGGAAGCATTCTCAATCTCCACATTCCTGTTCTGCATAGCTGTGAACTGTATAACCACTGTGGTCATCTGGTAGAGTGCTGCTGTTCAGTGCTTCTACTGCCTCATCCATCCTCGGGTCTTCGTATGACTATAAAGACACGTGCATTGAATGAAAGATCTATTAGACCAAGATGTGATCTATTTGTTCCCGTCTGTCAAAACTTCAAAGCAAACCTCTGACTTCTTAAACTGCCAGAGTCAATACATACCTTTCTCTTACTCCTGTTTTTTGACTCTCTAGATGACTTTGACTTCCTTTCTGTGAAAGCAAAAACACAGTGACAGTGAGAAAAAGCCTGCAGCCGCTTCTGATGGCTCCAATCTTACACGACCGCAATTGCTCTGTGTAGTGATGCTTTGCGCTGCAAGGGCATGATTGTGCTCTGGGAGTTTCGCCATTGATTTCCGTGACAGCAGTGACTGCTGTATTCTTCCCTCCCCTGAGGGGAGCGCACTTCTGTGCCTGATGAAGTGATCCCATTAGGAGTATTGTGAGAATGAATTAATTTTCAAAAAAGTGCCAGGAGATCTTGGGATGAAACGAGCTCTACATCCAAAGTAATATTTAGCAACAGTAATAAGACTGCCTATTCACTTTACTTCTATCAAGGAATTTATACTGTACCTATTCACAAGCAGAACAGGAAATGTAAACAGTCTATAAACTGCAGTAATGGTCCCCTTAAGGCAAATTTATTTTGAGGATAGACTGTCATATACATACCTTTTTTCTGAAGCTTTGTTAAGGGTGGTAGCATCCTGTAAACCCGGACTGCGCTGCAGCCTTTGTTGACACTTTTGTCCTTCACTTCCTCAATATCAGGCAGTGAATTCATGGCACAGCGGAAATTTGCCTTCCAAGTTTTGGGGTCTGGCTCTTTCTCGCCTATCTTGTATCTCCCTATAAATAAGGGATGATGCATAAGTAATCAGAATTTTCAGACTACTCTGCAGTGATCGTTCCCAAAAGAACTAGCTTGTGTTCCATTCTTCAGTCATATAAGGCAGTCAATATAGTTACATGGGATGTAGATTAGGGTAGAATTAGGCTCTACCTGTTTCTGTGATAGACAGAATTTTAAAACCAGCACATACCAGTATGAATGGCCCAGCTTCGGAAAAGGCAGGCATCTTTATCTATATCCCAGCCATGTTTAGCTGCATGTTTCCATGGGATTTCGAACATCATCTTATCCTGTAGTTAAACAATGCAGTTTTGAATACAGGGAATAAAACATACATCCACTCGTGACTAAATATGGACTTAATCCAAGATAACTCAGCCACACCAAGGGAACTCTGCATTAAGGCTGCCACCAGATTCCTAATGTAGGATTCACTTAATACCATATTATGTGCTACATCCCATATAATGTTCCCCAAGGGTTCTGAGTTTCAGAGAGCTGTATAACAAGATATAATAGATATGAGGGACACTGTCAGCCTCATCTCAGAACTACCTTGGTCTGTTGGTTTGTCTCTGATCCTTATGTTTATCATAAAATTGTGTCTTTCTCTGTCTGCACAGAATCTTTTTAAAAATTAACAATAAGGACCTATGGACACCATAAGAAAAATATTTCTTACAGTGCAACACTAATTTAGCTCAGAAAGCTCCTTTCAAATGCACTTCAAAACACTTTACAGTTCAAAATATTCAACGAGCAAAAAGTCCTGTATCAATGAGGATAAACCTAAACAATCTTATTGTGGGTGCATGTCATACGGCTGTAGTTCTCAATGAAGTGGTGGGCATACAGTATTGAAGTCAATGGTTCAGATGCTCAGTATCTCTCAAGATTTGGTGAGAGTAGTCAACCATTCAGTGGTTGAGATGGTAACATTGATTCCTTAACTGAGATAAATGACTTTACAGAGGCAGATCTCAGATGTTCTTGACTCCCAATGTTATGGTCTGACTGCTCTCATTTTTTTTCCTTCCTAGTACTTCCCTTATAAAAGTCAGGTCTACTCTATCATTGATCAATTACAGCTACTGTTTTCTGAAAACAAAAATGCTGTTTTATGTAGTGTGTGTAAACTCTTTCCATTTTCTTTTAATCTATTTATGTGACCTTGATTTTTATAAAACATCAGCTAAGAATACCAGGATGAGGATGATTAAAGATACAAAAGTAATGACAAAGAAACCCACCTTGTTGATCCACTTCAATCCTGGTATTTGATTGGAATTAATCTGCAACTCCAGCCAGGGCCTCATGCGCATTCTTGTTACTGGCATGTTGTCTGTGAAAGGAAAATAATAACTATAGATAAGCAAAAGAGTAAATATTCTGGTATGCTGGTCATTTTGTAATGACATCCCTCACTGCTTACTCTTAACACTCGTACTACTGGGCAATATGCATTCAACAAAACCAAAACTTGGCCCAGAATCAATAAATTTCTCTTCCAACATCTTGGCAGTTTCTGAATGGCAATTTTTGTTCTAATCTGGCTACATGATCCCTTAAGTAGATAAGTAAAATTATTGAATTTGGGAAACTGGATGGCTCCAGAGGTTGGTCCTGGGATGCAGAGCACTTCCCATCTAGGATACCATTCAGAACTCAGCACTGTAGTGAGAGAGAAGTATTACTGTAGGTGCTGTTTGGTGGCTTACGTGAAAAGAGTTTGGTCTCAAAAAGTGAGCAAACTGCCACACCTCACAAGCCACGACACCTCTGGTTCTCTGCCTCCCAGGCTCGGTGCAGAAGGCAAGGAGTCAGAGATTCATGGACTCTGAACTCTCTCTTTGCAACCACAGTGTTAGTCACTCTAAGTTGTGGCCAAGGCATGCTGGCAGGGCAGTGTGAATTGCTAAGTCCTGTGCTGCACTTGCCCTGTGCCATACCAAAGAATGGATGTTAGTCTCCAGGGCTATCACACCTGCACATCTCATGAACAAAAAAATCTTAAAATCTTTGTACCTGGGTGAGGGGGCGTGTGCATGTGAAACGTGAATATTAGGCTCCAGAGGAAGTATAGTCTAGCAAAAAAATTCTTTCTGAGGGAGTGTCTTTGATACCTGTCTTTTTGTTGCCACTTATTTCAGTGCCAAGTTTCCCCTATTATTAATGTTTACCTTTTCAAAAAAAACAACAACACTGCAATAGATTAGTTTATAAATGTTGCACTCTGCTACACATTTCTCCTTACACTAAGACCTACTGGCATAAATATATTTCTTGTCTTGTTTTTTATATGGAAATATCAGCATTTCCAAAACAATAGAATTCAGCATTTTACAAATCCTAGACCTTCCTCGACAGCTTCAGGGGGCTGGCAGTGGGGTTAAGCTTACATAACCCAACTCCCCTTTATAATGGGAAAGGAGATCAAATAAATACTTTCTCCAAGTTAACATGCAGCTTTTCCACTGGGCTCCTCTTTTCCTAGAACACATTCCTGCCTGTATGGCCTCCATGTGGACATTAGCATTTAGCTTTGGTGGTAGGATAGGCTTAAAGAAGGGCTGCAAAACTGAACTCAAGGAATGATGCTTGGAGCCCTATTGTAAAATACAGTTAATTAGACAATTTCAAGCCAGGAGCGGTTCTTGACTTTGACTAAAGAAGCCTCAGTTGACATTACTTTCAGCTTTATGCAGCTCCTTCATACTTAATGACAAGTATATAAACTGAAACAGGAATGCAATGTTTGTGACTGAAAATAGCATTACTAAACCTTGGCAAGCAATCCTGAACAGCAAATTATATTTATGGTGCAATGTGTCTGATAATAGCATCCTGAGGCCCCAGTCGCAATCAGGCCCTCTGTACACATATACAGAAAGGCATGGGGCCCTGTCACTGCATGCTTACTTTTCCTCATGGATGTATTGACACAATAGATTATGTTAACATGAAGAAATCTTATGCAATATTTTCATTCCTAAGCAGCCAATAACTAAGGTTTCTGACTTCCACTCTCACTACCTACCCCGTTGGGCAAATTATAATACAGAATGTTATACTTTTCTCCTTGACTCTTGTGTTATTCAGATTCAGATGGGTGAATTAAGCATGCATGCATTCAGCATTTCCTTGCACTGGGAGGTGTGAAGTTAGAGCTTTGCCATTAATTTCGCACAGTTTGTGAGTATTCATTTTACTTACCATTGCTTTTGTGAGACTAGAACAATGCCATCAACTGTGCTAGCTCCAAAATTTTTGTGGTGATTTTTGTTTAAAGTTGTAATATGCATATTTATACAATATATATTTCCAAAACACATTTCAAAATGCATCCTGAGATCTTATATTTCTCCAGCTAATAATTATACACCTGAATTTCAAACACTTAAACGTTAATTTGAAACATGGCTCATCTGAACAAACAATCGTCAAATTCAGCAGTCACCTCTTTTATGGCCAGTTCTGCAAATGCCTGAAGGTTTGACTCTTTATTTGTTGGTCCCACTGATCTGTCCCATAAACCTTGACTATTTTTAGCTTTTCCCAACCACATTTGCATTCAAATGCTTTAATTCTCTCTGCTGCCTATGAACGCTGCTCTCCGGTGTTGAAGCCAAAAGCATGATTTTATTTTCAGCCTTTATTTCCTGTGTATCAGAGAGCAACAACAGCACCCTTTGTTGTCACACAGTTGCTCGTATTTGTCTCAATCTCTTCCCCCACCCTCACCTCAGAAAGCAATCTGATGCACAAGCACAGAATTAGAGGTGCTTCTTACTTTGTCTTTGCATAAGTGTACCTACAAGTAAAAGCAACAACAAACCCTTTCCTCCCTAACAAGATACATTCTGTCGCCAGAAAGTGAACCTCTTACGTGCACAGCCGCTAAAGTTTCTGCAAATTCGCTAACCTCCTCGTTTACCAGTTCAGAAGTTGATTTGCAGGGCTAAGGCCATTTATTGCATCTTACTTGCCATGCAAACTTCCTGCGACTGGTCTCTGCTCTCTGTCCCCTGGCTCACACGACTAAATACTCATTGCATCCCTTGCCTTTGCCAAGCCTCCGTAGACAAGCTGGTCTATTTCCTTGTTGGCCTCCCTGGTTACAGGACCGAACGCTGCTAAGAGTCCTGCAAAGTCCTGCAACTTGTTCCCAAGTTGTCCTGCACCGAGTGCTCTCGGCAGGAGCGGAAAGCGGACCTCTGACTCGACGGCTGTGAGCTGCACCAGGCGTGACCCACCTTGTTCTCCGGTCTCCAGTGCTCAGCCTTGCAAAGGTGCCCGGTGAGCCGGGAGATCCGCCTCCCGTGAACGACCCGCGACTTCTGCAGGCTGCGCAGCGGAGTGGTCTCGGTATATCCTTACACTAGCCGGGATTCCCCACCACCTTGGCCAGTACGTCTCCTGCCGACCAATCAGCATTCGCCCAAGGGCTTGACTGGGCTCCGCCCGCCGCTCATTGGCTGGCTGGCGAGCATCATTTCGGGGAAATCAGGCTGTTGTAGCGCTAGAGCTGAAGGGGAAGTACGGCTCCCCCTCCCCCCCCCCGTCTCCCGGCTGCTCCCTGGGTGTGGGAGCGGAGGGATGGGGGTGAGAAGCGAGGGGCTCCTTAGGAGCCCTCTGAAACTGCCTCCCCACCCACCGTGCACCCATCAGTGTCACAGGAGCAGGTGGATTCCCATCCCACCCCCGTCCCTAGCCCTGGGAGTGGGGGGGGGGGGGGCGGGGGGAGACAGGGTCTGGGTCCCACTGCCCCAGTTTCTCTAACTGGTCAAATCCATCCCTGTACTTCTGAGGGGCTGGAATCCAAATAGGGATCTGGGTGCTGTGTCCCGCTTTCAGCTCTGGGCCCCTTTTGCATGGTCTTTGGAGCAGGGATCTTGTCTCTTGCGCACCTTTATGCAGTGCAAGGTGTGTTGGCATTACTGGTGAGACTCTGTGCTCTGGGTGCCTTCCATCTGAGAATCTCCAAGCACTACATGGACACTAATGAACTAAGCCTCATAACCCCCATGTGGCAGGTGTTAGTTCCATTTTACAGAGAGAGAAGTCAAGGCATAAAAGGTTAAATGACTTGTGCAAGCTCAAAGAGGCACAGCTGGAAATCATGAGAACTTGGCTCCTAGTCCCATGCTCAGACCACTAGACCAGCTCCCTCTGCATAAAATCTTGCATGCTAATATTACCTTTCATTCTAAAGGCTCCTAAAGCACTTAACAGACCGATTAGGATGCTACACACAAAGATGGTTGAATCCACCCCTGAAATGTGGCAGTGGGGGTGTCAGGGAAGAGCAGCAGCTTGTCTGAAAGCACATAACACTAACAATTTAGAACAGGAAATGCATGAAAATACTGCTGAAATTGCAAAAAACCCTATTTAGCCAGGACTTCAGGGTTAACATTCCAAACTCTTGCAAAAAGGGTTGTGGGACTGTAACCAACTGGCAAGGATTGATGCTGTTTTAACGTCTCATTGAAGAGATTGCCCATTCTAGGGCATCAGTTTAGTACAAACTAGAAAGAAAGACTCATTGATAACACAGTTTGAGTCCTAAGGTGGACCTTGCAACCATGTATATAGTTAGTCAATATTAGAGTTACATAAGAAAGTATAGGCGTACTTGTGGCACCTTAGAGACTAACAAATTTATTTGAACATAAGCTTTCGTGAGCTACAGCTCACTTCATCAGATGCATCCGATGAAGTGAGCTGTAGCTCACGAAAGCTTATGCTCAAATAAATTTGTTAGTCTCTAAGGTGCCACAAGTACTCCTTTTCTTTTTGTGAATACAGACTAACACGGCTGCTACTCTGAAATAAGCAAGTATGTAACAGCACCTGGAATAAAAAGCAGCTATAATGACCTGCGGAAACCAAGCAAGAAGAAAATATCAGGAAAAATGAATGTGTGGGGAATGTTCCTGATTTCCTTTTTTCTTTTTAAACTTTTATAGCATGTAGTGATAGCTAAGAACCTGTGCTCAGTTTGTCAGTTTCTTGAGTCGGTAACGTGAAGTTACTGGTGTGTCTTTAAAATGACATAAGCAGATACAATCAATCCATTTAGTAAGGATCTGATCCTGCATTAACTGAGAACTCAAAACCTAGCAGTGTTGAATGTTCAGGGAATGCACATTTGGGTCTAAAAGAAGCAGGTGGGGGCCTCTGTGAATGCAGGCACCAAACAAGTCTCTATGTACACTATAAAATAATTAAGTCAGGGGAGCTGCTTATAATATAGTCCCCATCTGGTGTCACTGTGGCGAAAAGTGGTAGTGTAGACAAAACTTGACCATGCCCTGTGACTAGGTTAAAAACCTGGACAATCTTAATTGAGTCCTTTAATTTGCTTATAGTTGAAACATAGATGTGGTCTTACTTTGTTATCTCTGTTCATAAAACTCTTAGTTGAGATCTTGTCTCAGTCTCTCATTCCCATGGGGTTATAGAACATTGCTTAGTTCTCCCATGAGTCCCAAGGCACTCTTTACTTCCACAGCACCCATCTGCCAGGTGATACATACAGTTGCTTGTAGCAGCAATTTTAAAATTCATCCTATGTATCTGCCCTCCAAAGCTATCACTATGGAGGAGGAGGGACTGGAAAATAAGGACACTTTGCAAACACTGGGAGAGAAAGCATCCCGGGACGGTCTCTCCAGCTTCGGCAGTGTGTCAGGGATGTGTTGCTTTGAAATAACTATCCAAAGAAAAGAAGGGTGACCATTCCTCTTGTATGTCTCTGGGCAGGCACAGGAGTAGGTGAGGACTTGATCCACACTACTGAAGTCAACGGAAAGACTCCTTTTCATGTTGAGAGAGCTGGATTGAGCCCTGAGAGCAGCACTGGGTATGCTGTTTTTATAGGTGACTTGATTCCAGCAAAGAGTGAGGTAATTTTGAAATGTCATTAGTCATTTCATGCTAGCATTTTAATGGTCCCCAAGTAAGGTATGAAGTTCACATCTAAGAGGAAGGTAGGTTTGGGTTGTTGTTTGGTTTTTTTGCAAATCTAGGTTAACAGCATCTGCCTGCTGTTTTCATGATGAAAAACACAAGCATACTCTTTAAAAAAGTAAAGCTTAGATTCTAAAGAGAGAGGCAAAAACCAGAAATCTCTTAATTTTTTAGCCTATAATTTTATTATTATATATTGTTTAACATTTATGCTAAGGTAGGACCTTCATGCCAGCCAGGTCAGAGCCTGTTTTGCAAGGTGCTGTACAAACACACAGAAAATGAGTCTCTGCTCCAACAAGCTTACAGTCTAAAAGACCAGGCCTAACAGGTAGATGAGACAAATAAGAAGGTCAGTAGGGAGACTGGGAGACAAGCCCGCAAAAATGAAATGGTATGTGCAATTCTTCCCCTATCGGGGGCAACAAACACATGCTCCACTTCCAGACAATGAGCTACAATTGATCTGAAATGCTGTCACATTCAATCCTAAAGGTGACCTGCAAAGAAGGTGAAAGTTTATTTACCTTTTTTCACTGACTTGTGTAGTGTAAAGATAGCCTGAAAGATTGTTTGTTTGTTTGTTTTATTTTAAAGCCCTGTTTTCCGCTCACTTGTAAACTTTAGAAGTACCAGAATGACCTTCTCTGGCTTTGCTGGAGGTGTGGACGTCTTTAGAGAGAGAGAGAGAGAGAGAGAGAGAGAGAGAGATCATGAGTCTTAGATATATAGGAACTGACATGCTGGATTAGGGACGTATCCTAATCACCACCGATAGTGGCCAGTACCATCTGCTTCAGAGGGCGGTTACAAGAAACCTACAGGTGGCAGTATGCACTATCTCCCCACAGGGAAAATTTCTTCCTAAAGGTTCCATTAGAGCAACCTTTTTCTCATTTGCAGACCCTACCAAAATTTTGAATGGAAGTGCAGACCCCTTTGGAAATTAGACTAGTCTGCAGACTCCAGTGGTCCATAGACCACAGATTGAGAACCACTGCATTAGAGGTTGGTTTGTGCCTTAGAAGCATGAATGCTTATATTGCTTCCAAAAACTATTTTTTAAAATTCTTACTATTGTATCATTTCTCATCTCTATGAACAGAGGGGCTGGAGATGTTGAAACTTTGAACAAAAACATCTTTTCTCTCAGTTTGTTTCTCAGGCATTTGAATTTAACAGATGCTAACAAAAGCAGGTATGCAAAACAAGAGCTGTAAACAGGGTAAATATAAATCACTTATTATCTGAACTAATTAGGGTTCATTTACATAGTGGGTTTTATGTCATCCTATGTAGGTCCAGTCATCCAATAGTCTTTTTGGGGTGAAAAAGTAGTAGTAGTAGGAAAAACATTACAAGCTTCTTTATACATAATAAAGATTGGGAAAAAAAGGGCACAAATCTCTCCCTCTCCCCCCCTTTTGGCAGGTCAATTTAAGAATGGCTATTCTGGGCCTTTCAGGTGTGGTGGGCCAGTATTCTTCAGTACTACATGTGACTGTGTTTTGAGCAGCTGTGCTGTTTGGTATGTGGGGTGCACAATGTAATCTTCTTTGCTATGTATTTTAAATCTATAAAGTCATCTAGAGCTGTGAGTAGGCACTTACACTAGGAATCAAAATAAATGTAGAGTAGGAATGCACAAAGGGAGATTAACACCTTGATCCCAACTCTGCTCTTGCTACAAAGAGTTAAATCAGCAGTAACTTCACTCAGTGCAATGCAATTTAAGTGAGGGTAGAATTTGGCTCATAGATCCCACTCAGAGTGACTGCAAAGGATTTTACCCAAATCAGGGTGGTGCTTGTTTTGTTTCATTTGTTTGCTCTTTCGGTGCCTGGGACCAAGAAATAAAAAATCAGATAAAAACCCCTTTGTATGTTATGCTCAACTAGACTCAGAGAGAACTAAAATCCCATTCCCCATTCCCATTTATATACTAAAACACTAACAACCCTACTCAATACAAAAAAACAAACAAACAAAACTGCCTAGGATAATTACTGAACAATATAGTTAACACAGTAAAATTACAAACGTGGGGACACTGTGTAATATTTACACAAACCAGCAAACACTGTGTGATCAACACATTTTGAGAACAGATGGATCATTCATTAAAAAAGTATTCTGCTCCACATCATGGAGTAGCACATGTTGTGTACAGTAAGAAGATCTATGAATTCACACATTCCTTAATGTACACAGAACTATATTCCTTTGTCCTACTTTATTTGATATTGAATTATCTTAGGCACCTGTATGGCCCCATACTGTAGATCGGAGCATCACCTAATATTTAATGTATTTATCTGCATACACCACTGTGAGGTAGCATAGACCTATTATCATCACTTTACAGATGCAGAATTGAGGACCAGAAAGACTAAAGGCCAAATTTTTTAAAAGCAGGTGCAAAATAACCTTTAAAAGTCTAGCCCTAAATGACTCACCCAAGGTCCATACAAGGCAATCTGTAGCAGAGAAGGGACTTGACCTCAGCCTTTCTAAGTTGCAGGCTATTGCCTTAACCACGGGGCCATCCTCTTGAGTAAATAATCAACAGTGTACTTCAATCCTTGTCCTCAAAGATGGCCTATACCCATCTTCAAAAGATGAGCCTGGGAACTTAAATTCCTAACAGAGACTGTTTTATGGCTCACTGCAACAACTTGTAACACACCCTACTGGCTGCTAATCCTTTGCTGCCCACTTCATTGTAAGTGGTCTTCTATAGCACATGAACCTCTTGTGCTTAACAATCTGACCCATCTTGTATTTCATTCAGACACTCTGGTTACATTCTCCCAGACCTGAGAAAGAGCTCTTCGAAGCTGGAGAGCTATCCCAGCCACCAATAGACGTTGGTCCAATAAAAGATATTGCCTCTACAGTCTATAGTATCTACACAGGAAACAAAATATTTATAATGACTTCTTCAGTCTAGTAGTGACAGGTATAACACGATCCAAGGCTGGAGTTGAGCTAGACAAATTCAGACTGGAAATAAGTTGTAAATTTTTGATAGTGAGGGTAATTAACCATTGGAACAATTTATAAGGTTGTGATGGATTCTCTATTGCTTCTAATTTTAAATCAAGATTGGGTGTTTTTCTAAAAAAATACTCTAGGAATTATTTTGGGGAAAGTTCTATGGCCTGTGTTATACAGGAGGTCAGACCAGATGATCACATTGGTCCCTTCTGACCTTGGAATCTAGGAATCTACCTTGTCTCTAGTATAACTCAATGACAGAACAAAACAAGGAAGTAATGCTAAGGCTGAAGGGACAGCATGAGTCAGGTGGTATGATCATGAGTAATGGAGGATTACATGATTCTGGCAAGCTAACAGGATTCCCTATCAGTGCACGTCCCGGTGTTCTAAAATTATTTTTAATGAAGGTATTGGCTTTTTTTATAAGGAAAGGATTCTTTTGGCAGGCAGAGTGTCAGCTGCCATCACTGAAACACATTGTTAATTTCAACCCTATATGAAGTTTTTTGCTTGTGACTTCCCTTTTTCTTTAATGGCATCAACAGTTTGAGTCTTGTTGGCATAGAAGGTCTGCAGAGGGGACACTTGCTCTGACCAGTTGAATGAGGCCTGCCAGTTCAGGGCTTCCCTCCTGCAAACGTGAGCAAGTCCATAGAAGGGTCCTGCATATGTGTGATTTTGGTGGGGATAATAAGTTACAGTGGGGTGGGACATGGGGTTAGAGAATAGTGTTAGGGACAGAGGCTTTATCCACATGGAAAATTTCCGTGCCACTCACCAGACTGCTGTGAGGGGACCTAGCAGCTGCATCCTGAATGTTTTAAGCCTCTGTCCCTGTCTTTGCACTGGAATCTACAGCATTATTGTTCTTTACTTATTCAGATGAGAAATACATAGATCTATACACAAATAATAAACCCTACACACCTCTTCCTGCTTCAACTTCCTCACCACTCTGGAGCACTCGTTGGGCTGGGGTCAGAGTCCTTTGGGGCCATCCAGAGTCCTCTCCGCCAGTGCATAGTTTGTGTTCTGAAACATCATGCCTTCTCCTCCCAGCTCTTCTTCTCTGACCTTGGCCTGTCTGTCCCATGCCCTCTCCTGCATGTCTCCCAGAGCCTTCCCCCCAGAGAGTTGTTTTATAGCTTCCTGCTTTGGTCACCTATCTCTGTTCTGCTTGGAGAATTTCCACTCTCCAAAGCCCCACCACTGCAGATCACTTGGCCAAACTTGTTTCCCTACTCAGATACTTTTTTTTAGTAACTATTGTACGGTCAGAGCACAGTCATAAGGTTGACCACTCGCCATTGTCTGTGGTGTGGAGAAGACATGATACAGCCTTTCAGCAATGGGGGAACCCACAGATACAGAGGAGCATTCATGATGATAAAGCAGTTTCAAGGTAACAACTTCCTAATAACCATAATTCATAAAGCATACATAGCTTTCCCAAATCATCACACATCCTGTCTCCTCCTCCCCAAGCCCCCATCACCTGACCCTTTCTATGCCCACCAACACCCAGTTTCCATTCCCTCACCCTCCTTTAAGCACCTGTCTGACTTCCCCAGTCACCCGTCACCCTCCTCCATGCTCCTCACAGGGCCCTTGCAGTTCCCAAGTCCCTTTAACGTATTTTTTTCCCTTTTTCATGCCCTCCTTCTGCTGTCCCCATGCCACTGGTGTGCCTTGAACCACCTTTAACTCTCTCCATGCTCAACAAGTCTCCTACAACTGCCCTGTGCACCACACTTCTTGCTTCCCCAAGAGTCTCCGTCCTGAGTCCAGGGAACACTAGTGCCCACCCCCAGTTGCCTACCCCACTTGGGGGTTCTTTGTCCCCCTCTCTATTGTCCCTTCACCCTCCAATCTCTGCTCTCCTGCATTTCTCCTTCTCTCCCTCCCTTCACCCTCACCCGAATTTAGGGGCACTTGTTACTTTTTAGAGGAGTTAGGTTGGGAATACATAAATGGGAAGCTACCTTCAATCTCAGCTATGGAACAGCTCCCACCACTTCCTAATACTGAGCATCCAATAATTGTTCCCAGATTTAGGACTCAATGTCACCCACAGCGATGTACGTGTCCAACCCATGGTGCTAACTCAGCTGTGTGGGGTTAAATCCATGTTTGTCCACCAACTTCTATATGAGACAAAGAACAAAGGGGTGTCATTTCCCTCCAGTCATCCAGACGGTGAATTGCAGCAGGGTAGCTTTAAACTGTTTCCATTTCTTATAAATGCTTCTTGTACAAGGAAGAAGCTTGGTTGCAGCACATGTAGGAAAATAGCTCCAAGAACGTTGAAGTGCTGCTCAGTTGGCATTAGGTGATATCCTTGATGGTTGAGGTATTCAGACTATAAAAAATATGTTTTGAGAGGGTGGTGACAATTTTCCCAGAATCCAAATGACTTATTTAGTGCCTGATCCATAGTCTATTAAAATCTACCAGTGTCTCTCCATTGACATCAATAGACTTTGGATCAGGCTCCTACTTTAATAATAATTATTATTAATTTAAAAATTAGCTGTTTTGCCTGCTTGGGGAAAAATTAGAGAATTTTACCAGTTCCATCAAAACACCACCACTATTGAATTGTAATGTTGTTCCATAGGAAGGGCTGGATCCCTTATCAAATGTGTACATCAACAAGGGAAATTTGACAAGGGGTCTGATCCTGGGAGGTGCTGAGCACCCTGTGCCAACATTTTCCACATGTGGTTTGAGGGATCTCAGCAATCTCGGTACTAAGGGTCCAAGTCTGAATTTGAATCCTTCCCACTCTGCTTGAGCTCACTTAGGGCATGAACAAGGCTCTGCCATCCCTGTTGTCACGCTGTTTGCAAATAGCTGCCTTGTTACATCTCTAACATTTTTTACAAGGCTAGGTCATTGGCCTGTTGCTTATATCTGCACCACCCTAAAAGCCACATCCGTACTCATCAGCTGATTGAGGATAATGGGCGGGGGGAGACTGTGGTTATCCCTGCATCAGAGCAGAAGGGGGTAGTGAGGGAGACAGTGCACCAAAGGTCACCTCTCCCCAGAGTTTCTGCATGAGTTTCAGTTCTAACTTCATTGTGGGGGACACAGTCCCTCCTCACTGGTTCTTGGAGCTAGGCTGGCTGAGTAAGGAGTGTCACTGGTCCCATGCTCCTGGAGTCTTTACACCTGGTTCAGGCATAGTGGGCTATCCTCTTTAACTCCTTTTGCAAGAGTGTAACCCGATGAAGTGAGCTGTAGCTCACAAAAGCTTATGCTCAAATAAATTTGTAGTCTCTAAGGTGCCACAAGTACTCCTTTTATTTGTTGCGGAATACAGACTAACACGGCTGCTACTCTGAAACCTCTTGACTTCGGAGACGTTACTCCATTGTTCTAAGCAAGAGAAAAATCAGGCCCATGCAGTGGTGTCCGGGACCTTCTGCTAGGTCAGTGCCCTCCCATACCACCAAGCAGGTGATTCATATGTCATGATCTCACCCTCAATCTCTGAATATCTCAAGATATAACAACCCACTTGACTGACATAAGTTTCACCGACAAAAGTGCCAGCACTATGTCGGGGGGAGAAGCTCTCCTGCTGACATAATTACCACCGCTCGTTGGGGGTAGTTTAATTATGCCAGCAAGAGAGCTCTCTCCCATTGGCATAGAGCAGCTCCACAGAAGACCTTATGGTGGCACAGCTGCAAGCGGTACAGCTGTGCCACTGTAGGGTCTGTAGTGTAGACATAGCCCAAGTGTGAGAGTGCATGCTTTTGCTAGCTGTAGAACTGCTTGGTCCAAATGAAAAAGCAGGTGATAGGATGCTAGAGTAGAGCATAGAAAGGGTTCAGCAACTTGGAGCTCATGGTTTTGTGGGTCCAAAAGGCAGATATGCTCAAATCAAGAGATTATTTGTATGCATCCCCTTGACTGTCTGCACCCTCTCTTTCTGATTTGAAAGAAGCACAGTATCAAGCTTTGGCGAGCTGAGGTGGGTTGGAAATTATAAGGAGTATACTTTAATCATGACCAGAGCCGTGAACAGTCTCTTAGAAAGGCTGTGTCTGGAGTGCACTCGTTGTAGTCACAATATAATGAGCTTTATGTTCAAGGATCTCAAAATGCTTTGTGCAGTACTGGACCATAGGGATTTGCTATTAATCTTCCTGGGAGAAGAATCTGTAGTTACTGTTGCTTTTACATAATGGAGTTTATCGCTGTGTTAGGTAAACAGTCTGACCAAGGTATTTATCGCCTTGCAAAATTCTACTCACCCACTTGCTGCACACAGAGTGAATCTTTTGACGGGTAGGTACAATATCATTTATATAGGCAAGGGTAGATGAGTAGCTTTGTATCTAGGCTGTTTACATTTTCACAACGGTTTGGTTTGCCTGCATTAGGGGAACGTATGGTGTCAAGGGCATGACATGACTGCCAGCTAGTGCAAATTTGCATCCAGAGTTTTAAGGTAATTCCGTAATGCAGCTGGGTGCCAAGGAACAAGAAAGTTTCTAGCTGTGACTCTGATAATGTGGGTGTGGTAAAGAGATTGGTTCTACAAATGACCGAGCCTTTGACTACATGTTACAAAAACGGGAGTGTGTTCCAGTTCTCCCACTAACTTTTGTTTGATGCTGACCCCAAACAGCTGTGCTCAGAACACATGCTTCAACGTGGATCAAGCCTGGAGCAGAAACCAGTTGATGATGACAGTGTGACTGGCTTCGTGGGGACTGTGTTAATTCGTGTTTTAAAATCTGTGAGTAGTTTCAGCACTGGGATGAATGTAGGTTTGGTCTCTGTGCACAAAGACCGTCCACAATATGTTACGAACCCAGTTCTGCCAACACTATCTGCAGACGTGGCTGCTAAACATACACCATTCTTCCGTTAGTACAGTGAGGGGACTGCAGTCCAACCTAAGCAACTGAACACCAGAGAGCTTGCAAACAACTGTTTGAATGAGTGCTTGCTGCTAAAGCAAAACATGGGGCTGATGCCAGTTGGTATAGCTGGTGCCAGCAGCCATTCATTGCCATTGTAGTCCCAGTCAGTTTACATTGGAACAAGAGATGCAACCCAACAGGACTTGGCTTTGATATAAAATTGCCTGTGGCAAACTTACCAATATTGATTTAAAACAATCCTGCCAGCTTCTTGTGAGTGCCTAGCACATTTTGGGCATTCAAACCAGCCATTTGAGAAGGGTTCAGCCCCCTCAGCCAGGCCCAGGTTTTCAAATGAACTCAGCTCCCATTTCAACACCACAATAAAAGGCCAGATTTTCAACAGCTCACCATGTTGGATGCACATTGGGTGTTTAGCTCTTTTGGAAAACCTGGCCATGGGAACTGCTGGGTGTTGCATATACTTATGAAAATCTGCCCCTTATTCAGGTGCTTAAATGACAGTTGAGCTCTTATGAAAATCTGACCCTCGTTGTAGCTGCCGAGCACTGGGAAATCTGGACCTGAGATCTTTTGAAATCTGACCCTAAGGGTTTGATCCAAGGCCCATTGAAGTTAATGCCAAGACTCCTATGCTCTTCAGTGGGCATTGGCTCAGGCCGTATACAATGAATGCTTTTCTATGGGGTTGTGGAGGGTTAATTATGTTTGTGCTGGGCTTGAAGAGGTGAAATGCTGTTTAGTGCTAAAAGCCTGTACCAAAGCTCTCTGAGGCCCATGAGAGACTTTTCACTGACTCTGGATTTGTCTCTAAATGTCCTGTATCTATTCAGCCTCCATTAGGGCCAGACCCTAGCTTCCTTTGTGGAATCTCACCTACTCCAGTGAGATGTGTCACATGAGAAAGGCAAACGAGATATCCAGCTCCTGCAGCTGCCTCTCTGATTCAGTCCCGTCCCTTTCATAATAAAAATGTCATGGCAAAATAAATAAAAATCCCTTGGATATCCCCTTCCATAAGGAAAGGGATTCCGATGATGATTCACGTCCACTCTGCTGAAGCTGGCAGGGGGTCCCAGTTCTTTGGATTCGACATGCAGCCTGTGAGGGTACTGAAACAACTGCTACATCTTTGGTATCAGTGCATCAATAAGTGACAGAGAGAAAAACCTAAGCATTGCTCCTCTAAGGGAATGTGCAGAACTATTTCCTCACTTCAAACTAAACCAAAACATACTCAAAAGAGGTGGTCTCTCAAAAGACAACACATTGCCAATCCAGGAATGGCTGCTAATGTACCAAGGAATCCGTACTCTAGTGAATTCCTCTAATTAATATTTTTCCATACACAAAAATACTTTTTGTGAGAACGACCTTTGATTTTGAGATTTAGAAAAATACAAAAGGAAGCAGAAAATTCTTGAGGAGGGATCACATGACATTTGTACCCTGGGTAACAATCTGCCATGAAATGAATGGTAAATGGTAGCCTGCTCCTGCAGATGATAGTCCTTGAAGATTCAAAGGAGGCAGAGAGAGAAAATGCACCTCTCTAAGTCTCTCTCTGCTGTCTCCAGGGGCTGAGCAGTCATCATAAACAAATAGACAAACTTATTCGGTTCCAAAGCCCTCCTAACCCACCATACTTTCATTTACTACCCCAGAGCAATCCTATCCCAAAAAGTCTCCCCTGCTCATAACCTGGTCTAAGTTTTATACTCAGACAAATATGATAACCATTTTTTAAAAAAGTCCTCTGGTGCACATTCTGAGAGTAGTTGATGGCTTCCCCCTGCCCTGCACTACGATCTCAGGCAAGTGCTTCTGTGCCATGGGAGAGAGGCAGCTTCACTTCTCCTGAGTCCTTTGGCTAAGCGCAAGCCTGGCTGATACCTTGAGAGAAGGGGATATTCTACTGCCGTTCACATGCTGATCATCAGAGCACTGGGAGCCTGGGAGAGAACGAGACTGTGTTCCGGGACTGTATTGTGCCCAGATACTGCACCAAGCTGATGAGGCAGTTGATGGTTTCCAATACCATCCGTTGATCAAGGGACATCTATATTGAACATGTGACTGAACACCACCGATATGAGGATAACATGATCCAGACCACTAACTGAGAAGCAACAAGACTGAAGGATCTTTGAACTGATTTAACTAACTAGTGTACTTTTTTTTTTGTTATATGCTTAACCACTAACCCTTTTGTCTGTATTTTCTACTGTGGGCAATTGTCAGCTCATACAACTTTTTCCTCTCTCTCTTCATTTGCAATTCATGGTTATAACCTTGTTTTTGACAAACATGAACTGATATAATTGGCGTATTTATAATGTGTGTTCAATAACTTGTGCTCTATAATATTCTCTGATAAAACTTTATCAGTTTAATATTGGAGGCGTGTGATGTCTGATTGACTTTAACTACATTCTGAATTTGTCATGGGGTGGTCTTGATTACTCAACGTTTTTCCATCTCGAATTGCTGACTTATTTGCATTGAATGGAGAAATTGTCATTTAGAAGGGGACGGTTGATGAATGATATGGCACTTAGCTGAAGGAACCTGATTGGTCACTATTGCTCACTGTTGAGTCAGCAATTTTTGGTCTTTGTCATTCATCTTCCCTGTGGATGGAAACTTCCTTTAAATGACATGAGGTTGCTAATGCCATATCTTGTAATGGGACTCAAACTACTCACTGAAATCATTTAAAACATGGTTTTAAAGACGCTCAAGCTAAAATGGTTTAAATGTGGTTTAGCTGACAAATTTAGCCCTGTTCACACTGGGCAGTCTCACTAGAGTTCAGCCAAGTTAGTGTAAACCAGCTCTATGAATGAGGCTACCAGCACAATTTAGAAGGGGCCCTCAGATAGTAATTCTTCAGGGCAGCAACACCAGGCCAAATTCCCCAGGAGTGAATTTGCCCACTGTCTTTTACTCTAGGAGGTGGTGTTTGGATTTGGATCCAGATTAATGATAGGCTGGAGCTTGGGATCTGGATTCAAAGCTGAACCATGACTGGGGCTTGGGTTCAGATTCACAGGTATCAAAATTTTGTAAGCAGCTCTCATGAAATTTCCACCCCAAATGGTGGAAAACTTGTGAGATCAGCTGTTCTTGCATGAAGTTGGCTGTGTCAAACCAGAAAATAGGCACCTACTGCTTTTTGGGATCACTGTAAACCAAAACCCTCTTGGCTGGTTCAGATTGGTGGAGTAAATTGTGACTCCCTTAGCCCCCAGCTTGAATCCCACAAAGGGGGGTGGATTTGACATTCCAGCTTTGGCCCAGCTCTCTTTGTGTGCTCTGCAAAGCACAGTGAGCATGAGTGCTGCTGTATCAGCAGTAGATGATAAAAGCGCTCATGTCACTTTTGGTCACTCTGTGATGTTACACTCCATATGTTTTATGGAAATATGCTAATGAGTGTGAATATAATGTAACTGGAATATGCTTCATGCAAAAGGTCTCTTGTAAGGTATCATTACAAAGCTTATAATCTACTGAGTGTGTTCATCCTGTTTGAATGTATATATCATTCTTGTATCTAAAACTAGAAATATGAAGTATAACTCAAGTCCTATCGTAATTATGCAAAATGTGGGCCATTAATGGTGGTTTAGAAACTTGATGGCTCCCATTGACTAGGACAGTTTGTTGTAAATGGCTCTGTTTACTTGCAAGCCTTCCTGCGTTTCGTGTGAGTCAGGCCGGGAAGAATGGAGGCTTGGGGTCTCACAGGACATGTGATAATGTCACCTGCTACTGGAATCCATCTTAAACCTGGTGCTTTTCCATTTAGAAGGAGGTGGGGGGGACCCAGAGAGACACAAGATTTCTGCCTTGTGCCAAAGGCTATAAAAAGGGGTGGAACAGAACAAAGAGGGCTGCCAGTCACGAGAAATCCCCTAGTTACCACCTGAGCTGGAACTAACAAGGACTGTACCAGGGAAAAGGATTGGGCCCAGACTAGGAAGGAGTCTAGTCTGTGAAAGAAGCTTATTGGAACATCTCTGAGGGTGAGATTTACCCGTATTCAGTTTCTTAATGTATTAGGCTTAGACTTGCATGTTTTGTTTTATTTTGCTTGGTAACTTACTTTGTTCTGTCTGTTATTACTTGAAACTACTTAAATCCTACTTTTTATACTTAATAAAATCACTTTTGTTTATTAATTAACCCAGAGTAAGTGATTAATACCTGGGGGAGCAAACAGCTGTGCATATCTCTCTATCAGTATTATAGAGGGCAGAAAATTTATGAGTTTATACTGTATAAGCTTTATACAGAGTAAAATGGATTTATTTGGGGTTTGGATCATTGGGAGCTGGGTGTCTGGGTGCTGGACACAGGAGTACTTGCTGAGCTGTTTTCAGTTAAGTCTGCAGCATTGGGTGCGTGGTTCAGACTCTGGGTCTGTTTTGCAGCAAGCTAGCATGTCTGGCTCAACAAGACAGGGTTCTGGAGTCTGAAGCTGGCAAAGAAAATGGGCTCTGTGACTGAACCTGTCACACACTCCTAGTGGTCATCGGGCTTTGTCCACATGCCTTGCTGCTCCAGCTATCCCTTGGGGATGCCCTTTGCCATTTTACCCAGTTTCCCAGCCCTCTCTCTCCCCCATCCTTTTGCTCCTCCTGGCAACTCCTGCAAATTCAGAAATGTGTTCTTTCCTCCAGGAATAGACATCCACATGAAATCACCCATATATCTTAAAGAAAACCAAGTTTAGTAGAGAAGGTGAGAGAAAATCATATCATATCCAAAGCAAATGGTGTGAAACCAATCTGCTTTAATGCTGGATAGCAATTCAGGGCTTGTCAACACAGAAAAGTGTTACCAGTTATACCAGTAAAATGATACAGGTATAGTTAAAGTGCCATAGTTATACAAGTATAACTCCCCACCTAGGACTTATCTACACTTAAAACGCTGCAACAGCACAGCTGAGCCACTGTAGCACTGCAGTGAAGATGCTACCTATGCTGATAGAATGGGCTCTCCTGTCGAAGTAGGTAATCCACCTCACTGAGAGGCAGCAGCTAGGTCAATGGGAGACTTCTCCCGACAACCTAGTGCTATCTACAACCAGGGAGTTAGGTTGGTGTAACTGTCATTCAGGGATGTGGATTTTTCACACCCGTGAATGACGTAGTTATACTGACCTAACATCCTAGTGAAGACCAGGCCTTAGGGCATGTCTATACTGGGAACACTATAGCAGCACAGTTGTGTCACTCTAGCGTGTAAGTGTAGATGCTTCCTATGCCAACGGGAGGGGTTCTCCATTCGGTGTGTGTAATCCACCCCCCTCCTAAAGATGGTAGCTAATCAATGGAAGAAATTTTTAGCACTGTCTACAGTGGGATTTGGGTCAATTGAATTATGCTGCTCAGGGATGTGGATTTTTCACACCCTTGAGCAATGTAGTTAAGCCAACCTAATTTTCTAGTGTAGACCAGGCCTCATTCTGAAATAAGAGTGGCTTTTGTCAGGTTTAGTGTAAACCGCTTCCAAAGTGACATAAGATAAGGCCTGGTCTGCGCTAGAAAATCCACACTCCTGAGCAGTGTAGTTAAACTGGACCTAAATCCTCTTGAAGAGATGGATTACTTAGGCTTCCAGGAGAACCCTCCCTATTGCCATAGGAGATGTGTACACTACAGGGTTAGGTCTGCATAAGCTGCCTTGCGTCGACCTAGCTGTGGAAGTGTCTTCACTTAAACTTGGCTCCCACTGACCTAAGTGCTTCTCTACGCTAATTTAGTGACACCACCTCCCCGAGCGACATAGTGTCACGATTGATGTAATTAGGTGACGCAGTGTCAGTGCAGACATTGCATTGCTTACATCAACTGTTAGTGGCTTTCAGGACCATCCCACCATGCCCCACACTGACAGTGGAATCGATACAAGCGCTCCTGGTGAGGATGCGCACCGCCGATACAAGCAGCCAAGCATGGACATTCACAGGCAATTTAATAACTGTGGTGGCCAACTGCTGATGTAAATTAGCTCAACATAATTTTGTAATGTAGATGTGGCCTGAAGTGCTACAGAATGTGGACCAAGGAGATCCAGGGTACTTAGATTTTCAGAAAGCCTTTGACAAGGTCTCTCACCAAAGGCTCTTACGCAAAATAAGATGCCACGGGATAAGAGCGAAGGTGCTCTTATGGATTGGTAACTGGTTAAAAGATAGGAAACAAAGGGTAGGTATAAATGGTCAGTTTTCAGAATGGAGAGAGGTAAATAGTGGTGTCCCCCAGGGGTCTGTTCTGGGACCAGTGCTATTCAACATATTCATAAATGATCTGGAAAAAGGGGTAAACAGTGAGGTGTCAAAATTTGCAGATCATATAAAATTAGTTAAGACCCAGGCAGACTGCAAAGAGCTACAAAAGGATCTCTCAAAACTGGGTGACTGGGCAACAAAATGGCAGATGAAATTCAATGTTGAAAATGCAAAGTAATGCACATTGGAAAGCATAATCCCAACTATACATCTAAAATGATGGGGTCTAAATTAGCTGATACCACTCAAGAAAGAGATCTTGGAGTCATTGTGGATAGTTCTCTGAAAACATCCACTCAATGTGCAGCGGTAATCAAAGAAGCGAACAGAATGCTGGGAATAATTAAGAAAGGGATAGATAATAGGACAGAAAATATCATGTTGCCTCTATATAAATCCATGTAATGTCCACATCTTGAATACTGCATGCAGATGTGGTCACCCCATCTCAAAAAAGATGTATTGGAATTGGAAAAGGGCCAGAAAAGGGCAACAAAAATGATTAGGGGTGTGGAACGGCTTCCGAATAAGGAGAGATTAATAAAACTGGGACTTTTTAGCTTGGAAAAGAGGTGACTAAAGGGAGATAGGATAGAGTTCTATAAAATCATGACTGGTATAGAGAAAGTTGATAAGGAAGTGTTGTTTCTTGCTTCTCATAACACAAGAACTAGGAGTTGCCAAATGAAATGAATAGGCAGCAGGTTTAAAAACAAATAAAAGGATTTCTTCACACAATGCATCGTCAGCCTGTGGAACTCCTTACCAGAGGATGTTGTGAAGGCCAAGACCATAACAGGGTTCAAATAAGAACTAGATAAATTCATGGAGGATAGGTCCATCAATGGCTATTAGCCAGGATGGGCAGGGATGGTGTCCCTAGCCTCTGTTTGCCAGAAGTTGGGAATGAGTGACAGGGGACGGATCACTTTATGATTCTCTCTGGGGCACCTGGCATTGGCCACTGTCGGAAGACAGGATACTGGGCTGGATGGACCTTTGGTCTGACCCAGTAGGGCCATTTTTGTGTTATGTTCTTATGTACAGTGTGCTGCTATCCTGCTGTAAAAAGAAAAGGAGGACTTGTGGCACCTTAGAGACTAACAAATTTATTTGAGCCTAAGCTTTCATGATGAAGTGAGCTGTAGCTCACGAAAGCTTATGCTCAAATAAATTTGTTAGTCTCTAAGGTGCCACAAGTCCTCCTTTCCTTTTTTGTGAATACAGACTAACACGGCTGCTACTCTGGAACCTATCCTGCTGTAGTGTTTGAAGAGTAGACAAGCCCATGCTGCTATAAATAAATTCAGACTCTACCTAGGGTTCCAGTGTCTGTCCTCTGTAAATGAGCCTAGATAAAGCCTCTTTCTCCATGCTTCTTTGTCAGGCCTGGGACCTGCTACTAAACTAGTCCCAGTGCCGGGCTTTAGCTCTAGGGGTCCTGACTTTGGCTGCCCTACAAGGGGCCAGTTCTTCGTTCCTCTTTCTTTGCTGGTTTTGTAGAAACTCTGGCGATTTATTAAACCTTGCAGAGGTCACGAGCTGTGGGTTCACTCTGTGGGTAAAGGCGGGGCGAGATACAACCGGCCCCGCCAACCAAGCGTCTTTCTCCCTCCCTTCTGGGCAGGGCTGCCTCTCCCCGGCAGGCTGGAGTTTCGGTTTCTTGCAAAGGGCGCGCCGTGAATGAAACGGAGAATCTTCCGGGAATTGGCACTAGCCGCAGGAGGCCAGCAGGGCTGAGCCATTGAGGAGTATTTCCCCATGTCATTTCCCCCCCCCACTGTTCCTCTGATATTCTTGTTAACTGCTGGAATTAGCCTACCTTGCTTGTCACCATGAAAGGTTTTCCTCCTTTCCCCCCCCCCCCCCGCCCCGCTGCTGGTGATGGCTTATCTTAAGTGATCACTCTCCTTACAGTGTGTATGATAAACCCATTGTTTCATGTTCTCTGTGTGTGTGTATATAAATCTCCCCTCTGTGTTTTCCACCAAATGCATCCGCTGCAGTGAGCTGTAGCTCAGGAAAGCTTATGCTCTAATAAATGGGTTAGTCTCTAAGGTGCCACAAGTCCTCCTTTTCTTTTTGCGGATACAGACTCACGCGGCTGCTACTCTGAAGCCATTGAGGAGTGACACGCCTGCGCGAGCCCCAGGACCAGCAGCTGCGAGGAAGGAGAGGTCAGGGAGGGGATTTTGCAGCTTGCAGCTGCAGGGCGGAGGTCGCTGCCTGGCGAGTAGGCGAGGGGACAGCAGCCCCTCTCCACCACGCAGTGGGGCTGGCGGGTCCCCCGGGCGAGCCGCGCGGGGTGCAGAGAACCTGCTCTGCTTTGGAAGGTGGAGCTCTCTGGGTGGGAGCCTGTGTGGTCCCCATTTTCCTACCAGCTCCAGTCTCTGGGGCCGAGATCCTGGGCGAGCGTCTCTGTGCAGCCGATTGCACCCTGGTCAGCGGCAGATCTGCAGCTGGCCCGCGGGCAGTGGAATAGATTTGATGGTACCAGTGAGTGAGGAAGGGCTCAGTGAACCCCCCCCCCACCTCCTCCTCCCCTCACCTGCAGCCGCCCCCCGGCGTGACTCAGCGCCCGGGCCGGGGCGCCGCTGGTGTCTCTGCCAGGCGCTTTATAGCAGAGAGCCCGGAGGCTGGGGAATCCCTGGGCGAGCCGTGAGTCAAGGGTGGGCAGGGGTCCAGTGCTTGCGCCAGCGCTGGGGCTGGGAAAATCCGTGCCGTGGGGGAAAATACCCGGCGTGAAGGCACCTGATTTTCCGCGCTCCCCTCCCCGCCTTTGCAGAGGGTTGTTTACTCTCGTCCTCACTGCCGAAATGGGGCGGGCTGCTTTACAGCCAGGCTCGCGGCTAGGGGGGCTTCGCTGGCCAACAGCCCCAGCTGGGTCCGTCCAGGGGGCGCTGACAGCTCCAAGGAGAGGGGTTTTCTGTATGGCTGCAGCCAGGCTGTTCCAGCACCCTGCCCTGCCTGTGCAAATAATGCTGCTTTGACTTGCACAAGCACTGACTGAAAAGGGCTGAGCCAGCCTTCTTCAGATGAATTAGCCCCTCTGCTCAGCTGTCTGTCTATGGTGCTGATGCATCGGCAGTGTTTACCTGTGACAGTTAGGTGTTCTCATTGTAGGATCTCAAAGAGCTTCACCAACAATAATTAAGCCTCACAACATCCCTGCGAGGTAGCTACCGAGAGGGGCAGTGAGGCACAGAGGATCTGCTCTGTTTATATTCTGAGCTGCCGCCCTCTGTAGAGGTTTTGTGAGTCATGATCCAGATCGCTCCCAGCCTCCCGCTCTACCCAGGAGAGGCTCTCTTGCAATCTGGATGAGCAGGCAGTGTGAAATGAGTCAGGGGGAAATGCAGGCCCAGCCTATGAAAATAACCTGTTCAGTGGTGGAATTCATTCGCAGAACAGGGGTGGTTTTATTTACATGGCTGTAAAGGGTTCCCCATCAAAAGCTATTTACAGCATGTATCAATATTATTAATAAGCACAGGTTCCTTTTAAATGACACTTTGCCTTACAAATATAAATAAGAGAGGGTCCTTGCGCCAAGCGGTGACAAGCTTAAATAGCACACAGATACCTGGGTACCCATTTTGCATGCGCAAAGGTGAGGTGTACAACCACTTGTCTCTCTGTGCAAACGTTAATTACAAAATTAGACAATAAAAAAAATTAACCCGATGTGAGTTACCTACCTGCTGTTCTGCAGCCCTATACATTCATCCTTAGGGTATGTCTACACTATGAAATTAGGTTGAATTTACAGAAGTCGGTTTTGTAGAAAGCGTTTTTATACAGTCGAGTCCCCACACAAATGCTCTAAGTGCATGTAGTCGGCGGACTGTGTCCACAGTACTGAGGCAACCGTCGACTTCCGGAGCTTTGCACTGTGGGTAGCTATCCCACAGTTCCCGCAGCCTCCACGGCCCATTTGAATTCTGGGTAGAAATCCCAGTGCCTGATGGGGCTAAAACATTGTCGCGGGTGGTTCTCGGTACATATCGTCAGGCCCCCGTTCCCTCCCTCTCTCCGTAAAAGCAAGGGCAGGCAATCGTTTTGTGCCTTTTTTCGTGAGTTACCTGTGCAGACGCCATACCACGGCAAGCATGGAGCCCGCTCAGCTAACCGTCACCGTATGTCTCCTGGGTGATGGCAGACGTGGTAGTGCATTGCTACACCGCAGCAGTTTATTGTTTTTTGGCAGCAGACAGTGCAGTATGACTGGTAGCCGTCATCGATATAGTCCTGGGTGCTCTTTTAACTGGGTACCTGGGCAAACATGGGAGTGACTCAGCCAGGTCATTTCCCTTGTTTTGTCTCATGGCGATTGAGTCTTTTAATCGGCAGCTAGCAGAATATGATGGCCAACAGTCATACTGCACCGTCTTCTGCCGAGCACCCAGGAGGTGACGATGGTTAGCGGTCGTACTGCACAGTCGGCTGCCAGCAAGATGTATAAAGATAGATGAAGTGGCTCAAAACAAGAAATAGACCAGATTTGTTTTGTATTCATTTTCTCTTCCCTCCCTCTGTGAAATCAACAGTCTGCTAAACCCAATTTTGAGTTCTATCCTTGAGGTTTTGAGTTCTATCCTTGAGGCGGCCATTCAGTTTCTCTCAAAGCCACCCCCTTTGTTGATTGTAATTCCCTGTAAGCCAACCCTGTAAGCCATGTCATCAATCGCCCCTCCCTCCGTCAGGGCAACAGCAGACAATCGTTCCGCGTCTTTTTTCTGTGCAGACGCCATACCACGGCAAGCATGGAGCCCACTCAGATCACTTTGGCAATTAGGAGCACATTAAACACCACATGCATTATCCAGCAGTATATGCAGTACCAGAACCTGGCAAAGCGAAACCAAACGAGTAGGCGACGTCAGCACGGTTACGAGAGTGATGAGGACATGGACACAGACTTCTCTCAAACCACGTGCCCTGGCAATGTGGGCATCATGGTGGTAATGGGGCAGGTTCATGCGGTGGAACGCCGATTCTGGGCTCGGGAAACAAGCACAGACTGGTGAGACCGCATAGTGTTGCAGGTCTGGGATGATTCCCAGTGGCTGCGAAATTTTCGCATGCGTAAGGGCACTTACATGGAACTTTGTGACTTGCTTTCCCCTGCCCTGAGGTGCAAGAATACCAAGATGAGAGCAGCCCTCACAGTTGAGAAGTGAGTGGCAATAGCCCTGTGGAAGCTTGCAACGCCAGACAGCTACCGGTCAGTTGGGAATCAATTTGGAGTGGGCAAATCTACTGTGGGGGCTGCTGTGATGCAGGTAGCCAACACAATCAAAGATCTGCTGATATCAAGGGTAGTGACCCTGGGAAATGTGCAGGTCATAGTGGATGGCTTTGCTGCAGAGAGATTCCCTAACTGTGGTGGGGTGATAGACGGAACCCATATCCCTATCTTGGCACCGGAGCACCAAGCCAGTGAGTACATAAACCGCAAGGGGTACTTTTCAATAGTGCTGCAAGCACTGGTGGATCACAAGGGACATTTCACAACATCAACATGGGATGGCCGGGAAAGGTACATGACACTCGTATCTTCAGGAACTCTAGTGTGTTTCAAAAGCTGCAGGAAGGGACTTTCTTCCCAGACCAGAAAATAACCGTTGGGGATGTTGAAATGCCTATAGTTATCCTTGGGGACCCATGGCTCATGAAGCCATACATAGGCAGCCTGGAGAGTAGTCAGGAGCTGTTCAACTACAGGCTGAGCAAGTGCAGAATGGTGGTAGAATGTGCATTTGGACGTTTAAAAGCATGCTGGTGCAGTTTACTGACTCGGTTAGACCTCAGCGAAACCAATATTCCCACTGTTATTACTGCTTTCTGTGTGCTCCACAGTATCTGTGAGAGTAAGGGGGAGATGTTTATGGTGGGGTGGGAGGTTGAGGCAAAGCGCCTGGCTGCTGGTTACACACAGCCAGACACCAGGGCGGTTAGAAGAGCACCGGAGGGTGCAGTGCGCATCAGAGAAGCTTTGAAAACCAGTTTCATGACTGGCCAGGCTACGGTGTGAAAGTTCTGTTTGTTTCTCCTTGATGGACCCCCCCGCCCCTTGGTTCGCTCTACTTCCCTGTAAACTAACCACCCTCCCCACCTCCCTTCGATCACCGCTTGCAGAGGCAATAAAGTTATTGTTGCTTCACATTCATGCATTCTTTATTAATTCATCACACAAATAGGGGGATAATTACCATGGTAGCGGAGGAGGGAAGGACAAGGCCACACAGCACTTTAAAAGTTTAAAACTTATTGAATGCCAGGCTTCTGTTACTTGGGCAATCCTCTGGGGTGGAGTGGCTGGGTGGCCGGAGCCCCCTCACCGCGTTCTTGGGCATCTGGGTGAGGAGGCTATGGAACTTGGGGAGGAGGGTGGTTGGTTACATAGGGGCTGTAGCGGCGGTCTGTGCTCCTCCTGCCTTTCCTGCAGCTCAACCATACCCTGGAGCATATTAGTTTGATCCTCCAGCAGCCTCAGCATTGAATCCTGCCTCCTCTCATCACGCTGCTGCCACCTTTCAGCTTCAGCCCGCCACTTACTCTCTTCAGCCCTCCACCTCTTCTCCCAGTCATTTTGTGCTTTCCTGCACTCTGACATTGTCTGCCTCCATGCATTCGTCTGTGCTCTGTCAGTGTGGGAGGACAACATGAGCTCAGAGAACATTTCATCACGAGTGCGTTTTTTTCGCCTTCTACTCTTCACTAGCCTCTGGGAAGGAGAAGATCCTGTGATCCTTGAAACACATGCAGGTGGTGGAAAAAAAAAAGGGAAGTGGTATTTAAAAAGACACATTTTATAGAACAATGGGTACACTCTTTCACGGTAAACCTTGCTGTTAACATTACATACATAGCACATGTAACAAGGTCGCATTTTGCCTCCCCCCACTGCATGGCTAACAGCAGGGAACATTTCTGTTCAGCCATAGGCAAACAGCCCAGCAGGAACGGGCACCTCTGAATGTCCCCTTAAGAAAAGCACCCTATTTCAACCAGGTGACCATGAATGTTATCACTCTCCTGAGGATAACACAGAGAGATAAAGAACGGATGTTGTTTGAACGCCAGCAAACATACACTGCAATGCTTTGTTCTACAATGATTCCCGAGTATGTGCTACTGGCCTGGAGTGGTAAAGTGTCCTACCATGGTGGATGGAATAAGGCTGCACTCCCCAGAAACCTTTTGCAAAGGCTTTGGGAGTATATCCAGGAGAGCCACGAATGCCAGGGCAAATTAATCATTAAACATGCTGGCTTTTAAACCTTGTATAGTATTTTAAAAGGTACACTCACCAGAGGTCCCTTCTTTGCCTGGCAGGTCTGGGAGGCAGCCTTGGGTGGGTTCAGGGGGTACTGGCTCCAGGTCCAGGGTGAGAAACAGTTCCTGGCTGTCCAGAAAACCGATTTCTCTGCTTGTTTGCTGTGAGCTATATACAACCTCCTCCTCATCGTCTTCCTCATCCCCCAAACCTGCTTCCATGTTGCCTCCATCTCCATTGAAGGAGTCAAACAACACGGCTGGAGTAGTGGTGGCTGAACCTCCTAAAATGGCATGCAGCTCATCATAGAAGTGGCATGTTTGGGACTCTGACCCAGAGCGGCTGTTCGCCTCTCTGGTTTTCTGGTAGGCTTGCCTCAGCTCCTTAAGTTTCACGCGGCACAGCTTCGGGTCCTTGTTATGGCATCTGTCCTTCATGCCCTGGGAGATTTTCACAAATGTTTTGGCATTTCAAAAACTGGAACGTAGTTCTGATAGCACGGATTCCTCTCCCCATACAGCGATCAGATCTCGTACCTCCCGTTCGGTCCATGCTGGAGCTCTTTTGCAATTCTGGGACTCCATCATGGTCACCTCTGCTGATGAGCTCTGCATGGTCACCTGCAGCTTGCCACACTGGCCAAACAGAAAATTGAAATTCAAAAGTTTGCGGGCCTTTTCCTGTCTACCTGGTCAGTGCATCTGAGTTGAGAGTGCTGTCCAGAGCTGTCACAATGAAGCACTCTGGGATAGCACCCGGAGGCCAATACCGTCTAATTGCGTCCACAGTACCCCAAATTCAACCCAGCAAAACCGATTTCAGCACTAATCCCCTTGTCAGGGGTGGAGTAAGGAAATCGATTTTAAGAGCCCTTTAAGTTGAAAAAAAGGGCTTCGTCATGTGGACGGGTGCAGGATTAAATTGATTTAATGCTGCTAAATTCGGCCTCAACGCCTAGTGTAGACCAGGGCTTAGATTTTCTAGTCATTGTGATGCTTTTGTCTCTTGAGCGTTCCTCGGGATGGACCTGTTTGCTCAGAGACACCTCCTGGTCAGACTGAGAGTAGCTGTGCTCATCGGCCACCTTAAAATGACATCCCTCTACCCCTCATTTATAGGCTAGTGCAGGATCATTCACGTAACCACACTATCCACAGTAGATGTCCCAGAGCTATAATCTCTATCAAACTGTTCCACAATATCTGTGACCAACATAATTGAACGTCTTTCTGCTAAATATTAGCTGGCCTCTAAATAATGCCTGCCCCATTGCAGCTGAATTGTATTTGAGGTTATTTTTAAACCCCCGGCCTCTGAACTAATCCTGCATTGGCAGGGAGATGACCTAATACATCTTTCCCATCTTTGATTTCTATAATTTAATAATGCTCTGCAACTATTCTGTTTTGGGCTGTGGATTTACTAAATCTCATTAGCGAGGCATCTTCAGGCTGAGTCAGTGCTTAGCTAGAAGACCTTGCGGGAAAAGCCTAGGTGTTCAAGAAGAGGAGTTGGAGTATCAGTAGTTAATACTGTTCTCTCTGAATGCTATACTCCCTGAGGCACTGTTGAACCAATGCCCCAGCTGGGTTCCTAAACTCCCAGTGAACATTTCTGAAGTAGATTTAAAACATGCCTTACTCATTTGGGATTGCGAAAGATGGGGACTTTCGGCTCATGTCAGAGTATTGTTGGTGCCAGTGCCCTGGCCGGATTCCAGCTTTGGGCCTATGCTGCGTGTCAATAGCCCAAGGTATTTTTCCGTACCTGTGGTGCTTTACAAACACTGCAAGAATCACTTAGTGGATTCCTATGGCCTGTGCTAGGCAGGGTGATCAGACTAGATCAGAGGTCTCCAACCTTTTTACGCCCAAGATCACTTTTTGAATTTAAGGGCAACTCAGGATCTATCCCACCCATTCCCTGAGGCCCTGCCCCTTCCCCAAAGCCCCGTCCCACTCACTCCATCCCCTCTCCCTCCATCGCTCGCTCTCTCCCACCCTCACTCACTTTCACCAGGCAGGGGGTTGGGACTGGGGTTCGGGATGGGGTAAGGGCAGCAATTACCTCCAGTGGCTCCCAGTCGGCGGCAGGCGCAGTGAGGCTAAGGCAGGCTCCCTGCGTACCCCGGCCCCACACTGCTACCAGAAGGGGCCAACGCACCCCTGAGGCCCCTGTGGTGGGGAGGGCGGGGGGCACATGGCTCCATGCATTGCCCCTCTCTGCAAGAACTGCCCCCCACAGCTCTCCCAGCCAATGGGAGCTGCAGGGGCGGTGCTTGCAGGCAGGAGTGTTGCGCGGAGGGAGACTCCTGTCCCCCGCCCCTAGGGCTGCGGGACTGCAGTGGCTGCTTCCAGGAGTAGTGTGGAGCCAGGGTAGGCAGGGAGTCTGCCTTAGTGGCAGCCGGATATTGTGATCAACTGGGAGATCCTCTAGGATCGACCAGTTGATCGTGGTCAACTGGTTGGTGACCACTGGACTAGATGATCACAGTGGACTCTACTGGCCTGAAAATCCATGGGCCTGCTTCTCAATAATGCTGAGGCTCCCTGAACCACTCTGGTAGTGTAAAAACAAGACACCTTGCCTCAGCAGTGTCAAGAACCCACAGTGTAACAGCATGGGCCCAATAGCCTATGAATTAAAGCTGAGAGTTTGGTGCTATTTGTGACCTGAGATGCTATAGTTGGGCCTTTTATTTTCCTTTCACAACTTTTCCTTTTCCAGCGTCTACTAACTGCAAAGCCTCAAGATCCTGTGAGGCCCACTGGGTAGCTTTGGCCACACATCTCCCAGAGATGTACAGAAGAAGAAGGAGGTTCAGGGCATGGATTGTGATTGCAGCTGGGGTGATGAGGTGGTGACCTCAGGTACTATTATTATAGGGAAGATGAACTTAACAAGCTGTGATAAGACAGGTGAAGGTTTGTTCCCCTGAATGGCCTAAGCATGGTCTTGAAGAGTTCAGGAACTAACAGGAGAGAATGGTGACAGCATGGGCTTGGGGAGAGCCTCGGTATTACCCAGTGATGCTGCCCCAGAGGGGCATTTTCTTCTTTCACTCATGACTGCTGTTCTGTGCCAGCAATAGTGGCTCTCAACACCCAATTGAAGGGGACAAATAAGCAGGCTGGTAGCAGGGCCTGAGTGAGGGAAGATATCAACGTCTTAAGGGCCTAACTGGCTCCTACTACTTCAGTTGACTGCCTGTTCTCCTCAAGTGGGTTCAGGGAAGCAGCAGGAAACAGGAAGCAACCCGAGGAGCTGGTGTTAATCAGTCCAGGCTCCTGGGGGTGCTAGCGAGGTACATAAGAGGCTCCTCCTGCTCTCCCTCCCGGCAGCTCCTGCTGTTTTCTGTTATTCCCTCTCACCGTTTCTCCTGCCTGCCTGTTATGTCTCTTGTGCCCTCCTTCCTCCAGCACCGCACTCCTCCATCTCTGTGCATCTCGAGCAGAGAGAATACATATGCCCCAGCAGCAGAAACAATTTCTACACTCTGGGTCCTAGTGGCGGCCCCCCCCCCCCCCCCCCCCCTCAGTCTGGCACCTGAGTCGAGCTGACTAATGTTTTTTGTCAAAACAATTTTTGGTTGGAAAATCCTGTTTCAGTTAAGCTGAATATTTTGGCAAAATTGTATCCAGTTGACACACATTCCCACAAAAACAAAGTTTCCCCAGACTAAAAATGAAGGGCAGCTGCTACTTAGTACAGATGGAAACATTTTATCTTACTCTCTCTAGATCAAAGTGTGTCCTGTTTGTGTTGTTATATGAGACAGTTTGATGGAGTCCAGAAAAATCTGCCGTTGATTTCCTCTATGATTTTGGGCAAGTCACTTTCCTTCTCCGTGCTGTGGTTTCTCTATCTGTAACATGGGAATGCTAGTGCTGGCCAACCTCACAGGAGTGTTGTGAAGCTTACTTAATTGTTTGGAAGGCCTTTAAGAGCCTCGTATGAGAGAGTGTTTTAGAAATACCAAGTTTTATTATAATTGAAGTTTGTCTTGGATGGCCATGGACTCCTCAAGAGAAGACCCTGAGACTCAAAGAAGAGCAACTACACCTAATTATGAGCAGCACCCTGTGTGTAATGGCACAGATTGCTGCATAACTCTGAATATTTCAGAATTGCCTAATTGTGTTCTGGAATCTAAGCCTTAAATTTAAGCCTCTTGCCCTTATGATTGCAAAGATAAACTTTGAAATGTGAGCTGAGGATATGTCTACACATAAACTACTACAGTGGAGCACTTCAGTGAAGACACCACCTATGCCGGTGGAGGGGGTTCTCCCATTGGCACAGGTAATCCATCTCTCCAAAAGGTGGTAGTTTAGGTTGATGGAGCTGACTGGACTCTGGGTATGGATCCCTCCGCCAGAGGCGAGAAGCCCCCAGCGGCTGCCCCCCTGCTCTCGGCTGGGAGGGGAAAGACGAGAAGCCCTGGGAGGAAGCTGGACATCCGGATGGGAGCTGCCCTGGCTCTCAGTCCCCCACACTGCCCCTCTTGAGTTGGTGGATGCATACCACCAATGGAAGGAGGGTAGTGTGGACACCAGCCACCCACAGTAATTAATGATGTGGCTGTAAGTCGAGCTAACGTAGGTCAAGTTATCGTTGTACAGGAACTCCTCATTTAAAGTTGTCCCGGTTAACATTGTTTCATTGTTACATTGCTGATCAATTAGGGAACATGCTTGTTTAAAGTTGTGCAATGCTCCCTTATAACGTCGTTTGGCAGCCCCCTGCTTTGTCCACTGCTTTCAGGAAGAGCAGCCCATTGGTGCTAGCTGGTGGGGGCTTGGAACCAGGGTTTACCGGCAGCCCCCCATCAGCTCCCCACTCCCCTAAGTTCTCTGTGCAGCAGCTGCCCAGCAGGCTACCAATTGCTGGCAGTTCAGCTGTCCCTCCCCCCACTACTGTGTGCTGCTACTGCCCTCCGCCTTGGAGCTGCTCCCGGGAGCCTCCTGCTTGCTGTGTGGGGGGAGGGAGGGGAAGAGGGAGGCTAATGTCAGGTTGTCCCTCTCCCCCCTGCTCCTGCACCACTCTTACCCCATTTCCATGGGGGGGGGGTGACGACACGACAGGGCTCAGGACAGAGTGAGCTTCCTGGCAGCAGCTTCAGTCTCAACTTGCTGATCTACTTAAAAAGGCAGTGTACTTAGAGTGGGGTCAGCATACTTAAAAGGGCAATGCACATTTCTCTCTCTCTCCCACACACAGGGTGTGTGTCTTTGTCTGTCTGCCATGCTGTCTTCCCTCCCTCCATTTGTGCTGCCTTGTAGAGTGTGAGGTTACATTAACAACAATGGGTTAACCCTTGAGGGCTCAGCTGATTGCTAGTTCATCATTTAGCAGTAAGGAGCTAAAAACAGTTGGGGGCAGATCAGCCAGGTTGTAACCGCTGCGGAGAGAGGTACTCTCTTCTGGGGAGGCTGGCATATACTAGTTCAAACTAGATGCTGCATAGACCAACAGACAAAGAAAAGATGTTTGGATAAATAGCCTGAGTTTAAATTGAGTCAGGGGCTTCTTTTTGATCCAGCAAACCAACAGGACCGTCTGTCCAAGTGGGGCCCCAATCCTTGCAGTAGAGTTGGAAGGACTTGACCTTCTAGGGCCCCATCAGACTAATGCAGGGGTCGGCAACCTTTCAGAAATGGTGTGCCGAGTCTTCATTTATTCACTTTAATTTAAGGTTGTGTGTGCCAATAATACATTTGTGATTTAGAACGTTTTTTAGAAGGTCTCTCTCTGTCTATATATTATATAACAAAACTATTGTCATATGTAAAGTAAACGAGGTTTTCAAAATGTTTAAGAAGCTTCATTTAAAATTAAATTAAAATGCTGATCTTACGCCATGGGCCCACTCAGCCCGCTACCAGCCTGGGGTTCTGTTCACCTAGGCCGGAAGCACGCTGAGCCGGGCCTGTGGCTGGGACCCCGACTGGCGAGGGGCCGGCAGCCAGAACCCCAGACTGGCAGTGGGCTGAGCGGCTCAGCCTGCTGCTACTCAGCCCACTGCCAGTCTGGGGTTCCATCCGCTGGCTCCTGCCAGCCGGGGTCCTGGCTGCTGGCCCCTCTCAGCCCGCTGCTAGTCTGGGATCCCGGCCCTGCCCACATACAGTGGGTACCTACCTTCTCCCTGGTTCTAGTCCATTCTCTTCCTCTCTCTCTGCACTGAGCTGAGGGTGGGAGTGCACTGAGCACAGGGCTGGGGGTGAAGGAGCAGGCTGGGGGTTAGGGTGCAGGGTTTGACCAGGAGCTAGAATGAGGGAGGGGGTTCAGGGGTGGGGCAGGAGGTTTGGGTGTGGAGTGCTTACTTGGGCAGCTCCCATTTGGTGTGAGGGTGCAGGTGGAAATGTGGGGCGCGGGGGTGCAGGAGCTTCCGTTTGGTGCTCAGGATGGGGGTGGGAATGTGGGGGGTGCAAGAATCAGGGCATGGGATGTCAGGGGTACAGGAGTCAGGGCAGAGGGCTGGGGGCATGTGAGGGGGTGCAGGAGTCAGGGCATGGGCTGTGGGGGTGCTGGGTATGTGTGGGGGGTGCTGGAGTCAGAGCTAGGGTTGGGGGGTGCAGGGGTCAGGGCAGGGGCTGTGGTGTGGGGGGGTGTAGGGGTCAGGGCAGAGGGCTGGGAGTGCCCCCAGGACCCTAGCCCACACTCCCAGCCCCCTTCCCAGGGCAGCTCATGGCAGGGGGCTGGAGGGGATATGCCTTGATTCCACCCCCCTTCCCCAAGACCCCATTCCCATGTCTTCTCTGCCTCCTCCCTGGAGCAGCGAGTGCGCTGCAGCTCCACTTCTCCCCCTCCCTCGCTAGGGCCATCAGCTGATGGGCGGCAGGGAGGGAGAGGAGGAGGGGCAGGAACGCCGCACGCTGGGGAAGAGGCGGGGGAGGGGGGAACTCGCCTGTCCTGCAGCAGCAGCCGGCAGGACCAAGCTGCTTCACCCTGCCCCCGCTGGGGGATGGGGCAGAGAAGAGCGGGCTGGGGCAGGCAGGATTTTTAATGGCATGCTGCTGCCTGCCGGGGTCCCAGCCTGGGTTTGGCAGCGGGCTGAGTGGGGCAGGTGGCTGGGACCCAGCAGGCTGCAGCGTGCCATTAAAAATCGGCTCACATGCCGTCTTTGGCACACATGCCATAGGTTGCCGACCCCTGGACTAATGGATGACATCTGGTAAACTTTTAGCATGTGTTTAGGAACTTTTATTGTTTTTACATGTTTTCTCTGTAATGCTTTTACCTTAAAAATAAATATGCTTGCTTAGAAGGAGCTGTGTGGTAACTGATAACTGCAGGCAATACACTGCTCAGAGCCCTTGGAGAGAAAGCAAAGCACAGGCACTGGCCTGTTTAGGCAGTATGGCTTGCTGGGGATATCACACTGTAGATTAGGGAGATGTGCTGCCTTAAAACCCTGCTCAGAAGGGAGTGAGACACAAGTGTTCCACCCAGAAGAGGTGAGAGATGGGAGCTGGAAGCCTAGAGTTTGTTCCTGCAAAGGAACACAGGTACAGCTGTTCTGAAACTGTGACATTTGTCTTTAATTTAAAGGGTATCTCAATTCTTCTGGGACTTACCAGAGGTCAGCAGAGACACTTGTTATGAGCTTTCCCTATTGAGAAAGAGTTATTCTGTATAATATAGCAGTTATCATTTACACTGTGCACTGTAGATTATGGTGTGAGGTGAGAGTCTGGGAAAAAAATTGGCCAGAATTCTGCTCTCTGTTAAATCCAGACCAATCTGAGAACTCTTATAAGGCTGTATGAAGTTTTGCTTTTCAAAGATAAATGACCTGCCTTGTTTGATTTATGTGACTAATGTGGATGGATTTCAATTAGAATCTGTGAATGCATAATACTAATTTCACCACAGCTCTTTTCCATTCAGGTATTTCATTCTGCACTCATTTATTGTTGCTCACTCCTGGTTTTTGTTAGTCTTGTAAGTTGGGAATGCTGTTGTTCAAGTCTATTTCTTTACATGCCAGCTATCACTGGAACGGGTGCACACTGAACCTGTTGATGCCTGAAGTGTTGCCTTTTACCTTAAGTACTTTTGTCTGTGTAGCTTATACCATGTTTTATGAGATGACTGGGTATTTGCATTTGTCTGACATGTGAGTGCACACCTGTTTTCCCGTCAGTTGCCTGCCATTTTCAGCTGACCCATACACCTACTATAAATAAATATGTGGGAACAAGTTCACACCAAATAATCTAACCTAGTTCAAATATTAACGAAAATTGTGATCTTTGCACACACTCAAAAGTTTCAATTTGAAACACTGATCTTGATAAAGGTGTCTGTCTCTGAATCTGAAACATTGATACCTGTGCAGGGAGATAGCATACAGATGTTAATACAGCAATGTATTAAGAGTGCAGGATGGGATTGCACTCGATGGAACTTTCTCATCTACAGTACACCAGAGAATTACTAGGAGGTCACCCACTTCATCGCTTCTGTTGGCCAAGATCATTGCACTCACAGGGGCTCCTGGCATCCCTCCGTTCCACCCCACCAGCCCTCGGTGTGCCATCCTCCCAAACTCTGTCTATTTCAGGGACACCCTGCAACTCTCCCAGCCGACCTTTACCAGGGGTATGCCCTCCCATTCCAAGGTCCCCCATTCTCCCCTTCATGGCAGGGGCTTTGTGTGTGTCCCCGTTCCCACCACTCTCCACCACCTGCGTTCCTTCTTCCCCATGTCAGGTTTCCCCCTTCCTTCCTCCAAACCAGGGGCTCTGTCTATCCGCCCATACCTGTCTTCCCTATGGCAGAGGGTCTGTGTGCACCCCCATTCCTCTCTTTCCTCTGTGCCCCTATTCTTTCTTTTCCCCGTACAAAGGTCCCCCAATTTATCCCCCTGCCAAAGGTTCTGTGTGGCCCCCATCCTGCTTTGCCAGGGACTAAGTTCATGCCCTATATTTGAGCATCTCTTAGCCTAAATGTACTTTAGTGGGTTTCTTAGCCTGCATGATGTGGTCTTAAAGCCAACCTGTAAGAAAAGATCTTTGCACTTCAGAGCAAGTATGATCAGGTGATTAGAACAGGACAGAAAAGGTCAGGAGATCTGAATTCTACTCCCAATTCTGCTCAAGAATCCCTGTGTAACATTCAGCTTTAATACCTCCATTTGCGTCTTGCCAGCAGAGATATCTGACGCAATGATATTTTGTAATGTTCTGTGAGATCTCAAGAAGGAAGATGAAAATAGAATTATTATTACATGTAAAAAAATTGCCTTAAAATAGAGTTAACCCACAGAGTTCCATTGCACCTCAAGAAATTTACCTACATGTTCTGAGCCTCATTTTTTAAATCTGTAGCATCTTTATCAGATAATAATACTAACCAGCCTGGATGTAACTGTGGGTAACATAAATCCTGCATATAGCAAATTTTACCTGTGGAAAATAAAAACAACTTTTTTTTTTTAACCAATTGTGAGATTGAGACTCAGAGGTTCAATTACTTGCTTTTTGGAGCACTATGGTACAGTTGTTTAGACCAGGATTGTAATCTTTCCTTGACACTGATTTGCTGTATGATCTTGGGCAAATGACTCAACCTTGATTCACTCCTCATCCTCAGTTTTGCCAGCTATGAAATGGGGACAATAATAATTAACTAAACTTTGTAAAGTATTAAAGCCAATCACTGGGACTAGAACATGGGGCCTTATTGGTTTCTGCCCTGTCTTTAATTCAGTAGTTCACATGGGTTTTGTGGAATGGGAGAGGAGAGACCATTCCTCCTCGCTGAAATTTTTGCAGGCCTCAACTTTGAAAATTCCCGCTATGGTTCCTGGTGAAACTGTCATGATTTCATAAGCATTTATGGTTATTCATAAGGTTTTGCATTTGTATCATAATTCAACCCCCAATATTTTCAGTCTCCTGAAATTTCACTAATTCTGCGTTTCAGAGGACACAAAATCATACAGAAAAATCTTGGGAAAAGTCTTGTGTCTTTTGTCACCATTTTTATCCATTCCTTAGTGAGACCCGAAGCAAAAAGCCAGTGTAATTAACAAGACATTTTGCCAGCAGAATCCTGTGTTGTTCCATTTTGACATCCTTTCTGAGGTAACTCTTGGAAATACCATCTGCTTTTCATATTTGCAACAGCATTGTTACCTTCCCACCCGTTGGTTTGTTCCTCTTTGGTTCAGTTTGGCTCCTCAGAAATGGCTTTGTGGTATTAAAATGAGGCTCTGCCTCGCTTCACTGTTTCCGTTTCAGCTTTCAGTGCTCCCCTGTTGTTTGTGCTGGCTTGTGAGTGCAACCAGAAATCTTTAATTTCCCATTTCACAGCCTATTGCCATTCTCACAGCTGGTACATAGGGTACCTGAGGTACACTAGCATAGCCTTGCCTGTGAAACTGACAAAGTGGGAGGGGGGGAGGGTCTGGCTGATAAATAATGCCATTAAATGCTGATGAGCACGAGCCTGTGAGAGAATTCCCCCTGAATCGCAGAATGTCTCCTGTACTGAAAGATCATGCAGCTCTATTTAGGGTCATACCCTTCATATCTCTGAGATTCTGGGCCCTGCTGGAGTCCTGCCTGGCACAACTTAGAGTGGCCCTTCTAAATTATATGCAGAGTAGTTGTAGCTGTGTCTGTCCTACTCTCCCTTGAATGATGGTCCCTTAGAAGATGTGCTAATTACTTATGCTAAACAATCTGTCCCACCTTGTATTTAGCTCTGACTCTCGAGTACCTTTCCCACACATGAAGAAGAGCTCTGTGTAAGCTCTAGAGCTGGTCTCCCTCACCAGCAAAAGCTGGTCCAATAAAAGATATTACTGCATCCATCTTGTCTCCCTTCTGAATTATGGCAGCATTGAATGGCTACCTATGGGCTTCCCTGATGGCCTACAGCTAAGTGAGCTCTGGCTACGCCCATTCCTTTACTGCCACACCTTCAACATGCACATGACGTGCTTTATTTAACAGTGGGTGACAGGTGCCTTCTCTATTCTTGTGGTAGCCAAAGTCATAAAATTCAACCACATTTTGAAATTATAACGACACTGTATAAACACTAGGTTTTATAGCCAGATACACCGGTACAAAGCACATAGTTAGTATTGCTTACGCAGCCCTTACTCATGTGAGGTGCTGAGCACTCACTCCTGTTGACTTTAGTGGGATTGAGAGCACTTAGCTGCTTGCAGGATAGGGCCCTTTCTGGGAACTCCTATTCTTTTAGGCTGTGTGAGGCACTGGCGAAGTTTCAGGTAAGTTAATGGTATGTTGGCTATAGTACAATGAGACAATGACGTGGAAGGAGAGCCCAGGTCAGAGTTGCCAGCCATGTACATCCAGGAAGAGCCATATGTCCTGTATTTGGAAACGTGTAGAAGTCCAAGATTCTGGCTCTTAATGTGCTTTTAAAAAGCCAAATAAGAAAAATGAGTTAAACGTGACACAATGGCTGTGAATGCGCTAGCGTTTTTCTTCACATTTCCCGCCATTGCACCGACAGGTGCAGCCCACCAGGGACAGCGATGGGAAATGAGCTAGTGCAGGCTGGCTACAACATCACCTAAACCTGCTCAGCATTATGGTTGACTTACACTGAAAAGTTACATCGGCATCGCTACATCTCGCAGGGGTGTGAAAAATCCACACCCCTGAGAGATTAGTTAAATTGATCTACCCCTAGGGTGGACAGCGCTAGGTCAGTGGAAGAATTCTTCCATCAACCTAGCTACTGCCTCTCAGGGAGGTGGATTATGTATGCTGCAGCTGTGCCGCTGTAGCATTTTAAGTGTAGACATAGCCCATCAGCAGCCTGTATGCATTAGCACTCCTACTATTGCTCACTTGGTTAGAAATGCATCTGTAATACTGTGATTGTATGAAATCTAAAGAAAATTCTAAACTGCTGGGTTAAATTAATGCTTGATGCAACTCCACTGAAGTCAGTCAGCTACACCTGGGGTGAAATTTAACCATGGTATCTAGTTTAACTTGATCTTTTAAGGTGGATTATAGGCAGGCTGTTTGTGCCACGCCTCTGGTGGCTGACTGAGATACTCACACCTGTCAGTGCACACAGTGCTGTGTTGTATATTTACAAAATGGACACTGACTTTTTTTAAACTGAAAATCCACTAAAATTAACTAACATTAGGATAACTGGATGTCATGGATTTTCCACAAACACAAAAAAAGTTTCTCCATGCATGAAAAGGGGGATTGTATAACTTTTGTTTTTAACGCAAGAAAACACATTGTGCAGTTGTTCTGATGCCGGAAATCTTCTTAATTTTTATATGCAGTGTTGTTGTAGGTGTGCTTGTCCCAGGGTATTACAGAGGCAAGGTGATTGAGGTAATATCTTTTATTGGCCCAACTTCCGTTGATGAGAGAGACAAGCTTTCAACCTTTTGAGTCTATGTAAGCTCAAAAGCTTGTATCTCTCACCAACAGAAGTTGGTCTAATAAAATATATTACCTCACCTACCTTGTCCTTCTCAATTTCTAGTCTAATGCTGCCATCTGCTGTCTGAAAGCTGTACTCTCATTGGTCTTGAATGATTACTCTCGCTGTAGTTATGTTTCAGAGTAGCAGCCGTGTTAGTCTGTATCCGCAAAAAGAAAAGGAGGACTTGTGGCACTTTAGAGACTAACAAATTTATTTGAACATAAGCTTTCGTGAGCTACAGCTCACTTCATCGGATGCATTTGCTGTAGCTCACGAAAGCTTATGCTCAAATAAATTTGTTAGTCTCTAAGGTGCCACAAGTCCTCCTTTTTTTTTTTGTAGTTATGTATTCCTCCATAGTTACCCTTAGGAACATAAGAGGGTGTTCAGAACTCAGCAATTCAAAGACTGGATTTAGGTGCATGAAGTGATAGGTTACCGTTATACATAGCAAACAAGTCATCATGAATAATTTAACTGATTAATTTTGCCTCTTTCTCTCACACATATTGTCCTCAAACAGAGAAGTGAGATGTTGAGGAAGGATTGTTTAATGGTTAGCCTGGGACTTGGGAGAACTGGGTTCAATCCCCTGCTCTACCGACTATCTGTGTGACCTTGAATAACTTACTTGGTCTTTCTGTGTCTCAGTTCCCCATCAGTAAAAGGAGGGTACTAGCACTTCCCTACTTCATAGGGATGTTATGAAGAAAAATACATTAAAGATTCTCAGGTGCCAAGATACAGTGATGGGTATGAGAGAGAGATTTTGCTTCTACTGTATAAAGATACAACAGGTTTGTTTTAATTTTTTTTTACAGTTTTACTTTCTTACCTACAAAATAATTAAAAATTAAAATATCAAGACCAGTCTTCCTAGGTTTTGTAGGAAGACTTCTTGACGTTGGGGAAAACTCAGAGCACATGTATTATGAGCCCGGCATCTTTACTGAAGGGATGAGGAATCTTTAACAAAGACAATATTTGTCCAAACTGTGTATTTTCCATTGTAGTTAAATAAGTAGGTATCAAGAACACCCAGATAGGAATATTTTAAACTATCTAATTAAAAATCTCTTCCTCTTTCAATTGCACAACTTCAGTCTCTTGTGATCTCATAATTTCAGTAGTTTTCTAGTCAGCTTAGAATCTTCTAAGATCTGAAATCCTTTTTTCTCGTAAAAACAAGAGGAACCCTTTTCCCCTAGTATCCTCATCACCTTTCTTTTTTTAATAAGCAACCTTCCATGCTGCTTGTATACACTGTAGAGACAAAAAGAGAGCACAAACCCATTTTTCCCTCTTCACTGCTCACATTTTAAATTCACTTTTCATGAGCATTTGTGCCAGCAAGTCCTATTTGTAGAAAGGGAACACAAACAGGGCATGAAGACAGTGAAGGCAAATTCATTAACAACACCAAATTAATATTCCTGGGGAACTCTTTTTTTTCACTCACCAGCTGAAGTCAGAGCTGCAGTAAGTAATGGAAGAGGGTCAGGTTCCAGGAGTTGCTCCTCTCTGTTGTGCACTGTATTTGAATCTGTAGTACAGGTTATGAGCACAGTTTTTATACATAAATACATAGGTATACAGACTGTGGTTATAAATCCATCTCACAATGACCATCAAGTTCAGAATGCTACAAGCTTCCATAAAATACCTTGCTCAGCATATTTTTATACCCAATAACCTTATCTAGTTGATTCAATTGCCTACTCTTCGGGGTTCAGACCCCCTGTTGTCCCACTGAGGTGTCTGGACCCTTTGATTGTCACACCTCAATTGGTTCAACACCTGGAGCTCAGGAGTGCAAGCTAGTGGTGAGGTTGCTACTGGATAAATATAGGCTGCTCCGCATGTAAGACTGGCCTCTGTGCAAACTCAGGAAAGATCTCTTTCCTACAACTCTGCCTGCTGCATTGCCAATGAAATAAGCTCTATCAATAACAGGTAGTTTTTAAAACAAAACTTTAATTGCCATCATATCTGACTTCCCTGTGACCCCATAGTAGTAACTCTCTGCCATTCCCCATGTGTTTATACCAGACTTACTGCTGTTGTATTTGAGTGCCTGACCTGTTTTAAAATTAAAATCTACCTCTGTTTCTCTCCTTTTCTCCCACTGATTGCATGTTGGGTGTGGCAATTATAGTATTGGCGCTTTTAGTAGTAGAATATCCTGGCCTACAGAGACGATCTGATTGCAGACAACCCTGAGAGTCTCCAACAAATGCTTGAAATCACCAGCCAGGCTGCCAGCTGGATGGGTCTCCACTTCAATGCCCTGCATATTGATGGCCATGGAAGGGACTTGGTTCAGGTGATGCCGTTTCAGATCCAGGGCGAACCCATGATCTTCTTAGAGGATGGGCAAGTGTACCAACATCTTGGCACGCCCACAGGTTTCTGCATCCAGCAGACACCTGAGGATATCATCACAGAGATCCAATGAGATGTGGCCAGGATTAACTCCTCCCTACTGGCACCATGGCAGAAGATCAACACCTTGAATACCTTCCTGATTCCCCAGATTTTATTCATCCTGAGGGGGTCTGCCATGGTGAAGGTAGCTCTTAACAAGGCAGACAACACGATCAGGGAGCTGGTGAAGAAGTGGAGATTTCTTCCCCAGAGGGCCAGCAATGAATTGGTGTACATCTTGCACTGGCAAGGTGGCGCCAGTGTCCCTTGAATGGGTGATCTGTGTGACATTGTGGTGATCACTCACGGCTTCTGACGTGCCCGGACGCCATGGTGAGGAACATAGCAGAAAGTGCTATCCAGGAAGCTGTCAAGAAACGAATTGCAACGACCCCTCCAACAAAGATGTCGCCATCTACCTGAGTGGCTCCCTGGAAGGAGAATTTGGAAGAGAGGGGGGAGACTGCTTTGCTCTGGACTCATGCCCAGAATGCTACGCAATGATTGGAGAAGCGTATCAGCTGCCGTTGGACGTGGTGTGTGAGGAATGCCAGGAGATGGGAGTTCTGGTGTCACAGATGAAAAATACGGATCACACTATCATCACTCTGAGAGCCAGAACCATGCTGGAGAGGACCCTGAAGGATGCCATCTGCTGCCAATATGTGGAAAACCTGAAACAGAAGCCAGACCAGGGCAAGGTGTTTGAGGTGACATGCAAGTGGGACGCCAGCAACCACTTTCTCCCCGGGGGCAGCTTCTCCTGAATTGCCAACTGGAGGTTCATCCATAGGGCCCAGCTCAACTGCGTCCCACTGAACAGAGCTGTCCGCCATGGGAATTGGGACAAGCGATGCAGGAAGTGCGTCTATGCCAATGAGATGCTACCCCTTGTACTGTGTAGCTGCAAGCCCCATTCCAGAGCCTGGCAGCTGTGCCACAATGCCATCCAAGATTGCCTGGCCAGGGCTATCCCACCGCTCGTGGGGAAGGTTGCTGTGAACTCTGCCATCCCTGGAACCGACAGCCCAACTGGACATCATCATCACCAACGAGGACTGAAAGAAGATCATCATGGTGGAGGTCACAGTTCCCTTTGAAAACAGGATCCTGGCCTTCCACGATGCCTGATCTCGAAAGCTGGAGAAATACGTCCCTCTAGCCGACACCTTGAGAGCTAAGGGTTACCAGGTCCAGACACACGCGCTGATCATCGGAGCCCTGGGCGCATGGGATCCCAGTAACAAGTGAGTATTGAGAGAATGTAGAATCGGTAGATGCTACACAACTCATGGTGTCGGACGCCATCAGGTGGTCGAAGGACATCTACTTAGAATACGTCAGCAATATGGGGAGGGATGAGCTGGAGTGCCGATGAGAAGTGCAATCGGGAAAGTAACTGAAATACTTTCTCCATGGATTGAATTTTCTAAATGGATAACTGTGACGTTCCCCTCTGGTGTTATCTGGTCCGGTGATCTGCTCAGCCTTTCCAATCCTTGACTCTGGGAGCCAGCCTTACCCAGCTCTGCTATGAGAACCCCCACTCCTGGGCTGTTCATGCACAGCCTCTGGCATGTAAGCTGCTGCCAGGTACTTGTGAGTGACTGACACTAGCCAATGTCTTCAGTCCCAGACACAACCCTAGGAACCTCCATCTTACAGTGTCCAGTTATGCCCTCTGGAAGCTGCAAGCTTATATGAGTTCATCAATTTAACAAAGAAATTAATATGTACCAGGGTTGTTATCCCAAGGGGAGCCTCTGACACACTTCAAACCAAACACACTGCTTCAGGTAGAACAAACAAATTTATTAACTATAAAGGCAGATTTTAAGTGATTATAAGTCAAAGCATAACAAGTCAGATTTGGGCAGATGAAATAAAAGCAAAACACATTCTAAGTTGATCTTAACACTTTCAATGTCCTTACAAACTTAGATGCTTCTCACCACAGGCTAGCTGGTTATTTTTTAGTCAGGCTCTCCCCTTTGATCAGCATTTCAGTCGCTTGGTGGTGTCTGTAGATGGAGGTGGAAGAGAGAGAGCATGGCAAAATGGCTTTGCTCCCCCCCCAGCCCCTTTAGAGTCGGGTAAGCATTACCTCATCACAGTTCCAAAGTGCCCAAAGGAAGGAGGTGGCTCCCTAGAGAGTCTAACAGGTTCTTTGTTGCTGCCTAAGCCAGCATCCATTGTTCCTGTGAGGCTGGACTGGGTTTGTCCCATCCATGCCCTGACGAGGTGTGAACTGCCTCTCTGTTCTTGGAGAGTTTTTGCATGGGCTTGCTTTAAGTCATGAGGATACATTTTCAACCTCATAACTATATACATGAAATTATATATATATTTCCTATAACCTTACTATAACATTACTGTAACAATTACTATAACAACCATGCTCAGTGCATTATGAGCCTTCCGAAGACACCTGACATGACAAACTTTGCATTGGATACCACACAATCATTTTATAAAGATGAACATTGGGGTGCAGGGCATTCCCCTGAGGTACAGAGCGTTCGCAACAACCTTCTCTAAATTTTCAATTACTGAGGGATAATCTTCACTCATTGCTATATTTGCTTTCCACATCCAACTCTCTGTATAACTTTTCATGAGTGATGTACCTGAATACTTGGATGCTAATATCTAAATCATATGACTTTAAAAACAAACTTTGTATTTGTGAATAATCCAAGCACTATACCCAGACACTCTTTTCTTAACCTGTGTACTATACAATTTTTTTAACATTAGCTTTAATACATTTTTAACTATTGTGGAATGTAAAATCAAAGAGGCAAATTTTGCCCTTTTATTGGAAAGGTGCTGATGTTTGCTGTCATTCTAATCTTGTAGGGAAATGAAGTCTACATTATGAGAGCTGTCTCCTGTGCTCATGAGACTCTCATGCTTGTCATTTACACAGCTGTTTCTCCTAAGGAGCGTAGCTGTCACAGGGTGCCATGGCTTCAGAGGGAGAGGTGATCTCTCACAGGCAGCTTGGATCAGTCCCATGAAAGGCTTTGAATATCAGATCCAAAACTTTGGATGTGACTTGGCATTCAAGAGGGCCCAGGTGCAGAGAACTGAACACTATGGTGATGTGCTTTTAAGCCTTGTTTATGTTGACGGCAGCATATAGGGTACGTGTAGGTACGTGCTGCAGTGAAAAGCAGGCTGCATCCACACTAGTGAGTAGCTACACATGGCAATGAAAGGCTGCCGGAGACTTTTTCTGCTGCCTCCCCCACCAGAGCCTTTCCCCACTGCCAGGTCCTTTCCCTGCAGCAGGGAAAACTCCAGCAGCAGGGAGGCAGTGGGACACTACACTGCTAAAAACAGCAGCAGAGTGGCATGGCTCGGGCATGTGGAGAGCCATGTATGGTATAGACCCTACGTTTTTGGTGTGTCTGTTCTGTACTCATCTTAACAGGGCCTCACCATCTACACCACTATTTCTATGTGCTAGGGGAGCATGCAGTGTGTGAACTCTACCTACTGCCATAAGTGCAGGCATAGGCCGAGTCCTGTGAGACGATGCTCCCTGTACCAATGGGAGCTTTCTCAGAGAGAGCAACTTCATTCCTAGATATAATGTTCTTGAGTAATCAATGCTGGAAGTCACAAATGCATGGTTTGTTATAGCCAAGCCTGAGTCTGATGGCATGGGGGGCAGTCTTCTGGCCAGCTGTTGATGGAACAGGGCATTTTACACCATTATGTTGTGGTTACTTGAACATCCCATTGAGTGAGGAGCACTGCGGCCTGACTTAATAATCAGAGAGCAGATGACTTTGATGGAGGGGGATAGTAGGGAATGCTCTTCAGAACAGTTTCTTCTTCCCACCAGAGTTGTCTGGGTTCAGTTTCAGCCAGCTGTTCTTTGTCTGAGCTTCATGTCTCCAAGGCAATGAGCTGGAAGATAATGCTGTTTCCATAAAGAAGTAGGGTTAGGTATTGTCTTTGTGTTACTGGCATTTGAGTATATGTTGACACATGGTCTCCCGCAGTGATTTCATGGAAACATTCAGTAAAGTAATAATCCTTCTGAAACTGGTCTGAAAGGGAAGAATAGTTGCTCATAATGACCCTCTCAGAGAAAGATTAGGAGCTATTTCAGCTTGATCCCTTTCACTACTATGTCTCTACAGTGAGACAGCCATACTTTATGTTCAGTAGAATCACATGCCATTGTGGTACGCAGAGAATGAGTATGGATCTATGCCCCTGGGTCATGGAGAAGAGGACATCTTTCTGGATCAACATAACTTATGCAGCCTCTTTCCCCTCTTCTTTCTGCTAGCTGATGGATATGGTTGGAGATAGTTCTTTCCTGGCTTGAACAGCTTGCTCAGAAATGGGAGGTTAGATTCTGATGTTCATTTTGGGAGGTTGCTTGGCAGACTAGGGCAGGATAACACTAAAGTATTAACACTCTGTTGGTGGGGATAGGCTGACATCAGGTTAATTGTCCTCCCTTCATTGATCTGTGCTTATTTGGAAATGGGTGTTAGTCCTGTGCCCCAGAAGATGGCAGACTTATGTAATCTTATCTTTGATTTCAGAGTAGCAGCCGTGTTAGTCTGTATTCGCAAAAAGAAAAGGAGTACTTGTGGCACCTTAGAGACTAACAAATTTATTAGAGCATAAGCTTTCGTGAGCTACAGCTCACTTCATCGGATGCATCCGATGAAGTGAGCTGTAGCTCACGAAAGCTTATGCTCTAATAAATTTGTTAGTCTCTAAGGTGCCACAAGTACTCCTTTTCTTATCTTTGATTTACACAATTCTTTATCTTGCTTCCCTGTGTTGGTCCACAAGATAAGTTACAGATTTGCCCTTTATGATTTCTAAGAATGTTGACTCATAGATTTGGTTTCTCATTGGAGCAGGATGTACAATAATGTTCCGCACTGGGAGCTGGAAAGAGTGAGAGTGACTTAATAGTGTCAGTGGTCGCTGGCTGACATTTTCTGATTCGATTGTTCTCCTCCTTCAAGGGCTTGATCCAAAACCCAGTAAAGTCACTGGAAGTGTTTCCACTGACTACAGTGTTGCTTGGACCCTAAACTGCAATCACCTGCTCACACTCTTTCATAAGGTTCAATATAAATTTGGTACAGGTTAATCACCAGGCACCGTTTTTATTAGAGGTGGCCACAAATGAGAACACTGGTCATAATCCTCCCGAATTTTGGTGAGATTTGGCTCTAGATCTGAATTTCAAAGCTTCAGGCCTCTTTGTATACAAAATCAGAATACCAATTATTTATTTAAAATCGGTTTGGATAGCAACTCTGTGTCTTCTCCTCATTTCTAGTCCATATGTCTAGTGTTCGTGCATTTTCCTGTTCTTGGGCTCAGAAGGGGGACCGCATAGCTTGTAAACTCTTCAGCAGAGGGGACCAGTCTTATGTATAAGAAAATCAGAGGAGATAGGGAAAGAATATAAGCAAGTTATACCTGTTACTTCAGCTTTTCTTTAGAAGTCTTTTTCAAGTTTCAGAGTTTGTACAACTACCACAAGACAAAATAGACTAACAAGTCTAATGTAAACATTGCAAATGTTTGTTTCACTTGTTCGTCCATATTTCAGAGCAAATTGTTGAATGCATTTGACAGTGGATGTAATGTCCTGTTCCTATAACTCGTTTTGTTTAAGCATCAGGTTCCATTTGTGGAATATGAAACAATTCATAGCTCTATACATATTAAAAATTGGTACATGTTACTCCATACTTTTTAGTTGTGCATCAGAGGCCAAGATAGACATTGCTTTCTTGTCATTAGCCATTAGCTCAGGATTAATGAAACACATACTTATGATTGACTAATATAAAAACTATCAATGAAAGGGGAAAGTATCTTTGTTTCAGATACTTCTCCAATGATCCAATAGGGTAAGTCTTCATGCAAAGTTAACTCAGGTGACTGGCACCTGGATCTGAGCCCCTGGGTTAGCCTATCCCAGGTGTAAGCAGCCACATGGCAGTATCTGACTATATCCTCAATGGTGATGCGCTTTCCCATGTGCATTGCTAGATCTTCTGGGGGCTTCCATGAACTTCCATGGTTCTTTGTTTTGCAGTAAGCTGAGCCACTCTGATTCTCTCCCACTGAATTATGGGAGAACTTGTCTGTCCTTGTGGGGGCATGGGGAATTGTGGGAAGGCTTTAGAGGAATATAAATACTCAGGATTTTGCCTACATCCTCACCGCAAAAGGAGTATGTTACTACCCTAAGTGAAAGCAGCACACAGGTTTTAACCCATAACCCAAGCAGGGCTAGCTAGCCTGAGCTGAAAGCATTACTCGTTTCAGGTGAGTGGGTTTTGTGTGGGGGCTGGGGTGGGGATAGAGGTAACTCCGAGTCAGAGTCTGAGTTAACTTTTCAGTAAAGTAATTTGAAAGAAATCCTTTGTAGGCATTTCTCTTGATTGCTGTTTAAATTGTTTGATGGAAAAAATGACCTAACCTGAACATATGTGGGTTTTCTTAGTGAAATCCCCAGGACCACATATACTATCTCCGTGGCCTGCCAGAATAGTTTTGCTGTCTCACTCCTCTGCCATGTGTGAATGAAAATCCCTGCTTCTCACTTCTCAGCAGGATTTGGTCTGTGACCCAGCTGATGCCATTTCAGAAGGGGCTCCAGGAAGCCCTATTGTATGTATTGATTTAAATGTAGCCTCTTACCTTCTGTGAATCACTTGACGTTTGAAAAATCCTTTAATCCTCTTGTGCCTGTCAAGAATCAACACTCCACTGGTTCTGAAGTGATGTTAGTCTGAGGCTGTTAGATTTTTGAATCTGTGTATTCATGTTGGACTGCTGAGTAGTGAGCATCCACATTCAGTCAAAAAAATTACACATAGAACTAGAAGGGACCTCGAAAAGTCATCTGGTCCAGTCCCCTGCACTCATGGCAGAACTAAGTATTATCTAGACCATTCCTAACAGGTGTTTTTCTAACCTGCTTTTAAAAACCTCCAAATGATGGAGATTCCACAACCATCATGGATAAAGGTGGCAGTCAGCATTGAGCAGCAAAGGGGAAGTACAAACCCCATGTTAAAATTCTGTACATTTCTAATCTGGTGGAGTTACAGGCTATTCTCTCTATTCAGGTTCTAGATCCCACTCACCACCATGGCATCAAAGTGTCCCTGCAGACATTGTGTAACAACAGTGACTAATGTCTTTCAAGCAAAGTTCTTTCCATTCCTTCTTGACGTGGGGAGCCCAGTTACTTGAGACTCTCCTTTAACCAGCCAAGAAGGACAGGGCTCTGCATCACAGCTAATGGGTCACATCCTTTTAGAGTATCTGCTTTTCGTAACTTCTATGGAGCACCTCATTTTTATACTGTCCAAAGACATGGCATAGTTGACATAACTGCTGCAAAGCAGCTGCAAAACCTGCTTGGATCAGAAACTGTTCTGAGAACTGTAAAGTGTGGTGGGGATTCTTAGAAACTCTGTTAAAATTCTGCCAACAAAATGAAGGGAAGTTTGGGCTGAAACCCCTAAGCTCGATGGAGAGAGGACCTAACCCATCAGAATAGCTGTCTACCTGACTGCATCAAACTGCAGGTATTTTCAAAACCCTTCCTGAAATAGGATCTGTACCGCTGGTCTCCCCGAAGGCGTCTCATCTTCCATACACTGACCCAACCAGTCACACAGCAGCTCATTCAGATTGCTAATGATAATATGAGGTAACGGATGTGCAGTGCTGTGCATTATCAATTTGTACACTCCGCTGTGTAATCTAGTGTTGTCCCCACAGCTTAAGCGCACACATCCTCTCTTAACAAAATTCCAAATTGAAACACTCCCCTTGGGAGGAGGAGGAGAGAACAAACATATGACAGGTGTTAGTCACAACACAGATGCTACTGTGATGAGCGCAGTATGATACCTTATCTAGAATAGAACAGGGACTGGAACATGCTCAGTGCAGGCAGAATCTCTAGAGAATTTAGCTGTCAAACTCTAACAAACTATTCGGCATAGAGGAAATTAGTTCTTTCAGAGACTCATAGCTTGGCCAAATTTGGGTGAATTTTCACTAGGATGACTAAAAGCACATCCCTGACACCAGTGTGACTCCCTTGCCAAATTGCAGTTCCCTGCTCCAAAGCATGAGGGCACTAGAGCTTCTCAGTGAAATCATTGTAAGAACTTTTTTAACACAGGCAAAACAATGTATTTTTCCCTAATCTTATCCCTGAAAACAGATGAACAATTTTAGCTGAAATTGTCCAAAAAAAATTCAGGCAAATACCTGGCATGGAAAAGTTCTGGTTGAAATGTTTAAGTCTAGCAGTTATAAGCAACTGACAACAGGGTCTTAAAATGGAAAGTGCTAATCAACCTTAACTACATATGTTAGGCGCTATTGCTACATAAATAACAACATAGTACATAATATTTTTAGAAAGATTGATACACATACACTTACACACTACAGGGGAGCTTGTAGAGACCCTAGATTTTGGTTGCCTAACAACTTTCCATTATTACGGTTTCTTGCAACTTTTTTTTTTTTTTTGTTGAGACGCTCTCACACCACGATTGCTTACATCAAGCCTTTGAAATCTGGCAGCAGAAATCAACTCAGGCTACAGAACTGCCTTTTCTTTGTCCCGACAAAATTCCATGAAGATCTAGCTCAGATACCGAGTTTTAAAAATTGCTATTTTCTTTCTCTCACGTGTTCCTCAGTAAAAATGTTGGCAGACTTCCAATGTCACTAAATATTCCCAGGCTGGGCTCATGTCATTCCCCAAGCAGCAGGAGCACACCTGGCACCGGAGACACCTGGAGCTGCCTAAGCTCTATAGCAAGGGGGAGGAAAGGGAGCCAGGCTGGGATCCCTCCAACCTGAGGAGGAAACCGTGGCCAATGGGAGCTGCAGGGGCAGCGCCTGTGAATGGGGGCATGCATGTGGGACAGGGAGCATGCTGAGCTGCCTGGCCCCGCCTCTGCCTAGGAGCCAGAGGAACATGCCAGCTGCTTCCCAGGAACCGCCTAAGGTAAGCACCCCTCACCCTCACCCAGAGCCCTCACCTTCTCCCGCACCCCAACCACTGCCCCAACCCGGTGAAAATGAATGAGTGAGTGACAGTGGGGGAGAACAAGCGATGGAGGGAGAGGGGAATGGAGTAAGCAGGGTGGAGCCTTGGAGAAGGGGAGGGGCAGAGGTGGGACCTCGTGGAGGGGATGGGGCAGGGATGGGGCAAAGGTGTTCGGTTTCATGCAATTTAGATAGTTGGCAACCCTAATCCCCATCCTTTCTGGAAAAACAACCTCCTCTCATTGCCATCTTACTCCTTTTAGCTGGAGTAGTAGAGCAGTCTGTGTGTCAGTGCTGAAGGTTCAGGTTTCAAAGCTTGTGGATGATTGGGGGAGGGGAAGTTGTACATAATAATGTTTGTTTTTCTTCACCATAAACCTGGCATTTCTTAACTTCTGAGTGCTTGACTTTGCAACCTCAATAACATTATTTGAACCTTTTTTTGTGTGTAATAGCCCATCCTGCCACAATCTATTAGAAAATGTAATATGCCTTAACTGATTTCTAATTGGTATAGCTAGGATAGTATTTATTTATTACTGTACAATGCATACTCTGGAACCCACTGAAATGCAAACCTATTTCAAGAATAAAACTGCTGACTGTAGCCATTTGCTACCTGTCACAGGGGAAAGTAATATCGTCAGAATCCCCTTAGGTGTATGGCTATCAAAGGAAACATCAGCTTCCTGTGAACCAAATGATAAAATGCAGGCAAAATGTAACTGCATGAAATAATAAACTGTTACAATACATTTTACCTTGTACCATAATTTTGCACATTCATTACTGCAGGAGTGAATTACTCCCAAATGCATCCGATGAAGTGAGCTGTAGCTCACGAAAGCTTATGCTCTAATAAATTTGTTAGTCTCTAAGGTGCCACAAGTACTCCTTTTCTTTTTGCGAATACTGACTAACACGGCTGCTACTCTGAAACTCCCAAATCAGTTACTGGTAAAAGTATATGTTTTTTCAAAGAAAAATATTTCCCATGGATTTCCCCTTGGAAAGTATCTGTTGGGGTTTGTGCATGCATTTAAAAATGCACGAACATAAAAGATATATAATATCGGGAGAGGAGCACACAGGACTCGGCTTCTTCTCCTAGCTGTGCCTTTTTTCTTTTGGCAGCACCCACTTTTGTGGAGTGCTGCTGCAGGGTGCTCTCTTCATTGCAATGCACCAACCTGGAGCAGCAAAGAGGGACGATGCTGCTAATTTAGCCTAATTGCTGAGGTGCAATGAGGAAGGGTTTGAAAATTTCTCCCCTTAAATATCATTTTCTTTTGAACTAATTTCTTATGCTTGTGTGACCAGAGTCTCAGTGGGGCCAGCTGAGGTCACTCAGGATGAACTGCAAAGAATGGGGCAGACAAACCCCAAAGCTGGTGGATATTCCAATACTTAGATTGACCAAGCCAGCATAAAACAGCTTCTTTATTACCTCACTGGTTGCCCAAAAACCAACACCACAGTTCCCTTAAAGTGACCCAGTCTCAGGCCTGCATCCAGGTACCCAAGTCAAATATGATGAAGATTTCTGAAAATCATATATAAAATAAAAGGTTCTACCAATCCCAAAGGATCGGACACATTACCTCCCAGGTTATTGAATATTCCAGATCTTACCCAAATACATGCATACAAACAATTCTTATTAACTAAATTAAAATTTATTTAAAAACAAAAGAGAAAGTATAGGCTAAAAGATCAATATACATACGGACATGAATTCAGTTCTTGAGGTTTAGATTCAAAGCAGAGATGGAGAGCTTTGTACCTACTAATTCAGAGATCAAAAGAGAATATTAACATTTAGATGAATCTTGGGTGAAGTAATGTAATTGAGTTTTGTAGTTGCAAAGAGTTTTTTCAGAAATAGTTCATAGGTTATAGTCCAATGTCCAATATCATTGCAGGGTGTTCCATAAGGACTGGGATCTTAGTCCTTATGGCTTACGTTTCCCCTGTATGAAGCCTCAAGCAGATCTGAGATGACAGAATCAGGACCCAAGGGTCTTTTTGTAGGGACCCATCCACTCCCAGTCTTTATTCAGACCTAAGTTGATGGTGTCCAGTTTGCAAATTAATTCCAGTTCTGCAGTTTCTCATTGGAGTCTGTTTCTGAAGGTTTTCTTTTGAAGAATTGCCACTTTTAAGTCTGTTATTGAGTGTCCAGGGAGATTGAAGTGTTCTCCAACTGGTTTTTGAATGTTACAATTCTTGATGTCTGCTTTGTGTCCATTTATTCTTTTGTGTAGATGAAATGGATTTTAGCCCACGAAAGCTTATGCCCAAATACATTTGTTAGTCTCTCAGGTGCCACAAGCACTCCTGGTTGTTTTTGCTGATACAGACTAATACGGCCACCCCTCTGAAACGTATTGTTTATTCACCCAACAAGCTACACTACTGCATTCTCCCTTCCAGCATCTGCTGCCTGCTCCCACCTTCCTCTTAAAAGGGGTTTAATGATTTTATAGCCATTTGACCCTAGGCTCTGACCTTGGGAAAACAAATCTGCTTAATTGGCTGGAACCAGTTAGATGGGCATTATTCCAATTAATAGTCCTCCATTGTTCTCCTAAGGACCCTTGGTAGTCTCTGGTTTCAGAGTAGCAGCCGTGTTAGTCTGTATTCGCAAAAAGAAAAGGAGTACTTGTGGTACCTTAGAGACTAACAAATTTATTAGAGCATAAGCTTTCGTGAGCTACAGCTCACGAAAATGCATCCGATGAAGTGAGCTGTAGCTCACGAAAGCTTATGCTCTAATAAATTTGTTAGTCTCTAAGGTGCCACAAGTACTCCTTTTCTTTTTGGTAGTCTCTGTGGAGGAATCTGATCTCTGTCATTGTTTTGTTTCATGTGTGTTTTTTCCCAAACAGTCTCCTTTGATTTAACTCCATGCATTCATACAGAATAATATCAAGCAGATAAACTGATGTGCATATAATAATCATAAGAATATTGTAGAGATCTCCATCATTCTCCTCTATTGGCCTTCTACATATCATAGGCAAATGCTAATTCTGGTAATGTTAAATGGCTGCTGTCTGATAATGACATTTCCTTGAAAATTCTAGTGACCCATAAGATAACTGAAAGATGGTAATGAAAACACCCTTTTTTTCCAGTGTTCTGTGTGGTGTTTTGTTTTTTAAAATCTGTGCAGTTTCTGGGTAGTCAGTATTACTGGGTTCCCCTATATTGTGTCTCTCTTGCTGAGAAGACCTTTATAAATATCACCAGAGCCGGAATAATCTGTATAAAAACTGTTTTTAAAGAATTTTAAAATATACATATACTGAAAACAGACTGATCCAGATTCAGCAATGTACTGAATGAGGTGCCTAACTTAAATGATTGTAGTGGGACCACTTACATGCTTTAGGTTACAGAGTAGCAGCCGTGTTAGTCTGTATTTGCAAAAAGAAAAGGAGTACTTGTGGCACCTTATAGACTAACAAATTTATTTGAGCATAAGCTTTCGTGAGCTACAGCTCACTTATGCATCCGATGAAGTGAGCTGTAGCTCACGAAAGCTTATGCTCAAATAAATTTGTTAGTCTCTAAGGTGCCACAAGTACTCCTTTTCTTTTATGCTTTAGGTTAGGTTAGGTATATGCTTAAGGAATTTGTTGAATCAGGACCACCATTTGAACAGTGCTCAAACAGGAACTGCGATGTTTTAAATGAGTCCATTTAAAAAAAGTCAAGTTGACACTGCCCTTTTGATTTTGCCCCATAATAGTTTTGTTCCAACTCTCCAAATCCATTTGATTATTTAAGTGATAAGGCTCAACTTCAACTTACTAGCCCTGTATCCACCTGCTAAAGATTGACAGAGATGGTTAAATGCCCCAGAAGTAATGGTGGCAGTGTTTGTTTTAATAGGTTTTTGCAAATGTGTTTTCAACTGACTTAGGTACTTCAGGCTGAAAGACGAGCACTTGAAATGTTTATTTAAGCATGCGTCTAAGTATCCCATTGACATAAGGTTACTTCTGATCAGTTTATCTGATCTCTAGAGATGATTGTGAAATAATCAGTGGATTTAACAGCTCTGGTATGGTTTTGGATCTACTGTCAAGTTTAACAAATATCACCCCTTTGACCTGCCCCTTCCATAGGGTTTAGATACCATGGCACCTTAGAAGCATCCAAGATAGATTTACCTATGCCTTTTAGCACAAGAGTCTCTTGCAGTTGTATTCTTGCCACCACGAATCACTGACTAGGGGTAAAAATTTTAAAAGTGGGTAAGTGACCTCGGTCCTTAAATGCTTCAGTCACTTGTCAAAATGGAATGTAGGGTCCTAACGGCCAGATTTTCAAAGGTGTTTAGATGCCTAAAGATGCAGATAGAGGCCTAGTGGGACACAGACATCAGAAACACATAAGCAGGTCAGGTGACTAAGTCCTATTTGAACCTGTCCAAAGTTTAGGGATATTTGGTTCAGTGCAGTGTTTGGGATTTTTCTTTCTTTGTATATTGTGCATAGAGATGGGGGGGAAAGTATTCCCACTGAGTCATTATTACGGATAGAATTTAATTAGAAAGTTATCTGATTCTGAGCCTTTCCCTGACAATGGCACCTTCTGCCTTGAGTATACTATACTTCATAATAGCAATGCATCAGAGTGGTAGGAGACTCGCACAACTAATTCACATAGCAAGAATAATTCAGCTGTCTTTAAGGAAGGAGACAGATCATCACATAACCAGAACATAAAAAGAAGTGGACCAAAGCTAACACAGAAGAGAGAGGATCATCGAGGATTTGCTGTGTCCAGATTCAAGGAGAGTATTGGGAATCTATTACCTCTTGGGTGAAACAAATAAAAGGATCTAATCAAATCATTTCTACAGAAAAGCATGCATGTTGTATTCTGAACCATTCTGGTAGTAATGTTTATGAGGGTGGCCATTTGTGCATACAAAAATCTGGCTTGTATTCCCAGGCCCAGTAAGTACATACAGAAAATTAAACATGTTTTTGCAATTCTGCTTGAACATGATATTTAAAAATCAAGCCCTGCTTATCCTAAACCATGCTCTGACGGCCTTTGGTGTGGTCTTTTAGAGATGTCAGAGCTGTAACCAACTCCCAGCCAAATTCAAACCACGAAAAGAGATAAATAACAAACTCATAATCAATATGTCTTACTTTAACTTCCAACAACACAACACTCCCCTGCTGTTTTCCAATCTCCTTTCATAGGGCTATTTTGTGCTACAAAGCAGCAATGTGATAGATTTCAGAGTAGCAGCCGTGTTAGTCTGTGTTCGCAAAAAAGAAAAGGCGTACTTGTGGCACCTTAGAGACTAACATTTATTTGAGCATAAGCTTTCGTGAGCTTACCAGATACCCCCTCCAGGATCATGTACATACCACAGCTCACTTCATCCGATGAAGTGAGCTGTAGCTCACGAAAGCTTATGCTCAAATAAATTTGTTAGTCTCTAAGGTGCCACAAGTACTCCTTTTCTTTTTTGCAATGTGATAGAGTGGCTCATAGGAGCACTGCATTAAGCTTCTACCACTCAGTCCTTGTTTGATGGACTTCAACCTCTCTCTGGATGCTGCTTAGTTATCTATGCCAGAGACAACTCACCCCTGGGTCTCCTAAGAACCCTGCAAAAATTTTGCCCTTGGAATTGACCAGATTGCACAAAGTGGCACGGATTTTTCCAAACTTTTCTCAGAGGAGAGAATCCTCTGAATTCCTCACATGTTCTTTATCCCCGTCCCAAACTTCCAGCTACACAAGTTGCAGAGTAGCAGCCGTGTTAGTCTTAGTTAGTATTCGCAAAAAGAAAAGGAGTACTTGTGGCACCTTAGAGACTAACACATTTATTTGAGCATAAGCTTTCGTGAGCTACAGCTCACTTCAAAGCTTATGCTCAAATAAATGTGTTAGTCTCTAAGGTGCCACAAGTACTCCTTTTCTACACAAGTTGGATGCTGTCAAAATTTACCAACAAACTCAGTACAGCTCTCAGGGACCCACTAAAACTATTTCCAGGAGTTTGTTGCCCAGTGGTGCAGCCTCTTGCCTTATTGTGGGTGTAAGAAAGCATTTTTCTTTAAATAAATGAATGGACTCTCTAGTCTTCACTCCTTTCTGCAGCAGCTGCCAACCTAATACATAGCATATACTGAAGGCTACATTCAAGGATTTGTTTGGGGGAGACTAGCAGGGTGCCATCCCTGAGCCTGGCCCCTTGTGGCACAACATGGCCCTGCAGCCACCCCACCCTTAGCTCCCCCGTGGTTGTTGCAATAATTTACTCACAAGCCAAAATACTTCCAGAGAGAGGTTGAAGCCAGGATTTATGTGGGAAGGCTATGACAGATACAGAGGCAGCAGTGGGAGTGACCCATGTAGTGGAAGACACAATGAAGATGACTGGATGTGGAAGCTGTGGTATGTACATGATCCTGGAGGGGGTATCTGGTAAGAGTTTTGTCTGCATGAAATGCCGTCTGATAGAGCTGATGGAGGAAAAGATCCGAGGATTGGAGATGCAGGTGGAAAGTCTGGTTGAGTTTAGAAAGGGGTTCGAGCAGATTATGGAGCAAAGACATGAGGTAGCTGAAGGGAAAAGCTCAGACTTGCAGATGGAAGCAGGACTGAGGAATTCTGAGGGGAGACTGCTGGGTGAGGAAAGTAGACAGTGGAAGCATGTGAATAAAAGAACCAGGCAGAGGAAAAGACGGGCTAGTGAAGGAGAAATAGAGCTCAAGAACAGGTTTGCAGAGTTGGAAAATGAAGAAGGGGCTCAGCACGTAGTCACTGAAGGTGGAAGGGCAAGGAAGAAGAGAAGAGCAGCTAGTCCTATAGGAAAAGGGGAAGAGTCAATGGAGACTACACCAAATATGAGCCCCAGGAGGATACAGGATGGGTTGAAGAGGATTACAAGGGAGAATAGGAATGGAAAGAACTTGCAGCCAGAGGGAACAGGGGAGAGACTGGAGAATAGCACTGTCACCAGGAAAAGGCAGGTCTATGTGATAGGGGACTCTTTACTGAGAAGAATAGGCAGGCCTGTAACCAGAGCTGATCCAGAGAATAGAAGGGTATGCTGTCTTCCAGGTGCTAAGATATGGGATTTAGACCTGAGGTTGAAAAGGATCCTAAAGGGAGCGGGAAAGAATCCCCTAATTATCCTTCATGTGGGAACAAATGATACCGGTAGATTCTCGCTGGAACGTATCAAGGGAGACTATGCTAGGCTGGGGAAGATGCTTAAGGAAATTGAGGCTCAGGTGATCATTAGTGGGATTCTGCCTGTTCCTAGAGAAGGGCAACAAAGGTGTGACAAGATTATGACTATCAACAGATGGCTTAGGCAGTGGTGCTATAAAGAGGGCTTTGAGATGTATGGCCACTGGGAGGCATTCATGGACAGAGGACAGTTCTCTCGGGATGGACTTCATCTGAGTAGGGAAGCAAATAGACTTCTAGGATGGAGGCTGGCACAACTGATTAAGTGAGCTTTAAACTAGGAATTTGGGGGAGATGGTTGGGAGATGTCCAGGTAATCTCCACGCCAGATTTTAGCATTGAGAAGGAAGAAAGCAAAGTAAGAAAGGATACAGCTGAGGGTAGGAGAGTGGACATAAGGAGGAAGGGCAGTGTGGATACCAGTCTAATAGGTCATACTGGCTGTTGAATGACCGTGCCTAATAGGGTATAGAATGTGAGCGAGGCCAAACAGCAAAAATTAAGATGTTTGTACACCAGTGTGAGGAGTCTAGGTAACAAAATGGAGGAACTAGAGCTACTGGTGCAGGAAGTGAAACCAGATATTATAGGGATATCAGAAACATGGTGGAATAGTAGTCATGACTGGACTACAGGTATTGAAGGGTATGTGCTGTTTAGGAAAGACAGAAATAAAGGTAAAGGTGGTGGAGTAGCATTGTATATTAATGATGAGGTAGAATGTAAAGAAATAAGAAGCGATGGAATGGATAAGACAGAGTCTGTCTGGGCAAAAATCACATTGGGGAAGAAAACTACTAGAGCCTCCCCTGTGATAGCGCTTGGGGTGTGCTATAGACCGCCAGGATCTAACTTGGATATAGATAGAGCCCTCTTTAATGTTTTTAATGAAGTAAATACTAATGGAAACTGCGTGATGATGGGAGACTTTATCTTCCCAGATACAGACTGGAGAACAAGTGCTAGTAATAATAATAGGGCTCAGATTTTCCTAGATGCGATAGCTGATGGATTCCTTCATCAAGTAGTTGTTGAACTGACGAGAGGGGGTCAAAGTCAAAGCTGCAGAAGCTATCGGAAGCCTGCATTCCAAGAAAGGGGAAAAAATTTATAGGCAGGAGTTTAGACCAAGCTGGATGAGCAAGCATCTCAGAGAGGTGATTAAGAAAAAGCAGAAAGCATACAGGGAATGGAAGATGGGAGGGATCAACAAGGAAAGCTACCTTATTGAGGCCAGAACATGTAGGGATAAAGTGAAACAGGCTAAAAGTCAAGTTGAGTTGGACCTTGCAAAGGGAATTAAAACCAATAGTAAAAGGTTCTATAGCCATAGAAAGAAGAAGAAGAAGAAAACAAAGAAAGAAGAAGTGGGACTGCTAAACACTGAGGATGGAGTGGAGATTAAGGATAATCTAGGCATGGCCCAATATCTAAACAAATACTTTGCCTCAGTCATTAATAGGGCTAATGAGGATCTTAGGGATAATGGTAGCATGACAAATGGGAATGAGGATATGGAGGTAGATATTACCATATCTGAGGTAGAAGCGAAACTCGAACAGCTTAATGGGACTAAATCGGCCCAGATGATCTTCATCCAAGAATATTAAAGGAATTGGCACATGAAATTGCAAGCCCATTAGCAAGAATTTTTAATGAATCTGTAAACTCAGGGGTTGTACCATATGAATGGAGAATTGCTAACATAGTTCCTATTTTTAAGAAAGGAAAAAAAAGTGATCCGGGTAACTACAGGCCTGTTAGTTTGACATCTGTAGTATATAAGGTCTTGGAAAAAATGTTGAAGGAGAAAGTAGTTAAGGACATTGAGGTTAATGGTAAATGGGACAAAATACAACATGGTTTTACAAAAGGTAGGTCTTGCCAACCAATTTGATCTCCTTCTTTGAGAAAGTAATAGATTTTTTTAGACAAAGGAAACACAGTGGACCTAATTTATCTAGATTTCAGTAAGGCATTTGATACCATGCCACATGGGGAATTATTAGTTAAATGGGAAAAGATGGGGATCGATATGAAAATTGAAAGGTGGATAAGGAATTGGTTAACAGGGAGACTACAGCAGGTCATACTGAAAGGTGAACTGTCAGGCTGGAGGGAGGTTACCAGTGGAGTTACTCAGGGATCAGTTTTGAGACCAATCTTATTTAATCTTTTTATTCCTGACTCGGCACAAAAAGTGGGAGTGTTTGCGGATGATACAAAGCTGGGAGGTATTGCAGGGATATCATACAGGAAGACCGGGATATCATACAGGAAGATCTGGATGACCTTGTAAACTGGAGTAATAGTAATAGGATGAAATTTAATAGTGAGAAGTGTAAGGTCATGCATTTAGGGATTAATAACAAGAATTTTAGTTATAAACTGGGAACGCATCAATTAGAAGTAATGGAGGAGGAGAAGGACCTTGGAGTATTGGTTGATCACAGGATGACTATGAGCCGTCAATGTGATATGGCCGTGAAAAAAGCTAATGCTGTCTTGGGATGCATCAGGCGAGGAATTTCCAGTAGAGATAAAGAGGTTTTAGTACCATTATACAAGGCACTGGTGAGACCTCACCTGGAATACTGTGTGCAGTTCTGGTCATGTTTAAGAAGGATGAATTCAAACTGGAACAGGTACAGAGAAGGGCTACTAGGATGATCCAAGGAATGAAAAACCTGTCTTATGAAAGGAGACTCAAGGAGCTTGGCTTGTTTAGGCTAACCAAAAGAAGGTTGAGGGGAGATATGATTGCTCTCTATAAATATATCAGAGGGATAAATACCAGAGAGGGAGAGGAATTATTTAAGCTCAGTACCAAAGTGGACACAAGAACAAATGGATATAAACTGGTCATCGGGAAGTTTAGACTTGAAATGAGATGAAGGTTTCTAACCATCAGAGGAGTGAAGTTTTGGAATGGCCTCCCAAGGGAAGCAGTGAGGGCAAAAGACCTATCTGGCTTTAAGATTAAACTCGATAAGTTTATGGAGCAGATGGTATGATAGGATAACATGATTTTGACAATTAATTGATCTTTAAATATTCATGGTAAATAGGCCCAATGGCCTGTGATGGGATGTTAGATGGGATGGGATCTGAGTTACTACAGAGAATTCTTTCCTGGGTATCTGGCTGGTGAATCTTGCCCATATGCTCAGAGTTCAGCTGATCGCCATATTTGGGGTCGGGAAGGAATTTTCTTCCAGGGCAGATTGGAAGAGGCCCTGGAGGTTTTTCACCTTCCTCTGTAACCTGGGGCATGGGTCACTTGCTGGAGGATTCTCTGCTCCTTGAAGTCTTTAAACTTTTTTGAGGACTTCAGTAGCTCAGACATAGGTAAGAGATTTATCTCAGGAGTGGGTCGGTGAGATTCTGTGGCCTGCGTTGTGCAGGAGGTCGGACTAGATGATCATAATGGTCCGTTCTGACCTTAATATCTATGAATCTCTGAATTTACTTAAAGTAAGATCCCCCTTTTTAAGTTATTATTTGCTAATTCTTTTCAGAATATAGACTTTTTGGCCCCTCAGTCCCAAGGTACCTTCTCCATGCTTCTGGGGCCCGATAGACCTCCTTCTTGAGGCCTGTGCTGTGATTCTGCAAGATTTTGCTCCTTGGTTCATGGCCCTGACAGCCTTCCTTCTTGCAGTCTCCTTTCTTTGTCTTTCAGGAGGCTTCTCATTTGTCTCCAGGGACTGATTTAACTACACGACCTTCCTGTCAGGTGACTACACTAATTTTCCCCATCTGGGGAGGAGAGATGAATGAGTCATGTGTGGGGATGGACCCATTACCTCTTAAAGGAGCCAATCACTCTTTGACAGAGACCTTTGTTAAAATATTGGCAGTTCTTGAGTTTGAGGATGGGCATATAACAACAGGGCCGTTGGCTTTTACCTGTTCCAAAGGGCCTGAAACTTTATCACTGGATGGGGGCACATCTTGTAGCAGGATTGTCATGTGGATCACTTCCCATCCCACTTTAAAAGTTGGAAAGGAGGAGGAAAAGGAGTCAGCAACATGTGACTAGCCAGGTCTCTATGGCTCATCAACAAATATCCATGTTTTGTAGGCCACCAGTGGAGAACCTCTGATCTCTTGGATGGCTCTGCTAAGTGCAGTTATGGGCTATTGCTACTGGTAGCTGCCTGCAGGCAGTTTGTCTCCTGCCTCACAATGCACTTAAGGCAGGCACCATAGTGTACATCCTGTTGCTTAATCTGTGCCTCCCTAAAAACTGACTCTAGCAACAACTTGACCCATGCCTCTCAAAAACCAAGAGTCTAATTCACATAAGTGATTTGGCAATTGCTAGACATGAACACGTACAGAAACAAATTTGTTGAGAGGCAGAACAATTTTATTCACAATTTTAAAAATAACAAAATATAGAATAAATATTTATCCACAAAATACATATACCAGTAAAATATAATATAATTAAGTTAACTTCACAAAATAAGTTTCTCTTATCTGAGTGAGCTGAACACTCATATTATTTCATATTATCCTAGGAAAATACATACATTTTCAAAGTGATTTAACGCTTATGAAAGTTGTTGAGTTGATGGCTTAGGAGACTGAAGTCCTCCATTTCCCCATAGAATCGGTGGAGTGCAAGCTTTCCCCCATCAAGCTTCGGCATTCCATCTCTTTCCTGGATGACCTCCTCTGATGGGGAGGAGGGAGTTCAGTCCTGATGGCTCATTCAGTCCCTGGCTTTTCTGCAGAGACTTCTGCCAACAGTTGGTCCAGAGGTGGTAAGTTTTATAAGGTGACAGGTGTACTTTAACACACAGTCTGTACCTAATCTCTGTCAATGGATGCTGTTGCACCACCTTCAACATCTAATGTAGTCAAATCTTCTTGATAAGATGCTGCAACAAGCTGAGCACTGTCTACACCAATACCTAAATCATTGCTAACAGCTGTGCTTTTTTACTCTTTGCTGATCATTGTACAAAATAAGCTCTACAGCCAAGGCTAGAGAGACCACCAAACAAATAGCAGGTGAAAATGAATTATGGTAGTTATCCTCGGTTCATTTCAAACCAGTGACTAAGGCCAAATCTACAGTAGAAAAGTTTTGCAGGTATAGCCATGCCGACTAACCCTCCTAATGTAGACACAGTTTGTATCAGCAAAAAAGTGCTTTAACCAGTATAGCTTATGCCAGTTTCCTGAGCAAAATAAATTATACCAAAATAAGCACTTTTATGCTGGTATAACTTCATCCTCATTTGGGGTTTTGTTGGTATAAAAATATTGCAAAAAATCACACCCCTAACTGACATTGCTATACAGCAGTGGTGAACAACCTGCGGTCCATGGACTGCACGCAGGTTTGTTTACATTGACCATCCACAGACACAGCTGCCCACAGCTCCCAGTGGCTGCGGTTTGCCATTCCCAGCCTTAAACTTGAAAGGTTCTAAATCCTGTCACACCATTCCCTATATCTGGTCCCCTCATGAAACGTATCCCCATAAATAGATAATCTTTGCAAGATTAAAATGCAAAGGAAGTATATTTATACCACATCTTATCATCATCATCATCATTGTATATGACTCAAACTTTATACCTTAGTTTACATAACACCAAGTTCATGCAGTAGTTCTCATAATAAGATAAGTTGTGTAAATATAATTCATTTGTCTGTGAATGTGTATATAATATTCAAACATACTTTATACTGCATTTGTGGACATCTCTAAGCCACTTTTACACCAGTTACATTATTGTTTCTATCCTGATAGTATATCTTTCCTATTCTATCCTCTTCAAAATACCAGGAAAGCAAAAATACTTTAAGACACAGTAATCCAAATTCATCCTCTGTGTATCTGTGCTGAAATCACAGTTATACCAAGGCGAGTTTGACCCATTAGATGAGATAAAACAGGTATTCTGAGCTGGGACATGGGAATATCCACACTGGCATTTCTGTTTCTGCAGCATTAAAATTCCATTTAAAAACAAAAATTACATTCTTGGTCCCGATGGTTGCAAAGGTAATATTCCAAACACAAATCAGTACAGTGCCTGAGGAGTCGATAATATGCATGTCTCCTATATCTTCAGACAGAGAAAGAATAACTCTAAAAGAAATATGAATGTCCCCTGTTCATTTAAATTTGTGTTGACCGTAGAATCTAATAACGTCACTCTCAATGTTTTGCTGTTAGGTATTGTGTTATGATGAAATGTTCCAGTTGGTTTATGAATTTACTCACAGATACATTTTCTGTATCACAACTTTCCTGCAAAATGAACCAAAAATTGGAAATTACCTAATAAATACTTAACACTTATAGTTCTTTATATCTTGAAAACATTGGACAAACATTTATGAGTCCTTGCAAACCCTGCAGTCACGTATGTACGCGCGTAAGTACGACAGAGCCCTGTTTATTCAATCTAATTGGGACTGGGGACAGATTAGATCATCAACAATTTGGATAACCTGGAGAATGGGCAAAAAGCTTTCTAGTTGTTATTTTAAGATGCAGAGTTTCTTTTAAACTAGTTGACCCCTCCCAGAAAAACATTAAAACATAATTACAGTATTTATTTATTTGCAGTATGCATGAACCAGTCCTCCTAGTAAAGAGTACAGTACCAGTTTTTAAAAATGCAGCAATGATCATTTTAACTTGCAACAACAGCAATCCTGTACTATTTTTGAGTTGCTTGAGTTTATCATTGCTGCATTTTTAAAAACTGGTACTGTAGATGTAATAGTTCATATACACTGTAAATGAAGCGGGGGGGGGGCTAGGTTTTATTGTTTTGTAACGATCCCATGTATGCACTTTGTTAATACAGGGAGCCGGATAATGGCTAGTCGGATAAACAGGGCTCTATATACTGTACTATGATCCCTTTCTGCGGAGGGGTCAAACTGAGATGTAGAAAAAGGGGGACAGAAACACAGTCAGACACAGTAGCAGAAAGAGAGAACTGGAATTCATGAACTGCTTTAAACTTTCAGTAGAAAGAGATAAAGAGCAGATAAAAGAGAAAAGACCACTAAATATTTGGTCTGACTACAACAAACTGCATTGAGATCAGCTGAAGATGGAGTCATGAGATGTTTAGTGGCTTGTCCATGCTACAGCAATCACAATGCAGAGTCAAAATTTGCCATCTCATTTTAAGCAGAAGTCATCATTCAACACAACTTAGTGTTCAGTCTAAAAAACAATGGTATGGTATGACCCCTAGAAGTTCCTGATGAATCCATTAAACTATGCTGCCTATGAAGAATGTGTGATCTCTGGAAGAATACACATAGTGAGGAAATAAAAAGCTACCTGTGTTTTCATGTTCTTTTGAAGTGATGTTTTTAGCATTTTGAGGTTGAGGAAAAAAGTTGAGAATTTTTGCATTCCAGGATGTTTTTCCAGGTGGTCTATCCCTTCAAAGATTGTGCTGGCACAATCTGCAATCTAAGAAAAAAAAAGTTAAAGAAAAAGGATGTTTATTCAAAATGAGATTCAAGGATTGTCAGCTGTTAAATGGAAATGTGTGGTTAAAATATATTGACTTAGGTTTCACACATCAGGGTGACAAATGGATTGTGAAACTGGCTCTGATATTTAATGGCCAGATTTTCAAGTAATTAGGCAACCAATTGTATACCTAACTTATATGTATATGTACCAAGACTGCAGGCACACATTAAGTACAATGTGCAAATGGCTGATCTGGCAGACTTGATTTTTTGTAATTTCTTAAGCAAATTAGGTGCATGATTGCTTGAAAACATGGTCCTCACTGCGTTAAGGTCAGATGAAATAAAGCAGCTACATCAATTTCCACTACAGGAGGTTATGGCCTTGTGACTGCAGTTTCAGTGTAAGGTTCTTCACATATTTGCAATTGAAACTGATTGATGAAATATTACATTGAGTGAGAGAGGAATTAAATTCTCTTGAAATTAATCAGTACTATGGAAGTAACAACATTACATACAGAAAACTTTTTAGGAACATTTTACAAATGTGTTTAAACCAAATGTCTACTACTTGGAGGAAAATGTTAATATCTAATAAGCATACACCCTACTATCTCATTTTTTTTACAATTACTTTATTAAACACTCTCATGGATGTCACTATAACACTAGTTAAACAGTATTAAAACTACACTAAACATTTTGAGGCTCTGTCGTTTTGTGAATTTTACTGAGAATGTATTTGTGTGTGCAGAACATATACACATATGTAGGAAATGTGCTGACATTTTAATCCTTATTTCCCTTTTTGTTTGCCTTTTACTGTGTTAAGTATTTTATAATGTGGTTGACTTCTTGGACCTGGATCAAAGCATCGACTCATATAAACATGTCACTTCAGAAAATCAATTCTATACAAAATGTGTGTATGTATATATAAAATATAAAAACAAGCTGTTCACTGTCCTTGCTTTCCTTTCATATCACAAAATATTTTTCTTTGAATTAATATTTATTCAAGGTTTATTTGGAGCAAGTGCTTTTTAATTTCATGGTAACTAATATAATAACTGCCTTAAAAAGTCAAATATTCATTTGAAAATCAAATTGAAAGAACAATCCATTTTTCTAAACTACTGGCTGCACAATTTTAGGACTTTACAACTTAATAATGTGTACTCTTCTAGTATCATGAAACTCGTTTTAATCAAATTTTTACTTACATTTTGATGAACTGGGGTTGGTATCCTGACACTCTGAAAGAGAAAATAGCAATGAAAGTCTTCAAATACTGTTTTCATAACACTTATAAAAGATGTGGTATAGTATTAGTAAGTTGGTTAACATCTTCACATCTCAGTAAAAAGTAAACACAACATGGATAAAAATGACTGCATGTATCAATTCTCAGACAGGTTTAAGTTGACAGTTACCTGATCTTCTCTCATTAAATTTTTAATCATTTTTGTTGATTTCAGAATTTCTCGAACTGTAATAGAGTCAGGAGCAGCATAGATACTCAAAGCTAGCAAAAGAAAATATACATTCGATGTCATTGTTCTGAAATGCTCAAAGAGGGTCTGAAAACACATGCTCCTGGACTTATCCACTACCATTTTATGGTTTCTCTTTAAGGAAATGAATAATTTCTCTTGATTTTTGAGGTTGATAAAACAATCATTGGGTGGGACTTTCTAGAACAAAATATTTCCAGTACTTTTTTTTTCATTTTCATGTTCACTCCTTACTCAAGTAAAATTTCCACTGAAGTGAGTAACAAAAAATGTCAGGAGCTGAATCTTTGTTCTATATATTATATTTAAATAAATAATGACCTGACCTGTTGCTGAACTGCTGCCACTCTGATTAATTTCCCAAAACGCAAAGCCAGCCCATTCAGTAATGAGCAGAAGAACACAATAGTTTTGATATGTAAAGAGGCTGTGCTAAAAAGGAATTTTATGCAAAACTCGTGGAATGTTGCCCAGAAAAAAAAGGAAGGTGGCAAAAGCCATTTGTGAGAGTTTTGCAAAATTCTATTAGAATATCAAAAAATCCACAAAATCTCATATTATTTTACAAAAATTAACTTACAGCCCAGAAGTTGGAAGAGGCAGGAAAATATGAAAACTCAAAGAGGCTGCACTCTGTGTGGTGAAGAAGCAAAGTGAAATTCAGATATATAGTGTTTTGCATCTCAGGACTGATCTGTCTGTCTACTTCATAAATCTCCAGCAACTGTACTACCTAGGCCAACTGGACATTCTCCCAGTGTAGGGCAATCCCCAAGGTGGTGGTAATTCAACAGATGCAGCTTTGTGCTCTACCCATTCTCTTTACTCCAGTGTATTTATCTTTTTTAGGTACTTATATGGCCACTACCACAATATATTTAATGTCGTTACCCTCACACCACCATTGTGAGGTAAGGCAGTGTTGTTATTCCCACTATACAGATGGGAAACTAAGGCACAGAGAGGATAAGTGATTTGCCCAAGGTCACACAAGAAGCTTATGGAGGAGAATGGATTTGAACCCTGATCTCCCTAGGCCTGTGCCCTAACCACTGGACTCTCCTTCTCTAGGGAATATGTAGAGGGTACTCCTTCAGCCCAATCCTTTTCACCAGCCACACTCCTACCAAGCACCCTGCTCCTCTATTGTAAGGGGTGTGGGTCAAGGACTGTTGGGTTCTGGCAATCCTGAGTTTGTGGAACCACCCCTTTGGGGTCATAACCAAGTAGTCCAACTTGTAGCAGACCTCGAGAACTACAGGGCTATGTCTACACTGCAGTCATTGGGTGTGATTATAGCTCACGCAGATATACCTGAGCTAGCTTTAATCTAGCTAGCTCAGGTACTGGAGTAGTGAAGCTGTAGCAGCACAGGTTTCACTATGGGCTAGCCACCTGATTAATTACTCAGGGTCCCAAATGGATTTGTAGAGCCCGTGTTGCCACAGCTTCGCTGCTATCAGCTGCAATCAAGGTGTACAACTGCAGCTTCTATCCAAGTTGTGCTAAGGGGCAAAGCAACTGCTAATTGACCCCAGGACCTGGAGTACATAAAGATGGTTTACAGCCACCTTTGCCCCCATTTTCTCAGCTCTGCCAAGCACAACTTGGATATAGTTGTGGCTTCATCTCAAGACATTAAGCTTCAGCATTGTCTTGGTTGGACAGTGGTCTTGGTGCCACCATTGCTGGTGGGGTGGCTGGGATGGAAAAACTGCAGTGGTGCTCTAGAGACATGAATTTATCCTCGCAACACCCCAGAGAGGAAAGGAATTAATTTAATTGGGATCCCCATCTATTTGAGCCTGAGGGCTGTAGCAGTGGCTGGTTTGGTGATCCCTTGTTCTGGAGGAGGAGCAGTGTATTTTATTTACTCCTGCTTTGAGCTGGGGTCCAGAATTTGGCCCTTCTTCTTCATCAGAAGTGGCTTTGAAGGGAGCAGAATGTAAAGAAGCAAGGCCACTGGTTTGTAACTGTAACGTCACTTAAAGCAGAAAGAGCTCTTATGCAGGAGAGCAGTGAGCAGCACTTGGAAGGTAAATAGACATTCAGTAGAGAATGGACTCCATTTTCACTGCTAGAGGTGCTGCTTTCCAGGCATATTGGCAGGGGCAGCTGAGCTGGGTCTGTACTAATTTAAGTCCAGCACACATTGTGGATCGAAAGTATGACTCTCAAATCTTGTGTTGTTGGTGTCCTAAGGAATCCCCTGCTCCTCAGACAGCCAACCCCCCACTTCACTGACTTCTTATTGTGGTATGTTGACTTGCAAATCACGGTTCACACATCAGAACATCGTTCAGAAGGCAAGAGTGCAATGCTTACACATAGATATAGACAAAAACAACAGTGCAATACAAGCAAGCGTAGACCCTGGTCTGCCAACACTTACGCAAGTAAGTGAATTTAAGCATGGCGACAGTCCCATTGAACTCAGTGGTTTAGAAAGCTACTCAGATGTGTACGTGTTGGTAGGATCAGGGTCTTAAGCACCAACACCACTAGAAATAGGAAGCAAAAAGAAATGTTTCCAAGTTGAAAGGCAAAAAAGGGGGATACATTCTGGCATTTTGGCCCTTGGTGACCCAAAGAAAATGTTGATTGAACAGTGATATTATAGAAGCTAGTGAATTAATCAGTGACCTTTGAAACTGGTATCAAATGGAAAAGGTCATAACTAGTAAAACATCTACTCTGGGGTTGGTGAGTGATTTCCACAGCTGATAAAACTGTCTGACATAAAGGAAGAAATCAGATAATGATCTGAATAAGAAAATGAAACAGGGTTGAAAGTATTCAAAAGGCCAGCTAAATGCATGTGATGCCAGCTGTATTGGCACCTTTGGCAAACTGCTGTCTGAGATCAGAAGTCTTGGATACAGCACTGAATCAAACAATAGATATTCGATGGAAGTACAACAAAGAAGTTCAATGTACTTTGTATAATTGAAATAAGAAAATACTTAGCAGTCAATTAATTAAAATCTGACACTCTGTTTTATTTCCTAAATCTCCCTAACTATAAAGACAAGACAACTAAAAGTAAAGGGCCCAATCTTACTAGCATTAAAGGTAGGGCCATTTGGCTTAAATAGAAGTATGATTGGTCCCTAACACATTGATCTAACCCTTTAAGTCTCTCTTGCCTAGGGCAGCATGGTGTGCGAGTTTCTTGAAACTCTAATGCCAGTGTGCATGGAAGCTACAAGTGTCATTTTCAAAAAAATATATCAGGACAGTTTTGTGATAACATTTTTTGGAGTCATGAAATACTCAAGTGCTCCTCATTCTGGATCCTTACTTTGAACAGCTCCACCCAAGTCATCAGTTCATTCGAACTCTATTGCAATGTTGCTACCTGGCACATTATGACAAGCTTTGGTTTTGAGCAATGGTTGACATGAAATGGGCTTGCTACATGACAAGAATGGAACAGGGTGTATGAAACATAAGCAGCATGTCTCCAACACATCTTTTGTATAGTAGAACCTCAGAGTTATGAATAACAGAGTTATGAAATGACCGGTCAACCACACACCTTGTTTGGAACTAGAAGTTCACAATCAAGTAGCAGAAACAAAAAATTCAAGTACTGTACAATACAGTGCTGTGTTAAACATAAACTACTAAAAAAAATGGGAAAGTTTAAAAAAAATATTTGACAAGGTAAGGAAACTGTTTCTGTGCTTGTTTCATTTAAATTAAGATGGTTAAAAGCAGCATTTTTCTTCTGCATAGTAAAGTTTCAAAGCTGTATTAAGTCAATGATTCAGTTGTAAACTTTTGAAAGAACAACCATAAAGTTCTGGTCAGAGTTACAAACAACCTCCATTCCCGAGGTGTTCGTAACCCTGAGGTTCTACTGTACTCATAAAAACCCCCAAACCCTGAATGCTTTTATTGATGAACTGAAATACCAGGACATTGCAGGCATTCAGAAGGAAGTTCTTGGGACATTGGGGCATCATGTGGAAAACAGGACTGGTCTGATAAAATCATGACACACAGTTTCTTTATCCATGCAGATACAATTAAGGCTAAATGTTAGGTGTAGTCAGTAGGCTATGGAAACTCTCTGCTCACTGTGGCCTTGCTACTTTACTCTCCAATGACCAGGTTTAAGTTTGAAGCTCGTTATGCTAATGAAATGCTTAGTTATGTGTTCACCTCTTAAGCTTCACTCCTGCTACTGAGCAGCCGCCAGCAGCATCCTCATTGATGCAGGGCCTGGGTCCTTTCTGTTTTTTCCCTTGCTGATCACTTTTGATCCTTTGTGCCTACACATACTGCACTTTGGTCTTGCAGAACGCAGAATCAAGCCCTTTAATTGTTAAAAGTGCAGTTAAGGATGTTGAAGAATGACCAGATAGTTACTAATTTTGGACTATACAAAGGGGATAAAAGTAAAATTATTTACGGGAACTGCTGTCAGGTTACCATGCACTATGTAAACACTAAAACCTGTAGCTGGAATCATTATGTGAAAATTGCAACTATCTGCAATGGCAGTTTTTGCTCACTTCATCTAGATAAGCTTACAGTTATGTAGATCAGATAAAGTGTATTCACTGACAAAAAAAAACCCCTTAGTAAACAGACAGTTAAGATTGCCCAGGGATATCTAGTGCCCTACAGAATATTGATTTCAGCACAACTCAAGCCTCTGAAAACCAGGAAATAAGGTTGCAGAACATGCCAATGCAAACTTATTTCTGACCCCCACAAAGCTGCTATTACCACTGGCAATTATCTGCATGCGCTCCAGCAACATCAGTGTGTTAGGTGTAGCTTTATTGAGTGGTGGAGGGATTAATTGGAGAAGCTTGGCAGAGCTGTGACTGTGATATGAGGTGACATGGGGCGGGGGCCTGCCTCTCGGGGAAGAGGATCTGAGTGCCTCTGTCTGCCCTTCACCCCATGTGTGTAATGAAAGGAAACAGGGGCACATGTACTCTGAGGGATGCAGTTTGCTTTATTTCAATGCTGAGTTGTGTAGTGTGTGTCAATAGCGGTATCCAGGAATTTCCTTCCTGTGGGGATTGTCAGCCGTGAGATGGGATATGAGAGTGGTGTGAGGACATTATGATGGGTGAGGAAAAGTGCTGTTATGGAAGCTTGGGTGTAAGGGTGATGTTGTTAGCATGGGCTAAGGGATTGTACAACATAGTAAGTGTGGGGGTTTGTGGAATAGCTTCAGTGTCTATGCGAATGGCAGCTGTGGGTAGCTCCTGCTCAGAACACCAAGATGCAAGTTTTGCTTTAGCAAAACGAAGGCTTTAGACTGTTCTCCAGTCATCATGCTCCTCTTTTCCAGGCAAAGGCAGAGTGAAAGGATGTTTTATTATGGATGTATTGGGTGGAGTTAAGGTTGTGTCGGCATGCACCTGAATACTTCTCTGAGGTTTGGTTTTGCTGAACTTGATGTTCCAGAAGAGCACACGATTCTCAGGGCAACCTTAACTCTGTGTTAACAAAATTTAATGTCAGTGAATTGCCTAATTTTCTTTTTGTTTGTGTTTTTTACCAGAAAGAAAAATGTGTTTTGTAGAAGTTGGTAGTCATTCAGGAAGTTGTAGTTCACATAGATTTCAGTAGAAGTGTTGGTGAAGCTAGCTAAAGATAAAGGATGCTATGTGACTTCTCCCCCACTATACACTCTGTTATGGTGCAATGGTGGTAAGGATCAGGCTTTGAAATGTTTGGAGGGGGGATTGGCCAAGAAATCCAGTGAGAGAAACCACAACATGGTCCGTCTGCTGGTTGCAATAATATTAAGCAGTGAGTGCAGACTAGGTGTCTATCTCCTTCTCCATTCCCTTCTCCTACCATACCCCACAATATAGTTTCCCCTCCCTGCCAAAATTTTCAGCTAATTCTCCCCTTCGTGTCCTAGTGTTGCCAACTTGGGATTTTTCTCACGAGTTATGGAAATTCAGCTGGGGCTCGACCTGGTCTTGATGTGACACAAGACACTCCAACCACACTCAGCAATGTTGGGTCTGCCTTGGGGGGAAATCCTGCTGATTGGCTGATTGGCTTCCCCACTTGCCCCCCCGGGCAGTACTTTCTCTCTCTCCCTTTGGGAGCTGACACTATTCTTACAAGAGATGGGGAAGGAGGGAGCAGAAAGCCCAGGAGTTCAGAACAACTCTGCACCCAGCCCCCCTCCCCTTCCTATGGTAACAGCAGGCTCCTCTCTGCTTCACTCCCTCCCCTTTCCCTTCCTGAAACACCCATTCCAGGAAGGGGGAGAAGAGAACCCTGCTGCATCTGCCCCTACCCAAGCTTGGGGGGATAGAACTTATGTGGGAACTGGAGGACAGGATAGATTTGGAGACTACAGCGAAGAACTAATTGCTGGGCAGGCAGGGGACAGGTAGATGTGGGAGTGAGAGTTCCTGCAGCGAGGCTATGGTGACCACCATTTCAAAATGCAAAAATGGGACATATGCAGGCCCCATGGCTAGCTTCCTGCTCCTCCTAGTCCCCCCTGAGGCCCTACCCCCGGCCAGGCTGGAAGCCTTAGCTGGGCAGTGGTAAGAACCACCCAGGGAGTCTGGGCTGCTGTGGGGAATCATGGACCCTCCACCTGCCTTGGGCAATGGGTCAGGTGGCCCAAAAGTAGCCCCCAGCTACTATGTCTCTAGTTGCAACCTCACCATGGACAGTAAACTACTCCTTAGTGGGATTGTCCCAAGTTTTTGCATTCCTCCTTCACATTTCTTCCCATGTGGGCCTAACATTTTACAATTCAACTCCAACTGCCACTTTTATTCTAATGGCACAACTCTCTCTTTCCCTTCAATTCTCCATTGACTTCCCTCAAATCTGTCTTCACAAAACACCTGTCTCCAGCTTAGCTTGGGACTTTCTTCAGATGAAAGTCCCAAGATGGACATCCTCAGCTCTGATCTTCATTTTGCCTATCTGTAATCTTGGAAAAAGAAAAGGAGTACTTGTGACACCTTAGAGACTAACAAATTTGCAATAATATTAAGCATGTGAGTGAAGACTAGGTGTCTACTCTGAAACCTGTAATCTTGGAGTCATTTTCAAATCTGAGATTGCCTTTTCTCCTCACATTGCTGCACTCTGCATGTCTGCCTGTTATGATCTTTCCAGCATAGCCTGATTCAGCCAACACCTTGATCCTTATTCTACCAAGTCACTTATTTACACATTTGTTACTTTTTGCCTTTGTTATAGTCTCTCCTCTATGGCTTCCCAAAATCACACCTATCCCAAGTCCATCCTGCTTAGAACTCTGCAGCATGCCCTTTCATCCATTCATACCAATGTCACATCATGCCCAACCTGAAAGACTTCCACTAGCTCCTTAATCACTACAAAAATTAATTTAATTGTACCAAGACTCTGCATTGCAATACTCCATTTACCTCTGTGAATTCAATTGCTTTCTTTGCTCTACTAGTTGTGACGACCTTTCAGACCTCAGCTCCCGCTTTTGGCAGAGGTTGTTCCTTTTCTGTTGCTTCACTGGTTATTTGGAACACAAAATCCACCTCCTTTCCTACCCCAGTTCTAGTCTCCACCTTTTCTCAAAATGCAACTCAGAGCCTCCTATTCTGTATTACCAACATCTGAGTAGTTATTGGTCAGTTCCGTCATGCCAGTACTTAGTATTACCCATGACTGGGGTAAGAAAATCTGAAGCAGTCTGCAAACCTTTTTGATTTAACCCTCCAGATGCAACATTCTTTCTCTAGCTCTTTCCCTCCCTCTATTTCAGCCCCAATTCCTGAGCCAGTTGGATGCAGAAAAGGGATCAGGTGCAACACGGCATGAGGAACAGATAACACATAGAAAACTGATGTGTGGTTGCAGAATTTTAGGGGAATCTGACTCTCATTGTTGCTGCTTATGGCACACTCACCTGCTTCTGGCAGTTTTCTTGGTTAAAAATCTGATCAGCAGAACTGATGGGCTAAAATTATTTTGATTTGTCAAAAATTGGAGGCCATTTACCCAATGTACGTCATGAAAGAAATTAATATAATTTTTGGAAAACTAGATTGATCAGTTTGATAGGGTGTTATCCCTTTAAGAGGAAGGGGGTGCTGGGAACCCTATCCAATATATAAAATAAGAGAATTAACAGATTGGAGGGAGTCTGGGTCAAGGTCTGATAAGATATGAAGGTACTGCAGTATGGGATGCAGGCCTCTGTGAAGGGAGCCTGGTCTGGAGGTGCAGGTTATATCTAAGTTGTTGGGTTTTTTAATTGTTGCTATTAAACTGGGATTTGCTCTTCTATTTCTTGAGTCCTTCCATTTCTTACTCTGGGATGCATGTGACCGTACATCACAATTATTAATCGGTGACCTATGTGGAAGAAATTTCAGAGTTCAAATTTCAGATTTTTTTCTGTATTCAGCAGCCCTGAATTAACAAGTATACTAAATATCCAGACTCTAGCCAAAGTGTCTTTAATTGATTAAAATCATGTAAGACTGATTACCTTTTGATGACCCCTGCTGGAAAGGGTGAAATTGAAATCTGAGATCATTTTATTAGTACTCATTGGCTCTGTCACCCTGTCTGGAGTGGTTCACAACTATGAGTGACAACCTCAGGGCAGAGTGTCAAAAAGCAGGGCAAACACCTCAAACTGTTGATATGTTCTATAAGTAGATTTCATCAACCCAGCAACAAATGTTAACTCATGAAGCACTATAACAGACTGACCATGGAGTCACAGATTTCAGTGTACCTTGCCACCCAGGCAAGCTGGACTTAGTGATAAATGGTCATTTACACCAAAGATCACAAAATATCCAGGTTGCTCCCAGTCCCAAGTGACCAGTCTCTTACCTCAGGTCAATTTGTACTTTAGATCTCCCCCAAAGAAACTATGAGTGACAACCTCAGGGCAGACTGTAGCCAATCCTGTAATAAACTAACAAAAGGTTTATTAAGTAGGAAAAAGCAATAAGAGTTATTTACAGGTTGAAGCTGGCAACATATATATACATATGAATTACCATCTGTGGTTCCAAAAGGTGACAGAGATGTAATGTCAGCACGGAATGTCTTTTAGGGCTAATCCAGGTTGACCACAGGGATCTCTTCTTTTTTTTCCCTAGCCCCAGCCCTATCAGAATTCATACAGTAAATCTCATGTCAGAGACCTTTATTTCCTTCTTCCTTCTTCTTAGCTTGATGGGAGAAGCTTCCTTGCACATCGCACCTTTACAGGTGTGAGAGGGCCATTAGCCTGTTCTTTTATCGTGATTCTTCACAATGGCCCACTTAGTTTTGATAGGTTTCAGAGTAGCAGCCGTGTTAGTCTGTATTAGCAAAAAGAAAAGGAGTACTTGTGGCACCTTAGAGACTAACAAATTTATTTGAGCATAAGCTTTCGTGAGCTACAGTTCACTTCATCGGATGCATTTGGTGGAAAATACAGAGGGGAGATTTATATACACACACAGAGAACATGAAACAATAGGTTTTATCATACACGCTGTAAGGAGAGTGATCACTTAAGATGAGCCATCACCAGCAGCTGGGGGTGGGAAAGGAGGAAAACCTTTCATGGTGACAAGCAGGTAGGCTAATTCCAGCAGTTAACAAAAACATCTGAGGAACAGTGGGGGGTGGGCTGGGGGTGAGAAATAACATGGGGAAATAGTTTTACTTTGTGTAATGACTCATCCATTCCCAGTCTCTATTCAAGCCTAAGTTAATTGTATCCAGTTTGCAAATTAATTCCAATTCAGCGGTCTCTCGTTGGAGTCTGTTTTTGAAGTTTTTTTGTTGAAGGATAGCCACCCTCAGGTATGTAATCGAGTGACCGGAGAGACTGAAGTGTTCTCCAACTGGTTTTTGAATGTTATAATTCTTGACGTCTGATTTGTGTCCATTTATTCTTTTACGTAGAGACTGTCCAGTTTGACCAATGTACATGGCAGAGAACAAATCCGCACAGACACACCCCTAGAACCCCGACCTAGGGTGTTCTATCTGCTACCCAAGATCCATAAGCCTGGAAATCCTGGACACCCCATCATCTCAGGCATTGGCACCCTGACAGCAGGATTGTCTGGCTATGTAGACTCCCTCCTCAGGCCCTACGTTACCAGACAGAGACAAACACCTACAAGATCTCTATCATGCATTCCTACAACTACAATACCCACCTGCTGAAGTGAAGAAACAGATTGACAGAGCCAGAAGAGTACCCAGAAGTCACCTACTACAGGACAGGCCCAACAAAGAAAAGAACAGAACGCCACTAGCCATCACCTTCAGTCCACAACTAAAACCTCTCCAACGCATCATCAAGGATCTACAACCTATCCTGAAGGATGACCCATCACTCTCACAGATCTTGGGAGACAGACCAGTCCTTGCTTACAGACAGCCCCCCAATCTGAAGCAAATACTCACCAGCAACCACACACCACACAACAGAACCACTAACCCAGGCACCTATCCTTGCAACAAAGCCCATTGCCAACTCTGTCCACATATCTGTTCAGGGGACACCATCATAGGGCCTAATCACATCAGCCACACTATCAGAGGCTCGTTCACCTGCGCATCTACCAATGTGATATATGCCATCATGCGCCAGCAATGCCCCTCTGCCATGTACATTGGTCAAACTGGACAGTCTCTACGTAAAAGAATAAATGGACACAAATCAGACGTCAAGAATTATAACATTCAAAAACCAGTTGGAGAACACTTCAATCTCTCCGGTCCGATGAAGTGAGCTGTAGCTCACAAAAGCTTATGCTCAAATAAATTTGTTAGTCTCTAAGGTGCCACAAGTACTACTTTTCTTTTTGTGAATACAGACTAACACGGCTGCTACTCTGAAACCTGTCATTATGCAAGGCACTGAATTTAGCCGTATAGAATGGAAATCTGGCAACTTCATGAAAAAACTCCTACAGATACAGACAGACATCATCTTCCTCTCCAAATGCAAACAGATGGACATCATACCAAAAGGACTGAAGGTAAAAAATCCATTACAATCTACATACCACACAGACTATGCTGACAGCTTGTGCCACACACTCTCAAAGAAACTGCGGAACCACCTGATCAACATCCTCTACAGCAAACAGGGAAAGATTAAGAATGAGCTCTCAAAACTGGATACTCTCATAAAGAACCAACCTTCCACACAAACTTCCTCGTGGCTGGACTTTACAAAAACTAGACAAGCCATTTACAACACACACTTTGCTTCTCTACAAAAGAAAAAGGACACTAAGCTATCTAAACTACTACAGGCCACAAGGGGCCACAACAGTGGTTCCCATAACCCACCCAGCAATATTGTTAATCTATCCAACTATACTCTGAGCCCAGCAGAAGAATCTGTCCTATCTCGGGGCCTCTCCTTTTGCCCCTCCACCCCCACGAACATGATACAGGTCTGTGGTGACCTAGAATCCTATTTTCGACATCTCCGACTCAAGGAATATTTCCAACACACCTCTGACCAACATATTAACCCACAAGGACCTTCCTACCAACACTACAAAAAGAAGGATTCTGGGTGGACTCCTCCTGAAGGTCGAAACAGCAGACTGGACTTCTACATAGAGTGCTTCCGCTGACGTACACAAGCTGAAATTGTGGAAAAGCAGCATCACTTGCCCCATAACCTCAGCTGTACAGAACACAATGCCATCCACAGCCTCAGAAACAACTCTGACATCATAAACAAAAAGGCTGACAAAGGAGGTGCTGTCGTCATCATGAATAGGTCAGAGTATGAACAAGAGGCTACTAGGCAGCTCTCCAACACCACTTTCTACAAGCCATTACCCTCTGATCCCACTGAGAGTTACCAAAAGAAACTACAGCATTTGCTCAAGAAACTCCCTGAAAAAGCACAAGAACAAATCCGTACAGACACACCCCTAGAACCCCAACCTGGGATATTCTATCTGCTACCCAAGATCCATAAATCTGGAAATCCTGGACACCCCATCATCTCAGGCATTGGCACCCTGACAGCAGGATTGTCTGGCTATGTAGACTCCCTCCTCAGGCCCTACGTTACCAGCACTCCCAGCTATCTTCGAGACACCACTGACTTCCTGAGGAAACTACAATCCATTGGTGATCTTCCTAAAAACACCATCCTGGCCACTATGGATGTAGAAGCCCTCTACACCAACCATTCCACACAAAGATGGGCTACAAGCCGTCAGGAACAGTATCCCCGATAATGTCATGGCTAACCTGGTGGCTGAACTTTGTGACTTTGTCCTCACCCATAACTATTTCACATTTGGGGACAATGTATACCTTCAAATCAGCGGCACTGCGATGGGTACCCGCATGGCCCCACAGTATGCCAACATTTTTATGGCTGACTTAGAACAACGCTTCCTCAGCTCTCGTCTCCTAATGCCCCATCTCTACTTACGCTACATTGATGACATCTTCATCATCTGGACCCATGGAAAAGAAGCCCTTGAGGAATTCCACCATGATTTCAACAATTTCCATCCCACCATCAATCTCAGCCTGGACCAGTCCACACAAGAGATCCACTTCCTGGACACTACGGTGCTAATAAGCGATGGTCACATAAATACCACCCTATATCGGAAACCTACTGACCGCTATTCCTACCTACATGCCTCTAGCTTTCATCCAGATCATACCACACGATCCATTGTCTACAGCCAAGCTCTACGATATAACCGCATTTGCTCCAACCCCTCAGACAGAGACAAACACCTACAAGATCTCTATCATGCATTTCTACAATTACAATACCCACCTGCTGAAGTGAAGAAACAGATTGACAGAGCCAGAAGAGTACCCAGAAGTCACCTACTACAGGACAGGCCCAACAAAGAAAAGAACAGAACGCCACTAGCCATCACCTTCAGCCCCCAACTAAAACCTCTCCAACGCATCATCAAGGATCTACAACCTATCCTGAAGGACGACCCATCACTCTCACAGATCTTGGGAGACAGACCAGTCCTTGCTTACAGACAGCCCCCCAATCTGAAGCAAATACTCACCAGCAACCACACACCACACAACAGAACCACTAACCCAGGAACCTATCCTTGCAACAAAGCCCGTTGCCAGCTGTGTCCACATATCTATTCAGGGGGCACCATCATAGGGCCTAATCACATCAGCCACACTATCAGAGGCTTGTTCACCTGCGCATCTACCAATGTGATATATGCCATCATGCGCCAGCAATGCCCCTCTGCCATGTACATTGGTCAAACTGGACAGTCTCTATGTAAAAGAATAAATGGACACAAATCAGACGTCAAGAATTATGACATTCAAAAACCAGTTGGAGAACACTTCAGTCTCTCCAGATTACAGACCTGAGGGTGGCTATCCTTCAACAAAAAAACTTCAAAACAGACTCCAACGAGAGACTGCTGAATTGGAATTAATTTGCAAACTGGATACAATTAACTTAGGCTTGAATAGAGACTGGGAATGGATGAGTCATTACACAAAGTAAAACTATTTCCCCATGTTATTTCTCCCCCCCAGCCCACCCCCCACTGTTCCTCAGATGTTCTTGTTAACTGCTGGAAATAGCCTACCTGCTTGTCACCATGAAAGGTTTTCCTCCTTTCCCCCCCCCAGCTGCTGGTGATGGCTCATCTTAAGTGATCACTCTCCTTACAGTGTGTATGATAAAACCCATTGTTTCATGTTCTCTGTGTGTGTATATAAATCTCCCCTCTGTATTTTCCACCAAATGCATCCGATGAAGTGAGCTGTAGCTCACGAAAGCTTATGGTCAAATAAATTTGTTAGTCTCTAAGGTGCCACAAGTACTCCTTTTCTTTTTAGTTTTGATAGTCCTCCTTGAGGGGTGGGAGAACCACTTCTCTTGCCTTAGTTCACAAGTTCAGAGCAGGCATTTTTACAGTTATAAAGCAAAACTTACATATTACCTTATTGCATGGGATAGATCCATTACAAGTAAGATTAATATATACAGCAACTTACAAGCATTTTATAGAGTCTAAACACATCCTTATAATGCCAAAAAAGTTCTCTAGATTAATGAGTGTGAAAATATTTTGATTTCAGAAATATTCTCTAGTATGTAAAATGTGGTCAGTTTATTTTTATTTTTAGAGTATCATTTTTAATTATGATAGGAGAAAAAAATCCACAGATTTTTCATCTCACACTGTAGTTAGTGTATGTAAAGCAATATCTTTATTTATGAAAATAAATCATGAATACAGAATTCATTTTATAAAAATACTAACTCAAAACTATTCCAAACAAAATTTAGATAAAACTTGTACATTCAAATTAAACATTAAATTTATATAATTATTTATTATTATTCTAATATAATATTTATATTGCAGTAGTGCGAAGACTTAGGATCAGAGCTCCATTATGCTAATTTCTGTACAAACAGATACGAAGGCATAGTCCCTGTCCAAAGAGTTTACAATCTAACATAGTTTGACAATAAATATTACTCTGGAATTATATAAAATATGTACATTCTGTTTCCACAATAAATATGTTGACATAAATATACAGTTGTTGACATAAATATATTGTAACAGTGGTTTTCAGCCTTGGGTCTAAGATTTCCAAAGGGGTAACACCTCAATTCGAAATTTTTTAGAGGTCCACAAATGAATAAAGATTGAAAACCATTGTGCTATGACATTGATACAATAAATATACTGAGCCATAATGGGTGCCATAAAAATGCAGTTGGGCCCTGATTCAGGAAAGTACATTGACAGCCATGGGAGTGACATGTAAGTATTTTCTGAAGTGCTTTTGTGATTTGAGGCTGTAATGATTAGGACAGTTTTTATTATCTGTTTTCAAAGATGTCAACAGACAGAACTCTGAATTCTACCATCTAATATGCATTTTAAATAATTTTCATACACAGGATTTAATTTTGACTGTTTAAAAAGATACTAAATACTATAATACCTCATGAAAGAATAAGATGGAATTCATTATTTTAGTTGCCCCTTTCATTCTGCAACATAGTTTGAATGCTATGGCTTTATATAAGTATAAAGGCACCCTCTAAAATAAATAAATAAATGCACTATAAATTTAAGTTACAAACATTTGGTATGTTTTCGATATTCACGTTAACGTTGTGTGTGTCTTTATGTATTTCCATGGTAATTTTGCAGTATTTTTTCTTAATACTTAATAATGTTACCTAAACCATACATCCAACTAGAATGGGTTGCTCGTCTCAGTTCATTGGGATTTAATGCAATTAAATTCATTCAGTCTTTCAAAGAACTTTTTATAGAAGGGCAATGCCCTCTTCAGTCCTGCTTCTTTTGTCTCACAGCGTTTAGACGAATTTACCTAGAAAAATTAAAGAGTTAATATTTGTGCTGGCTATAAACAGTCAACATTTTTTTAAAAAGGAGACATTGGTTGAAACAAAAAAGCAGCACAAATTAAGAATGACATTTTGTTCAATGTAAATTTTTCAGTAAGGAGAGAGAAATCATCTACATAAGTGAACAAAGAAAATAAGACCTTGGAAAAACAGGAATGTTTCTTTTTGGGTTCTTTTGTGTGTCTGTTTAATGGGTTTTAGTTGACCTTCACATGTCGTTTTGGTCTTTTAGCTAATCTCAAGTGCACCTTTAATTTAAAATCTAATACATCTTTTAGGGGACTAAGGGTCTGATCCAAACCCCATTAACTTCTATGGGATTATTCACATGCCTAAAGATAAAAATGGGCAAAAGTGCTTTGCTGGATGGGAAACAGAGCGCTCAGTACTTTGTAGGATCGAGCCCTTAAGAGGCTCAATGATAGTTTACAATGATAGTTGAGAACAAGATGGAACAGGTAGGCGAAACAAACACATGGAGGTGAGAGATGAGTCTGGTCAAACTATTATATAAATATGATTTTGTATAGACTAGCTGTCTGCACAATTTGTAAGTACAGAGGATGAAATTCTGTCCCTTTGTAGTCAACAGGAATTTTTCCATTAAGTTCAAAGGGGCCAGGATTTTGTCTAGGCTTGTTTTGGATTTGTTAATGCAGACAAATAAGCAGACCTGTAGTAATAATCTCAGGTTTCCGCCTGTGTAACCATTATCAGAAACATACCAATAAACTTACTTTATCTCCTTTCTCTAATCTATACATCAGATTCTTCATATTGAGTCGCATCAGACAAAGATGTTCCTTCGCCTTTGGCTCATCATTAAATTTTTCTGTTAATTTTTCCAGATGTTTCTCAGTATTACTAAGGTAATCATGAGCACATTTGCACTATAATATAAAACAATGACAAAATTATATTCTACTCAAACAAATTAAATATTAATCACTCACACACAACTCAGTAACCAACTCTATGCACTGCAGTTCACATGCTAGACAGAATAAAGCCCCAAATCTGCAAAGATTTACCACGTGTGCTGAACTTTATGCACATGAGTGTCATGTTGGATTGTATTAAAGAAGTTCTGTATTAAACTCACAAATGAGTTTGATTCCACATAGTTTAAATTCCAGGGTATTACTAATTAAGAGGTCTCTTGGTTTTTGGTCTCTTATTTTTTACTGTTTCTCTCCCTCTCTATGTGAAACTTGCAAGCCGCTAATTGTGTTAGTACATCCTAAGACAGAATCTGTTCTCAAAGCAATACTTTGTAACAACTACTACTCAAACAGAGAGAGACTCAAAGCGATACTTTGTAACAAAAGAAACAGCACACAGAGACTCCCCGCCCTTTTGCTGTATTTATCTCGCTTTGTTAACAATTGTGATTAAAATCGAGATAGAGGATGTATGTGGATGTATGCTTGGTGTGGATAATAAATGAATGATCAGGGAGGTGCCAACCTAGGAGTTCAGTATTGATTGGCCGAAGAATGTGCAGAGTGGAGACAACCAGATGATCCCCGGAGGGCAGACTGGAATCCACCCAACAGCCTCAAGAATGGGTGAACCAAAGAACAAGATAACATCTGGCAGCACGGAGCTGTCAGGAATGTACCATCTGCTGATTGATTCAGCAACAGCATGATGAAGCAATTCCCATAGACTGGCATAGGAATAAATTCCTATAAAAATGGACTCTAGAAACTGGGAACTTTGGGATATGATTCTGAAAACCAACTTCCAGGAGCATCAGATGCTCATCTGACAAGGTCCTGCTCCCTCCTTGTGTCCAGGCCACCAGGCCAGTGGCTTGGCATGAGCAACTCTAAGGCTGGTAACTATGATAACAACCTTGCAGAACCTGTGTGTGTGTGAATGAATGTGTGAATAAATATGAAATTGAATGAAATGTTATAGCTATAACTAACTGCTTACTATGATTCTTTCTGTATTCACAATAAATGTGGCATTTTGCCTTATTCCCTTTAATAAGATCCTGCTGGTTTTTATTTTATTGGTATAACATGAGTAGTTCCATTAAATTCAATGAAACTACTCACATGCAGAAAGTTAGGCCAATGAGTAAATATTAAAAGGATCAGGGCTTTTGAGACTCAGTCTTTCTCCTACTGAAGTGAATGTCAAAACTCTCATTGATTTCAGTGGTAATAGGATCAGATTTTTCATGGCATTGTTTAACAATTTACTGTCCTCAACATTATTGGCATTAAATATGACCCTGGAAGTCTACAACCATTCAATTAAAATGTAACAGAATTAATAATAATAGCAATAATAATAATAATAATGGAAATTTTAAAATATATTTGTATCTCAGATGATAATTAAACCTTTCAAATATATAAACTGCATTTAATCTATAGTAATCTATGTTAATATAATCTTTCTACTAAACTACAGTACATATCTGCTGCTGTCACTGAGTTCTCTTCTTTTTAACAGTGTGTTACAGATAAATATCATAATTTGCATTAGGTGGACTTCCATAATATGAAATAATTATAACAATAAAAAAACTTTTAAAAAAATTCTTACCTCACAATTCTTTAGTATTGGAAGAAAGATCTAAATTTAAAAAAAAAGGAATATTGTAAATCGATACTTTTAAACATACATTGCCATTGTTCATTATCTCTAGCTTCATATCATCTTCATCTACATTTCTATTTCTGAACTTCCTTTGGGTAAGCAATTGCTGCACTGACTTCAGAAAAGGATTCAACACACAGTACCTTGAACATTCAATTGTAATAAACAAAAAACCATGTCTGTAAACTAGAGCTGAAAGTGGCGAACACCAAATTTATGCTACAATACAAAAAAGCGAAAGAAAATAAAGGGGAAAAGTTAATGGCCTACCTGCTTTTTTGTCAAATTCACAAAAGCTTCCAAGTTTTCTTTAAATTCTTCTATCTCATTGCCCGCAGAGAGTGATAGGCAACAACTCAACAAGAACAAATAGAGAAACAGCATTTTCACTTTTAGGAAAGCTTATATTTGATTCATGCATTTTTGACATCAGAACCTGTTTATATATACTCACCTACACCTTGCATATTATGTGTATCATAAAGGGAAAATTTTCTCATGTAGGAAAAGGTACAAGTATAGAGTGGTAATTATTTTACATATTGTGGGAGGCCTCACTATGGGAGTCGGGGGTTTCCTTTCACTCTGACATCAAAAAGGGAAAAATACCTTTGCAGATAAGATTTGTCATTTTGCTACATGATACCAAAAACTTTTACAAAGGAAATGGGAGTATTCCTCATGCTGTTAAATATAGATGTGTGATTCTGCTCATGCTTTCACATCATAGACGTCACATTGGAAACCTGGACACCTGGGGAACTCTTGTGTTTGATTTATTTTAGATGAGATCCTCCATTCAATGGGAGATTTGATTGCCGGATCAGTTGTAAGGCTGGTATTCTTCCTTGTAAATAATAATAGCTCATTTTAAATGCCCAAAGAATCTCTGAGCATTTTATAAACTTTACTTTGTTAACCCTCATTATCCCTTGTGAAATGTACTAGGTATTATTAGCCTTACAGATGGAGAAACCAAAGCACAGAAAAGGTGAGCTGACCGAAGTCAACTAGCTAATCCACAATAGAAATTACAGTAGAAACTAGCAACGAAAGCCCCCACTATCCCTAAATTGTGTGTACAGAGAAGTCTTTCAGTTTTTCAAGGGAAAGTGCATGTGCTGAAAAATCGGTGGAGTCTGCATAAACAAAAACTACTGTAATATGTTTGCCAAGTGCTTATTAGAAGACAAAAATTGGTCATTAAAAACTTGCTATAAAAGGTTAAACACATACATCTGAACAACAGGATAGAAAAGTCACCCTGTTTCTGTACTACAGAAGGTACTCTGAACTTTTTCCTACTTTATAGAGTCCTTTTAAAGGCAACAGAAGACGTATGTCACATAAACAAGTCAGCCGAGGCAGAACTTATTTTCTGGATATTGTATTAATTTTATGAATATGAATAGATATTGCTTTGTCTTGCAGAATATGGTGGCTAAAAATATTTCAACTTAAAAGCTATGTTTTTGACTCCCATGATTAATTCTGAAATTCAGCAAAATAAAGATTCACTGAAGCACAGAAACTCATTAATTGAATGAAAAGACCTTTTGGAATTCTTAAAGATAGGAGTTATTGCCTACACCATCGTCCACCAACAGGATATCCTAGGCTCGGCTAGAGGGAGAGGGACAAAAAAGGGCAGCAGTAGGTTTGAGCAACTGGCAAGGAAGACAGAGATCAAAAACATTTTCTCTGGTTAGAAGAGATTTCCTTTTCCCACAGTGTAGAGCTGAAACAGGAACTGGTGTTAATTATTTGTTTTAATATTACAAATAAAATAAAATGTTTCTTCTAGACAGATGGGGAACAGGTGCTATGTCACATTTGAATATTATTTATCATGATCATCTTGATTCCTGTGGCATCTACAATGTGCTAAGCACTTTCCAGACATTTAAGGTGCTTGCTCCAATTTGCTTACAATCTAAGATGACTAGCATTATATGGGGCTTTTGGGAGAGGGATATAATGTGCAATATTTTTAATAGATATAAACTAGCCTTCTATCTACCCATCATCAGCTGGCAGTTTCTTGTAGGCATCATGATAACAATGGGTCTTGAAAAGGAATTTGAAAGAAAAGAGGGTTTTGGCATTATGGGTTCATAATGAGATGGTGTGGAAAAAATATGCAAACACAGCTGTGGAACATGAGTTTCTGTGGACCTCTTCTCCCATTATGATGTCTCTAGCCTATAGGGAAAAATCCATATCTAAGTCTTTAATTGTCTATATTATTTACTGCAAATGAATCATTGTTATTGCTTTTAGGCCATACTTATCATTGTGGCAATCTGAAATTAGGGAGCACAACTCCACATCAATATCCTGATATGACTACAAATCTGTTCAGCTTTTTAAACTAAAAACCATTTCTGGAAATCTGAACTCTGTTCTGAGTGCCAGCCAAAGGAGACTGCTCAAGAATAACACAATGTTCTCCTACTATCTCATCCCTCAATGACTCCTATACTGAGTTAGGTACTAAGTGACATGTTAATTGGGAGATAATAAATTGTCATTCAGAACAACAGAAAATGCTAGAATGAATGAAGTCTCTCATGAAAGAAACCTTGGTAGGAGATTATTAAAAACAGACTATCACAAGAAGCAATGTGGAAGAACTGTACCCCTGGGAAAAAACAGAGAGACAGCAGAGTTGTCCAGCTATACCAAAAGGAGGACAGGAGACATTTGATATGGGTTTAATCAGGCTGAAACTTCATTATTAGATGTCTGGGACTACCTGGCAGAAAAAAATGTACAATGGAGGTGACTCCACTTAAAGGTGTGGAGCAGTGAATGGCATTGCGTTATACAGCAACCAGATCATGATCGGACAGTAATGACAAATAGGCACAAGGGATCAAGCCCCAAACATATCATGTAATCCTGTTCTGTGTGTGCTGTACCTGCCCTTGACAGCTAATGGGTCTGACTTTTACTTACACTTGCCTTGGCAAGAATTCAATTTTTATTGTTAAGCATTTTTTATATTTTTATCAATTTAAGTGTTCATAGCAGTATGAAATTATGGAGTGGTCAGACAGTGAGGGCAGTCAGAAAATAATTATTTAATGACAGTAGATGTTGAAATTCAAAAAGTTTAAGCTTTATAATCATTAAAACACAAACTGTCATCACATGCCAAAATATAAAAAGTATGGTAAATATCCTTAAATCAAACTCTAAGAAGTTCTCAGGCAGTATTTTTCTTACTTTGCCTGTCTGTGAATTTTGATTATTATCAATGGAAATATTTTTCATTGTTTTGTGTGTGTATGGTGAAATAGACATTTACCAATAAAAGTCTAATAATTCAAAGCCTATTCAAACTCCATGAATACCTTTTCACTATTATTCACAATGATTTCATCAGTGGAGTTATCACTGGACTAGGCTCATAGTCATTGCCTGAATTATCAGCTACAAAACTAGTCTCAGGTCAGAACTCATAATGAGGTCTAAACCAACTTCATCTGTCATTTATCCATCAATCACTTAAACCAGAGATGAGTCTGATGGAAAGTACAGATTCTGAAAGTTTGGGGATGTTTAAATGTAAAAAATTGGTCCTTCCATTGTAGAAATAAGGACCAGTTGCAAAACTCAGATCCATCTTAAGAGTTCAAACCTTAAAGGATGCTGAGAGCCAGGATTTTAGTTCAGGTCCATCTCTAGAACAGACTCAAAGTATATTAAATGTATGTAACAAACTATATTCATGAATTGTTAAGGTTACAAGTTCAAACACCAAAAAGTCAGCAAATGCAAAAGATAAAGTTTTCAGAGGTACCCAGAAAAGCACAGGAGAGGTTTAGGGACTTTTAACCACCCAGGAAATGGGTGAAGCTCCTTGCAATGGGGGCAGGGGTGCATCTCTTCTTTTTCTCCCCATTGTGAGCAGGATCAGATCTGAAAGTTATGATAGTGACTTGAACTCTTAGTTCTTTATCCCAGCAAACCTTGACAGGAACCAGCTGCCTCACTGCTTCAGTATCTGTCACTGTATCCAAAGATTAACAAACACATTAGCAGATTGTTACTGTTACGACTTCTCTAGGTGTAGCTCGTACTTTCTGTTTTATAAATACCTGTTTATTCACTAAAAGTGGAATCCAAATTATTCCATATATCTTAGTTATGACCGTCCAATACTGACTGACTATTCTTAAATCCATCTTGTTTAGGTTCTTATGCCATGCCCACCACCATGACATTATTCATCTAAATGTCTGATCCTTTTTTGAATCCTATTAAATCCTTAGCTTCAATAACACCTCATGGCACTTAGATTAATAAATTAATTGCACTACACTAATCTCTAAACACTATTTATTTTCCAGGTAGATTTAAAGGACAGGTTGTTTTTGTCCCCAAAATTAAATTTTAAAATAATAATCCTACAGTAAAATACATTGCCATATTATATTCTAATCCTACAATAAGCACTAATATTTTAAATGGGATTTTTATGGTTTTTATATGAATTTATAGACTTCTCATTCAAGTTCATAAATCGCCAACTCCTACAATACTTTCATGTTCATGTTTCATGTTCTCTGTGTGTGAATATAAATCTCTCCTCTGTTTTTTCCACCAAATGCATCCGATGAAGTGAGCTGTAGCTCACGAAAGCTTATGCTCTAATAAATTTGTTAGTCTCTAAGGTGCCACAAGTACTCCTTTTCTTTTTGCGAATACAGAGTAACACGGCTGCTACTCTGAATCCTACAATACTGTTTAGATTACAACCTGTAACCATTTCCTGGCTCAAGGTTGTCACTGAGGGAGAGCAGCTGCATGGCTTACACTGACATCAGCGTCATGGTACAACCACTGCTCTGCCACGGATGTGCAAGCCCAGGCCATGAATGTAGAAAAAAGTCCCCTCAAACACGCACAATTACCAAGAATATGGTTGGGATTATTTTGCCATGTGAAGTTCATAGCTCAACTCTGATGACACTCTTACCCACGGACCTGGAACATCATTTATCTTAAGTTTTAACCGGAATAATTGTCTTGACAGTATTGAAGTGCTGAACAGAGTAAGTGGATTTAAAAATAAAAACAAAAGTGTGTTCTTACTCCTCTTTGGTTTGATCACTTGTACTATGTATATATAATTATCAGCAAACAACCTCTTAGTTTAGTTAGACTTTCACGAAAAGGAGGGAAAAGGAGTGCAGAGCACTTGTCCAATGTGTTCCTTGTGGCTCACCTGACTCAGAAGGCTGGCTGCTGTGTTTTGGACGACCCAAAGTTTTTGCCTGGCCTTGGTTGCTAAAGCCAAAATAGTGAGAGTTCAAGCCCTGAGGTGACTTGACATCAGGAAGGCAGCATGTACTGATCTAAAATAATAATTAGTTATGTAGACAGCTTTAATACACCCATTCTCAGATCTTCAGAGTTGGATTAAATAACGTCTTTGAATAAAGAGCACCTGCAGCCCGGTCAGCCCCTATCAGTAACCCAAGGCTGGCCCAGAGTCAGGTGACCAAATTTCTGTGGAAAGCTAGTTAAGAAATTGTAGTTTTTATGGGAAAAAAAATATTTTTCACAATTTCTCATTATTTTTTTCTGTTGTTCTTTCCTCTCCCCTTTCTCTTCTTCCCTCCCATCCCCCATATCCATTGGTGACGGGAAAAAAGGGGGAAAGAAGGGAATGAAGGAAAAAGGAGAGAAGGGAGATGGGGACTGACTGAACAAATGGACAATTCAGAGAACAACAAAAATTTCCCAACAACAATTCATTTAGAAAAAAAAGCATGGGGGAGGGAGGAGGTGGAGGGAATGTTTAATGAAAAAGGTTGACATGCTCTATTCCTGTATCTTGTACTGTGCCCTGAAAATCATCCGGGAGGGGGGTGGATGGAGTGGGAGGGGAGGAGAGAATGAAGTAGTTACGAGGGGAACGAGCGGGCTGAGGTAGATAGTAGGAAAACTGATATAGGTATAGGGCAGATGGGAGTCTGAAGAGGCTGTCCTGGGGAGGTTGATATGGGGGGATCTGAGATGCGTATACTGGGGGTTGATATGGGCATGGGGAAGATGGGGTTCTGAGGTGGGTATGGGTGGTTGATACAGGCATGGGGCATGAGGTGCATACAGTAGAGGTCTGAGGTGGATGGGGACTGATATAAATGTGGGGGTCACTGGGGCAGGGAGTCTGAGATGGGCATACTGAGGTTTGATATGGGCATGGGGAAAATGGGAATTTGAGGTAGGTATGGGTGGTTGATATGGGCACAGGAGAGAGGGTCTTAGGGGGATATAGTGGGGGGTTGATACCGGCATAGGGAAGATGTGAGGGGTGTGAGGTGGTATAGAGGGGCTGATATAAATGTGGGAGTCACTGAGACGAGGGGGTCTGAGATGGGTATACTGGGTTTGTTATGGGCATGGGGATGATGCGACTCTGAGGTGGGTATGGGTGATTGATACAGCACAGGAGAGAGGGACTGAGGTGGGTATAATGGGGGGGGGGTGGTATGGACATGGGAAAGATCCGGGAAGTCTGAGGAAGGAAGAGTCGGGGGTTGATCTGCACATGGGGAAGATGCGGAGGGTGTGAGGTGGGTATAGTGGGGGGTTGACATGGGGATGGGGAAGACGCATGGGAGTGTGAGCTGGGTAGAATGGGGGGTTGATCTGGGCATGGGGAAGATGCTGGGGGTGTGAGGAGGGTATAGTGTGGGTTAATATGAGCATGGGGAAGATGTGAGGGGTGTGAGGTGGGCAGAGTGGGGGGTTGATATGGGCATGGGGAAAATACGAGGGTGTGAGGTGTGTAGAGTGGGAGTTGATATGGGCATGGGGAAGATGCAGGGGTATGAGGGGGGTATAGTGGGGGGTTGATATGGGCCTGGGGAAAATGCGGGGGGTGTGACGTGGGTAGAGTGGGAGGTTGAAATGGGCATGGGGAATATGCGGGGGGTCTGAGGTGGGTAGAATGTGCGGTTGATATGAGCATGGGGAAGATGTGGGGGGTGTGAGGTGGCTGTAGAGGGGGGTTGATATGGGCATAGGGAAGATTTGGGTGGTGTGAGCTGGGTAAAAGAGCAGGTTGTTATGGGCATGGGGAGGATGCGAGGGGTGTGAGGTGGGTATAGTGTGAGTTTGATATGGGAATGGAAGATGAGGGGTGTGTGAGGTGGGTAGAGTGAGGGTTGATATGGGCATTGGGAAGATGCGGGGGGGTAGGCTGGGTATAGTGGGGGGTTGATATGGGCATGGGAAAGATACCGGGGTGTGAGATGGGTAGAGTGGGGGATTGATATGGGCATGGGGAAGATGCGGGGGGGTGAGCTGGGTAAAGTTGTGGGTTGATATGGCCATGGGGAAGACGCATGGGGGTGTGAGGTGGGTAGAGTGGGGGGTTGATACGGGCATGGGGAAGATGCGGGGGTGTGAGGGGGTAGAGTGGGGGGTTGATACGGGCATGGGGAAGATGCGGGGGTGTGAGGGGGTAGAGTGGGGGGTTGATATGCGCATGGGAAGATGCGGGGGCTGTGAAGTGGTTGGGGGGGTTGATATGGGCATGGGGAAGATGCGGGAGTGTGAGGGGGTAGAGTGTGGGGTTGATGTAGGCATGGGGAAGATACTGGGGGGTATGAGGTGGGTAGAGTGGGGAGTTCATATCGGCATGGGGAACATGCAGGGGTGTGAGGGGGTAGAGTGGGGGGTTGATATGGGCATGGGGAAGATGCGGGGGTGTGAGGGGGTAGAGTGGGGGGTTGATATGGGCATGGGGAAGATGCGGGAGTGTGAGGGGGTAGAGTGGGGGGTTGATATGCGCATGGGGAAGATGCGGGGGGTGTGAAGTGGTTGGGGGGGCTGATATGGGCATGGGGAAGATGCGGGGGTGTGAGGGGGTAGAGTGGGGGGTTGATGTGGGCATGGGGAAGATGCGGGGGGTGTGAGGTGGGTAGAGTGGGGAGTTCATATCGGCATGGGGAACATGCAGGGGTGTGAGGGGGTAGAATGGGGAGTTGATATGGGCATGGGGAAGATGCGGGGAATTTGAGGGGGCAGAGTGGGGGTTCATATGGGCATGTAGAAGATATGGGGGTGTGAGGCGGTAGAGTGGGTGTTGATATGGGAATGGGGTAGATGCCGCGGTGTGAGGGAGTAGAGTTCGGGGTTGATATGGGCATGGGGAAGATGCAGCGGTGTGAGGTGGATATAGTGGGGAGTTGATATTCACATGGGGAAGATGCGGGGGGTATCAGGTGGGTATAGTTGGGTTTGATATGGGCATGGGGAAGATACAGGGGGTGTGAGTTGTATATAGTGAGGGGTTGATATGGGCATGGGGAAGATGCGGGGGGTGTGAGGTGGGTAGAGTGGGTGCTTGATATGGGCATAGGAAAGATGGGGGGGTTTGAGATGGGTATAGTCGGGGGTTGATATGGGCCTGGGGAAAATGCGGGGGGGGGGTGGGATGGGTAATATAGCGGGTTGATATGGGCACGGGGAGGATGCGAGGGGTGTGAGGTGGGTATAGTGGGGGGTTGATATGGGCATGGGAAAGATGCCGGGGTGTGAGATGGGTAGAGTGGGGGGTTGATATGGGCATGGGGAAGATGCGGGGGGGTGAGCTGGGTATAGTTGTGGGTTGATACGGGCATGGGGAAGATGCGGGGGTACGAGGTGGGTAGAGTGGGGGGCTGATATGGGCATGGGGAAAATGCCGGGGGTGTGAGGTGGGTAGAGTGGGGGGTTGATATGGGCATGGGGAAGATGCGGGGGTGTGAGGGGGTACAGTGGGGGGTTGATATGGGCGTGGGGAAGATGCGGGGGTGTGAGATGGGTAGAGTGGGGGGTTGATATGGGCATGGGGAAGATGCGGGGGGGTGAGCTGGGTATAGTTGTGGGTTGATACGGGCATGGGGAAGATGCGGGGGTACGAGGTGGGTAGAGTGGGGGGCTGATATGGGCATGGGGAAGATGCGGGGGTGTGAGGGGGTAGAGTGGGGGGTTGATATTGGCAAGGGGAAGATGCGGCGGTGTGAGGGGGTAGAGTGGGGGGTTAATATGGGCGTGGGGAAGATGCGGGGTTGTGAGGGGGTAGAGTGGGGGGTTGATATGGGCATGGGGAGGATGCGGGCATGTGAGGTGGGAAGAGTGGGTGATTGATATGGGCATGGGGAAGACGCATGGGGGCGTGAGGTAGGTAGAGTGGGGGATTGATGTGGGCATGGGGAAGATGCGGGGGGCGTGAGGTGGGTAGAGTGGGGGGTTTATATGGGCATGGGGAAGATGCGGGGGTGTGAGGGGGTAGAGTGGGGGGTTGATATGGGCATGGGGAAGATGCGGGGGGTGTGAGGTGGGTAGAGTGGGGGTTGATATGGGCATGGGGAGGATGCGGGGGGGGTGAGGGAGTAGAGAGGGGGGTCGATATGGGCGTGGGGAAGATGCGGGGGTGTGAGGGGGTAGAGAGGGGAGTCGATATGGGCGTGGGGAGGATGCGGGGGTGTGAGGGGGTAGAGAGGGGGGGTCGATATGGGCGTGGGGAAGATGCGGGGCTGTAAGGGGGGGTACAGTGGGGGGTCGATATGGGCGTGGGGAAGATGCGGGGGTGTGAGCGGGGTACAGTGGGGGTCTATATGGGCATGGGGAAGATTCGGGGGTGTGAGCGGGGTACAGTGGGGGGTTGATATGGGCATGGGGAAGATGCGGGGGTACGAGCGGGGTACAGTGGGGGGTCGATATGGGCGTGGGGAAGATGCGGGGCTGTAAGGGGGTAGAGAGGGGGGCTGATATGGGCATGGGGAAGATGCGGGGGTGTGAGCGGGGTACAGTGGGGGGTCGATATGGGCATGGAGAAGATGTGGGGGTGCGAGCGGGGTATAGTGGGGGGTCGATATGGGCGTGGGGAAGATGCGGGGGTGTGAGGGGAGTATAGTGGGGGGTTGATATGGGCATGGGGAGGATGTGGGGGTGTGAGGGGGTAGAGAGGGGGGTTGATATGGGCATGGGGAAGATGCGGGGGTGTGAGGTGGATATAGTGGGGAGTTGATAATCACATGGGGAAGTTGCGGGGGGTATCAGGTGGGTATAGTTGGATTTGATATGGGCATAGGGAAGATACCGGGGGTGTGAGTTGTATATAGTGAGGGGCTGATATGGGCATGGGGAGGATGCGGGCGTGTGAGGTGGGAAGAGTGGGTGATTGATATGGGCATGTGGAAGACGCATGGGGGCGTGAGGTGGGTAGAGTGGGGGGTTGATGTGGGCAAGAGGAAGATGCGGTGGTTGTGAGGTGGGTAGAGTGGGAGGTTTATATGGGCATGGGGAAGATGCGGGGGTGTGAGGGAGTAGAGAGGGGGGGTCGATATGGGCGTGGGGAAGATGCGGGGGGTGTGAGGGGGTAGAGAGGGGGGTCGATATGGGCGTGGGGATGATGCGGGGGTGTGAGGGGGTAGAGAGGGGGTCGATATGGGCGTGGGGAAGATGCGGGGCTGTAAGGGGGTACAGTGAGGGGTCGATATGGGCGTGGGGAAGATGCGGGGGTGTGAGCGGGGTACAGTTGGGGGTCGATATGGGCATGGGGAAGATGCGGGGGTGCGAGAGGGGTACAGTGGGGGGTTGATATGGGGGTGGGGAAGATGCCGGGCTGTAAGGGGGGTAGAGAGGGGGGTCTATATGGGCGTGGGGAAGATGCGGGGGTGTGTAGGGGTAGAGAGGGGGGTCGATATGGGTGTGGGGAAGATGCGGGGCTGTAAGGGGGGTAGAGAGGGGGGTCGATATGGGCGTGGGGAAGATGCGGGGCTGTAAGGAGGGTAGAGAGGGGGGTCGATATAGGCGTAGGGAAGATGCGGGGGTGCGAGCGTGGTAGAGTGGGGGGTCGATATGGGCGTGGGGAAGATGCGGGGCTGTAAGGGGGGTACAGTGGGGGGTCGATATGGGCGTGGGGAAGATGCGGGGGTGCGAGCGGGGTACAGAGAGGGGTCGATATGGGCGTGGGGAAGATGCGGAGGTGTGAGGGGGTAGAGAGGGGGGTTGATATGGGCGTGGGGAAGATGCGGGGGTGCGAGCGGGGTACAGTGGGGGGTCGATATGGGCGTGGGGAAGATGCGGGGGTGTAAGGGGGGAGGGAGGGTCGATATGGGCGTGGGGAAGATGCGGGGGTGTAAGGGGGGTACAGTGGGGGGTCGATATGAGCGTGGGGAAGATGCGGGGCTGTAAGGGGGGTAGAGAGGGGGGTGGATATAGGCGTGGGGAAGATGCGGGGGTGCGAGCGGGGTATAGTGGGGGTCGATATGGGCGTGGGGAAGATGCGGGGCTGTAAGGGGGGTACAGTGGGGGGTCGATATGGGCGTGGGGAAGATGCGGGGGTGTGAGCGGGGTACAGTGGGGGGTCGATATGGGCGTGGGGAAGATGCGGGGCTGTAAGGGGGGTACAGTGGGGGGTCGATATGGGCGTGGGGAAGATGCGGGGGTGCGAGCGGGGTACAGTGGGGGGTCGATATGGGCGTGGGGAAGATGCGGGGCTTTAAGGGGGGTAGAGAGGGGGGTCGATATGGGCGTGGGGAAGATGCGGGGCTGTAAGGGGAGTAGAGAGGGGGGTCCATATGGGCGTGGGGAAGATGTGGGGGTGCGAGCGGGGTAGAGTGGGGGGTCGATATGGGCGTGGGGAAGATGCGGGGCTGTAAGGGGGGTTGAGAGGGGGGTCGTTATGGGCGTGGGGAAGATGCAGGGGTGTGAGCGGGGTACAGTGGGGGGTCGTTATGGGCGTGGGGAAGATGCGGGGGTGTGAGGGGTTAGAGAGGGGGGTTGATATGGGCGTGGGGAAGATGCGGGGGTGCGAGCGGGGTACAGTGGGGGGTCGATATGGGCGTGGGGAAGATGCGGGGGTGTGAGGGGGGTACAGTGGGGGGTCGATATGGGCGTGGGGAAGATGCGGAGGTGTGAGGGGGTAGAGAGGGGGGTCGATATGGGCGTGGGGAAGATGCGGGGGGTGCGAGCGGGGTACAGTGGGGGTCGATATGGGCGTGGGGAAGATGCGGGGGTGTGAGCGGGGTACAGTGGGGGTCGATATGGGCGTGGGGAAGATGCGGAGGTGTGAGGGGGTAGAGAGGGGGGTCGATATGGGCGTGGGGAAGATGCGGGGGTGCGAGCGGGGTACAGTGGGGGGTCAATATGGGCGTGGGGAAGATGCGGGGGTGCGAGCGGGGTACAGTGGGGGATCGATATGGGCGTGGGGAAGATGCGGGGGTGTGAGGTGGGTAGAGTGGGGGTCGATATGGGCGTGGGGAAGATGCGGAGGTGTGAGGGGGTAGAGAGGGGGGTCGATATGGGCGTGGGGAAGATGCGGGGGTGTGAGGTGGGTAGAGTGGGGGTCGATATGGGCGTGGGGAAGATGCGGAGGTGTGAGGGGGTAGAGAGGGGGTCGATATGGGCGTGGGGAAGATGCGGGGGTGCGAGCGGGGTACAGTGGGGGGTCGATATGGGCGTGGGGAAGATGCGGGGGTGCGAGCGGGGTAGAGTAGGGGGTCGATATGGGCGTGGGGAAGATGCGGGGGTGCGAGCGGGGGGTAGAGAGGGGGTCGATATGGGCGTGGGGAAGATGCGGGGGTGTGAGCGGGGTAGAGAGGGGGGCGATATGGGCGTGGGGAAGATGCGGGGGTGCGAGCGGGGTAGAGTGGGGGGGGTCGATATGGGCGTGGGGAGATGCGGGGGTGCGAGCGGGGTAGAGTAGGGGGTCGATATGGGCGTGGGGAAGATGCGGGGGTGCGAGCGGGGTACAGTGGGGGTCGATATGGGCGTGGGGAAGATGCGGGGGTGCGAGTGGGGTACAGTGGGGGGTCGATATGGGCATGGGGAAGATGCGGGTGTGTGGTAAGTGGGGTCATTGGGGATAGGGCATGTGGGAAGATGCGGGTGTGTGAGGGGGGTAGAGTGGGTGGTCGATATGGGCATGGGGAAGATGCGGGGCTGTGAGGGGGTACAGTGGGGGTCGATATAGGCATGGGGAAGATGCGGGGCTGTAAGGGGGGTAGAGAGGGGGGTGGATATAGGCGTGGGGAAGATGCGGGGGTGCGAGCGGGGTATAGTGGGGGTCGATATGGGCGTGGGGAAGATGCGGGGCTGTAAGGGGGGTACAGTGGGGGTCGATATGGGCGTGGGGAAGATACGGGGGTGCGAGCGGGGTACAGTGGGGGGTCGATATGGGCGTGGGGAAGATGCGGGGCTTTAAGGGGGGTAGAGAGGGGGGTCGATATGGGCGTGGGGAAGATGCGGGGGTGCGAGCGGGGTAGAGTGGGGGGTCGATATGGGCGTGGGGAAGATGCGGGGGGTGCGAGCGGGGCAGAGTGGGGGGGTCGATATGGGCGTGGGGGAAGATGCGGGGGGTGCGAGCGGGGCAGAGTGGGGGGTCGATATGGGCGTGGGGAAGATGCGGGGGTGCGAGCGGGGTAGAGTGGGGGGTCGATATGGGCGTGGGGAAGATGCGGGGGTGCGAGCGGGGCAGAGTGGGGGGTCGATATGGGCGTGGGGAAGATGCGGGGGTGCGAGCGGGGTAGAGTAGGGGGTCGATATGGGCGTGGGGAAGATGAGGGGGTGCGAGCGGGGTAGAGTGGGGGGTCGATATGGGCGTGGGGAAGATGCGGGGGTGCGAGCGGGGTAGAGTGGGGGGTCGATATGGGCGTGGGGAAGATGCGGGGGTGCGAGCGGGGTAGAGTGGGGGGTCGATATGGGCGTGGGGAAGATGCGGGGGTGCGAGCGGGGTAGAGTGGGGGGTCGATATGGGCGTGGGGAAGATGCGGGGTGCGAGCGGGGTAGAGTAGGGGTCGATATGGGCGTCGGGAAGATGAGGGGGTGCGAGCGGGTAGAGTGGGCGGTCGATATGGGCGTGGGGAAGATGCGGGGTGCGAGCGGGGCAGAGTGGGGGGTCGATATGGGCGTGGGGAAGATGCGGGGTGTGAGGGGGCAGAGTGGGGGGTCGATATGGGCGTGGGGAAGATGCGGGGGTGCGAGCGGGGCAGAGTGGGGGTCGATATGGGCGTGGGGAGATGCGGGGGTGCGAGCGGGGTAGAGAGGGGGGTCGATATGGGCGTGGGGAACATGCGGGGGTGCGAGCGGGGTAGAGAGGGGGTCGATATGGGCGTGGGGAAGATGCGGGGGTGCGAGCGGGGTAGAGAGGGGGGTCGATATGGGCGTGGGGAAGATGCGGGGGTGTGAGGGGGTAGAGAGGGGGGGTCGATATGGGCGTGGGGAAGATGCGGGGGTGCGAGCGGGGTAGAGAGGGGGTCGATATGGGCGTGGGGAAGATGCGGGGTGCGAGCTGGGTAGAGTAGGGGTCGATATGGGCGTGGGGAAGATGCGGGGTGCGAGCGGGTAGAGTAGGGGGTCGATATGGGCGTGGGGAAGATGCGGGGGTGCGAGCGGGGTAGAGTGGGGGTCGATATGGCGTGGGGAAGATGCGGGGGTGCGAGCGGGCAGAGTAGGGGGGTCGATATGGGCGTGGGGAAGATGCGGGGGTGCGAGCGGGTAGAGTGGGGGGTCGATATGGGCGTGGGAAGATGCGGGGGTGTGAGGGGGTAGAGTAGGGGGTCGATATGGGCGTCGGGAAGATGCGGGGGTGCGAGCGGGGTAGAGTGGGGGGTCGATATGGGCGTGGGGAAGATGCGGGGGTGCGAGCGGGGCAGAGTGGGGGGTCGATATGGGCGTGGGGAAGATGCGGGGGGTGTGAGGTGGGTAGAGTGGGGGGTCGATATGGGCGTGGGGAAGATGCGGGGGTGCGAGCGGGGTAGAGTGGGGGGTCGATATGGGGGTGGGGAAGATGCGGGGGTGTGAGGGGGTAGAGAGGGGGGTCGATATGGGCGTGGGGAAGATGCGGGGGTGCGAGCGGGGTAGAGAGGGGGGTCGATATGGGCGTGGGGAAGATGCGGGGGTGCGAGCGGGGTAGAGGGGGGTCGATATGGGAGGGGGGAAGATGCGGGGGTGCGAGCGGGGTAGAGAGGGGGGTCGATATGGGCGTGGGGGAAGATGCGGGGGTGCGAGCGGGGTAGAGAGGGGGGTCGATATGGCGTGGGGAAGATGCGGGGGTGCGAGCGGGGCAGAGTGGGGGGTCGATATGGGCGGGGAAGATGCGGGGTGCGAGCGGGGTAGAGAGGGGGGGTCGATATGGGCGTGGGGAAGATGCGGGGTGCGAGCGGGGTAGAGAGGGGGTCGATATGGGCGTGGGGAAGATGCGGGGGTGCGAGCGGGGTAGAGAGGGGGGTCGATATGGGCGTGGGGAAGATGCGGGGGTGCGAGCGGGGTAGAGAGGGGGGTCGATATGGGCGTGGGGAAGATGCGGGGGTGCGAGCGGGGTAGAGAGGGGGGGTCGATATGGGCGTGGGGAAGATGCGGGGGTGCGAGCGGGGTAGAGTAGGGGGTCGATATGGGCGTGGGGAAGATGCGGGGGTGCGAGCGGGGTAGAGTAGGGGGTCGATATGGGCGTGGGGAAGATGCGGGGGTGCGAGCGGGGTAGAGTGGGGGGTCGATATGGGCGTGGGGAAGATGCGGGGGTGCGAGCGGGGTAGAGTAGGGGGTCGATATGGGCGTGGGGAAGATGCGGGGGGGTGCGAGCGGGGTAGAGAGGGGGGTCGATATGGGCGTGGGGAAGATGCGGGGGTGCGAGCGGGGTAGAGAGGGGGGGGTCGATATGGGCGTGGGGAAGATGCGGGGGTGCGAGCGGGGTAGAGAGGGGGGTCGATATGGGCGTGGGGAAGATGCGGGGGTGCGAGCGGGGTAGAGTAGGGGGTCGATATGGGCGTGGGGAAGATGCGGGGGGTGCGAGCGGGGTAGAGTAGGGGGGTCGATATGGGCGTGGGGAAGATGCGGGGGTGCGAGCGGGGAAGAGTGGGGGGTCGATATGGGCGGGGGTGCGAGCGGGGCAGAGTAGGGGGTCGATATGGGCGTGGGGAAGATGCGGGGGTGCGAGCGGGGTAGAGTGGGGGGTCGATATGGGCGTGGGGAAGATGCGGGGGTGCGAGCGGGGTAGTGAGGGGGGTCGATATGGGCGTGGGGAAGATGCGGGGGTGCGAGCGGGGTAGAGTAGGGGGTCGATATGGGCGTGGGGAAGATGCGGGGGTGCGAGCGGGGTAGAGGGGGGGTCGATATGGGCGTGGGGAAGATGCGGGGGTGCGAGCGGGGTAGAGTAGGGGGTCGATATGGGCGTGGGGAAGATGCGGGGGTGCGAGCGGGGTAGAGAGGGGGTCGATATGGGCGTGGGGAAGATGCGGGGGTGCGAGCGGGGTAGAGTAGGGGGTCGATATGGGCGTGGGGAAGATGCGGGGGTGCGAGCGGGGTACACTGGAGGCTGATGTAAGTGTGGGGGTTGCAGGTGGGTGCGGGTCCGAGGTCGGTGTGGGAACCATTAGTGCCTGGCGCGGCTCGTGGCCGTGGCCGTTCGCAGCGGGCTCGGCTGCCGCTCTCTGGGGCGCGTGACCGGGGAGACCTGCGGGGGGCCGCGCGCCCAGGCCGCACACAGAGAGCTCCGCGGGGCGGGCTTCCTTCTGGAATTGGGCGGGGGGCGGGGCTGAGCTCGCTCGCGCGGGCGCCCGGGCGTCAGAGGCGGGCATCCACCAGCCTGAGCGGAGTTGCGGCCTGTCGTGAGGTGACCTGGGGCGCGAGCCACGCGGGGGGGTTGTGCTGCGGGGGCGTCGCGGCTTGCCCGGGCTGCGGCTGCTTTCTGAGGGAGTAGGGACCCCTGGGAAAGGCAGGTGAAGGGGAGCGTTGGGCGGCCGCTCCCCGCCCCGGCGTTAGCTTGGCGCCGGGCTGGGGTATGATGTGTTTGTAAATGTGCCTTGGACTTCCAGGTCACCGCCACCCCCGGAAATGCCCCGAGCCCACCGCCTAGAACCACCCCCCCCCCCGGAAATGGCCCGGGCCCACCCCGTCAAACCAGCCTCCCACCCTTAGTGACCCGGGTCCGTCCCCCCCAACGTGCTACGCCCTGGGAATGTCCCGTGCCCACCTGGCACCCCAAGAAATGCCCCGTGCCTAGCCTCAACCTGACACCCTGGAAATGCCCCGTGCCCACTCCCAACCCATTCTCCCCAGAAATGCCCCATGTCCACCCCAACCTGGCATTTCCAGAAGTGCCCCGTGCCCATGCCTCCAACCCACTATCTGTGCAAAAGGAAAAGGAGGACTTGTGGCGCCTTAGAGACTAACAAATTTATTTGAGCATAAGCTTTCGTGAGCTACAGCGGCTACTCTGAAACTCATCCCTGGAAAATGTCCCCTGTCCCCCACTATGTTCCCAACACACCGTTCCTAGAAGATGCCTCCTGTCCGCCGCCACCCAATGCATCCGGTGAAGTGAGCTGTAGCTGTAGCTCACGAAAGCTTATGCTCAAATAAACGTGTTAGTCTCTAAGGTGCCACAAGTCCTCCTTTTCTTTTTGCGAATACAGACTAACACGGCTGCTACTCTGAAACCTTGGTAACTTGGCATCCCTGGAAATTACCCCACCGACTAACCTGCCATCCCTGGAAAATTCTCTGTGCCTATCCCTCCCGAACTCGCCATCAGTAGAAAATACCACGTACCAACTTCTGTCCTGGTAATCTGCCATGTCTGGAAAATGCATTGTGGTCCCACTTACCCTGATAACTTGCTGTCTCTGGAAAATGCCGAATGCCCCTGCTCACCCTGGTCATCTGCCATCTTGGCAAAATATCCTGCACCCACTGCCAGTGTCCTAATCTGCTATGCCGGGAAAATTTTCACCCCCACAATGGAAATGTGCATTTTAGGGAAATTCCCCTAGCCCACTACTATTTTGGTGTCCTGCTATCTCCAGGAAATTCCCTGTGCCCACTCCCACCAGAGTAACGTTCTAGTGGATAGGGCATTGGATTGGGTTTCAGGAACCCTATGTCCTGTGTGTGACTCAACCATTGTCCTGTACTGTACTGTGATCTTGGGCAATTCACTTCTTTGTGCTGCAGTTTCACCTCACGTTTGGTCTGTCTTGTCTAGAGTGAGAACTGTTGCAGCAAAAATTGTTTCTTGCTATGTTTTTTTCAGTGCCTACCACAACGAAGCCCTGATTTTAGTTGGGGTTTCTAGGAGCTACAGTAGTATAGATAATCATCTGTGGAATTGAATAATAATAATCTATGGAATCAGGCACAATCTGTTATTTCTGAGAAATGTCTTTTTTTCTACTCCCCGTTTGTTGCTGCAGTAAATTGCCTGTCATGGGAAATAACCTTTCATTCTCAAAAAATATCATGCTGCAGTGATCACTGACAGGGAATGATGCACAGGGCAAACTGCTCCAAGCCTCACCTAATGAAATAACAGCCAAACAACTCAAATGCACATCTTGGTTTCATCCAACAATTCCTTCCTCTGTGTTCATTATCAATAATCCCTTTACTCTCCATCTGTAGCTCACAAAAGCTTATGCTCAAATAAATTTGTTAGTCTCTAAGGTGCCACAAGTACTCCCTTTCTTTTTGCGGATACAGACTAACATGGCTGCTACTCTACGTGGGCTGCCACCCTGCTGTCTGTACTGAGTTCCACTGATTTCAGTGAACTCCATGTGGCTGCCAGGGCCAGGCTGCATGACTGTAGATCTAGGCCTGTAAATCTAGCAAAGACAAAAACATCTCATAGCACTAGGACCTTATGTGAATTAAAATGTTAGATTATGGGGAGGGCATTTGGGGAGGGAGATTACTGTAGAACAACCTGAAAGCCAGTCCATATGTGCTTTTGATATCGTGTTTTGATATCATTTGATATCGTGTTTGTAGTGCAACAGCAAATTTGGAATTTTTCAAGAAAAAGTGTTAGTTTCTATAACTTTTTCTTATTGACACCTTTTGAGCAAAAGCTCATAAAATTCAGTTATAGGTTTTACTATAGTTAATTCAGGATATTTCTTTTACTAAACACTCAGGAAATGTTAAACATTTTTAGGCTGACCTTAGTTATGTAGTTGTAATGGGGAATAAGTAAAAAGTGGTAAGTTTCTTAATTTACCAGTCTATATTGTGGTTGGCTTTTCACTGTAAAAGAGAAAATCTCTAAACCAAAAATAAGATTTTCGTTACAAAATAATTTAAAGGAGTGTCTGTAATCCACACCTTCAATCATTATCAAAGAATCTTTGCTCTGCTTTCTTAAATTACACATAACATACTTATTTTTTGATAGTACAAGAGTTTTTGGAAGAATGGGATAATGTTTGGTACCTAAATCATCACTAAATTTAACTGTTTATTTTGTAGGATTTTGAAAATTATTTTTTGGGATTCAGAAAAGAAGAAAAATATCCTACAGAAATGTCTAAGATTGATAAGATGAGCATCCTTGGAGTGAGGAGTTTTGGGATAGAGGACAAAGACAAACAAGTTATCACTTTCTTTAGTCCTTTAACCATTTTGGTGGGGCCAAATGGTGCAGGAAAAACGGTAAGACTTTTGTACAGTGCAAACAGGTTTCATGTCATTATAAATAATTACAAACTCATACAAACAAGAGTGATTGTTTATATGAATTTATAATTAATGAAATTATAAAACCTTAAACAGTTTGCATTTTGTGACACTTGCATAATTTGGGCTCCACTTTCAGGCTTGCATTCTGCAACAAGCTTTGCATAGGCACAGGATTCTGCCTGCATGGTGCTCGTTGTAAGGTCAGAGGCTTAGTTGTTTTCCAAATACCTGTTTATGCACTAGGTATTAGAACCATAGCAGTTAGAGATGGGAAAGATCTGTTTAGTGTTTCTCAATGACCAGTCAGTCTGTGGACCGGCGCCAGTCCCTGAGATATCCCTGACACAGTTTAGGAAAAAGAAAAGGAGTACTTGTGGCACCTTAGAGACTAACAAATTTATTAGAGCATAAGCTTTCGTGAGCTACAGCTCACTTCATCGGATGCATTCGATGAAGTGAGCTGTAGCTCACGAAAGCTTATGCTCTAATAAATTTGTTAGTCTCTAAGGTGCCACAAGTACTCCTTTTCTTTTTGCGAATACAGACTAACACGGCTGCTACTCTGAAACCACAGTTTAGGAAGGCAGCAAGCCAGTCTCTGGTATCCAAAAGGTTGAGAAACTGCATTAGATCATCTAATTGATCTCCTTGTCATTGCAGAATTATGCCATATTGTACATTTACTAGTTTTGCCCAGTCTAATTTTAATCCACTATTGATTGGTGCATCTCCACTTGAAGGTCTATTCCACAAGATAATTAGAGCTATTGCCATGAAGTTTTTCCCAATACTCAGAAAGAACACTTATCTTAATTTCATCCCATTATGTCTCTCCTTTCTTGGTTCTCAGGTATTTAAAGACTGTTACTCTCTTGCCTCTTTAGTCCATCTTTTTACTTGCTCTAAATTGATATTACTGATACCTATTTATTTCCACTTTTGTAGACTATCATTGAATGCCTTAAATATATTTCCACTGGAGATTTCCCTCCAGGCACCAAAGGACACTCATTTGTTCATGATCCAAAGGTAGGAGTCATGATGAATAGCTTGTATGTCTAACTGGTAGCAGATATGACAAAATATTTAATGAACACTGGATTGTGCCACAAATGGGGGTAGTCCAATTAGAGTTAATTATTTAAATCACCCATTTTAATGTAATACAAAAGCAAGGATTGAAGTTGGGAGGGAGAAATTACAAGAAATGAGTTGTCAACCTTAAATTTCTTGGTTGTCTTTTTTTCTCACAATCTTAACATTACAAACTAGATTGTTTTGCAGTTAAAATTACCTTTTAATTTACTTTATGAAAGATTTCCAAATGTGTATGTACAACATGTAAGATGTTAAATTGTTAAAATCTTAAAAATGCTAAATTCGTGTTTAGTTTCAGTGTGAGAATATACGTTTCATTATTCTCTGTCTATATGTGTGATAAGTTTTAGTTCTCAGAAAATACTTATACAAGACTAGGTAACATGTGACCTGATCACTTTTTGTAATGTCTTTTGATACAAAATGTCTGTCAAATAGTTGTTCGGTATTTGGTATTTTCTTAGTCAGTATTGGTAAATGGATGGTTTTAACTGAAATGTTTTGAAACATGGACTATTCCTTCCCAAAAAGAAAAGGAGTACTTGTGGCACCTTAGAGACTAACAAATTTATTAGAGCATAAGCTTTCGTGAGCTACAGCTCTAATAAATTTGTTAGTCTCTAAGGTGCCACAAGTACTCCTTTTCTTTTTGCGAATACAGACTAACACGACTGCTATTCTGAAACCTATTCCTTCCCAGTTACTGATACTAAATAAATAAGATTTTATGGGAATATAATGTGGACATGTTGCATATGAGCTAACCTACAGTATAGAGATCTGCTCTCTGCATGATTTAGGCCCGGATCCTACCATGACTTGCACACTATGAGTAGTCCCATTGACAGAAATGAATGTTTGGTGTCTGACTTGAAGGAGGTTGTTTTTCTGTTCTCTTTACTTAAGGGAAGGTCCTCTGATGATAACTGTTTATCAGACGGGTGTGGGGGAGTGTTTGCATTTTAGGGTATAAGAATAGTCAAAGTGCAAGGTATGCATAAGAATCCTGGATAACCTCTAGGCCAAAAAAAGATTTTGGGTGAAATCCTGGCATCATTGAACTCAATTGCAAAACTCCTATTGATTTCAGTGGAGCCAAGATTTCACTTACAGCTTTGGATGCTTGGATGACGACAAACATTTTCTTTGTTAAATAAGTTTTCATATTTTTTTCCTGCCAAAGGTTGCTAATGAAACAGATGTCAGAGCTCAGATTCGACTTCAGTTTCGTGATGTTAATGGAGAGCTTACAGCTGTCCAGCGATCCATGGTTTGTACTCAGAAAGGCAAGAAAACAGAGTTTAAAACTCTTGAAGGTATCATTACCAGAACAAAGTAAGTTGTAGGTTTTTTAAACATTGCCTCTTAGTTTGAGTGTCCATTTGTTTTGTTTGCATCTTTTCATGTAAGAAAAGAGATAAGTGAATAATTTATTCATTCAAACCTCAACCTACTCTTTCAGCTTAAATTAAGTCTAACAAAAAGTTACATGTAGTCCCACTGCATTGTCTGTTTTATGTATTACAAGAAATCCCTAGATTTAATGGGTAAAACTTTCAAAATGACCAGTTTCAGAGTAGCAGCCGTGTTAGTCTGTATTTGCAAAAAGAAAAGGAGTACTTGTGGCACCTTAGAGACTAACAAATTTATTAGAGCATAAGCTGTAGCTCACGAAAGCTTATGCTCTAATAAATTTGTTAGTCTCTAAGGTGCCACAAGTACTCCTTTTCTTTTTTCAAAATGACCAAAGTCTCATTGGTTTTCCGTGGACATAAGTGCCTAAGTCACTCAGTGATAGATTAGTTCTGAAGGTGGTGTTTATGCACTACATTCACTTTATGTCCTGTTGGCACTGCAGAAGTAAATTAAAGTAATTTGGTGGGGAAATAGTCCCATTCCAAGTATCTATTTGTTTATTTGACTCTCATCTGACATTTTTTTTAAAAAGATCATTTGTTTTGCACTGATCACTATGATTTTTGCTCCCTCTGCTGGCTATGCAGTCATAGTTAGCAAACTGGTGCTATATACATGGCTAACATGACATTAAGTTACAGAAAGATAGCTTGAAATCAAAGGAATGCTGTATCAAAATCCATTTAGTTGGAAATGAGGTATTCAGAGTTAAAAATGGAAAAAGAGTGAGAGAAGAATGAGGGGCAAAAAACATTTACCATTCTAACAATAATTATTTGTGACTTAGCATCAAAACAGGATGGGTTAGAATGTTGAAATTATACAGAATGTTATTTATTTTAGAAAAGAAACATAATTGTACGGCAACCAGTAGTTATCTTATTGTTATGCACTTTCTTAATCTATGTACACAGGCATGGGGAAAAGATCAGTCTCAGTTCCAAGTGTGCAGAAATTGACCGAGAGATGATCAGCGCTCTTGGTGTTTCCAAATCTGTGATTAACAATGTCATTTTCTGTCATCAAGAAGAATCCAACTGGCCCTTAAGTGAGGGAAGGGCCCTGAAACAAAAATTTGATGAGATCTTCTCAGCAACAAGGTTTACTTCTTTCCATAACTAACATAATTACAGTAAAGTACTCCTTCTGTTTAATTATAATTGTTTCAATGCTCACTAAAAATGCTCTTTCATAAAGCTGCATATGCCAATAGAATTTGAAATTTACTCATGGTTTTCTTTTTGAAAGGTATATTAAAGCATTGGAAACTCTTCGTCAGGTACGTCAGAAGCAAAGCTTGCGGGTAAAAGAGTGTCAGACGGAACTGAAATATCTAAAACAGAATAAAGAAAAAGCACGTGAAATTCAAGATCATCTTAGTAATAGGGAAGCTCAACTGGCTGCTTCTAAGGAAAATGTAAAATGTATTGAGAATCAACTTGATCCTCTAAAGGTAATTTTGTTTGTATGATCATGTAATTCAAGATTTTATTGTAATTCTATACATAGTCACTAGGGGAGGGAGAGTAAAGATTGCTTGCTATGGGAATTTCCTGACTTCTTTGTGATTTAAAATCTCTCCAGTTTAACGTTGTATTATCGGGGATTTTTTTTTCCATTTAACCATAAAATTCAGAGCAGAACTTAAAGGCCATTTTCATCATGACAAATAATGAAATTGTATGAGTAGAATTTATATTCAAAGATGTTCTTTGGAAATGATCTGTTCTTATCTTTACAGCATCTTGGATCAGTTTATTTGTTCTTAATTTAAATTAATTTACATCCAATTGGGGATTTTCAGGCCAAATCTTGCAAGCAACATGTATCTTTTCTCTCTCAAGCTGTCTGGTTTAGTTACAAAACTTTTGGGAAAATGCAATTTTCAACATTTACTCAAGCACCTCAACAGCTGATTTTGGAAGATTGATTATACAACCTGCATAGTTTCACAGGGTGGCATATTTTCATATCTATTACCTTCCCCTCAAATAATATATTCATACTTGAATATACTGTCAGCAAAGGGGAGAAAAGCATCTATACAAAACCCCCTCCCTGTCTCTAAATAAATGATACCTTGAGCCTGTATTTACCATGATGTCATGACACATTCCATAGCTACAACCAATGTAGATAAATGATAGCAATTTTGTCTCAGTAACTCTTCTATTAGTAGTACTGTGCATGTTTTTCTGGGATACCCTGGTGCAGAAGTTTTTAACCACGGTATGCTGAGAACTGAGTGTTAGCTAGTTTAAAAGAAGTTAAAATACATTAAATACATTGCTTATATATTGTGTTGCATCTACACAGACAGTCAAGTCAAGTGTGTTTATCTAACCATCTTAACCATGCAATAGCTGAGGTCATTTTTTTTGCACATATCCATGAGAGAACAAGGTATCCCTTGCTGATGGGTAGAGCCTGTAAGTATGTGGCCTACATATTCTAAAATGGCCACCGCAGCAAAGGAGGAAGTTACAGAAGCCCTACTTATTGTCATTAGCAGCACATTTGAGCACTCCACATCTAAAGTGATTGAGCTTCATCCAAAGATGGTGTATAAGGTCAAAACCAGAGGGCTGGACTGTTGGATGTGTTATAAGATAGTCATTGGCTATGTTTTGAAGCTTGTTCTTACCCCCTAGTATGCCACCTGGGAGTGATATTGAGGATCCTTAGGGGAATTGTCCAAGCGGGGTGCCATGAGCTGAGATGTTGGCTCGATGGATTAAACAAATCTTTAAATGGGTAGATATGGTATGTCTTGCACCTTAGGAAGCAGATTCTGCAAGGATACTTGCCTGATACTTGTTGCCTGATGTCAGGAGGGACAGTGTTGTCTCATGGTGCTTGTTATATGCATGGTTTCATTCAGCTGAGTGTCTAGGAGTCCTGTGTGAAGTGAGATGAGACACACCAGGGAGCAATAATCTGTTACAGAATAGCACAAGGTAAGCCCAGGATTTCTTAATGTTTTACTCCTGGGGGAATTCTGCACCAAAAAATCCAAAATTCTGCACCCAAAAATGAAAAATTCTGCATATTTTATTTGTCAAAATAATGCAATATAATCACACCAGTTTCACTTATTTTGGTAATTTATTTAACTATCATACAGAAAAATCACAATAAATGTTCAGTATTTCCTAAGCACATGAAAGTTAAAGTACAAATACTTGGTAACCAATACCCTGCATTCCAGTTATAATCCTGGATTTTCATTTAAATTACATTACTTTTATTTTGGTGTTTGGTGTTCGGTAAAGTAGAATGTTGCTTTAAATTGCTCACTTTCACATATGAAAGTCATACAGTTTTGCTAATCACTGTTGTGCATTTTTTTTTTAAATGGATAAGTAAAATAGATGCTGAGCTGTAACCTTACCCCATTCATTGTGCCTCTCTGGCACAGGAAAAGCAAGAAAGCCCATACTCCTTCCTAGCTGAGGAGTCTTTTACTGTCATTTACTATAAGGCTCCTTTACATCACGCTAGCAAGGTAAAGGAGCCTTAATTGACTAAGAATGGGAATAATTAACTAACAATGGGAACATTAGCAGCCTGCCTGCTTAGGGCTTGTCTACACTGGCAATTTACAGTGCTGCAACTTTGCCCCCCCTGAGCGCAACAAGTTTCAGCGCTGTAAAGCGCCAGTGTAGATAGTGCACCAGTGCTGGGAGCCACACCCGTTGTGGAGGTGGGTTTTTTTTTTTAGAACACTAGGAGAGCTCTCTTCCAGTGCTCTGCTGTGACCGCACAAGCCACATTAAAGCGCTGCCAGTGTAGAGTAGCCCTTAGTTGTTACATTTATGCTCTGCCTCAGGGACAGAGCCTGCTTCACACAGCCCTACGCCTCTAAGCCCGGGATGCAGCAACGGTGAGCGAGAGGGACAGAGTGAGTCAGTGAGCTGTAGCTCACGAAAGCTTATGCTCTAATAAATTTGTTAGTCTCTAAGGTGCCACAAGTACTCCTTTTCTCTCTTACTCGTTTGCATGCAGGCACCTGCCCAGTCCCACCCCTATAACGTCTCTCCCGAATGCACGCACACCCAGCCTTCCTCCTTCCCCTCCACAGTGATCTGCTCTCTTCTGCTGGCTGCTCCCAGCAGACGCGCCTGGGCTGCCACAGAAGGGGCGTGTGATCCCCACAGATTTTTTTGCTCCCCCATTTTTCTGTGGGGGAGTCAAGAAATCTGCAGACAGTATGAATTCTGAGCCCTCCAGGAGTAGTGTTTGTGCATTGGCTTCCCAGGTAGAACCAGCTGATTTGCTGATCAGGCTGTTACCTTTATTTTCAGCAACGTTTTGGTAAGATGTTCCTTGAAAATCAATGTACAGTCCTGTGTAACTGCTAGATATAAAGGCTTTGGGTCATGGTCCAGCCTTTGTCCATTCAGGAGGCTGTTGAGCAGTTTGTTGGCTTTTATGTGGTATAGATGGCAGGAGCTGGAAGCTGTCTTTTTGGTACTAGGTTTAAGTCTCCATCTTTTACAATAGTAGGCCATTTCTTTCATGTCAACATTCAGTACTTCTAGGTGACTGGAATCCTGGTACTGAACAGATGTCATGGCATAGATAAAATGCTTGGCAGTGGTATTGGAAAGGTCATTTGTGAAGAGATTGAAAAGTGTTAGTGTTAGAATTGAGCCATAACGTAAACCATTGTTTTGGGACCTCTAGAAGCGGGGTTTTTTTTTTTTTGTTTGTTTGTTTGTCCAAGCAAAATTTTAAATTAGCAACTTCTCAACAACCGTTCAACAGCCATCACAACCTGCTTCAGTGGGACCTGTGACAGTTTGTATAATGGGCCTGTATACGAGATCATGTCATGCAACAATAAGGTCTAGGAATACTGCACCTGTCTTCTGCCTGCTCTGAAGGCCATTCTCAGTGTGGGTGGTGAATGCCAGCACTTGATCACAGAGGTTATCATCAGTGGTGGGGGAAATTCTCTGAAGAATAAGCTTTCAAATAATTTGTTAATATTACTTTTCCATTTAAGTAATTACTGTAGTTGCTGCAGGGATGCTGTCTAATCAGGAAGGGGAGGTGATCCACAAGATGATGTCTTGATTAACATGTGGGGCAAGGTATGAAAAGATTTGAGAACTCTTGTCTTAGTGTCTAAAACTCCTTATAACTTGTAGGTGCTGGAAATGACCCATTTTTAAAATGCAATATATTTAAATAGAAAATTTGATTATAAAATCCATAAACTGTAGTGAAGCCAATTTACTTTATTAATCTTTTTCTTTTCAGAACCGTCTCACAGAAATTGAACAGAATCTTGCAAAAGTAGTGAGACTTGACAATGAGATTAAAGCTCTGGACAGCAGGAAAAGGCAGATGGAAAAAGATAACCAGGATTTGCAACAGAAGATGGAGAAGGTTTGCTTTATAAATCCTGTGTGTCACCATCCGTCATCTTAAAAAATCAGAAGCAATCATGTATTACAGAATGAATAGTACATTTACTCTAGAATGAACCATAAATTTTACAAAACTTGTGTACCCATAGCCAGAACAGTGTATTTTTGTTCTGTTGGTTTTATTTTCCAAGCATTTTTGGTCACAGTTGTTTTAAAACTGAATACAGAAAAGGTGTGAATGTTTTTAGTGTACTCAATAGAGTATTCTTCAGTAAATATATAATTAAAAAAAAAATTTTAAATCCCCCCCACTAGTGAAGTCTCAATCCAGGAAAACACTTAAAAATATGGACAGTCCCATTCAGTTCAGTGGGACTACTCACATGCTTAAGTGTTTTTTTGTATTGGAGGCAAAGTTTATAAAAACTCAGTTTAAAAAAAAAAGTGCAAAGAAACTATGAAAGGTGATGGCTGTGGTTTTAAAATATACGGTTTGCTAAGAGTATTAAGCGGTTAAGTGTGGCTGACCCTCCTAATCAGTACTGTTTTTATTATCAGTCACCAGCATTGTTGATGTTTTCAAGCATGCAAGATGCAATAGGTTGTTGTATAATGTAGTTAGGCAGTAATACAGATATCCATAAATAATATTCTGCATGTATGATTTCTGAGCAATTTACGACACTACAAAGTGAATTTTCAATATGCTGTGGCTCTCAGAGTGAAGAGCAACCAGACAGCCACGAGTATTAAGGAGTGGCCACCATCAACAAAAATGGCCCCTAAAATAAATGGTTTAAATATAGCAAGTAGCTGTTAGAATATGTCACGACGATGTATTTCTTTTTAATTTAGTAGAGAGAGGGGGATTAAAACTGTGGTTATTACCTTTCCCTCCAAGATCTACAGAGTAGAATGAACGGCTCAGTGTGATGAACAATGGGGTCAGCAATTTTATAGAGTAGTAATGACTTGTCATAACCATATGTAAATGGCATTAACTGGCAGTGGACAGCAGAGCAACCCAAACTTGACCTACAAGTACAAGGACATCTCTTCTCATTAACATCACAAATCTTCCTGTTTTCTCTCCCCTTTAAAATAGCCAGTGAAAAAGTTAGTGGTCTTTTATTATGTTTGTGCTAAATACATGAAATTATTTTGACAACTAGAAAGAATTTGTCCAGGAGCATGTATCACAAAAAGTACGTATCATATTGTTTTATCAATATGAAAAAAGAGAGTCTCTTTATTGGACCCTGATAATTTTACTTAGTTTTTGTGGCTTAACTCCTGCAGTAAGAAGTTTATTAAAGCTAACCCAAAATACCTTTTAGCACTGCAGTTTGAGTAGCCTTATGGTAAAAATTACAAATCGGATGATATTTTATCTTTTTTAATTTTATTTTTGGTTTAACCTTTGGAAAATGTATTATATAGTTTATAAGCATGGGCAAAGTATTTTGTTACAAATCAGTTTAAAAAGCTAACTTTTTAATGCTGCAGTATACTCTGACTGCATAGGTTTTTCAAGGAACAGATGACCAACTAAGGGATATGTACCAGAATCATCAGAGAACAGTAAAAGAGAAGGAAAGGAGATTAACAGACTGTCAACGTGAGCTGGATAGAGCAAGCAAAGAGTGTCAGAGATTTAACAGAGAGAAATCAGAATTACTTGTTGAACAAGGTATAATAGGCTGATTTTAAAAAAAAAATGCAGAAATTATCTAATATAATATAAACACTTGTAAAAGGATGAGTGACAGAATTTCCATGTTTGAGCCAATGAAAATCTTGAAATGTGGTATACTTATTCAGTATTGGTTGCTTAGTACAGGGGGTCAAAGTTCAAATATGGGACTTTGACCTTCACTGTCAGAGATAACCAAAAGGTCATTAGTCTTCTCCATGGGATTTCAATTGTACACTTGCCCTTTTGACCAATAATGTTGACATTGGTGCACTCATTCATTTATGGACTTTTTGTGGAAAAGGAGCCATTTTGGGCATTTGTGTTCTAGGTCACCAGGAAGACATCAGTCAAACAATTTACAAAGCATATGTTTGGTCTGTGAGCTGGTTGCGTTAGCATGAATCCTCCAGTTTAGAGGAACTGAGATCACCAATTTTAGTTAATGGATTTTAGCCAAGAAAATTGTTGGGAGGGAAGTGAGTGCACCATATATACCCAAAGGGTTGACTTCAGGCAAGTTGTATTTCATGTGGTTTCTTTAAAAATCCCTAAATACCATGCATCTTGTTCTGTATAGCTTATTAATTATTTCAAGATACATACATTAATTACAAGTTTTACGTACATATCTATAAACAGAAAGTGTTGTCATAACTACAGTTATAATAATATCAATATTTGATAGTATAGGTAATAATGATCTTTGGAAGAATTATAAATGGAACAGGATTACTCAGATAGTAAGAGCATGGCCTTTAAATGATGGACATTCCTTCTTGATGTTGTGGTAATTAACCCCTTAGGTCCTGTGTTCTTGATTCAGACAATTACCAAAATTCCTTAATAGGACAAATTAACTTAATACACATGGTAGGGAGGGAGGTTATTGCTTTTCTACTTAAAACAATTTTAAAACCTACATACTAAATTTTATGTGGATTTAGAAAGAGAAGAAAGTAAATCTGAGCTGGCAATTTTAGTGCAATTTTCATAATTTTGTAATTTGCATTGGCTGAATGATTAAGGTCCCAAAATAGGCACTTAGAAAAGTAAAAAGTAAGCTGCCACCAATATTTAAGATTATCTCCTGCTGATCTGCCACTGCATTCCTTTACCCCATCTACTAACATTACTGCATTAGAATAAATGGCTTTTTGTTGAATTGGTCAAAGAAAAACATTTTGCTTTTAGGGTTTTTTTTAAATCTGTACAAAATACAGACTGAGAACTCCAATGCCTTGTTTCACTGCAAAGCAAGTAAAAGCTGTGATCTGCTGTTAAGATTTACTAGTGCAAACTCTTCTGCCTTCATGGAGTCCAAATGTAAGTCTTGTTGAAGTTTACAAATTGAGCCTATACAGGGGAAAGATAAAATGTGGGAATAATGACAATGCCGATAGACCTTAAAAAGGGCTTTTTGGGTAGTTTAGACCAGTGATTCTCAAACTTTTATATTGGTGACCCCTTACACACAGCAAGCCTCTTTTTACATTTAACACTATTACAAATGCTGGAGGCGAAGTGGGGTTTTTGGGTGGATGCTGCCAGCTCGCGATCCCCCCATGTAATAACTTTGTGACCCCGTGAGGAGTCACAACCCCCAGTTTGAGATCTCCTGGTTTAGACACAAAACTCAATTTTAATGTTTTTTTTTTTTAAAAAAGGAATTTACAAGACTGTAGAAGTGTTTTCATGATTTTTTTAAAAAATCAGTTAATATTTTTATTTATTTTAGAAAAATAACATGAAACTTGAAATCTAGTCTTTTAAAAAAAAAAGTTAAATGTTGTTTTGAATACTGCACGAGACAGACATCCCACTTTCCTGGGATCCACAGCAATCACATTTTCCTATTTTAAAAAACTGGAAGTGGAAGGGCATTCTCCCCTCCTGCTGTGTAAAAGGCCCACACAGACTGGGGAAACTGAGTAAAGGTTCAATGCTGCAAACGCACTCACAAGTAAATGAGGATAGTCCCACTGAGCTCAGTTGACAGGTTCAGCCTTATTGACTACATGGGGGGGAAAGTGACAAAATGCTGTCAGATGTACAAAGTTAAAAACGGGGAAAAAAAATTTCTCTGTCAGTTCTAGAAATCATATAATTTACTTGAAACAATAGTGGGTAAAAATAAATTTCCAACAGAAGTGAGTTGGGTTTTTTGTTTGTTTTTGGATTGTTTTTTGGTTTTCTTCCTGTTAGGATTTATTTGTAGACTGAAGTTGCATTGGTTTAACATAAATCAGTTAAAAAAACAATTTAGGTAAACTGTTGCAACCCACTGTGTGGGCATACCTGCATTGATTTAAACCTGGTTGTATTCTGTAGCTTCTTTCTGTAAATTTACCAATGAAGGCTAAACCAATAAAAGTCATGTTTAAATTATTTTAGCATCCATACACAAAGTGGCCCTGATTAAATCAGTTTAGCATCACACCTTTAGTGTGAAACTATGTGGGCACAGCAGACCTGACTAAAAAATAAAAGTTACCCTAATTAGTGTATGTTCATTGTCCAAGCTAAGGGAAGTTCAAAAGTAAACAGCTAGCATAAATAGTGATAAGTAAACTAAACTGTTTGTGTTAATAAATCTAAAGTGGCATTAGTAACATAAGAAATGAAACCTATTTCTTTAAAAATAAAAAAAAAGACCTTTTAAGAGTCTCTTCAACGATAGAAACTGCTAAAATTCAGTTATTGATACATGCGATTTAAAAAAATTGAGTAGAAACATCCCTTCCAATTGATTTGCATATTGAACATAATCAGATATAAACAACATATGTTCTTGATGTATACACTTTTAAATGTGTAAACCTTACTTTTGTGTGTGTGTGTGTGTGTGTGTGTGTGTGTGTGTGTGTGTGCACGCATGTGTGTACAAACATATATGTGAAGGTCGTCTTCAGCTACAAGCAGATCGTCACCAGCAGGACATCAGAACCAGGGATTCATTAATCCAGACTTTGGCAGCACTGTTGGAATTAGATGGTTTTGAACGAACACCTTTTAATGAAAGGCAAATTAACAGTTTTCACCAGCTTGTGAAAGAGAGACAAGAAAGAGAAGCAGAAACTGCCAGTCAGTTAATGGTAAGATTTTGTCACCTTGCTTTATGCATTCTCATGATATCTGTTTTCATAATGCATGTGACTTGATAGCAGTAGAGTCATCAGAAGTCGTGTTCTTTATTTCCTTGTCAAATGTTCACAAGGACCTACATTACCATTACATGAATCCTTATCTCACAATTAGAATAATAGAATATCAGGGTTGGAAGGAACCTTAGGAGGTCATCTAGTACAATCCCCTGCTCAAAATAGGACCAATTCCCAACGAAATCACCCCAGCCAGGGCTTACCTTAAAAATCTCTAAGGAAGGAGATTCCACCACCTCCCTAGGTAACACATTCCAGTGCTTCACCACCCTCCTAGTGAAAAAGTTTTTCCTAATATCCAACCTAAACCCCCCCACTGGAACTTGAGACCATTACTCCTTGTTCTGTCATCTGCTACCACTGAGAACAGCCTAGATCCATCCTCTTTGGAACCCCATTTCAGGTAGTTGAAAGCAGCTATCAAATCTTCCCTCGTTCTTCTATTCTGCAGACTAAATAATCCCATTTCCCTCAGCCTCTCCTCATAAGTCATGTGCTCCAGTTCCCTAATCATTTTTCTTGCCCTCAGCTGGACTCTTTCCAATTTTTCCAGTTCTAATATTATACACACAGTTGTCAACAGTTTTTAGAATATGCTTGGTATTAGAAGATGCTTCTGCCAAGAAGACCTTACAAGGACACCTTATATTGTTCGGGTGCTGTTGTTTTTTTAAATTACACACAGTGTAACTTATCATAAGCTCTAATGTAGTGAAAAAATATTTAATACTTGGATTGTAAGTTCACTGGGGAAGGCACCATCTTTTTGTTCTGTGTTTGCCTAGCACAGTGATGTTCTTACCCATGACTGGGGCTCCGAGGTAGCACAGCCGCCGACTTTTCATTGTGCTGGTGGGTGTTTAACCCCTGGCTCTGCTCCAGCCCCGGAGCACCCACGGAGTCACCACCTATGTTAGGTAGTATGGTAATACAAATAATAATAATTCTGTTTAACATGAATGTCTAGAATTGCCTGGAAAAAATCTTCCTCGCCTATGCAAAATTTTGAACTTCGGGAAAAAAAAAAAAAAAAACCTTTTATCCCACATCAGGAGAATCAAAATGGAATTTTTCAGTTTGTTCAGAGGACTGCCTGACTCCTGCTAGGATGGCTGACTCCCCAAACACATGGCTCTTTGGGCTGCCCAGCTTAGAAGCTTGCTGCCCAGGCATTCAGGCATCCCCAGCTCCCAAGCTCTCCACCAGGTGAATTGCTGACAAGCTAGGGAAGTGGGTAGATGAGCTGGCGGGAAACCAGGCAAGTTTTTGTTGGAAATCTGCCTGGTTTCTATCAAAAAATTTGTCAAAATCAACACTTTCCTTCAAAATGATTTGATTTCAACGACTTGGTATTTTCCAACAGAAAAACATTTTGGTGGAAAATTTCCAACCAGCTCTATTATTGTTCCAAAATATTTCAGCTTGTTGCATTAGACAGGTGCCAATATGGTCATAGTGATCTACTTGTAGAAAAAAGTCTGTAGGGGGCTTTGTATAAAATAATTCAGCTGTAGATAATTGCTTAGTAACTGTTTTGGATGGCTTCTTTGTTAAGAGAGAATTTGCAGAAAAAGAAACAATGAAACAAAAACAGATAGATGAAATAAGAGATAAGAAAACTGGACTGGAAAAAACCATTGACCTGAAGTCAGACATTCAAAATAAGAAACAGCTTGAACTGAAGAATGTGAAATATGAACTGAATCAGTTGGAGGAGTCTTCAGACAGGATTCTGGAACTGGATCAGGAACTCATCAAGGCTGTAAGATTTTATATTTGAATAATTTAAATAAATACACAACAGAAAGCATATTTGGTTGTCTTGTTACTTTTGGTCATATCAAGTATTGCAGATGCGGACAGCAGTGACATAATGAAAAAACCTGATCACCCCTGCCATCCCAAAAACCCTGAAACCTATATCATGTTCTTTGAGAGTAAACTATATGTTACATGTTGAAATCAGTCATGATTTTTCTTGGTCCCTGAAAAGAAAACGATGCCATGATTTTCACAGTTATAAACTTATAACAAGCCATCCCTATTCAAAGGCAAGTTGTCTAATTGCTGCATCCTTACCTGTGCCTTTTTAGCCAAGTGTTTGTACTTGTTTGCTTATAGCTGAAGAATTTAATGCATCATGGAATTTCTTCACATAGACTTTCCCTTAAGGAAAACTCTTAAGTATACTTTATCATTCAATGGATGCCAAAAAGCAAAGAGCAAATAGGATATGGATGAGGCACATTGAAGCCATATTCTATCTATCTAGCACCTTAACAGGGGAATAAAAACTCATTTTTCTTCTCTTTTATATTAGCATCCATCAGGGTAGTAGATGAGCAGTTGGGGAGGCTGTGCAACCTTTTTGGAGTCTTAACATCCATGTCCTCTTTTCTTTGTTTTACATTCCTTACTTACAGCCCCATTTCACAGCCTTTGTCGTTCTGTATGCAGTCCTTTCCGATCATGTAATTGTCATTCCTTTATCCATCAGAGTTATTACTGTTGAGTAATGAAAATCCCTTCCTCTTGTCTCATTATCAGTAGGACTTCATTAGTCTTGTTTGAATTGGCATAATTATAAATCACATTTTAAAAATAAACCTTTGGTTGATTTTATTTTTCTGTTTAGGAATGTGAACTAGATAAGGCTGAGAAGAACAGCAATGTGGAAGCTCTTGAATTGGAGGTACAAAAACTTCAGAATGAGAAAGCAAACCTGGACAAGGTCCTTCGGAAATTGGATCAAGAGATGGAACAGCTAAACTTGCATACCACAACAATCACCCAAATGGATATGTTGAGGAAAGACAAAGTAGCGTATTTCTTTTGATTTTCCTAGTATCTTCCTTATTAAGAAATGTACATCAAGTTAATATCTTTCATTGAGGCTTTATGAGGAGCAGTTATTTATCAGAATCTTACGTCATTAACTGCATAAAAAATTGTGCATTTGAAAACAGATGTAACTTTATAAGTACACTGAATAAAATAACAGTTTGTGAATATAGAAAAGTATATTTTAAGACTATTTTTTTCCCCAAGGTGGACAAAGAGGAGCAGATCAGAAAAATAAAATCTAGACATATTGATGAATTGACCTCATTGCTGGGATATTTTCCTAACAAAAAACAGCTTGAAGATTGGCTTCATGCTAAAACTAGAGAGATTAATCAGACAAGAGACAAGCTTGCCCAACTTAAGTAAGTATTCATTTGCTCAATTCTGGCTTCAGAATGAATTTCTGAAGTTAGTTCATTTTGAAGTTGGAGATTTTAATCCATTGTTTCTGGTACCTTACTACAGATATGTCTTGTTTGATTTATTGTTGTTGTTTTTTATTGCTGCATCTTAAAATTAATGCATATATAAGGTCAGAAGGAACCTTTACACTAATCTAGTCTGACCTTCTGTATAACACAGGCTAAAAAACCTCACCCAGAAATCTCTATATTAAGCCCATAATTTCAGTTTGTAAAATTATTCAGGCCCCAGTCCTGCAGTGGAATACATATTGGTAGACCCCCTTTATAGCTGTGCAGAATCTGGTTGAAGTTCATGAGACTCCATATAGATCTGGTTATAAGATTTGAGACTCAATGATACTGCAAAATTCAGAAACATGAAATATAATGATCAGTCAAGAAATATACTTTTCTTGAAGAATAGAATGACAATTTGGTTTGGGTTTCATCCCCTTATGGTTGTAGAATGTTTTCTTCAATAATATAAGTCTGTTTTTTTTTTTTATATTGAAAATATCCATGTACCAGGTACATTCTGTAATGGACTTTGTTTATAACTGTTAGGAAGCAATCTAATTTTAGAATTCCTAACAAATATATTTTTGCTTATGTAACTTGGCCCCCTTTCACAAGGATACTTAAGCCAAAAGCCAGTTCAAAATATTTTTAGAAAATGGGTTAGTATTAGGGCTGTCAATTAATCACAGTTAACTTGCGCAATGAACTAAAAAAAAATTGCGATTAAAAAAATTAACCACAATTAATCACACTGTTAAACAATAGAATACCAATTGAAATTTATTAAATATTTTTGGATGTTTGTTTTCTATATTTTCAAATGTAATTGAAATCAGTATAACACAGAATACAGAGTGTACAGTGCTCACTTTATTTTTTATTACAAATATTTGCACTGTAAAAAACAAAAGAAATTGTATTTTTCAAATCACGTAATACAAGTACTATAGTGCAATCTTTTTATTATGAAAGTTGAACTTACAAATGTAAAATTATGTGCAAAAATAACTTCATTCAAAAATAAAACAATGTAAAACTTTAGATGCTATATGTCCACTCAGTCCTACTTCAGCCAGTCACTCAGACAAACAAGTTTGGGTACAATTTGCAGGAGATAATGCTGCCTTCTTTTTGTTTACAATGTCACCTGAAAGCAAGAACAGGCGTTCGCATAGCACTTTTGTAGCCAGCGTTGCAAGGTATTTACATGCCAGATATGCTAAACATTGGTATGCCCCTTCATTCTTCGGCCACCATTCCAGAAGACATGCTTCCATGCTGATGACGCTCATTAAAAAAATAACACATTAACTAATTTTTTGACTGAACTCCTTGGGGGAGAATTTTATGTCTCCTGTTCTGTTTTACCCGCATTCTGCCATATATTTCATGTTATAGCAATCTCAGATGATGACCCAGCACATGTTCGCTTTAAGAACACTTTCACTGTAGATTTCACAAAATGCAAAAAAGGTACCAATGTGAGACTTCTAACCGACCCAAGGTTTAAGAATCTGAAGTGCCTCCCAAAATCTGAGAGGGATGAGGTATGGAGAATGCTTTCAGAAGACTTAGAAGAGAAACACTCAGATGTGGAAACTATAGAACCAGAACCACCAAAAAAAGAAAATCAACCTTCTGCTGATTGCATCTGATTCAGATGATGAAAATGAACTTGTGTCAGTCCGCACTGCTTTGGATCATAATCAAGCAGAACCCATCATCAGCATGGACGCATGTCCTCTGGAATGGTGGTTGAAGCATGAAGGGACATATGAATCTTTAGCGCATCTGGCACGTAAATATCTTGCGGCGCCGGCTACAACGGTGCCATGCGAACGCCTGTTCTCGCTATAGTATTCCTTATAGATTAGGTTTTCAGCCAAAACTAGCAGGAATTTGTCCAATGTGAATTTAAGATTCAAGCTAACCTAATAGTTTCTGGGCTATAACGGTTTGTAAGCTTATTTTGGTGCCCTTCTTTAATATAAGAATTCACACATTCCTGTTTCAGCAAAGAACTAGCTTCAGCAGAACAAAATAAAAATCATATCAGTATTGAGCTAAGAAAAAGAGAAGAGCAGTTGTCCAATTATGAAGACAAACTTTTTGATGTTTGTGGAAGCCAAGATTTTGATAGTGACCTGTACAAACTTCAGGATGAAATTGAAAAGACTTCAAAGCAGCGAGGTAGTTTTATGTATTTCTTCACTTTCTTCTAAGCTCTTTTTAAATTTAAATTCCAAATCGTAAGACAGTAATACTGCCAGTTATATGGAGTAGTGGGTCCTTATCTTTATTTGTGAGATGAGCAATAGTTAATATAAAATTTAATACAAGGCTCAACCTGAAGGTGCCACATTTAAGAATAAAATTAAAATCAGTTTTCCTTAGTTTTATTCTTTTACTTCTATATTGCATGTAAACAGCCACAAAAACATTTTTGTTATCTCAGTGAATTTGCTACCTTATTACTTCATTCTTATAAATTTACTAATAACTACTCTGACATAGTAAATATGTAGGTCCTGATCCTGGATTGTGTCAAAGCTGGGAGAATATTCCACTACCTGGATCTGCCAGCTGTACAAACAGTGCAAATTAGCAGCTGCTGTGTGACCATAGATGTGGCTCGTCGTGCCACATGTTAGCAGAAGAGTCTGGTTGTATTCAAAGAAAATTACAGTCACTTTCACAATTCATTTATTCAAGAGAGAGCAATTTAAGTTAAAATATTCCATTGGTCTGTTAATTTCACAGATTTCAACTTTGTTTCCTTTTATAGTTATACAAATTATTGTTGCAGATTTGGTTATTCGCTGCTTTAATTGACAAACTTTAATTTTATTCTTTTAAAAACAGCTATGCTTGCTGGAGCCACAGCAGTTTATTCACAGTTTATTACACAGCTGACAGATGAGAACCAGTCATGTTGTCCAGTTTGTCAGAGAGTCTTTCAAACAGAATCAGAACTGCAAGATGTAATTAGCGATCTGCAGTCCAAGTTACGTCTTGCTCCAGATAAACTGAAGTCAACAGAATCTGAGCTTAAAAGAAGAGAAAAGAAGCGTGATGAAATGATGGGGCTTAAACCAATAAGGTAAGATACCATGCAGAGTATACTACACCTTTTGTTACACACTTTTAAAAGGAATCATATTATTCCAAATGATGATAGTTTCTGTGCATTACAAAGAACAAGGATAAACGTGAGGAAAATATTTTGGAAGTAGTTAATTCAACTCTCAAAACACTAACTCTCAAAAGTGTCATTACGTCAATATATAATAACCAAGAGCTTTGTCCTCTACTCCTTTTAGACTGTACTGTATGTTTGACAATTCCAGTACTTTCACATTTCTGTTGAGGGTTAGGCAGAGGAATTGGTTAAGTGTTGCTTCTTCAGTGGTCATATCCAGTATAAAAAAGCCTTCATTTTTTTTTCACTTTTTAACATCTATATAATTAAAATGGTGAAATTATTTATGCTGTAACTAAAATGTCTTCATTCTACTTCATGGTAAATATGTTTGCCATAAGTGCTGAAGCAGAGGCTATGTTGCTGAAAACAAACTGTGAATCAAGCTCACCATTTTACAAACGTTTTGTTACAGGAGATATAAATCAATTTCTTTTATTAATCTCTTTCTGTTTCTGAGAAGGTTTTGTGAATTCAGACCTTCTGGAGCAGAAGCTCTGAACTTGGGATCTGCAGGGACATCCTAGTGGGTCTGCAGTACCTCCTCTGTATTGCTGAGGTTCAGACGTGTGTGTGTGTGTGTGTTTTCCTGCCTTTTTTGGAATCCATCCTTGTATCCGTATACTGCTAATCCAGGGGTTCTCAGACTTTTGTACTGGTGACCCCTTTCACACAGCAAGCTTCTGAGTGCAACCCCCCTTATACATTAAAAACACTGTTTTATATATTTCACACCATTATAAATGCTGGAGACAAAGCGGGGTTTGGGGTGGAGGCTGACAGCTTACCCCCCATGTAATTACCTCATGACCCCTTGAGGGGTCCCGACCACCGATTTGAGAACCCCATCCCTGCATGGATTGAATTTTATCCCTTGACATTAGATATTTCTAAGGAGCAGTTTAATTGTTGTTGTCTTTGAAATTTACCAGATGGCACCAGATAGCAGTTAATGTTTAAAAAAAAAATCACCAGATGGATCCCTGCAGATCTCTCTACAAAGATTAATTCTCCTAACTTCAAAATTGTCTGCATCTTTTCAACTGGGAAAAATGTATCATACAGGGCACTTTGAATTACTCTCCTTTTCTTCTCTCCCCACCACTCTCCCAAAACAAAACTGAAAAAAAGTTTAACTTTCATGTCAGTACCAACAAGATTTTGGGTTGGGGTGGAAAACGCATGAATTTTGCAGAGGTGAAGGGTCTCCAAACTCAAGAAATGTTGGGAGCCTGTTTTCTAGTAGAGTCTGGTTACCTCAGGGTTGCATGGGACTTAGTATGTAAGGGGTGGGGGGAGGGAGTACGAAATATAAAAAGCTGAGATGCTTTTTCTTCACAAGGTGGTAGTATTGTATAGTGGTTTTCTGTAAGATCTGAGATTAGCATGAGCATATTGCTTTGATAAGTTTTCTTGGCTTTGAACTGATCTTAGCTGACTGAAAGGATAGGATCTGTTACCATAGGTTGATGAATGAGATGACCAGATAGGCAGGTTTCTGTAAGTGACAATTTCTGTAAAACAGTTCCATCTGCTCCAGTTCTAAATCATAGCACAAATTACCCATTATATTGAACTTAAACTACTATTTTTAAATGGGCAATTGTTGTTATGGATTTATATTTTATATTAAGGCAGACCATAGCTGAACTTAAAGAAAAGGACATACCAGACTTAAGAAACAAGCTACAGAATGTAAACAGAGATATTCAACGCCTAAAGAATGATGTAGAAGAACAGGAAACTCTCTTAGGTACAGTTATGCCCGAGGAGGAAAGTGCCAAAGCATGTTTACAAGATATAACACTTATGGAAAGGTATCAGGTAAGTTTACTAGATTTATTAATGAATAAAATAATACTCCCTTAGTGCTACCTTGGTATGCTGTCCATCACGGTGTCTCGAAATGTTGAAGAATCTTAAAGCCAATAGAGGGGAAAAAAAGGATTTTAAAAAAATAATACCAAACTTATCATAAGTAGTTTTGGGTAATAATATTATATACTTGTATAGTGCCCTTAATTTCAGAGGATCCTAAAGTGCTTTACAAACAATTCACAAGCATCACTGGGTTTGAAGAACTCCATGGTGGAAGTAGGGGAAAGATCTTTTTCCTGTGTTCCCCAAGTGGGAACACAATCACTTTGGAAGCTACTCCTAATTAGTAACTGAACTGTCCTTTACAGCCCTAACCTTCTGCCACTCTATTCTAACTCTTCCTGCATCTGGGTTTCATACTATGTGCCTCTCCAAATATTGCCCATTTGCTATAGCGCCATCCACATACACGTGGGGCAGCATTTGCCTCATAATTAAGTGAAAATATTCATGCAGCACTGAATAAGAGAAGATAAATTCAAGAATGTTCCTAATTCTGACTGATTTTAAAAAAAAATACAATAGCTGACATAGTTTCAGCTGTGTGAAACCATGGCACAGTGTTTAAATGTGTCAAATGGGCAGGAAATAAAGTATATACTTCTGCACCCTGTATGATTTGAAGTAAGTCATGTTGATCATACTGATTTAAAATTCCCTTAGTTCTGAATGTATCATTATATATTTATTACTCTGTCTACATTTTTGCTTTCTTTGTTTCAACAGATCTTAAGTGTAAGCTTTTACAATTGTGCCTAATTTAATAAAATGGACTACAAAATTATATCATCTATTTTACACACCTGAATTTTTCAGATAGAAACCCTTGTGTGAATGCTGTTTTCCCGTGCACATCTGAAGTTCTGAATCTGAGAATATTTAGGTGTTCAAAATAAATTATGCAATTTTGGAATCTGCATTAAGATCCCTTTGCAAATTTTGTCTGTAGTATAAACTCAGTTTCTAATAACCTCATCCATTTGTACATTTGTATTAAAAATAGTACATTTTAGATTAAAATACACTTTTTAGTGTAAGCTGCTCTGAATACAGCAGTCAACAGTACAAAAATCTTAAACTTTTTTTCCTGTTGTTTTCAGACTGATTTAAGGGATGTTGAACGAAAAATTGCCCAGCAGGCCAATAAGCTGCACGGGGTAGACTTAGGTCGAACTGTTATACAAGTAAGCCAGGAAAAACAAGAAAAAAAACACCTGTGGGATACAGGTAAAATCATAGAAGTAAACTGGTAGTTTCCCAGCCACTATGCATTTTGAATATTGAAAGTAACTTTTTAAAACTTTCTATTTTAAAGTATATGCTTATTTATATTTTTAATGTTTTAAAGCAATAGTTAATTATTTAAGATCTTTTAATGAAATCTTATGTCAGGCATACTGCTTCTCATTTTTCATGGGAATGATCTGTCATCTGATACAAAGAGTAAGATTTCAGTTAGTGCGGAATAAAAGGTGTTTTGGTAATGTAAGGTTGATTAAATGTGTTTTATTTATTTATTTATTTTTCTGCAGTTACTGGTAAAATTGAGTTAAATCAAAAACTTAAACAGGACCAGCAGACTCAGATCCAGCAGCTAAAGAGTACAGTGAATGAACTTAAAGCAGAGAAGCTACAAATTTCCAGTAATATGCAGCATCAACAACAACTGGAGGATCAGACTGTAGAATTGTCCACTGGCGTTCAGTCTTTATACAGAGAGATCAAAGTAAGAATATCCAATAGTAATTTATTTACTTTTGTGGAAATACTGTTAAATATTGAATTTAACTTGGGTACACTAGGATTAACTTTGTCCTACTTTAACATCAGTTATCATGGAAATTAAGATTTATTTTTTTTATTTCTCGTCTTTATTTTGCCACCATATAAATTTGGGGACCTATAGCACTTGCTTTATCGGCATATTCACAATTTCATTAACTGAAAAAATAAACATACTTCCTTAAAAAACATTCCAGGTCACAGAAAAACCAGGTGTGTTCTCATTCATGCATGTTTGTTTTTTTCACAATTTTACAAACAATAACAAGAAACAATCTCTAAGGCATTGAGAAGATAAGGATGGATTTCTAATGGAAATTAGGCATCTTGGCTTTTTTTTCCCCCAGGAGGCGAAGGATCAGCTATTTCCTTTGGAAGCAACTTTAGAAAAACTTCAGCAGGAGAGAGTAGATCTAATCAACAAAAAGAACACAAGTAACAAAATAACACAAGAGAAGGTTAGACTACTGATCACGTTAGTAAAATATATTTTGCTTGTTGGGATAGTAGAAATTCAGTCAATTAAAATGACACACTCTTTTAGACGAAGGTGCAAGGCCTTTGTCATCAGGAAGTTTGCCTTGTTGAGAATTGTGGTGGATTTACATAGAAGATTAATGTGAAGCAACCTATTAGATGTGTGAGATTGTTTAGAATTTATATTGGTACTCATTGCCAAAGCACCTGGCTACTTTACAATTCTGACAACAATTAATTAAAAATCAATAAAATGTAGTAATATAATAAATAGCCTTGTTAGGGGAAAAAACACTGTAACAACAGTCAGTAAAAATAATTATGCATCTATCTGCTAAAAATATAATATTTTAATGTGTTTTGAAAAATATGGTAATGTGAGATAAACTGGATTATACCTGGCTTTTAAAAACTAAATGGTTTCACAGCAAAGTAAACTTTAGCTATGATAATGATATGCACTTTGAAAATGTTCTGTACTTAAAGTTTATGCAGTTCTGTGAAGTATATATATTTCTTAGACATAAATCTATATTTCATTAGATACTTTTCTCCACAGATAAATGAGATCAAAGAGAAAGTTAAAAATATCCATGACTATGTGAAAGAAATTGAGAAATATATTCAGGGAGGAAAAGAAGACTATAAAAAGGTAGTTTTATAAAAAAGAGAATAAAAATACTCTTAAACTTTATTTTTTGTTAAACTAACAAAATTTCCTTTTTGTATAGCAAAAAGAGTCTGAACTTGATGAAGTAAAAACTCAACTAGCTGACTGTGAGAAACAGAAAGAAAAAATAAGTAAAGAAATGGGAACAATTAGACAAGACATTGATACTCAGAAGGTAGGTTCCTACTCGTCTTGGTTTATGAGAGAGCATATACTCAATGGTTAGGCCTTGATCCTGTAGGTGGGTCCAGACAGGTGGTCCCTAGCACCCAGGCAGAACTGCGGTGACTCAGGAGTGACCCACGCTGGCACAAGGGTCTTCCCACATAGATCAATTTGCCTGATCAGGACCTTAGTGAGAATAATTACCATGTATCAGCCCAAAAAAGTGCAAGATTTACACATTCTAAAGTAGATGCATTCTTGAAAAGCTGGGTCTATAATGTTTAGTTTACATGGTAGTCCAAAAGAGATAAGCATATAGTGTAATTAACAGCCTACATTTTCAGAAGTGACTAGTAATTTTGTGTGTAGAGCCTTCTGAGTAGGAGGGCCCTTTAAGGATACCCAGAAATCAAGGCATCAGAAGCAACTAGTCACTTGAACATGTTTGTTAGCTTATACTTGTGCTTTTTCAATACTTGAAATTCTTTGGTGGTGTATTTAACAAATACTACGTATATTCTCAAGCATTAGATTGGATTTATCCCATTTTTTCCACTATACTATGTGTTTAATCAGAATAAAGTAGTATTGTGACACCTAAACTTTCTTTATTTGCAAGCAAAAATCCCACTAGTATGTCTGATATTTTATTATTAATAATAATCATTGTAATGCCTAAAGGCATTTTGAGGCATACATGGTTCATGGAAAATTTCATCTCCAGTGACTTATCTGTCCAGAGCCATTGATTAAAATAATCAAAGGCTTTCATTTAGATGTGGAAAGTTATGTATTTTTGTAAAAATATGGAATTCGAAAAATTTATTAATCTGTTAAACCGCTTGACTTTATTTGACTTTAGATCCAGGAAAGATGGCTAGAGGATAACCTTACATTAAGAAAAAGAAATGAAGAGCTAAAAGAAGTTGAAGAAGAACGAAAACAACATTTGAAGGAGATGGGGGAAATGAAAGTTCCACAGCTGAAAAAGTAGGGGTATCTTATCTTTTTTTAAAAAAATAACATCTTAAATGTTAAGCAGGCATTTTCAAGAAGTTGACCGCATCTTAACAGAGAATTGTTTCATGGACCACCTTTCCTCCACTCACACAGACCACTTCCCCTCCAAGTTCATGCTTGAGTAAAATCCCTGTGTCAACTATAGCATAAGCTAATTGCTTAAATTAAAAAGTGGTGCTAATTAAAAGTACATTAAATATTTTCCTTTCTTTTTGTCTGTCATTTAGTAGTGGGAATTAAGAGGAAGGCCAGCAAATTTTTGTTGTTTTGATCAGCAAATATTCCAGAAACCATAGTTTTGAGGACTGCTGCTTTACAAAATCTCCGAAGGTCCAATCCCATGAACACTTCTTACATGAGTGAAGTTACACGCGTGCATAAGTCCATTTGATGTTGGTGGGACTCCTCATGCGAGTAGTCACTCACGTGTGCTTGCAGGATCTAACCCCAATGTAATCATATATACTTTGTGACTACTGTGGCAACCAATCCTGCAAGTAGCATTTCAGATACAATTATAAAATAACAATACTACCATTTTTATAGGTTTCAGAGTAGCAGCCGTGTTAGTCTGTATTCGCAAAAAGAAAAGGAGTACTTGTGGCACCTTAGAGACTAACAAATTTATTAGAGCATAAGGTTTCGTGAGCTACAGCTCACTTCATCGGATGCATTTTTTCCACCAAATGCATCCGATGAAGTGAGCTGTAGCTCACGAAAGCTTATGCTCTAATAAATTTGTTAGTCTCTAAGGTGCCACAAGTACTCCTTTTCTTTTTACCATTTTTATATAACACTTCTAATACAGCTTAATATTTTATGAGCAGTGTATCTTTTCTGATAGTTTTGTAATATGAAATTTAAAATGTCATGTATGATTGTCTAATTTTAAAAAATTTAGCTGGGGAGAGTATCTTTGCCCTCTTTCTTGTTGCTGCACATTGAAAGTTTCGATGATTTTTCCATTATAATTCCAATCAATGGGTGGGGAATTAATTCACTTCTCCAGACAAGTATATCTTGTCTTCATGTCTTTTTTTCATGCTCAGTCCTGCTTGCATTAAAGCCAATGGCAGATCTTCCATTGATTTCAGCAATTTTGGTATTAATCCCTTGGGATTGTAAATTCTTTGGGGCAGTAGCTATTTTTTATATTTGTTTGTACAGAGCCAAATACAGTATTGGCACCTAATAAATTATCAAAATAATAATCTTGTTGCTGAGCAGCAGCATGAATAATTAGGTCCCTAATGTCAGACTAGTTATTTTATATATTTCTAGCATTCCAGCCTCCAACATTGGTAATTTATTTTCTCTAACTAGATAGTGGCTTTAAATTTATTCTGTAAACAAATTTTATCAAAAATGTTTTCTCACTTTTTGCCAATATTAAATGTACTTCCATAGTACACCTCCAACTTTCAGACCAATAAACATACTTTAGGCCTGGTGGATTAATTTCTAATACTTAAGTTTGTATACAAAGTGTTACTTTCTGGCATAAATAGGGAAGTAGGGCTGTTTTTTAAAGACTTCTTTGTATATGAAGCCTTAAATGCAGAACACATAATATACCTTGATTCCTCTCTTACTTGACAGTGAACGACAACGTCTGGAGGAGAAAATAGAGGATTTGAAAAGAAATCACAGTTTGGCATTAGGTCGGCAGCATGGATTTGAGGAAGAGATCATTCGGTTTAAGAAAGAGCTTCGAGAATCTCAGTTCAAAGATGCTGAGGAAAAGTACAGAGAAATGATGATTGTTATGAGAACAACAGAGCTGGTAAACAGGGACCTAGACATGTACTACAAGGCACTTGATAAGTGAGTATTTTAATATGATGGCACTCCCTAAACGTTTAGAGACTGTTTTACACTTAGAAATATCACACACCTCTCTCATGAGCCTAAAACTAAAATAATTTTTGAAATGCAATATTATCTTTTGCAGTGAAAACTATGCCACTAAAGCTGACTTATCATTGTAGCTATTGGGGGAAAAAAAGTCTGATCAATAATCTTTTCTCCCTAGATGTAATTTTAAAAAGACGTTGTCAAGCCCAAGGTTGATTGGGTCAAAATTAGGTTTTGATCAAAGCAAATTCTTCAATTTAATAAAAATAAATTATTCATATAGCACACTTAGGAACAACAGAGAATAACAAACCATTGGTGAACACAACAGGAAAGGGAAGAGTTTTGGTATGGAAACAGCTTTCAATTTCAAGCTTTCTAGGATAAATTCAAAATAGTGAGTAAATCAATTCTTAAAAATTCTTGACATTCTTGAAAAATACCATGATTCTTTCCCTGATATAAAATCAGTTATTTAAGTTTAAAGTTCCTATAGAAATGTGAGATTTCTTTTTAAATGGTTCTATAATATTTATCTTGAAAACTTGCAACCGGAACTTCTTTATAGCTAGAAGATAGGATGAAGATAGCTACATTTTCTTAAAAGAAATTTTATTAATGAAGAAAATAATTCAGCACATTGCACAAGATTGGAACCATTAAAATGTCTCCAGAAATTAAGGTATATCTGTCATCATGTCATCCACTCCATTTTCATGTATGCAATCCAGCTGAACCAGTTAAGTCATAACAAAGTTGTCTTCCTAACCCTCTTAGACCCATTTCATTCCCAGTTCTTTGGAGAAACTCTTTGGGTCTGGATGTAAATGTTAGGAGGTATGGGAGAAGATTCATATCATTATATTCATTCACTGGACAGTTTTGCTGAACCTAAACGATAATACAGGATCATTCTGTTGGCCTTTTGTGTAGAACTCTCTCCGTGCTATGAAACCCCCTTTCATGGGGCTCCCCAGGGCAGCTACAGGCAGAGGAAACCCAGGCAGCACTGTTCCCTAGCAGCAGAGTTGTCTGGGAACCAGAGGAAGATCCAAAGGTGGTATGGAAATACAGGGTCTCCATGCAGATTGTCCTGTTCTCCTATAGATCCTTTCCCACATAATGGAATTTTTTAGGAAACTATATAAAGAGAGTCACACAGAGTTTTCATTTTCTTATCACTCCCTCTGATCATTGGCACGCCTCACACTGTTTTTTTACGGGGGGAATGGGGAGGGAGTAAACTCTCGACTCAGTAAAGATGCACAAGGTATAACTGTGTTATGGATAATCAGGGATTTTTTCTGCAGTTTTTCTCTCGTTAGCCCCAAAAGACAAAAAGTCAAAAGTAACAGTTATGAGCACGGTGGAATATGGTTATCACATCCATTTTTTCCTCATCTTTTCTATATAAGTTCTTGTACTACCTTCATTACCATAGTATCTTAGTACCTTCTAGTCACGCACTAAGCAATATGATTAGCATTTGTCACAAGTGCTTTGCTCTCTGTAACTCTCTGATACCAAGTGGAGAATTGTGTGTGCAGTGTAGTGTTTTGACTTGGAGGGGTTTGAGGTTTTTTAATGTACGTGCTGTGTTTTCTGTTAGAGAAGAAAAGATTGAACAAGTGCTCCTTAGAGTAGAGTGTGGTGAGGTTTGTGATGGTCCTTACTTCATGTGGGAGCTCATTCTAGTCTCAGATTGACCTCCTCAAGAAAGACTTTTCTCTTGCACAGAAGATCTTTCTTGTCCCCAAGAAGCAGAACTGTTGATCACAATCTTCATTCCAAAGCTTTAGTTGATCTTTTTGATATGCTCAGCTGGCCTAGGCTATTGAGCAACTTGCAGATAAGGACTGAGAACTTTGTATTGATATTCTATGGGAAACCAGCATAGAGAGTGGAGAACAGGTTACATATGCTTGTGGTAGCCCATACTCCTGAAGAGATGTGATGAAGCATTCTGTACAGTTTGAGTTTCCTACGGGCTGATGGCTTCATGCCCAGGGCCTATGTTAAATGAATGTAAAGATAAAGCAAGCTGTTGGGGACTGTTTTTCCTCCATAATTTTTTTTTTAAAAGCAATAAACTAGTTTTCCTTTCTATTGGGCTTACAATTTTTCATCAGTAAAGGTATTCTACATGTTTATTTTACAATGGAATTTAAACTATAACAAATATTCTTTGTGTCTTTTTGTATTTTACAAAGATTTAGAGACACAGAGCACAGTTTGCTGCTAATGTTATGCTGCTTAACATATTGTAGTAAATTATCACAATCAGAATAGTCTTTTATTGATGCACTGCAGACGTATAAAGGTTAGTCCTCCGTTGATAATGACTTAACCAGAAATGGTTATATATTGTGATGAACAAGAATTAAAATTTAAATTTTAATTCAGTTGTATTCAGTACATATTACCTCATTGTGTTTTTTCTGCAGTGTTCAAAGGTTGATTTTCAGTGAAAGTATACTTTCTTTACATGTAGATTTTTTTCAGAATTCGAAATTAGTGTAATAGAAGTAATTTTATTACTAAAAAAATTAATTTCAGTTAAAGATTTGTTAATATTCTACTGTAAGCCTCTCCAAAATTCATTAAATAGTGAATGTTGAAATTTAGTGTGCAACCTTGCACACTGCAACCTAAATGGATGTACTCTCCAGGAATTCCCCTGCAGTTTTCCCTTTTAGAGTTCAGAATTCACTTGCATAGTATAGATTCTATTGTGTGTCTGTTTAAGGCAATACAGGAAATCCAGTCATGTAATTTCAAGAAAAAACAGATAAGCATCACTTATTGGTAATCTACAATAATCAGTGAGAAGAAATGTTGCCTCTAATGGTCAGAGTTTGAAATCTCTACTTGTAGGCTGGGAAGGTTTTGTGTGCACTTTTGTGTTGCCAAAGTTTCGCTGTAAGATTTTATAAGTTTTATTGTTTTGAAATTTGAAGATTGGTAATAAATATTGATGAGTAACAAATTTCTAAGTCCTTGAGAATGTTTTGAAGTTTTTTTTCCTTCATTCATGCTTAGCAGTTCCTACTAATGGCATTGGGAATTTTGTATATCCCAACAAGAGGTAGAGAATGTTTCTGTTGATGGGCAGGTGGGAAAAATTTTTTTTTAAATAGTACTTTTTATTGCCCCAGTTTAAAAAAGGAAAAAAGAAACATTCATGTAAATGATGTGAGCCAGCAAACTACTTCTATTTCCATGTTCTTATCTGATATTATGGCAAAGCACCAGGTTGAGCACTGCTTTCTGTTTAAAGGTCAACTCAAAAATGCATCTTTCCTTCAGTGCTTATTTCTTACAGGTCTTTGGTTCAATGTCAAAAAAAGAAATGATTCAACATAAAAAACATACATTTGGTATTATTAGCTGCGGGATTCAAATGAAATATAGGATTAATAAAGTCCTTATGTCAGTTTTACTACTATAGGACAAGGTGGGTGGAATTTATTAGTAGAATTAAGCATTTCCAAATGATTGAAACAGTATTCTTGGTAGAGACAGAAGGGAGGGAGGAATCCTCTGCACTCTGTAATCAAGAAGATACTACTCTATCTCCCGTCAATACCTGCTACCTTCAAAGCCCAGCATGTTATTGACTTGACTTCTTGACTGCAGAGTGAGTGCCTGAGTTGACTTTTCAAGCCTAACCCCTTCAAAATAGTAAAGGGGCAAAAATGTTGCTTTCCCTAGCAAAAGGGAGAAAAAGAGTACACATTTCTATATACATGTCAACCAAAGACCCAAGTTTATTTTTTATCCTTTTTGACTATTAATACAAAAAGCCTTCCCACCATAAGAATGATGCTCACTAAATCTGACGTTCCCTTCCACTAAATAAACTCCTACCAACAATAATAATAAAAAGGAAACTACTAATATCTAAAAAACCAAAGGAAAAAATCCATCCACCTACCCCAAGCAGAGGTTTTGCCTTGAAAAGGGAAACATAACAGAGATATTACATTAAATCTACTATTGACTTCACTTTTGCCATTGGTTTTACTTTGTAGGTACTCAGATACTATGCTGATGGGCAACAGTATAAAACACCAAGATAGATAGATACTTGCAAAATCTCTTAAATTACTTCAGGTTTTAAAATACACAACAAGACAAAGATAAGAAAAAATAAATAATAGTGTGAATTAAGAAATCCTTGACAGAAAAGATTGTTGTTTGGTCAAAAGAGTTGCCACAGGGAAGTATTGCACTATAACTTTTCTCTGTGAGGAAAATTATTAGACTTCATAAGGGACTGTACATTAAAAATACTGTTTAGTTTAGGGGAAGGTTCAATGCTCTGGGAGCCAAAAGATCAGGAGTTCAGATCTCACCTCTTCCATTCCCTGCTATTTAAATATCTGGGCATTTCATAGCCTCACTAATAACATCAGACTAGATTATCATAATGGTCCAACATGGCCTTAAAATTTATGAACGTATGAAACATGTATCTAAATTGAACCTCTCTGTTTTTAAAAAAAAAAAAAAAAAAATGTTCTGCCAAGCTTTGCTTCTCCATCCTTATGAGATAGAAACCAAAACAATCAAATATCTGTCCAGTTTTAAATATTTTTCTAGGCCCTCTGACATCAGTGATTTTTCCAGTCTTGTCCAAAAGAATGAGAATTTGTCAAAATGAAAGGAGATGACGGAGTTAAAAATTTTTTCTTCTATTGCAACCATGTTTTCATTTTTATTTTAATTTGCATCTTTTTATAGTTTTTAATATACACTTCGGCTGGGCTAAGAGGCAGGGATGGTGAACCATCATGTGTGTTGGTATAGGGTTGTTTGCTCATTCCACTGTAGTTGGTGCCTACAAGTTTGCCTAATGGCTGATCCATAATTTTAAACTCTACAGTGTATAATGTAGCCCAAGCTTCAGATGTTCTTTGATTGTGGTATGTTATATGATGTCCATTAGTCTCTTGCCCCATCTTGTTCACTTCTAAAAGGATTTTATTTTATTTGTGTTTTTAAAAATGAAGGCATATTTGTGCTTTTAAATTTGATAAAGATGGACATTTTTAGTGAAGGAAGACAAAATTATTACAAGGTTCACTTGCAAGACTGACAAATCCCTAAATGTGACTTAAAATACGATTCTGTTTGCACCTGGTGTCATTCCCCACTCTGCTAGTCTGCTTTATTTTTGTATACAGGCAAGCTGTATACAATAAATATCTGAGTACTTCAAAAGTAGGACTTTAGTAAATTTCAGTACCTGGAATAAATAGGTAGAATGGGGAAGGAGGCATAACGACATGTATATGCACACTCTGTCACATGCATATATATGTGTGCCTGCGAAGCAAGACATGGCTGAGAAGTCTTTCTGGGATTTTCTAAGACCACATCCTTGATGGTATCCCTTTGCCTTCCTGTTGTCCCTAAGTATTGCATGGTTTGCAAATCAGTGCATAAGAATTACCTGTGTGCTTCAATATTTAGAAATATTGATTGAGATTTTCAAAGTCTAGGATACTTAGCCACACATCTCTGTTCATTTTAAATGAATAGCTAAATTCCCTGCACTTCTTTGAAAATCTGAACCATTATGTAGAATCAGTCATAAAGGTGAAAGGCGGTGCTATTTTTTTTGTACTGTCAACATTCTGTTCTTTTAATAAAAAAAAGTAAATAAAAATTAAATGTTGGCAACATACTAAAAGAACAAAAGAGTTTGTCTGTTTAATAAAATTGTAATTAACACCATCCTTTTAAAAAAATTACCCCTCTAAGAATCTGAGCTGCAGACATGGATGTCTGCCAGAATGACAGATATCAAGCACTGTAACCAAAAGGTAATGCAACTTGAAATTTAGAATAGAAAGTTTCTTTCAGATCTCTGTTTATGCTAGTTTTGATCTCATTTTTCTGTGACCAAAAAAGACCAATTCTGAAAATATGTGTGCACTTGAGTAATTTCATATATTGAACTCAATGAGGGTACTTATATATGTAAAGATAGTCACCGGCATAAGAGTTTCCAGGATCAGGGGCCTAAGTCTATATAGCTCATAACTGTCAGAATCTTAAACAGGTGTCATTTTTGTGAAAGTTAACTGAGATTTTTTAAAAAATGTGGTGCACCCTTAACTTTGAATTTATTTTTGCCACTTTAATGCTAGCCATAACTTACTAACCCTAATGTAACTTAATCACAGTTGCTTTGTATTCACTGCAGGTTCGGGGAACCTTTAATTTTTTTGGTAAAGATTTGAAATGCAGATTTTATATCTGAATTATGATTATAGTACAAGTTAGTAGTCCTGTTCTTCAGTGAATGAATTCACATCTAAGAGTTTGCCTGTATGGGAAGTTACTGCACTTCAAGTGAGGATGTCAAGCTACAGTATTACTAGTTTGCCATGTGGTACCATCTCATGTGAATACAGCCACAGCGCAGTAAAAGTCCCGGAATGTGGTGGCTTAGTGTACTGCTGCGTGAAAAGCTGGTGCGCTGTAGATTCACGTCCTGGATTGCTGTGCAGTAAATTGCCATGTAGACAAGCCCTAAGAAGAGCAGACAAAGAATTTTGCTTCCATTGCTCCAACATCTAGAGATGAAAATATATTAACATTAAAAAATAAGAGGTTGCATAAGAGAGGGAATATTTACTTGTTTGTAATGTATTTATTGTATAGATATTTCTGCTACACTCACGACTATAAATTACTATTTTAAAGAGCATTTGAGTACCAACTATTTGCTTAGAAGACAGAGAAGGAAAAGTGGTTCTTGCTCCAAGGAGCTTGCAGTCAGCCGCAGTGCACACTTACACCCAAAGCAAATGGACTGTTTTTTCCCCCTTTCTTAGAGCAATAATGACATTTCACAGCATGAAAATGGAAGAAATCAACAAAATCATTCGTGATCTTTGGCGAAGCACCTACAGAGGGCAAGGTACATACATTATTTTTTTGTAGTTTCAGTTTATCAATATCAGTCTTCAGGTGCTGTCTAGTAGGTATAGAATGTTCTATAATAAAAACTGTGTACTCAAAATATAAAAAGCTAAGATATCAAAATAGAGAAGGTGCCATTCTTCAGAATCTGCATCTGTCCCCCTTTAGACTGTGAGCAGATTGTAGTAGTAATAAAGAATTATGTAGTTAACCATGGTTTGATTTAATCAGAAGTAATTCATTCTCTTCACATATTTTCCAAAGTTCAGGCATCCTTCCACAGAAAAAACTTGTGCCGGTTAAGCACGCTTCTTTAGTTTTGCCTGTTTGTATAAATTAACCTGCTAATGTCAAAGATTCCTCTGATGCCACAAGTGTTCTGAATATTCTTTGTATAATTATATTGCCTACAGTAACACTCTCTCTCGTTTCCCAACTATGTTTAACTATTGCACATTTTACCACCTCACTGTCTCAATTCATTGTTTTAAAACATGTTTTTATAATGAAATTGCATTTTCTTCCCATATTAGATATTGAATATATAGAAATTCGTTCTGATGCAGATGAAAATGTTTCAGCATCTGATAAAAGGAGGAGCTACAATTATAGAGTAGTCATGATAAAAGGAGATACTGCTTTGGACATGCGAGGGAGATGCAGTGCTGGGCAAAAGGTATGTTACGGCATTTTATTTAAATGCACATTCGAGGGACAAGAAGTCTGTGGGAGGTTTGGATGTTTGGGAGAATAGGCATATTCTGATCTTTAGAAGTGAAGATAAGGAAAGGGGAAAAAATGGCCCAAAATTAAAATGAGTGATTCAAAATATGTCTAGCTGCTCCATGGCACTCATGCATTGAAAGGATATTCTATGAAAAGATGCATACAGTTATCAAGCTAGTGTGGGGAATGCCCTCAAATTAATCTCTTGCTGAAAGCAATTCTGTCCCTTTTTAAAAAAAAAAAAAAAAAAAAAAATTCCACATGTTACATTTTGAGGAAAATCTAAGACTTTTGCCAGATAGCAGTGTAAATATAAAACAAAAAATACTGTTGTAGTAGCCTAGGATGTTCCATGAGAGCCCTTTGTAAATGAGGTGAACATGTTCATTTCTTTTTCTTCTTAGGCATTTTCTGAGAACTAGTTCATCAGGAAATATGCCTACATCTATGATCACTGGAAAGCATCCTTTAGTAGAGTATACCCCTGCTACAATTCCCATAATGTGTTTATAATTTTTACTTGGTCATAAGGTCACATGAGAACCTAATCAATCAGGTTTAGTAACATAGTATCAGCCTGAGTAGTGGCAATTCAAGTGTCTCAACTTTAGAAAAATAATCAGTGGTTCAGTTGCTCAAAATGGAATCAGGTCCACTAAGATATACACACAGATCTCAACCATCCAGGTCAAAAGGTGTGAGAATGGATCAAAATAAATGTGATTACCTAATTAAAGACTGTATCTTAAGGCATTCTTACATACATGCGGAATTAAGTTTCCTGAGGCATACTTAATTCTGTTATTTCCTAAGTTTTAAGTACTCCACTTTCCAACCTTCACAACATTCTTTTAGCATAGCTTTTTTGAATTAATTGTTTAATTTAGATTAGAATTTTTTCATTTTGTTCTGTCTGTTAACTGCTGAATCTGTTAATGGACATTTACAAACATCTGGCATGTTGTCTTTTAACTCTAAGGCCTGCTGCTGCTTTTTCTTGGTGTTATAAATTGAACAGTTATGTACATCAGTGCTTTCTAATAACATTCTGAAGAGTGAGTTTTTATTTTCTTTCAGGTGCTTGCTTCCCTCATTATTCGTCTTGCTCTGGCAGAAACATTCTGTCTCAACTGTGGCATTCTTGCATTGGATGAGCCTACTACCAATCTTGATCGAGAGAACATTGAGTCTCTTGCACATGCTCTGGTGGAGTAAGTGACTTCAGCTTTCATTGGGAGTCTTTTGGGATGGATATCTTCTGAGTTTGAGCAAGGTGGATTCTTTGTTATAAATAGATTTGGTTTTACACTACTGTGTCTTCATTGACCTATAGAGTTTTAAGTGAGAACAGAATCAGGTCCAGCATTTGCAGTAGTTTTGCCACCGGTTAGAATTTTTTTTTTTTAAATCTTGCCCAATGGCTTGCTAATTCTGTACACCTCTTACCATATTTTGGGCAGGAAAAGCTTTAGATTCCTGCTTCTTTGTTTGGAAGAGAAGAGAAGAATTGTATCAGTTTTCTTTCATTTTACACATAGCCAAGAAGTAACATGAACGTTAGCTGTTAAATTGTTTTACAGTTTGTGCTCCTTGTCTTGGTGCATCCACATTAAAGACCTTTTTAGTCATGCAGTTAATATGGGTCACAGCTCTTTATTCTTTTATCTTTGCTAAGAGTTCACTACATCCTTGATACTCAGAGCCTAAGAGTATGAACTGTGAAACATTTTACTAATGGACAGATTCATTAGATGACAGGAGGAGAGCCTGCATTTGTTTCCAATAGATTCCTGTTTTTGCCCAAATAGTTTATCACATTTTCTTATATATGAAAAATTAAATTAAAAATGAAGAGATAATAATTAGGATGATACCTTTTTTATTGAATACAGTATTGATTAGAATATTGCATTAATGTTGTTTTAGAGTTTTTTATTTTATGTATTTGCAAGTTATGTAAAGTTAGCATGCAACTTCCTTAAAAGTGTCCTAAACTTCAACTCTTTCATAGGATAATAAAAAGCCGCTCACAACAGCGCAACTTTCAGCTTCTTGTCATAACACATGATGAAGATTTTGTGGAGCTTTTGGGCCGTTCTGAATATGTGGAGAAATTCTACAGGATAAAAAAGAACATTGACCAGTGTTCTGAGATTGTGAAGTGCAGTATCAGTTCCTTAGGTTCCTATGTTCATTAGAACTTTGAAGTAATTTTATATTGTAGGATGACTCAGTAACGGAGCAAAAGTTAAGTTACTGGATATGAAGAAAGGAACTATATTTCTGACACTGAAAAAAATATAGCTTAATGTTTAAATTCTAGTTAAGTAGTGTCAAACTATTGAACTGTTAAACTCTGCATCTTTAAAAAAAAAATCTAAAATATACACATTTCTGTGCTTGTTTTAAACATAAAAAATACAAAAATATGGAGGATTTTGAATTATTACAAAATGCTTAGATAGCACTATAAATGTACCTGGTGCTTTAAAAATATAAATAAAGGCATGTTCTTCAAGTATGTGTCAGCATGGATTCCTCTGTAGGTGAACATGTCTCATACATGCAAGGTCAGATTCCTTTGAATAGCAGTGTCTGTTAGGGCTGTGTACATGCCCTGTGCCGCATAAAGGGCAGAGTGTCCCACCAACCCTCAATTCCTTCTGATGCCTATGGTAGCAAGATGGAACCCAGCAAGTCTCCAATTTTCTACTTTTCAGAGCTTCAGATTTGTCTTTTTTCAGTTAAATTGCTGAAGAAAATTTATCTTCACCCTTCTTCCATGTTTTCTTTTATTGGATGTCCCCCATTCCTCCCCAAAAAGAGGGATTGGCGGATGGGCACGCCCACCCATCCACCAACCCTTGAACAGGAGGGCAAGATACTGTATGCCAGATGGTTGACACTAAACCATCAGAGTTCAAATCCTGCCCATCCTGTGATGGACTCATCCCCCCTCAGTCATTGATACAACCTGTGACTCTTCTGCCTGGAGAGAGCCACATCCTGGACAGGTTTTGGTGTGCAGGTTGTTTTTCTCCAGAACCTTCATATCAGGGACATTCAACTCAAGTTACACGTGCTCAAGGATCCAATGTGGGCATGCTTGAGCAGTTGTCCACTTCAGACCCAAAGTAAATGTCAACCAAGGTGGAATGAAAAGAGCAGATTGGCAGAGGGCCTGGGGGTTTTTCACTTTCCTCTGCAGCGTGGGGCATGGGTCACTTGCTGGAGGATTCTCTGCACCTTGAAGTCTTTAAACCACGAGTTGAGGATTTCAGTAGCTCAGACATAGGTCAAGGGTTTGTTACAAGAGTGGGTGGGTGAGATTCTGTGGCCTGTGTTGTGCAGGAGGTCAGACTAGATGATCATAATGGTCCCTTCTGACCTTTAAAGTCTATGAGTCTATGAGCAAGCATCAATCAGTACTCCCCCAAGCAGACACCATATCCTGAGATCAGGCAGTGAAAGTAAGGAAACAAAGAGGACATAGTTAAAACCTGCACCATCAGTGTCAACCCTGACAACCTCGGCACCACTGTCCTCATCACTAGCGACCTTGACGCAGATAACCTCAGTAATGGACCTGGCACCTATGCCGCTGATACTGAAAGGCAGTGCGAGAGACAAAGCTGCACAGACCATAAAGGTAGCTCCAAACAGCACATGGGATCATCCCATAGGGAAGATGTAAAAAATAACTCCTTCAAGGACAGCCTCCCAAGTCCTCTAGCAAGGAGAGTATGGCACAGGATGAAGGAGGCCTGGCACTGATACTAGTGCTGATGACTGAACCAATTACAGGCTCAGTTACTTCCCTCAGAGGCTCCAGCATCCCCCACTCCAGAGTGGCAACCAGCTCCAGAATTGTTGCAGATGCCACATTACTCTATGGCACTGTAATTTGAAGTGATTTATTTGTCCTCACTCTTTCTAGCTTACTCCTTCCTTGCATTGAGCAGGGATGCCTTTCCCCTCCCTTCAGAGAGCAACCCCAAGGACACTGCCACGAGTCCCTTGATAAGATCTCTGTCCCAGGCAGGGCATAAGTGGCACTGGGCCAAGCAGCCTTAAGCAAATCAGTACCCCATGCCACCTTAGCTATAACTGACTTAACTGGGGACCATCATTGCACGTGCCCTGGAGCAGATGCCCCTTTCACACATCCAGGAAGAGGAGGAGATCCCATTCTCCACAAGCATCACTGTACAGGCCTCATCTGATGAGGTAGTGACAACAGCTCCTCCCCTAGGAGCTGGTGACTTCAAAGCATTCTCCTGTCTGACATTGCAGAGACTCTGGACATTGAAATAGTAGTAATATGAGAGAAGTCCCATGTGCTTTTGGGGATGATTTTTTAAGTTTGATAACTCCAACCAGGATTTCCCTCCCCATCAGTGAGGCATACTGGAGCCAGCTAAGGGACTCTGTCAGAATTCATCCATTCTCTTCCTCAATCTAAACAGGTGGGGAAAAATTACCAGATGTCTCTGAAGGGCTTTGGACTTTTGTATATCCACCAACTCCAGGATCTTCAGTGGTGTTCACAGTCTAATAGAAAATGCATATCATCACAAGGGACACCTACGGACAAAGTCGCAAAGAAATTAGATCTGTGTGGGTACAAAGAGTACACTTCTGCCTGACTCCAGCTCCAGGGATAGAACTATCAAGCCCTGTTAGCAAAATATAACATTTCTCACCTGGGAAAGGGTTACTCCCTTCCTGTTAGAGATCCCTGACAGGAGAACAACAGGGAGGAGTTGCAAGAAATCGTAAGAGTGCCAAATGGTTGCTAGAATGTCACTGCGGGTGGCCATGGACACACCCAGCACAGTCACAGAGTTGATGGCTGTGGCCATCATGATGAGATGAATCTCTTAATTGTTAGCATCTGGGTTACCCAAAGAGATACAATTCACCTGCCCTTTGAGAGGTTGTAGCTCTTTAGCAAAAGAACCAATGGTACTCTCCATTCTCTGAAGGTCTCAAGGAGTATGTTACTGCTGTTAGGGATTTTCATACCATCTCCCTACCAGAAACCATAAAGGTATCAACCTTGGCAGAAGATGCCATTTTGCTCACAAGGCTGACAATACTGGAGCCAACCCAAAGCCTGCCACTATCTTTGGGAGTTGCCTTTCCCATTTCAGCCAACCTTGATCCATTGTCCTATTGGATAAATGGGTGTTAGCATGGCCACCCTATTCATTTCCATCAATTGAGCTGTAGAGAAAAGAAAAAGTACCTTCCTCCCCAAACCTTTTCCCCATTTCCAGTGGTAACAAGGTCTCTAATGTTCACTCAGGTTCTTAGGTAAGCATTAACCTCTGTGAAGGAAGCATGCATTCCCCACCCACCTTGCTCTACAACCTCCTGTAATGGTTTGACCTAAGTCCTATTCAAGAGTTCCTTGCATCTCCTCTGCAAGTCCCTTGTGGACAGAGAAGAAGGGGGAATGCCTTTTAATCTCTAAAGAGAGCTTTTCATCATGAAAAAGCAGTAGTGTCACCCACAAATCTAAAGGTGTTTGCGGAAAAAACAACAGAAAACCCAACAAAAACAACTCCCCAAACATACAAATACAAGGAAAAGGTCCTTGGCAGGGTGGGGCAGGGTGCAGAGTCTTGGCCATAGGTGCCGACTCTGTGGGTGCTCCGGGGCTCAAGCACCCACATAAAAAAATTAGCTGTTTAACTGTGCCTCAGGGAAAACTAAAAGTCAGCCCCTGTTGTCAGGGCATAAGTTTAAAATATGTAGAGATCACCAGCAGCAGTGCATCATGCTCAAGCTCTGCTACCTTCCCACCCTCCCCCTCACAATACGCACACCCTATGTGTCCAGAAAAGGCGAGTGGGTGCCGTTAAAACCAGAACAACTAGCCATCCCCAGGATACTTTTGTGTTGGACCTACTTGTCAGATTTCCCCTACAATTTCATATCTTGACACAGGGAGCTCAGGACTGTCTGATCCAATAAGAACAGTGTTTGTCTCAGGCCACTAGGTGCAGTTCATTTCTACAACCCAACATCTCTGTGATGTATGTACTGCTCCCCTTTTCTGTATTTCTGGAGATGGTTCAGTGCTGCAGCATAGTCTGTGCTGGGCACGTCCCTTTCTCTAGCTTCCCTCCAGAACTTCTGCCTCTAGGGCAGCAGTTGGTTGGTAGCAAAGAAAACTGCCACTATTTCCTACGGCAACATTTAGTTTTTAGGAATTAGCAAGCAATTTATAACTTTTTTTTCTTCCTTTTCTCCTGGATTGGGTAATTGGCAGCATGGTGGCCTCATCCACCTGCATCTGCTGCTCTTCTGCCTCCCACTCACCTCAGGCAAGAGCAGAGCCAGGGCACCAAACAGATGCCACATTTGGTTCTGGCCTTGGACTGCAGAGGTCCACTCCAAACAGTTCTACTATACAGCTTCTCTCCTCATTCATTACTAACGGCAATGCCCTCCACATGTGGGATCTGGAGCCAGTCTAGCATCATTGTTTGAGACTGCAGATACTAAGCCTTACTTTTCAGCTCAGGCCAACAGAAGAGTTCTTCCAAAACTGTCAGAACACTCGAGCACCTCATTAAGATAGCTTAATGATATGATATATTAATTAACCTTAATGCAATTAGAGATTAATAAATTACAAGGCTAGAAGAGATCGTTGTGATCATCTAGTCTGACTTCCTGATAACACAGGCCATAGGAGTTCCCTTAATTAAATCCTGTTTGAACTTGAAAATATTTAGAAAAACATCCATTCTTGATTTAAATTTCCAGTGATGGAGAATCTACCACAACCTTCACTAAATTATTCCAATGTTAATTACCCTCACTGTTTAAAAATTTGCACCTTATTTCTAGTCAAAATTTGTCTAGCTTTAGCTTCCAGCTACTGGATCACATTGTATGTTTGTCTGCAAGATTGAAGAGCCTTCTACTATCATATTTCCATTCCCCACATATGGAACTCTGATCAAGTCACCCCTTTAATCTTCTAAACCTAATTTCCCCCTACTGTTGCTCACACCTTCTTGTCAACTGTTTGAAATGGGCCACTCTCATTACCACTTCAAAAGTTATTTTTCCTCCCTTGGTATCCAGCTGTCAATTGAATTGTCTCATTAGACTGACCTCACACTTGGTAAGGCAACTTGCATCTTTTCATGTATTTATACCTGCTCCTGGATTTTCCACTCCATGCTTCTGATGATGTGGGTTCTAACCTACGAAAGCTCATGCCCAAATAAATTTGTTAGTCTCTAAGGTGCCACAAGGACTCCTCGTTTTTGCTGATACAGACTAACAGCTACTACTCTGAAACCTAAATAGATTGAGTTATTCAAGACCTTCACTATAAGGCATGTTTTCTAATGCCTCAGTCAATTTTGTGGCTCTTCTCTGAACCTTCTCTAATTTTTCAACATCCTTCTTGAATTGTGGACACCAGAACTGTACACGGTATTCTAGTAGTAGTTGTACCAATGCCAAAATACAGGTAACATTATCTCTCTATTCCTACTTGAGATCCCTTTGTTTATGCATCCCAGGATCACATTAGCCCTTTTGGCCTCAACATCTCACTGGGAGCTCATGTTTATAGGATTATCCACCGTGACAGTCTTTTTCAGAGTCACAGCTTCCCAGGATAAAGTCCTCCATCCTGGCCTCCGTTTCTTGTTCCTACGTGTATAACTTTACATTTGGCCTTACTGAAATGCATATTGTTTGCTTGCACCCATTTTATCAAGTGATCCAGACCACTCTGTATCCGTGACCTCTCCTCTTTATTATTTACCACTCCCCCAATCTTTGTGTCATACACAGACTTTATCAGTAATGATTTTATGTTTTCTTCCAGGTCACTGATAAATCTTAAATAGTGTAGGGACAAGAACTGAACCCCCTGAACCCCATCTGTTTGATGATATTTCCCCATTTATGATGACATTTTGAGACCTCTTAGTTCGCCTGGTTTTATTACATTTATGTTTGATGTTGATTTTGTATTGTTTTAATTTCTTAATCAAAATATCATGCAGTACCAAGTCTAATGCTTTGCAGAAATCTAAGTATATTACATCAGCACTCTACCGTTATCACCCAAACTTGTAATCTCATCAAAAATGTCCAGTTAGTGTGACAAGACCTGTCTCTATAAAACTGTGTTGATTGACATTAACTGTCTTTAATTCTTTATTAATTGAAACATATATTAGTTGTTTGTTGTGTTGCCCAGGATCATTGTCAAGCTGAGTCCATTAATTTATTTTTTTAAATATTGGCACATTAACTTTGTTCCAGAGAAGTTCCAAAGGACTGGTGTTCCAGACTTACTGAAACTCATTAATGGTCCAGAGAGCTCCTCTGCTAGCTCTTTTAAAATTTTTGGGTGGAAGTTATCAAGAGCTGCTTATTTTAAAGTGTCTAACTCAGTGGTTTTCAACCTGTGATCCACAGACTCCTCGTCTAACTTTAATAGTTGCTGTTTAATAGACTCCTGAGTTACTGTTGGAATGGAAAGTGTTTCTTCATCATCATGATATGAATACATCATCTGTTTTCCCCCCAACTACAGAACAGAAATATTTATTTAACGCTTCTTCCTTTTCTGCATTATTATTGACGATTCTACCATTTCCAAATAGTAATGAGCCAATTCCATTGTTGAGATTTCTTTAGTTCTTAATATACTTTAAAACTTCCTCATTATCCTTAACTCTGCTATTCATAGATTTTTTTCCTTATGCCTTTTTGTTTCCCATATCAATTTCTACAGTTCCTAGTTTCTAATTTATATCCATTGCTATCAACTTTCCCCTTTTTCCATTTGTTACATATTGTTTGATTTTTTTTTGTAGCTGTTTTCACTTCTCCTCTAAGCCAGGTTGGGTTTATAATCAGTGAAGTCTTCTTTCTCAGTTGTGTTATTGTGGCTTTTTGGGCATCTAGCAAAATGTTCTTAAACAGTTCCCAGTTATCATTCACTTTACTCTATTTAAATGCTTTCTCTCAGCTGCTTTGGTCATAATTGTTTTCAGGTTTTGAGAAATTTGCTCTTTTAAAGCGTTAAGTATATGTATTGCTGGTTTGGGCTTTATCCTGTTTGCACATAACAAATATGTACAAGTCACGATCACTTACATGTAAGTAACCATGTATGCAGTGTTGTTATAGCTGTGTTGGTCCCAGGATAATAGAGAGATGAGGTGGATGAGGTAATATGTTTATTGGGCCAACTTCTGTTGGTCAGAGAGGCAAGCTTTTAAGCCATACAGAGCTCTTCTTCCAGTCTATGTGGTTTGAAAGCTTGTCTCTTTCACCAACAGAAGGTGGTCCAATAAAAGATACTATCTTGTCTCTCACATAAATAACCACTCATTTTAATTCTTTGATTAATTCCCCTCTATCAGTCAGAATAAGGTCTAGTGTAGAATTTCCCCATATTGGAGGCAATGCTCTTTCAGTGAGGAAATTGTCATCTATAATTTTTAGAAATTCCAAATGTTTTTTGGAAATGTTAGATGTTTTAATACTGGCAGCATGAGACTGTCAGTATATGTCAGATTGAAGTCCCCTAAGATAATGCAGCTTTTTTCCCTACATATTATAGATAGATGCCTAAGAAGCTGGTCATCTTGTCCTCTCATGATTTGATGGTCTGTCGCAGACACCAACTAGTCCCTCATCTTGTGCTTTATCTGTTAAAATGTTAAAAAATCTGTTAAATCTCCCTTTAGAGAAAATTGTCAATTTGTTACAGATTGTGTTCTGGTTGTGTCACAGCTACAGAGTGAACGTGCCTTTGACCGCTTTAGTTCCGCTTGAGTGCACCCTTTAGGAGACAGGCCTGGCTTCCTGCACCTCACTGTGGGTGAACCTCTATAGTCTAAACACACTTACACTGGATTTCTGGGCTACATCCCAGCACACCTGGTTCCCAACTGTGTTAACTAGACAGACCCAACTTAGTTGTGGCACTAATAAGAATTTCCCTTTGGGAGCCTGTGACCATCTACATTTGCAGTGACACAGAAACAGCATCTTCAAAACAAAGCACTATTTATTTATCCCTCAAATGCACAAAGCAGGTAGAGCAAAGGGCAAAAACAAGAAAAGAACTACATGCCTGGGTGTCACTGACATCTTAAACTTTCCTTGCTAGCTATTAAGTTCCCTTCAGCTTTGTTAAATCCATCACTGGCATCTGTCCTGGCTTTGTCTCTGTGTATCTCGTTGCCAGTGTGTCAGTTTTCACTGACACACTAAGCATTCTCTGGCCCCTACCTCGTTTACTAGCATTTGAGGTTTAGGATTTCCTTTGATACTAGCCATGGGAAAAGTAAACCATTCTAGCTTGGATGGAGCCGGATTGATAGTTTCACGTTAGCCAAGGAAAGAAAGATTTTTAGATCTGGCAGACTTGGTGTTGAAATCCACACTGCATCTAACAGGTTTCAGAATAGCAGCTGTGTTAGTCTGTATTTGCAAAAAAGAAAAGGAGTACTTGTGGCACCTTAGAGACTAACAAATTTATTTGAGCATAAGCTTTCGTGAGCTAGAGTACTTGTGGCATCTTAGAGACTAACAAATTTATTTGAGCATAAGCTTTCGTGAGCTAGAGTACTTGTGGCATCTTAGAGACTAACAAATTTATTTGAGCATAAGCTTTCGTGAGCTACAGCTCACGAAAGCTTATGCTCAAATAAATTTGTTAGTCTCTAAGGTGCCACAAGTACTCCTTTTCTTTACTGCATCTAACAGTGAGCCTTGACATCCTTCACTGACATCCGAAGGATACTGGAATTCCAGCTGTTCTGATTTCTCTTTAGGATGGTACAGGCAAGGGATTTCAGCCCAGTACCATAGTGCATCAGGTGTTGATCACAGGATAGTCCCTGCCTATCTTACAAGTAGGGTCCTTGGGAGTTTTAGGCAAAATACTTAAGTCTTAAGATTTCTCAGCTTGCTCAAACTGGCTAGACTTATAGTCAGACCAATCTTTCCAAAGTGGGATCTACCACTGGTACTAACAGCTCTGACCACCCACCCCTTTGAACCATTAACAATGGTCACACCATTCTATCTATCTATCAATCAACACCTGCTACTTGGTCAAAATCACATCTGCTAGACAAGTCTTGGAATTAGCAGCTCTATCCAGGCAAGAACCCTATTGTGGGTTCCGTGATGACAAGATGGTTCTTAAGGACTCTAGAATTTTTCTTACCAAAGATAACAGTGGTCCTCCCATTGTTCTGTCCAAATCCACAGCATCCTATTGAAAAGATATCGCATGATCTGGATGTATGTATTAAAGATCTACCTCAAGCACACTGAATTGATTAGAAGATCTGGCTCCTTGTTTGTGTCCTTTCACCCAAAGTGCCCAGGTTTTCAGGCATCCAAACTATGCTGGCCAGATGGATTAAGTTGTGCATTGTGGAGGCACATAAAGCATCAAGTGAACCTATTCTTGAAGGTATTGAGGTGCATTCTACATGATCTCTAGTGATTTGGGCAGAAGGACTTTGTGCTGCAGCTGAGGAAATCTGCAGTGCAGCAGCTTGGTTCTATATCAACACCTTAAACATTACAGGGTGGATTTTCTATCTTCTACACCAGCTTACTTTGGAAGGAAGGTGGAGCCTCCACTGATCCAAAAATAACTGCTAAATCAGGCATTTACTTTCAAAGAAAGTCTTCTCTATTTGTCTGTTTCGTTCTCCATCCCTATTTAATGTTGAGTGCTTTTGCTACTTCCCGTATGTCACAGAATTGTGGACTGCAGTGTGGGAAATTTCTTATTCGATAATTTCCTTTCTGCTAGCAGCGTCTCCCACAATTCTTCCATCCCTGGTGTGGCTTCGTTAGCCAAGGGACATTTTAATTTTTTATGTCTACAGTATGTGGGCCAGCTAGCCTACTGCGTAATTTCACTGATTAGCATTAAGGTTATTGATTCCAATCATATTCTAGGAGGTCTGGAATAATGCTTCTGATGGGAAGATAGAGCAAGAGTCATGGCAAGCATGGGCTCCACTACAACACAACCCCCTCCAGAACTTCAGAGAAGAGTGAAAACAGCTTTTATGTCACAGAATTGTGAGAGATGCTACTAGCAAAAAAGGTAAATATTAGGTAAGAAATTTCCCATTTTCTTGGCTCAAGGAGCTCAGGGCTTTCTTTTAACAGTGTTGCTAGCTCTCCTGATGTTGTCATGAGTCTTATGATATTTGGTATTTTATGTAAAGCCACAGCTGCTGGAAGCAAGAGATTGCATGAGAATCTCAGGGTTTGCTTGTGATTTTTGTCTTTTTTTAAGTAAGTTTCTAGCCCTCATATTGGCAGAGAAAAGCTGGAAACCAGAGGGGAAATAAAAAACATCAAAATGTATTTTTAAAATATCCCAGGATTTTTAAGCCAATGTCATGATTTTGGGGGTTCTGACACATAATTTTTGAACACTTGACTTTGGTAATACTGTTAGTTACATAGAGTCATACTTCCAGGCCATCCACCCGAAAACCACAGCTCGTCCTTTTAAATGTGAAACCCAACCGGCATTGCTTGCTATAGAAAAGGATGGTTCTGCAGATTGAAACCATTCCTACATGTGATGAAGGCGGAGTAAGCCAACCCCACATACCAAAAGGCTTACCATGGCTGCCTGGAAACCAAAATCTGTTGCCCAGTTGTGTGTGATGTGTCATCATACCAGCAGGCGCTCCTTACTACTGTCCAGGCTGCCTGTGTATGGCTTTATGAGCCATGGGAGCAAGGGTGGGCTGGGTCCCTAAGGATAACTATTGGCATTTCAACATCCCCAGTGGTAATTTTCTGGTCTGGGAAGCAAGTCCCTTCTTGCAACTGCTTGAACAGCCCTGAGTTCCTTAAGATGCAAGTGTCATGCACCTTTCCCGGCCATCCCACATTGATGTCAGTGAAAAGTTCCTTGTGATCCACCAGTGCTTGCAGCACCGTTGAGAAGTACCCCTTGCGGTTTATATTCTGGTTGGCAAGGTGGTCTTGAAGACACAGTCCGCTGACTTAATTTGCTTAGTGGGGACATACATAATCGACTGTATAAAATCAATTTCTACAAATTGACTTCTATAAAATCGACCTAATTTCGTAGTGTAGACATACCCTGAGACCCTCAACTTGTCAGCAAGACCCACCAGCCAAACACATTGGGGAAGAATTCTCTGTAGTAACTCAGAGCCCTCCTCATCTAGTGACCCATCACCAGCCATTGGGGATATGTCCTACTAGCAGTCACAAATCTACTACATTGCATTGTAGGCAGTCTCATCGTACCATCCTCTCCAGAAACTTTTCATGCCTCAATCGTGAAGCCACTTAGGTTTTTTCCCCCACTGCTCCCCTTGGAAGGCTGTTCCAGAACTTCACTCCTCTAATCTTTAGAAACCTTCATCTGATTTCAATCTATTTTAGAGTTCTTCAGTTCGGGAAGTTGGAAATTCTCCCTTTGCTCCCAAAACTGTGTTCCCTGACTCTTGAAATAAAATAATGATTTAAGGAAAAGAAAAAAAAAACAATGGTTCTTCGAGGAACAAAAAACAAAGCATAGTCTCTAACTTGGAAGTTCAGTTTTTTTCATGCATAATTATAGCCACTAAAGTTTTTGCATGCCCTAAAACTAAGAATTTCATATTCAAACAGGGCAATTAGATGGCTAAAGTACTCCATTTGTGTGTGAGCTAAAGCAACTTTGCAAAAACTCAGTCACAACCCAAAACTTGAATACATAAATATAGATGATGTTTTTAAATGTTTGACCTTCTTAATATCTCCTTGTAACTAGTTTATTATTTAAACAATATTTAAATATCTGTCCTAATGTATTTCAGTATGACAATTCTGTGCTAACTACTTTGCCAACATGTATCTAACCAATATTTTATCATCTATTTTTACATGAGAACTGAAAGGTTCAACTTTGGCTAACTTGATACAATTTACAATTCTACTTAGTTTCTCATTCCATCAAAATTGACCTATCTAAAATAATAAATACCCATTTAGAATTTTCTGTACCAATCATTTACATTTGCTTATGTAGCCAAATGATTTGCTTACTAAAAATGTTACTGTGGTATACTTCCAATATACTTATCAAAATGGCATATAAAATCAACCACTGATTAAAAGATACAACACATGCTGACATGAGATATATTGTGACTCATGTCTGGTGCTATTCAGATTATAAAAAAATTCATTCAACTCCTGCATCATCTTTTAAAAGTAAAGATCAGTGCAACAATCAAGAACTCTAGAAAAATTCTTCCTTCTGTGCAGGATCTATACTCTCTGAGGGCTTGTCAACACAGGAAAGTTATACTTGTATTGCATACTCAGAAAAGTGATAAAATAACATTATTAAAATTACAAATCAAGCACTCAAAAGTATGATGTATGCATTCATAGATTCCAAGACCAAAAGGGACCATTGTGATCATCTAACCAATCTTCTGTATTACACAGGCCATAATACTTCCCCCAAATAATTCCTTTTGAACTACAGCAGCTCTTTTAGAAAAAAAATTCAGTCTTGATTTAACAATTGCCAGCGATGAGAATCCTCCACAACCCTTGGTAAATTGTTCCAATGGTTCACGACCCTCACTGTTAAAAATTTACACTTTATTTTGTGTCTGAATTGTCTAGTTTCATCTTCCAGCCATTGGACTGTGTTATACCTTTGATTTTTGGATTGAAGAGCACATTACTAAATATTGTTCCCCATGTAAGGACATATAGATGGTAACCAAGTCACCCCTCAACCTTCTTTTTGTTAAGCTGCATAGATTGAGGTCCTGGAGCAGCGGTCGCACCAGTGCCAAATATAGACGTAAATAACCCCTCTACTCCTACTCAACATTCCCCTGTTTATGCATCCAAGGATTTCATTAGCCCTTTTGGCTACAGCATCATACTGGGAGCTCATGATCATTATGATACAGTCTTTAACTACATGATCGCTTGCTGTTTCTTCCAAAAGACCTCATTCAGTGCACAGAATGGACAGTACTCAGTGAGTCAATATTTTGTTTTATCTTCGTTGTTCAATATGTGGACACATGACTTATTTGCTATAACTTAGTCAAAACCTGCAATGAAGATTGAATTATTAATTTCCTCATGGGCTTCACCAACAGTAAATAATATTTCTTCACATAACCCCTGTGAGGTGAAAAACATTTCACATGAAAATTTCACCCATCTTAAGTTCTGGGTGGTCTGAACTTCTGTAAGTTGTGACGCAGGCTCTCAGGTGGGGGCACCCAGAAAATGAGGAGCATACAGTTAGTGATCACCCGAAAGGGCTTGCTCAGCATCTCATAGTAACACTGTAGCAGAGACAGGGATAGAATCCAGTTCTCCAGGGAAGCACTGATCTGCCTTTATCATGGGACTCCCTTATCTCTTCCTGAAGTCCCCTGCCTCATTCAATACACATGTTCCAACTTCTGTTGGGGGTCATACAGACAACAGCCTCTTTTATTACATTACTCTGATTCATCACCAGAGTAGAGGGAGCTCTCACTCACCTTCATGTCCAAGCTCAGTGTTTCCCTCAGCCCTACTCGAACTGGCTTCTAGTCCTGCCATCATTTCCATCACCATCTTCCAGTCTCAGTTTCCCTGACTCCCACTTCTAGCCTCTCTGCCCAACTGGTGCCACGCTTCCCCTCCCAGTTCCAGTTTCTCTCCCTCCACACTCCGGTTCCAGTGTCACCAGACTCCTTGTCCTAGTCTATTCCTTTTCCTACCCACTGATCCAGATTTTGTCCTCTCTGCATTCAAACCAAACAGCTTCCTCTTCCCTGTGGACATGTGGCTGGGAGGGGGGCACCTAAAGGAGAGACAATCTGGCCCAAAGCAGCAATTACAGAGAAAGTCCTGAGCCCCTATAGCCCTGGGTTTGGCGCATGCTTGGTTGCTCTGTGGGGATCGCTCATGTGCAGGCTGGTCACACATAGGAGCTGTGAGAGGATAGACAATGTTCAATCAGTCTGGGCCAGCGTGTGCAGTATCCAGCTACACACAGGCACTCTGAAGAGATGGATCATGTACAGTCCAATCAGTGCTGGAGAGTGAGAACCTAGCAGGCTCAGGGAGGACAGATTTTTGGAGATTTTAGTTGTTAAGCTCTAGCAAACCTCCACTGAGCAAATGCAAACAGTGAGTTTTTAAAAGGCTTGTAATAGGACCAGATTTGGGGATGGCAAAAGGCACATCCCTGAAACAAAGGTCAACCCCTTGCCAAATTTCAGGTTCCTCCTCCAAGGCATAGGAGCACTAGAGCATTTCAAAGAAAAGGTCTCAAGAATTTTTTAATATGAACCCAACAACACACGTTTCCTTAGCTTTGTTCTCCAAAATGACTGACTTGTTCTGGCTTGACTTGTTCTTGTTTTTATAAATAATTTCAGTCTGAGGCAGATTTCCAACATGGAAAACTTCAGCCCAAATGTTTGAAGTTTGGCACAGTTGTAAACAGACTCTTATATTGGGAAGTGGTGAGCAACCTTAATAACGGACAGTAGATAATCCCAGCCCTGCCTATAATAAGGTGGTATGTGAAGTTATGTTGATATAACTCCCCATGTGGGCACACTTATTCTGATTCCAGTAGGTGTCCTTTTTCCAGGCTTAGTTTATAAGTATCCACACTGGGAGTTATACTTGTATATTTATAGTGCTTTAACTACACCTGTGCCATTATATTGGTATAACTGGAAAATTTTCCTATGTAGACAACCCCTGATATAAAAAAAGAGTCAAGGAAAGAAGTTAATGGAAAAAGCAAGTCTTCATCAATCACTGGGGAAGAGGAGGATTACTAGTGAGGTGGTAAGTGACAGCTCTGTAAAACTTTGACTATCATGCAGAAGGAAAACCAAAGCTTACTATCAGTGTAATTGCTTAACACATCCAGCTCCCTTGTGCCAGCTTTCCATATACTGTACCGTAACTTAAGCAATAAGATATGGCTCTGGGTTATTTAAACAGTAAAGGCTCATTTCAACTAAAGATAATTTCATTGCTGTAAGGTTGTCTTGTGTGCTTAGGGGGAAGTGAGGAGTTGTCTATCTTCAGTTGGAATGGAGACCTTATTAAGCATTCAAAGCTATCCCTTTATTTTCAAGAGTGTCACCATCCAGAAGCACAAATGTGGAAACACAGATCCTTAATTGGGAGCCCCCAAAGGCCCTGTGTGCAAATTTGTAGGGTACAGAGTGGCTTCAGCTTCAACTTTAGTGCTACGCACCTTTCAAAAGGCCTTCGCTGTAGGTACAGTTTAATTTTCCAGTAGCTTTCAATGGGGTTTCGTGCCCTCACAAGCAGCTGCCTCTCTGGGCAGAGAAAACAGGCAAAGTTGGTCAATGTTATTATTTATTAAGCTCTGACACTGTTCTTGGCACTATGCAGGACACAAACCAAGACAATGTGTCCCAGAAGAATAGACAATCTAAAACAACAAATTATCTGATATTTGTTACTGGCCAGAGAGATCACAGCAGTTTTGCACCACTGCATACGGGTTTTGGCCTTATTACAGGCAATGCTGCTCTCAGGGTGAATCCTTAGTCCCTCTGACATATCACAGCTGGTCACTGTGAATTGAGGGACAATGATGCCTTGCAATTGGGAAAAGCAGGAGCATGTGTCCACTTCAGAAGCAAAGATCCTGTTTTCTCATAAATGTGTTTAGGAGTAAAGAGGAAATGAAATATACATCACATTGGTAGATACGGTTCTGAACAGCACGCTAAATTGAATGCTTTTTTGCGCTTCCCAGAACCACTTTTAATGGACTTGAGCTCCCAAGATTGGATCCAGACAGAACCCCTTCAGAGTGCAGGCAGGTTTGGATTTTGGCTCAACCCATTGTAGAGATTCAGTATGGACTAGTCTTGAAGTTTAATCAGGCTTCACATTTTCCCCAGATTTGGGGGTTATATTGGTTTGGACCTTATCTCTGCTTTTAAAAAAATAAGCTAATTTTTTTTGCACTGCTTTAAATTAAATTGATCGTGCTCTCACCCACCTACTTCCAGCAGCAACAGAAGCAAATGTTTTCTTTCTGACCCTTCCTCCCTGTTAGTGAATATGGCTTAAGTTTTTTTTTTTTCATGAAAGCCAAATCCATGTGAAATTTGCTTAGTTCATTTCAAAAGTTTTTCACCCAGTCTGCTAATGAGCAAAAACCCAGATCGACCATCCAAGGCCATATTTCAACAGGAAAGAGCCCATCTGCGTGCACATAAATGCACATGCTTTCGTGCACTTATGTTTGCTTGCACAAATTGCTGTTTAATGTTTCAAAACCTAAATTTGCATGAAAAGCCTGGGAAAGGAAGCTTGGAATGAAGATGGATCTCAGTTCCCCTTTGCTGGAAGTGAATCTCTGTGACATTCCCAGGATAGCATAACATAGAGTCAAAGGTAGAAGCAAAAAGAATCGACACTTCTCCATCAAACAAAAATAGAATTGTAAATTGTTGCACAAATTCAAGATGGGTGGGGGGAGATTATGCTTTATCATTTTCTTTGGGGATATGGCTATAATGCAGTCAGTATTGGAGCAGTGAAGCTATACAGATGGTCTTCAGTTCAGACTAGCAACCCTATAATTACCCCGGGTTAGAGGCAGCTTTGTACAGGCTCTGCTGGGGCCTATGCTGCCATGGCTTCACTACTCGAGCACTGAAGTAGCTAGATTAAATTACACCCCAGGATTGCAGTGTAGACATACCCTTAGTTGCTGAATTTGCTTTAGTACTTTCAGTAATCAGAGACTGATCTGTAGAAGGAAGTTTTGTCTTCCTTTTCCCCCATCACACCACCATACTGGGTAAATGCTAAGCCCGCTTTTCTTCCACCTGAGTATTTTGGTAACTAAACCTATAGATTAGTGCTGTTTCTTAGAATCTCTCTCCGCAGGCTCCCCTGTTCCAGTCCACCCACACTGGCTGAACTGACATAAGTATGGTAGGCTTTCCCCAGCTCTTTAACTGTTACAGTATCTAGAATCAGATTCTGTCATCTGTCTGGTAAAAGATTTTATCTCCCTCCAGAGTGATAGACCCATATTTACCACAAAGAAAAGGAGTACTTGTGGCACCTTAGAGCCTAACAAATTTCTAACACAGGGCCACAAGTACTCCTTTTTCTTTTTGCAAATACAGGACTACACAGTTGCTACTCTGAAACCTGTCATATTTACCACAGTTAGTTGTTGTATTTTTAGTACTCCAAACTCTTTGGAGACATTCTCCTAACAACCCCAAATCTTTGTCACTTTCCAGTGACAAATATGACAGGCACCTTTCCAGAGTTGGCACCATCAAACTCCCTGAGATCATGGAATTTCTGCATTCTTACATCAGGCTTGGGCAGTAGGTTTTTAGACTGTAAACTCCTTGCATCAAGAACTATCTATATCTCTTCTGTGCCATTGCAATCACTGTGCAGGGATTTCACTAATAAGAATAATATTGGAACAAGACTCCTTTGGACGTCTTGAACAGCACGGGGGAACAGCAACTGACTTTGACCACTTAACTGGAGAAATCTCCAGAATGGGGAGTCTCCGGTAGGCATACACCTAATCTAGTCAATTTCTAAATCTCCAGCCCTGTGACCTCTGGCTGAGAAGGTGGGGTGGGCAGGTAGAGGAGTAACCCAATGCCTGGCTGGGTCTGAGTTAGAGCTGGATGGGAAGTGGATTTTCCATTTTGCGGGCAATTCTACAGTAGCTTTTAATTTTTTTCCTTTCCAAAATGGAACGAAAACAGAAATATCTCAATTTCCCACAAAACATCATTCCAGTAATGATTTAGTTTTAGGTTAATCAAAACATTGGACAAAAATCAAAATGTTTCATTCCAATTTTGACTTTATTTTATATAATGCAATTAATATACAGACATTAACTAACAGTTGTTTCAAAATGGCAAATCAAACCATTGCATTCCTAAAAGATCAAAACAGAACATTTCAATGTTAATAAAATGCCTTTTTTTCCCAATTTTTTTCCAATACAACATTTAATCAAAACCGACCTGTTTCCACAAAGCATTTAATTTACACCAATGCAGTGTTTTCTGACAGCAGAACATTTTGTCAGATAGTTTCCAACCAGCACTATGATCCCTAGGGCAGCTTCCACAGTCTAATCTGGGCTTCAGGCTAAGGTTGGGCAAAGAACTAGGTAATATAATTAGCTCCAGAACCCACAATCCTCCTTTTTTATATGCCTAGCATTAAGCCAGATGCGGCAGAGGATATGCCATAATTAAGGCTATGATTATGTCATGGAATCCATGACTGCCAGAGACCTCTGTGACATTTTCTGCCTGGGGCTGGAGCTGTCAGCTGACAGGCCACGCAGCTCTCAGCCGCTGCTGGCGGCAGGCCCCCAGCAGCTCCTAGCCCCTGGGCAGCAGGGGAACCCCGCAGCTGTCACCTGCTGAGGGTGATGAAGGCCCACCCATTGCTCCAGCCGCCACAGCCGGTAAGGGGACACCCCCCCCCGGAGCGGCCAAGGGAGTCCCCTTCCTCCCCATTTGGTCAGGGATATTTTTAGTAAATATCACAGACAGCACAGGCTGCCGTGAATTTTTGTTTATTGCCCTTGACCTGTCCATGATATTTACTAAAAATATCCCTGACCAAATCTGAGCCTGAGTCATAATGCTCAGGTGTAAAAATGAAGCAAGAGTTCTTAGTAAGTAACAAAGCACATGTGCCTTTGGAGACTTGTTTTTCTAAAACTGTGTTAGAAAGCATGCAGTGACTTACATCTGTTCCTGGAAAAAGTTTCGTACCATGGAATACCTTGGCTTCTCCTAGAATAATGTGTTCACCAAATACTAGTCTATAATATTCAAAGTTCAGGCTGAAAGGGAAATACCGTGCTCCAACTTTGAACTATTACATATTAGCCACCACAGAACTTGGGCTGCTGAAAAGAGTTGTGAGTGCCCCGATTTAGCTGCTGCAGATATTGTGATAGACTTGTAGCATGTGTCCAGGTCACAGAATACAGAACAATTAAAAAAAAAAAAAAAAAAAAAAACTTCATGTGTTAGACCAATTTCTAGGTAATTGCAGATGTTAAACATCTTGATAAGTATTGAGAGTTTCTTTCAAATCCAATTTAGGCTTTAAAAATAAAAAGCATAGCTTGAAGCCACCTGATTAAAACAATACAACTGTTTAAATATGTTTCATATACTAGACAGATAAAACTGCACCTTTTAAACTTTAGAAATGCTTGGGAAGGGATTTAAAATTAATTGAAACTGTTCGTTAAGTCTTCAGAAGTGATTATGTAACCGCCTAGCAAGTGTGTGTTATAGGTCCCCCTGTGTGCCCTGTCCACTGAAGTTGTAAGTCTTTGTTACAGTCCCAGCTAGAAAGCTAAGTTCAAGCTATAGTAGTGCATGCTTTTAGGTCACAAGGTCCCCAGTTTAATCCACGGGGTGTTAGCCAAGACAACAGCTGTCACACATTGAGGAAATATTAATGAAATAAAATTTGATTAAAGTCATTGTAACTATCTCACAAGAACCATTTCAATGTATTCTCTTGATAGATGCATTTTCAAAGCCAGTCATCAATATTTTTTTACATTTTCAAAGCCAGTCTCCCTCACTGGTCTCACTTTTGGGGATGTGCAAGATGACATTACTGTCATACTAGGATGAAGCCATCCAGAGGGAATTAACGCAGCATTATCAGCAGCAGGTAGAGCCCCATGTGAAATAACACAAAATAAAATGGAAAAACAATGTATAAAACAAAAAAACGGACCCCGCAGCAGTAGCTCCTACAGCTCTTGGCTAGCAAGGTCTGGGCCAGTTCCCTGCTCTAGTTGTTGCACCTTCACACTTGAGGTCGTAAGGCTGTTCAGGTTTGGCCTGGTGGCCCGTTGCACATGATGGTGGAAAGGCGACAGGCCAAACCTGAGCAGCCCTGTGACCCAGTGCACCAGGTTGCAACACCACTTACTGAGATGTGGCCCAGCCACCCCCCACAATCAAGGATAACCAATATCACTATAAAGGTTTTAATAGTGTCTGTACAAGCCTTAACATTTTTGTTACAAAGTAATAAAATTCTAACATCAAACAATCACAAAAGCCTATCTCCGAAATGCCTAGCTGCCGTTTTACTCTGCAAAGTGACTTGGAAGGGTTCTATTAGCGAGACAAGGTGAGTGACATAATATCTTTTATTGGACCAATTTCTGTTGGTGAAAGAGACAAGCTTTCAAACTGAGTTCTTTAGGAACAATGCCTCATCGCCAGTAATAAAGATTACAGCTGTGCCAATAACCGATTTTTTGGTGTGCTGGCAATATCGAAAAAAAGTTTCAGTCAAGCCAAAATAAGTTGGGAAAAATTGGTTACATTTTGATTTTGAACAGTTTTTAATGTTTTGTATTGCTTTTCAAATACAAATCAAAGAAATTTTGAACCAAAAACTCATTTTGAACAAAAAAATAAAAATGCTTAATTTCATAAATGTCAAAATGAATTTTTTTAACCAAAACTGTGTGTGTTAACCAAATCAGCCTGAATTTACAAAATATTTCAGCATTATCAGCTCTTTATTTTTTTATAAAAAAAGGTTTTGGCTAAAATTCCCCCCCCCCGCCAGCTCTAATAAAGATTCTTCTTTGTATCTCCTATAATAAGCTTGCAGGAGACCTGAAGAAGCGCTCTGTGAAGCTCAAAAGCATGTCTCTTGCACCAAAAAAGCTGGTCCAATAAAAGATTTTACCTCACCCACCTTGTCTCTTTCATTTGACACTTGAACAGATGCCTTAATAATGCTCTACCCTGAAGAAAAAAGCTGACATCCTCATCTCAAGGATTAAATTGGTAGAAATGTTGGAAAATAAAAAACAAAAGTTTGGAATAGTGAAATTCTAGTGACATGGACTAAATGGGAGAAATACTGATAGCATTTATAATTTGTTTTGTGTGCATGTATTTTAAGAGGGGGTTATATTTTCATTATATTTGTTTTTATTTTGCTGTATAGAACTCCGAGCACTTTGGAGGGAATCTTTTCTGTAGTTAACGTTATTATAAATAAAACAACAGAGTATATGCATATTAATAATAGACTATATTGCTGTATAGTAATGGTTTTTGGTTTTTAAGCCATCTAACATATAAAAGTAAGGTATATATTATATGTATATTAATAATGGGTGTGATCCACAGCTTTTGGTCACTGGCAATTTATTGTGTGTATGCAATTTAAGAGGTTGGGATTTTATTAAATATTTGTTTTTATTTAATGGGGGATGATGCATAAAATTATTGTAAACAATAAAAAATCAAGGATTTGTGTATCGCTAAGAGTATATTATTACATACAATAATGGACATGGTTTGTCAGATAACATTTGCTATATGTAGACTGTATTTTATATGCATGTTGCTATGCATATTAATAGATACGTATATTATCACAGAGTCATAGTTTACAGCCAGAAATAATTATTCACTAGATCTGATAAAAGCAAAAATGATTTTCTGGTTCGGAAGTGGACACAGAGCAAATATGCCAAATCATGAGTTCCCCATCAAGGTCTACCTGGTAGATGGTTTGGAAAAAATGATTAAGAGGAAAACACTTTTTTACGTGTAAATATGTGTAACAAATAGCAAACTATTGTTTTCACTTAGTATGCAGTGATGTTGTAACCGTGTTGTGATGTTTAACTCCTTATCAGATCAAGTGATGTGGGTTTGTTTAAAAATAAATCTCTGTGTGTCATCAAAATTCATATTGCTGACGTCATCATCGTTTCCTCTTATACACTATAAAATAATTAGCTTGCAAGGTGCATAAACATTGAGTGCTTCAAACAGTTTTAACCAGGCAATCCAAAGAGTTGTGACCGGGCAATCCAAGATGTTCATTTTGTTAAAGGCAACTTTTGCTCTCTTCTGTCTGATAGATCATATTTCTTCCCGACCAATGATTAGTACCTCTATCAAGCCTACTCACCAGGAATCCAGCATGAAAGAGATGGTCAAGAGAATCACCAACATAAGTTCAGGAACTCAGGTAAATGTCTAAATAATGTTTTTCGTTAATGATACCTAAGGAAATGTATCAGCATTTTGTAATTATTGGTTTCCAGTGCATAATATATATTTGATCATTATAGGCCAGATTCTGCCACATATTTTCTTCCTTGGAGCTGTTAACAGAAGGCCTCATTCTTGCAAACATCTGCGCTTTACTGCAAGCACATAAATAGAGCCATTGATTTCAGTGGGATGACTTGTGTCCTTACAGTTAAGTACGTGCCTAAATATTTGGGCCTAAGGCATTATTCATTGTGAATACAGGCAGCAGAATCTGTCTATCTCACCTTTGTAATTACACAGCTGATACTTTGTGTACTTTTTAGATACATTTTTCTCTTTCGCTCTAGCAAACAGTAATAACAACTGTTACAATATTAACCTATGCATATGTAGTATCTATATTTTGAAAATGGGCAGAACTGAAGGAGTAATCTGATTGGCTAATCAAGGTTGTGATGATATCCTGAAATACAGTTTCAATCTTTTGCCTGCTAGCTCCTTTTGTTTGTTTGTTTGATCACTCAAAGTCAAATTCGAGATGAAGTCATACACTCCAATAAGGAGAGAGGTGTTTAAATTTACCACACTTGGGTTACTCTTCTTCTTTGTCAGACACCCGAGGCGTGTTTTTATCCCACAACAACTGCACCCCATGCTTTGCACTACTGGAACTTTTGAAAATTCCATCCTTAATGCTTAACATCTAGGAGTTAATTTTAGATCCACTTGAGTCCATGGGAGCGACATCTGTATGACTGAGGAAAGGACTTGCCTGATAGCAATAATATCAAGCCACTATGAGGCTAGAACAACACACAACAGGGTATGGTATGTTGTGTGCTAGACAAGGTGCCAGAGATCCAGAGCACCTAGCACCCAAGAAGTCTGTTGGACTCGGAACAACTGCACCGCCCAGACCACTAACTGAGGCAAAATGGAGATGTGACTAATTAGACAATAGATGAGAACTTTGTGATGTTTATGTAAAGTTGAAAAATATTCAGTTTATTTAAGACTCCAGTTTTAACTTATTTCTTTGGTTTGGTATTTTTTCTCCCAAAGGAAATGATAGGGAAATACTTTACACATAGATTGTTCAAAAAGCTTTGCTTGATTGTCCTGGGGGTGGGGTTACACTAAAATCACAAGGCTGCTGAAAACTGCCAGACACGCACTCAGTTTTGCTTTGAATCACTCTAAATTCTTATTCTGATGGCTTTGTGTTGCTTTTCCAGATACCCTGCAATAATACCAGAGTGATGAGGGTCAAATTCACTGATCCAAAGGTAAGAGATGATATCTATGTATACAGAAAAAAATATTTAAGACATAGACAGAAATAACTAAAGATTTAATTTATATATAAACAGTATTTGTATTAGTTAGCAAACAGAAATAAAACAAGTATCACTAGCTTTTCTTCACACAAACTTGCACTGTTTTACTAATTTGGTTTTAAAATACAACATTAGTGAAATGTCTACACACAAATCGTCAGCAAAGACTTGTTTTACATGAGCCAAAACGGAGACCTCAGTGATTAACACGTCTAAAAGATACACCAGTTGGTAGATGGTATTCAATTTCTGCTAAGTTTTCATATAGCACAGGGATGACTTAAACACAGGCCATGTTTACAATAATACCCAGCCCTGACAATTCATAAATGCTCATCAAAAGCATCTTGTTATCATGTGATAAATGGCTAGTGTAGCCACTTCATGTCAATGGAACTGCTCTGTGGCTACATAAGGTCTTATAGAGACTACACCGAATATATGTGCATAACCAAGGTCATTTATCATAGAGGAAGGATTTAGATGAGATTAAAGAGACTCTATAAAGGGTAACTAAAGGGATTCTGGTTTAGAGAATCAATGGCTAATTTCCCATTGATTTCAATGGGAGGAGATACCCAGAAACCATTAGCTGGGTGTGACCATTTATAGCAATTGCAAAAGTTTTAATAGTTTTTCCTGCTGTCTTGTGTTTCATAGGTGCCTGAGTCTGAAAAGTTGTGCCAAGCCTCAGAGGCTCTGAAGAGTGTCACTAAATGTAAAGATTATTACGAACCAATCCTAAGCAATTTGCTCAGTCTGCATGAAAGAAATGTAAGTATCTGTTGAAAGCCCATAGTATAGTTCAATTGTGTTGGCCAGACATTTCTGATTATGCTCTCATTTCTGATTATAGTCTCATTCCTCAGCTCTATTTGTTATACAGCAAATTCGTATTTTAAACCTGTGTTTTTCTGCAATTTAATTGCACTCGGAGTCAGAGTGAACCTCAAACATTCTCACAACAAGCTAGTCCAGATCTTAAGAATCAGTTTCAGGCACATACAAGATTTTATGAGGATGGTAATAATCATGAATGCATAGCAAATCCGGTGCTGTTAGTGTCATTGAAATAAATGTTGCTCAGAGCATTTAAAGAAAGGTTTCTACCTATCTTAGAATGGCTCAGATTTGTGGTAGTTGTCGCCATTCAGTAATGGATTAAAAACGTGTCCTCTTAATGCAAGTAAAGCAATGAAATAATATTCTGCTTCCTTCCCCAAAACACAAATAAAAACAACCTTTGAATCTTTATCAGATTGCTGAAAAACATATTCAGTAGCCTATAAAGGGCAGGCCCTTTACTATCAGTAAAGCATCTGGCACATTGGGGATGTTAAATAAATGCTAATGCTAATCCTAATATAATAAATAGGATAGGGGCTCCCTTGTTTCTGAACTTGAAGGTCTTCTCTCGTCATCCTTTCCTAGAAAGGCAAAATTCCTGAACTCCAGGTTCATAGTAAACACCTCTTTTAATTGAACAGAACATACTAGTATTATTTATTATCTGTAAAGCTCTGTAGATTTACGGGTATCTTATTGACATACAGAGAAAATCCATGACCTGGAGAGCTTAACATTTACATTCCAAGTTCCAGTCATTGTCTCCACAGTCAGTAGGGGCAGGCGGTTATTTCATAGAACTGATTTTGCTTATGCATTTGGCTCATAAAGCAAACAAACAGCCATTTGTTTTTTAAGTGATTGAAAATTGCTGCTAGCTTTGTTTAACCATTTCTGACCTGTTTTCTTTAGCAGAACTGCTCCTTGGAAAACGGAGACGAGATTTATCTGAGAAACTTCTTGCCTCAGCTGGGAAACTACACCCAAGGACTCATCAGAAACTTAAGAGTCAACTAAATGAAACCAACATTTGATCAGGCTGCAGGCTGCAGATGACGTTTTAAAACCAACTTCCCATTAATCTCTGTTCTAATCACTCTTAAAATAGGTTGTAACATTGATAGATGCAACATGCTCTTCCTCAGCTTTGGACAGGTTAGTGTCCGTTCATTGGTATGCTAATCCGCCCCCCCAGTGCCAATGCTCAATTTAATTGTAAAGGGGTCAGCACTAAAATTAATTTGCGCTGTCTGTCAAACGTGAAGCTGCCTCTTCCACACATGTGCCTCAGTTCAACAAGGTACTTAGCATATCATGCCTAACTGTAAGCATGTGATTTGTTCCATTGACTTTAGTGGAACCGCTCATGTGCTCAGGGTCAGGCATGTGGTTAAGTACCTTGTTGAATGGGGATCATACAAGTGGCGTAATTGTGGGCCTATTTCTCAATGGTTAGTTTTGTCACTCTATGCCTGGAGACATTCTGCTGGGCACAGTACATATATGTGTGTATGTGTGTACCTAAAATAAATAACAAAGCTCAGTGGCAGGAGGGAACATCAGTCCCTCCTTGCCCTTGGGATTTCTATACCACTGGAGCCAATAGCCTTCTCCTGACCTCAGCATCCCGTCAGCCTACAATGGGCAGGTTTGGAGCCCCTATATGGCCACTCCATTGTCAAGGCCACACAGGGGAGTTCTCGGGGGCTTTCTGTGTGACCTCTGCACTTGGGTACATGTCATCTCTATTTCATAAAAATGCTTTTATTGCCATACTAAATTGGTTGGTGGTATTCCCCTGGAGGAGAAGATGAGCTGTGATGGGGAGAGCAGACTACAGAGCATAGGATATGATTCAAGAAACTGTCCTCCTTCAGAAAAGCACTTATTCACATACTTAATTTAAGAAAAAAGAAAAGGAGTACTTGTGGCACCTTAGAGACTAAAATTTATTTGAGCATAAGCTTTTGTGAGCTACAGCTCACTTCATCGGATGCATTCAGTGGACAATGATGTCTGTCTGTATCTGTACGAGTTTTTTCATGAAGTTGATAGATTTCCACTCCATACGGCTAAATTCAGTACCTTGCATAATGACAGGTTCAGAGTAGCATCTGTGTTAGTCTATATCTGCAAAAAGAAAAGGAGTACTTGTGGCACCTTAGAGACTAACAAATTTATTTGAGCATAAGCTTTTGTGATCTACAGCTCACTTCATCGGATGCATTCACTGAATTTGTTAGTGCCACAAGTACTCCTTTTCTTTTTGTGAATACAGACTAACACGGCTGCTACTCTGAAACTTAATTTAAGGGCATGCTTAAGTGCTTTCCTGAAACAGAGCCATAATGGGTAGGGATGTCATTTATTTGTCTGATTTTTGGAGGCAGAGGGTGGTTGTAGCTGCTTGTTATTCCCTTTGATAAAGTCAGTGCATGTCACCATCTTCACAAAGGGACCAAACTACAAAAAAAAATCAGAAAGTCCAATAGAAATATTTTCAAGACATGTTTTTAAAAAAAACAACCTATGAAAGCATTTCACTGCCCTGTTGAGCTCAAGTTTGTGCCATTCATGAGACTGTCTTAGATCCCAAGGAGACAGCTCTTCTTAGAAATACCTTTTATGCTGATGGGAAAGCTAAAGCTAGAAAGTGAAACTGATTATAATCAGACCATTTTAGTTTCATTCTCTAAGATGAGAAAAGTGGAAGTGTTGAACAAAATAACAAACGATCGAGGGGTGGGAATTCTTTCAGATGTAATAATCCAAGTATTGGTAAAAAAAGGTAAATAATTTTTAATATATGACTTTAATATTGATAGTGTATCATTTTAGTGTGATTGATAGTGTATTTTAAATCATTAATAGTAAAAATCCAGGATTCTGTTCAGTGGTACAATATAGTTTGATTTTATTTATTATTGTATTTTATTTAAAGGTAACTTATTTTATAGTGTATGTTCTAAAAATGATTTGATCACGACCAAAGTCCTGATTTAGGAACACATATGCTTAAATTTAACAGCGACCTACAATAAGAGGCCAGTGCTTAGAATTTACATTTTACATTTTAACTTATATATTTGTATTCTGTGTATTTAAAATCCTGCTACCTCATTCTAAGGGCATTATTTTCCAGTGGCCTTCTCAAGAAAGCAAGTGAGCCTGTGCTGAGCCATAATTTATTCTTCTTCCCTATATTTAAACTATTCGTATTACAAAAGAGTTTTTAATATATTCAAACTGTCATATATTTGTATTTTATTTTTTTATGACAAGTTGCTACTGACAATATAAAATATCTCGGTTTCCAAACAAGCAATAAAATATTGAACAAAACATTCTGCAAATGACTGACTGTATTTTATATTATTCTTCACGGTATTTTATTAAGTAGCTAGGTTAAAACATGGCAAAAAAGCAGCAACTGCCACATTTGTGAATGTAAACCTCAGACAGAGGAACAGAAGGGGCCAATCCTGCAATTCCCATATGCTGTTTCAAATTAAGTCATGTGATTAAGGTCTGTTGGGCTTGACCTTATTATAATGAATGTTTGAAGACAATATACTGTGATGAAGTCTCTGGGCTCCAACTTCTTACTTGTATGGCTTAGTCCATAAGAAAGCTAATTTTGTGCACCAAATCCTTAAGCAGTGCTTAATTTGTAATGAAAGAGCGGCTGGAGCTCAAGCCATTAGGTTCTGGGGCTCAGAACTGCCAAGCCTAGAGGTGCCGGGGTTCAGCCCTGGTAAGCTCTGGCATAAATTAAATACTGCCCTTAGCATGCAAGTTGATATCACTATTGACTTCAAAGTCCCCAGGAAGGACCACTGAGGGGATACAGGAAAGTGTCAGGCAGAACTATAGGGTTGTGTAATGGAGACAACCAGGCAGAGAAAGCATGTAAGAGTTATACTTATATTGTAAGGTCTCTGGGGCAGGGACCTTCTTTTTGTACCGTGTTTGTACAATGCCTCACATGATGGGGTCCTGGTCTGTGACTGGGGCTCCTAGGTGATGCAGATAATACATAAAAGAAAGGGGGCATGTTTTAGCAATTTTAAAGTTGTCTTGCATGGCAGAGATCTTGACTGCAGCCCACAGTTACTCTTAACCATACATGGTAATTCTACAAATTAGCACAGTATGAAAAAAGATAAGAATTTTTTTATGCATGCTTCCATGAACTTGTTTACTATAGCTGGTGTTTCCACAATACAACAACAACAAAAATCTGCTTTTTGCAAGCCATTTAAATCTGTCTTTGGGGCAGCACAGCTTATTTTCATTTGACAAAGGGCCCATTTAAATGACGGGTAAAGTGAGCCCATTTTCAAGTTCACAATGAAATGTAAAACAGCCCTCAAATTCCACGTCGCGTTTTTTGGTGTCTCATTGACATATTTCATGTTCTACTTTGTGGAATCATCATTTTTACCCCACACTGTAACTCGGAAGTTACAATTACAAACTGACAGTTAAAATTGCTAAGATGCTATCAAAGAAAGCGTCAAAAAAGCAAAGAAAATACACCGCAAGCCACTCTTGAATGGAGAAATACTTCCACAGAAGGCCTTAATAACAGCCTGGCACAATGCTTGATTTCAAGATGCATGTATTCCTGGGTGTCCACACCCCCAGCATTACCACAACCTGTGTTAGAGGAAGAAGTAACAGGAAAAAAAGGAAGAAAGACACACAAAAGCCTATTATGAATGACAAACTAAAGATTTCCAAGGACTGCAACTCAGATACCCTATCAGGATCAAATTATTCCCTTGGGACAAATCACATACTTGGAAATATACATGTGTTGCACAAATAATCCTCATCCCTAAAATGTAGCAGAGAATGGGAATATATGTCACTGAAATTGCCAGTCCATTAACCCACATAAACATGGGTGTGGAGGACAGTAGTCCATCAGAACAATGACTAAATACCTTTTAAAAATCCGGGCCTTTGTTCCTACATGTGCGGCTTTCACTTGGACCTATTGTTAACTTGTACCCAGCTTCCCAAATGATTCAGCTTGTTCTGTATCGGTGTTATGTCCTCTTCATTATTTACCACGTTCCCCCCAATCTTTGTGTTGCTGGCAAAATTTATTAGTGATGATTTTATGTTTTGTTCCAGGTTATTGATAAAAATGTTAAATAGCCAAGAACAAGGACCCCACTAGAAGTACACCGGCTCAGTGATGGTTTTTCCCCACTTATCACACTTTGAGACCTATCAACTAGTTAGTTTTTAATCCATTTAATGTGTCCCACGTTGATTTTGTAACATTTTATTTTCTTAATCAAAATGTTGTGTGACACCAAGCCAAATCCCTTACAGAAGTCTATTTCCGCAACACTATTATCTTTTATCAACCAAATTTATACTCTCATCAACAAAAAAAGCTCATTAGTTTGACAAGATCTATTTTCCATAAACCCGTGTAGATTGGCACTAATTATATTACCCTCATTTAATTCTTTATTAACTGAGTCCCATATCAGCTATTCCATTATTTTTCCCAGGATCAGTCAGGCTGATTGGCCTATTTCACAGATCATTGCATTTCTCCTTTAAAATATTGATACAACTTTAGCTTTCATCCAGTCCTCTGGCACTTTCCCAGCATTCCAAGACTTACTGAAATTCAACATTAGTGGAACAAGAGCTCCTTGGCCAGCTCTTGTAAAGTTCTTGGATGGGAGTTTAATCCAGACCTGCTGATTAAATATTATGAAGCGACCATTAGAACTAGTGCTAGACATTATGTGCAAGCTATGCATATACCACTCTGCTAGTTCACTTTAATCACTTCAATCCACTCCTCCTTCTAGCATACTTCTGGGTCTCCCTGAGCAGCAACTGCCAATCAAGCTGAACTGAAGTTTTCTGGCATGTAGAGATAGCAATGAGCCTACCAAACATCTTTGTCATTGGTAAATTCCAGAAATCTAAGATTTTTTGCACTCAGAAGTGAAAAACTAATGTATTAACTGATTGTCACAAAGACCAGGCTAACCCTGTTTGGATTCCTGTTATGTTTAAATAAAAGAGGCTTTAGGAATCAGTTTACCTGCTGCCATTGTCCCTTAACTTTCCATTGAAAGCAATGGAATCTTAGGATGTAGCTGATGCATTCAACAGCAAACGTGTTTACCTGGTAACCTTTTCGTCACAACAAAATACCAAACTGGATGTTTTTAAATCTGCCATAGGGCTAGAATCCTGGGAGGCTTAGTTCTGCACTCTGCTGGCAACAGTATGCAGAGCTGACTCTGGGCTTTTCACTAGCAAGCCTGAGAGCAGCATTTGGCTTATATCATTATTTAGAAACAATTCTATCAGAATTGCTACTTGTATTTTCCATACGGTAGCAAGAGCTTTCTCCCCCACCCCCAGAATCCTCTTCTCAGCATCATCATGTATAACTTCTAACACTATTTACAGGTACTGACTTATCCACACACTGGAAAGAAGTAACCAATAATTATGTCATACAATCATTGTGAGGGGACACGATCAGAAATGAAATCACATGTTCCAACTGGGGCTGCATTGATTTTATTTTTAAACAATCTCACAACTGACCCATGAGAGAGGCATTTAAATTATATAGTTACATAGTATGGATACAGTCTGAATCTCTAAGTATAATTAATATTGTACATTGCATCCTACTCCATGGAAAGCACGTGGTAATTTTTTATTTTTTTGTATTCTAGCCCAGTGATTTTACTACTGCATAGATGATGCAGTTTTCCATAGTGCATCAATCTGAGGCATTTAAAGGTTACTTTTTTTCTGTCAGTTTAGCGGAGCAGATGATTGAGTCCTAATTTCGTAGCTTTCCATTATGATTGGTGAGTGTCTGTGCTCAGTGATAGTGATCAACTGACATCTTAAAACAAAATATTTTTTTTATTTAGCAGTTGGAACGAAGCATCAGAGAAAAGGGGATTTTAACTTAACAAAAAGCCTGCATGCATATTTAGGGCTCATCTAGTCTCAGGCTTCATACAAGGTACGTTAGACAGGCTTTCCTATTCAGTTACTGGAACAGAACCGTGTTACAGTCTCCTACCAGTTCAAATCCTCCTCTGAGTCTGTGGGATTCTTGGTCTTGTTTTCCCCCTTATCCACCCAGTTCAAACTGTCTTTTGATGCTCGACCCCACCCCACGACTACAGGCTAGAGCATGAAGGCTGGCTACTGGCTCTGGTATTGTCTCTTTAGTGTAAGCTATTGCTAGGAAACTACTAGAAAGTGCCTCCACCCTCTTTCCTTATGTTGGTAAATTCTGCTACCCAGACAGATTCCTGGGGTGAAAGATCCATCCCTATTTATGGTAGACACAGCATAGTAGTGACAGACAATATTAATCATTATTAAAGTGCACCCCCCCACACACACATTTGTCACTGTACCTCTGGTCAATAAAGACTGTGACCACAGGCTCCTCCTGCTAGACTTCTTAACCTCTCATTTTATCTATCTTCGATTAAGGAATAAACACACAAGACCCCCTCATAACCATTCAGATTTCAGAACTCCTATGGAAGATCTTTTTTAGTCAGTGACACTCCTTTCATCTGAGGCATTTCATGACTAGAACAATGACTCTCAGTTTGTCTGCCCCTCAATTAATAAAGCACTCGGTAGCTCTTATCTAGCATCTCATTGAAAGTTGCTATTTGAGTTTGAAAAATACCAGTTAGCTATAGCAAAACTCCAAACTTTCCCAGCACGGCTCTATGCTCAGCATTATTTCCGGATGCAACACCGGTGTATGATGCTGAGGAAGGTATTGTCTGAATCCCCCATAGTCATTGTCACAGTACTATTTTCACAGCCTGATTTTTTTCCATAACACTTAGTTTGCTAGCTTCTCTTTGTAGCTGATTTACAATAATTGCTTGCAGTAAATGTGCTGGTCTGAAGGCGAATATGTGAAGCAAGCCAAAGTAGTTGCTTTTATTTGCGATTGTGTGTGTGTATATGGGAGGAAAACTCTGAGTCCCACCTGGCTAGATGCTAAGGGCTCAACTCCCACTGACTTTGATGGGAGTTTGTAGTAACTTGACCATCTTAGTGGAGTCTCACCAGGATCTGTCCTAGGTCTGGTACTATTCACTATTTTCATTAATAAGTCAAACACTGGAGTGGAGAGTACGCTTATAAAATTTGTGGATGACACCAGGCTGAGAGGGGTTGCTAGTACTTTGGAGGGCAGGATTAGAAGTCAAAACAACCTTGACAAATTGGAGAACTGGGCTGAAATCAACAAAGTGCACGTCAATAAAGACAAGTACAAAGTACTAAAGGAAAATCAAATGCACAACTCCAATATGCGGAATAACTGGCTAGGCAGTAGAACTGATGAAAAGGAGCTTGGGGGTTACAGTGGATCACAAATTGAACTTGTCAACAATGTCATGCAGTTGCAAAAAAGGCCACTATCATTATGGGGTGTGTTAACTGGAGTGTTGTAGGTAAGAGATGGGCAGTACTATCCTGCTTCACTTGGTACTGGTCAGACCTCAGCTGGAGTACCGCATCCAAGTCTGGGTGCCACACTTTAGGAAAGACATGGCCAAATTGGATAGAGTCCGGAGGACGGCAGCGAAAACGATAAACAGTTTAGAAACCCTGGCCTGTGAGGCAATCTTAAAATTGCTGGGCCTATCCAGTCTCAAATCTGCTAACAGAGTCCAAATAAGGTCTGGGCTGCTGTAAACAGGAATGGGAACAATTGGTCTTCATATTAGCAGCCGGTAGGACAAGAAGCAATGGACTGACTATAGTAGTGGAGATTTAGGTTAGCTCAGTGGGTCTCACCCTATTTACCAGTGTGGGCTGCGTATGCGGCCCACAGTGCATTATGTGGGTTGCAGATTGTGAACCACTGCATCAGACACACACACTGGCCCACCCAGCCCTGCACTGCCAGCCTGCCCTTTCTCCTTGGTGGCATGCCTGCACCTCACTGACCCCCTGCCCATCAGCCCTCTGACTCCCTATACCCAGTGTTCCCTGCCCAGAGACCCCTTCACAGAGTGGGGCCAGGAGCTGGGACATCACGGCTCAGGGCCGGGAGCAGAGCCCCAGGTAAAACCTAGGCGTGCTGCAGCACCACCCTAAAACTCCCCAGAGACCCTCCAGAGACCCACTTTCCTGCACCCTGCCACACTCACCAGCCCTCACTGCTGGCAGGGCTGCATGATGCTGTCTCCCCTCACCCACCCCCGTCCCCTGCCAGAGGCAAATTTTGAATTTATTTTTTGCAAACAGCTGGACTGCAGCTGTGTGCTAATTGGGCCACATGCGGCCCACGGGCTGAGAACCACTGGGTTGGATATTGGGAAACACTTTCTAACTATCAGGTTAGTTAAGCACCGGAATACGTTTCCAAGGGAAGTTGTGGATACCCCATCATTGGTACTTTTTTTTACAAACAGGTTAGCCAAATACCTGTCAGGGCTGGGCTAACTAAGGCCTTGTCTACACAACACAGTTTTGTCAATGCACATTAAGTGGCACTCCTCTCGGAGGCACGCATCCACAGTTGGTGCTCTATCATCAACAATGAGAGCAGTGCGCTGTGGGTAGTTTTCCCACTCTGCTACTCACCACCTTCTGCAGCTAAGAGTTGTGGGAAGGTGGCATGGATAGCAGTGCATCATGGGTGTGGGCTCAACGTCCCATAATGTCATGTTTTTTTTTCCATCCCAGCATTCCATGGACTTCTGACTGTGTTTTGTGGCATTTTTCAATGCCCCCTGTTTACTATGCACCCATCATCTCTGTCTGAAAGGATGGATCCCACACTGCTCTCATGGTCACTGTTATGAACACATCACGCATAGTCATGCAGTAGATCATGAGCTCCAAAGCTGAACCTGCTGTGTTCCATGGAAAGAAACACTACAAGATTACTTTTGGCACTTATGGAGCAGCTGAACATGGTGGACATGGTATGTGTTGTTAATTGGTATTTAATAAAAGCAAATTCTCTGAAAGATAACGAAGCTTTTGGGCTGGGGAAACACGCACTGAGTGGTGTGATTGTATGCTTATATAGGTCTAGGATGATGAGCAGTGGCTGCAGAACTTTTGGATGCATAATGCCAGCTTCCTGGGCATGTGTGCAGAGTTCGTGCCGGCCCTGCAGGGCAAGGACACCAAAATGAGAGCTGCCCTGCTGATAGAGAAGCATGTGGCAATTGGTGTGTGGAAGCTGGCGACTCCGGACTGCTGTTGGTTGGTTGCGAATCAGTTTGGAGTTGAGAAGGCAACCACTAGGGCTCCAGTTATGCAAGTGTGCAGGTCCATTAAGCACATTCTGCTATAAAAGACTGTGTCTCTTGGCAATGTGCGTGAAATAGTGAATGGCTTTGCGGCAATGGGATTCTCTAACTGCGGCAGGGTGATAGACTGGACCGGCTCTAGGTACCAGCAAAGCAAGCATGTGCTTGGAGTGGCACAATTCCAGGGGCGGCATTCTGGCCACCCTTTTTTTTTTTTTTTTTTTGGTTGGGCAGTTGCGCTCTCAGAGCTTGGGGTGGCAAAAAAACCTAGAGCCGGCCCTGGTGATAGATGGCATACATATCCCAAATTTGGCCCCGGAGCATCTGGTGATGGACTACCTCAATAGAAAGGGATACTGCTCTATGGTATTGCAGGCACTTGTGGCTCACCATGGGAGTTTCACTGACATCAATGTGGGGTGGTCTGGGAAGGTGCATGCCGCATGCGTCTTCAGGAGCACTGGCCTGTACAGAAAACTCCAAGTAGGGCCATTATTTCCAGACAAGAAGATTCCAGTGAAGGATGTTGAAATGCCCATAGTGATCCTGGGAGACCCAGCATATCTTTACACTCAATGGCTCATGAAGCCTTTCATGGGAAACCTGGACAGCAGCAAGGAGCGCTTCAGCAGTTGGCTGAGCAGGTGCAGAATGACCACAGAATGTGCCCTTAGCAGATTAAAAGTGCGCTGGTGCTGCCTTTATGGCAGGTTAGACCTAAATGAGGAAAATATTCCCATTGTCATAGCAGCCTGTTGTGTGCTCCATAATATTTGTGAGGCTACGGGTGAAAAGTTTCCCAGCGGTGAAGCATCTGGCTGCTGAAATTGAGCAGCCAGATACCTGGGTTATTAGAAGGTACAACAGAGGGGGGAGGAGGAAGGGGTTATGCCCATGTGTTATTCGAATCAGGGAGGCTTTAAAGCAACATTTTGACAATGAGCACCATTCATGTGTCTTTCTATACAGAACTCTGCCATGCTTTGTTCACTTACTGCTATACATGAAAATTGTGATGATTCCTGACTGGGATTTATAGTCAGCAAATGATCAAATTGCCACTTTGTATTACTACCAGCAGCAACCCACATGTATAGGAGACAAATAAAGCTTCGTTATCTTTCAGAGAATTTGCTTTTATTAAATACCAATTAACAACACATACAAAAGGCTTGGTGGGAAGAGAGATAAGAGTGCAGGTCAGGGCAAGATTAGGCTCTCATTCTGAAAGCGGCCCGAAGGGGTGGAGTGAATGGGGTACTGAGACGTTTTGGGAAGTTGCAAGGAATGTTTGGGAAGAGTTTGGGGAGTGCATGGAAAGCACTTCTATATTAGCTGAGGGAGTGGGGGGGGGCGAGCATACTTGTATTCTGCCTGGAGCATGAGTAGGAACTTCAACATCTTTGTTTGCTCCTCCATCACTTTTATCATCCACTCCTGGCCCTTTCCAATGCACTCCTTACTCTCCTTTCTCTCCTGCCTTTCTATTTTAAATTTTTCCTTCAGGGGCTCTCTCCACTCCCTGTGTTCTCTTATTTCTGCCTCTGAGGATTGGTGCATCTCTCAGAACATGTCCTCCTTGCTCCACCTTGGTGTCTTCCTTATCTGGCAGAGGTGCTCGGCTGGTGTGTAAGGAGTTCCCCTGAAAGCCACATCTGCAGAAGCACAAGAAACTATACACAGAAGCACAATTGTTAGTTCACACACAGCATTGAATCATTATACTAAAATACACCTTTAATAACAAACATACAAATCACTTTCTCACTATCCTTGGGAAGCATACATCTCGATTAACACTCTAAACATGGTGAGTTAACCCCCGAGGAGGGAGTTGCGTGTTCAAGATGGGGAAAAGGGTCTATGTGTTTTTTTAAGCAGATCAGTGCAGGCCACTAGAGACAATATTGTAAATTCTGCCACCATTTTCCACAAGTGAGAATCATTTAGGCCGATATCTCACTTCTGAGGGTAAGCAAGGATGCAAGGGTACATCTCCTGCACACATGCAGCTTCAGACCCCGTCCCTATGCTGCTCACCTGTGTGCCACTTTGGTTCCTGCACCAGTGACTGTTGAGTGGTGCAGGAAAGTTTCCTACACTGGGAGAAGGACCAAAGCATATGTGCCACATCATTCCCAACTCGACCTCCTCGTCAATGACTGCATCCTCAGGATTGCGTCCACTGTCTGCCATCTCCAGCCTCGCCGAACTTAGGGTTGCCAAATTTCTAATTGCACAAAACCGAACACACCCCCTGCACTGCCACTTTCATGAGGCCCTGCCCCTCCCCTTCTCTAAGGCCCCACCCCACTCATTCCAGCCCCCCCCCCCATCACTTGGTCTCCCACACCCTCGTTCACTTTCACTGGGCTGGGGAATGGGATTGGGAGTGAGGGCTCCAGCTAGGGGTGTGGGAGCTGAGTGGCGGCCAGAAATGCAGGGTTCAGGATGTGGGAGGGGACTCCAGGCTGAGGAAGGGGGTTAGGGTGTGGGAGGCAGTGAGAGCTTCGGCTGGGGGTTCAGGTTTTGGGATGCAGGATGGGGCTCTGGCCTGGGGCCAAGTGATTTGGAGTTCATGAGCAGGCTCAGGGCTGCGGCAGGGGGTTGGAGTACAGGAGGGGTTTCAGGCTCTGGGAGAGCATTTGGGTGCAGGAGTGGGTTCCAACCTGGGGCAGGTGGTTGGGGTGAGGGTGGGAGCATGGGGTTTGGGAAGGAGATAGGGTGCGGGACAGTGTTACAGATTGGGGCAGGGGGTTGGGGTGTGGCCTCTGGCTGGGCAGCACTTACCTCAGGTCAGTCCCAGTCAGCAGCACATCAGGGCTAAGGCAGGCGCCCCGCCTGCCCTGGCTCTGTGCTGCTCCCGGAAGCGGCCGGCATGAGGCGATGTGGCCATCAGTGTGGCATGTGCTGCTGGCGCCCGAGGACACCGCCCCCCCCCCCGCAGCTTCCATTGCCCACAGTTCCCAGCCCGTGGGAGCTGCAGAGCCAGTGTTGGGGGCGGGGGCAGCATGCAGCTCTTCTGTGATCACCCCTAAGCTGAGGGGCTGCAGGGACATGTCGGCTGCTTCCGGGGAGCTGTGCAGAGCCTTGGCAGACAGGGAGTCTGCCTTAGCCCCACTGCGCCGCTGACCAGACTCTTAATGGCCATGTTAGTGGTGCTGACCGGAGCCACCAACATCCCTTTTTTGACCGGGAGTTCCAGTCGAAAACCGGACTCCTGGCAACCCTAGCTGAAGTATCCATGGGGATCTTGGCAGTGGAGGTGAGGTCACTGCCAAGGATGGCGTCCAGCACCTTATAGAAGTGGCAGGTCTTCAGTGCAGCAGCAGGGCAATGGTTTGCCACCCTTGCCATCTGGTACACCTGCCTCAGTGCCTTTATCTTTGCACAGCACTGATGTGTGTCCCATTTGTAGCCCTTATACAACGAGCCATGAGAAATCTGACTGTAGGTATCCAAGCCTATGGCTGGAGCGGAGCTGGGATTGCACAGCCTCCTCGCTCCACAAACCCAACAACTCAGGTGTGCTCCAAGCAGGAGGGCATTTGCTGCATGGAGCCACCATGGTCAGCTGGGAAGATGCAATGTGAGTGCACCACACAGAGAAAAACAGGAAGCGGAATTTCAAAAATTCCTGGGCCTTCAAAGCAGGAGGGGCGGAGGCCTGAGTTCCTGGGTGCAGGGTAGCGGAGTTTGAACTGCTGACCAGAGCGGTCAGGATGGGCATTGTGGGCCACCTCCTGGGGGCCATTTACAGTGACAAAAACCAAGTGTGGCATCCACACTGACACTTTGTCACTATAACTTTGCTGCAAAAAGCTCTAGTCCTCTCATCAGAGGCAAGTTTCAGAGTAGCAGCCGTGTTAGTCTGTATCCGCAAAAAGAAAAGGCGGACTTGTGGCACCTTAGCGACTACCAAATTTATTTGAGCATAAGCTTTCAGAGGCAACACATGGTGGGGAAGGGGCATGACAAGGTTCAGTTTCTGCCAGGGTTCATATTAGAACATGTCGAGCAGCAGCCTTTCACCACTGTGCCGGTGGGAACTGACGGGTGCTGCTTCCAGCCGCAGAGGGGATGTTGGAGAAAGGATGACCTGGCAGAGCTCATTCCCCTCCTCTCGCCTGCAGTTGGAAGCAGCTCCCATCCCTCCCTGCCCACATCGTGCCAAAAGGCAGCTAATAGCTCCAGGCTGCTGCGGGCCACCAATATAATCCCATCACTCCTGTCCCCTGGTTGCAGTACGGGCAGGAAGGGGTTAAGCCCTAAGGAGGCATTGTGCACTGGGCCCCAGGGAACCTGACTGCAGGGGCTTCAGCGGCTAGGAGCACAGCCAGAGGTGGCTCAGCGGGGGAGGGTGCCTAGGGGATGGAGCAGCCCACACTCCCTGGGGCCAGGACCAAGGATGCGGGGGTGGGAGAGGGAAAGAGGATGCTAAGCCCCTGCCTGGGGGGCTGCTGTGGAGCTTGCCGTTGGGCTGGAAATCGCTTCCCCTCTCTACTCCAACACACATCTGAGGTGTGGAGAGGCGCCCCCATGCCCGCCTGTGTAGTGTCCAGCTGGTGCTGTGCAGGGCTCTGGGCGGTTCTGGCACATGCAGGGCTGCCTTCCCTGGGTGCCAGCCCAGTCAAAGGCAATGGGGGAGGAAGGAGCCTGCTGGGCAGGCTGCAGGTGAGCTGAGAGCTCCCATCAGGAGCTGGTTCTCCACACAGTGCTGGGAGCAGGACATGCCCTGCCGTGGGTTTATGGAGGAGCAGTGGGGATGGTGGGGGGCGAAGAGGCAAAGCGGGAGAGGACAGCGTGGAGGGTAGCTTGTAAAGCACTGCTGGGTGGGCAGCAGAGGCGACACATGGGGGCCATCATGTGACCTCCAAATCTTTAAATTGCCCACCCTGCACTGTCAACAGTTATGAGTCGCTGGCTCTCATCCAGGTGGTTTTTAATGGCAAAGCAGAAGAGTTTTGTCGGTGGAAGGAGCATTGCAGTGTGTACACCTCCACTGTTTTGTCGATGAAACCTGAATTTTGTCACCAAAACTATGTAGTGTAGACAAGGCTTAAGACAGGCTTATTTAGCCTTGCCTCAGCTCAGGAGATGGACTTGATGACTTCTTGCGGTCCTTCCCAGACCTACATGCTTCTATGATCCCAGCTAGATTGTTTAGCTAAAATAATTTGCAATGATCAAGTTAACATTGTTGATGTTTAAACTACCATCAATAGACTTGGCAATTACCACCACAATGAGATGCACAGAGCAGTTAGCACTTCTCTTCAACCTATCCTTCAGCGTTATAGCACTGATTCACAGTCAGAAGGTTTTCTCTGCAGTTACAGAACTACCTGTAACAGTTGGGTGACTATGCAGCCAAGATTTTTACAGTCTGCTATTGCATTTTTTGAGTCCGTTACTGAATATTTAAGATGTCTGTAGAGACCTGATTTAGAGCCCTCCATGACTTTCCCTGGATTATGGTGGGTTTTGCTCTACCCATTGACATACTCCCTAAAGGTGATTATTTTATTATATCACACTCACTTTTTTGTTCTGATCATTTACCCAAAGGAAGTAAGCAATAAAAGCATTATAGATGTGGCAGCAATTTTCATGGTACCTAGGATGCTTCTTCTCCCATCAGGGTACCTTTAATTTACCATATCAAGATGAAAATATAATAGTAAATGTCCTTCTTTTTATATGTCACCTTTTTCTATAGTGACCATTAAAGGGTCTTTTTTGCACCAGTTTAAGACACTGTAAATAGATAATGTTATGCAATGACCATTGTAAAACAAAAATTTGCTTTATATCAATATTTGTAAATATTAACATTAAAAAGAGGGAGCGAGAGCAATGAAGAGTAGACAAGGTAATCAGAAGTCACTGCAAACCACAAAATTGGGACAAAGCCCTACTGGTGGTCAGATTTGGGATGTTGGTTTGGGCTTAGCTAGGCTCTAACTTTGCTTAAAAACTAATTATACATCGCCTGGTGTAATGACATTAGAAAAACTGCAATTTAGAGTTATTTGTATGCAATTACAGCATATAAATACCATGAAGTAACTCCTATCAGTTGTTATCGGCAGGACGGAAATTTCCTATGATCAATTCAATTGTAAGATTAGAAACAAAAGTCTCATTTTTCCCTTTTATCTATATCCTGGAAGCAGATATAAGCTCATGAACAGTAATGACTTAGCCAGTTGTGCACAAAATCTATTTATATTTTCAGTGTTTTTCCAGCAGCTTCAGCAACTTCATGCCTATAAGTAGTGACACTTTTTCCAGAATCACACAGCAAGGTATTGTAAATAAATCCTCTTGATTCACAATTGCTAGATATTTGAATAATATATAATCAGACATGGGTTGTAAGGTTTCCAGTTATTCTAACTGCTTCTGCTTGTTAGCTTGCAATATCATATGGTCCTGGGAAGGCACAGAATCTGCGGGGGTCACCTATTTAGAGAGATCATCAAGATACTGGACAACATTACAAGCAGAAGGTATGTGAATTCTCAAGAGTGGTCCTTTCACTATTTGATGGGAGGGACAAATACTTTATTCAGATTCTGTACACTGCTGAAGTAAAATAAGCGCTGAGCTGACAGTGGCAGGCAAAAAAAATTGTTAAGCAAACTAGACTGAAATCATCCTCTCGTACCTCATTGAGGAGAGCAGATAACCACAAGTTATCCTGGGGTTATCAGTTTGTCTAGCCTGATGTCTCCTCTCTCTCTTTTTTGCCTTGATCAAGGTTTCCTGTGGTGAGATGAACGTAACAAATATTTTGAAAACACAAGGTAAGAGAAAAATAAATCATCCTAAATTCAGGCATAGCAGATGGTTGTTATGGGCTTCACCAAGAAACCCTGTTCAAAGAATGTGTAGCTGTAACAGTGCCGGTGGAACTGAAGAGTTTCCTCTCTTAGCTAGGAAACTGGACCAAAAATACACCCCAACATACGGATGATGAACAATTCTGTTTCTCATTCTGCTAGAGATAAAACTGAAAAGAACTCCTGAGTTAGAGTTGAGGCCACTATTCAGATATAAGGGGCAGAAGCTTGCAGGCCTTCTTCAGGCAAAACCCTTCCTCCTGGAGGTTTTCAGAATTTAGCAGAAACTATTTCTGATCAGAAAGTTTTGTAAGCGTTTGTTCAGCTCCTTTCAGTGAAGAGCAATCCCACAGAGTAGTGGTGCTGACAGAATTGCTGGGACTACAATAATTGAAAGGCTTTACAGGCTCTTACCTTTGCTGGCACAGAAAACACCACTGCAAACTAAAAAAGAATTGAAACTTCCTTTTTCTTGGAGCTGTGTGTGTGTGTGGTGTCTGTCTCTCTCATACACACATGCCACATCATTCTATATTGCTATTTTGGTTAGGCGGAATATCCCTCTAGTTGCACTTATCTGGAGGAAGCTTGTTTAGTTAGCACATAGTGATTTAATAGCAGATAATAAAGTCTCAGATGCTATTTTTCCCCTCTGAAAACTGCTGCTTAAGTCAAGTATCTCTAGCTCTACAGTTCCTGCATTCATAGAAAGGTGATTGTTACTATATGCGCAGCAACGGCAACTCCTGATACTACTCTGATGCTCATCCGCTCCCTTATGGACGATGCCCTCCACACTGCTGAACCCCTCTTGTGCCTCTGGGCGGGAGGTGACAAGCCCAGGCACTCCACCTTTGTGCCCCACTGAGCTTGGCTCTGAACTGACCTCCAGCTGGACTGGCACATAAGGAAATGAGTGCGGGAAGAGTCACTGGATGCTGGGAACCCAGAATAGGTGGTTGTGGAGATGGTGGCAGGAGGATCGCTGCATTGAGGCTGCCATGCAACTGCAGTTTGTATTGGGGACGGGGAGGTAATGTAGATGTCAGCCTCACCGCCCGTTTGTAAAAAGGCAGGAATGGTATGGAAAGGCAGAAATTTCACCCAGAGCTGTGTCCCTCCCCACACCCAGGCTTCACTTTTGACGCACACCGTTTTATAACAGATCTTGTAAAGTTTTCATTTTCATTCAGTGGCATTAAACATCGGCTCCTTCATGGGGGATGATCACTGAAAAACCACTGGGATGGTGAAATTAGCATTCAGCGGGAAACCACTGTTCACTCAATTGCCATAGAGTTTATCAATGTCGTCAATATGTTTTTCTCATACTCATTTTTACTCAGGATGATCTAACAAACCAACATTCCTTTCTTTCTAATCCAGTTTCTAGCATCTACAAGTTTAGTGAACATACCCCAAGTTCCAACCTGTCCATCCCTCGTCCTGGTAAGTCACATCCAAAGAGTACTTTAATATGGAAGCTTTGGCATCAAAGACTAAGTCTGCTCTGGGCTATGGAAAGCAGAGTCCAGCAGGACATCCTTACAGACCAGGGTAGCAAGAGAGATCTTCAAGCGCATCAGGCTCTGGGTAGAGATGTTATATCGACACACCTGTAATGTAAATCATCTCTTTTAAGGTGTTTCTAGCTTTGTCTGAATCTGTTCAGAGGCAGCTAGCGTCTATTGGTTTTCAGCCCTGGAAGAGGATGGCTTCTAAAATTGTTTAGAAAAGTCAAAAGGACTCTAATAGCTTCTGACACTTCAATTACTTCTAAACTGCCTCCTCCCAAAAATGTTATAGTTAACTTAGGTGGCGCTTTTCCTATTCGAAGCATTTGAGGAATGTTAACAGACTATCCACAACCCTCCCCTCTGAGTTAGGCAGTATTATGCCCATTTATCAGATGGGAAAACAGAGGGAATGAAGTTAAAAAGTATATGCTGTCCACATGCCAGCCTATTTTCACCTTGGAGTCATCAATTCTCAATCTCATAATTAGATAGGATGACCAGATGTCCCAATTTTATAGGGAAAGTCCAGATATTCAGGACTTTTTCTTATATAGGTGTCTATTACCCCCCATCCCGTTCCAATTTTTCACACTTGCCAATTGGTCATTCTATAATCAGATCATTACGATGTACCAGTTGATATTGGAAAGTGCTCCTTGCTTATTCCTCCCTTAGAGTTGGTGCAAGACAGGAGCTCCTGAATCAGGGCTTTCACTTCAACACTCTTAATTAGAGAAAGGCTAACAATGTAGAAGCTGATCTGAGGCATTTTATTTAGTCTGGAGAGTTAAGAACTGCCTTTTTTTTCCTGAAAAGTTGGCACTTCCTTCTCGGCTGCTAGCTGAAACCAGAACTTGTAGGCACATATTACACACACACTGTGAGCAGGAACAAGAGCAGGAAGTAACCATAACTTTTTCAGATCTCATGGTTTTAGTTCAGGATGCAGTTTTCTTCCTTCCTTAGAATCAGAAGTGGATTACATCTTCCCAGTGTTCGTCAACTATTAATAAAGGTCTCTGCTATCACCCACAGTTATGTTATCACCCAGTGAGAGTTTCTAGAAAGGAATATACTTTTTTTTCCCTCTTTCTTTTAGAAAAAGGAGACATTTGATATTTATGCAAAGCTGCAACGGTTGTTGAAAATGCCCGTTGCTGCCATCCCTACAAGTTTCCTTTGAAGGCATTTATGTTAATTTAATACAGCTACTTCAGAAGGTGAGTAATGTCCTTGCATCAGAGCCAGGCTTTTTGGCTGGGGTATGTTACACAGTGGCAGATTAACCACTGGGCCAAGAGGGCCCGTCCCAGAGGCCTCAGCCAATTGGGGGGCCCCAGAAAATGTGTGCTCCTGTGCCCTGACCCACATCGCCCAGTGCTCCTGTCAGGGAGCAGGGTCAGGGCACAGGGGCTTGCCCCATTCTGTCTGCCTGCCTGGCATTCTTGCCAGGGAGCGGGGCAAGCGCCTGTGCCCTGACTCCACCTCCCCAGCAGGAGCCCTGAGTGAAACAGGGCAAGCCCCCACACCCCGACCACGCTCACTGGGGAGGGGGGGAAGAGAGAGAGAGAGATAGAATGCAGGCAGAAGAGGTGGGGAGGGGCCCCCACTTGCTCTGGCCCAGGGCCCCAGAAAGCCTAATTGCTTCTGTACATACAGCACCTAGCAAAACGGGGATTTCTGGTCCATGACTGGGATTCCGAGGCACTACCCTACTTAGAAATAATATGATCCTGTGTTTTCAAATAGGATATATTTTCAAAGTACATTCATCATTTTTCACTTTTGAGGGAACCTTACAACAGAGCTCAACCCAAGTGTTTTTCTACTGATTGGCTGCTTGCATGACTTTTTCACCAAGTCATGGGTGATTCAAGCAAATCCTGATGAGTAAATCATACATTCACATAAACTTCATAATTTGCACCATTCAAGCCACATTTGGCTCTATGTGAGAAAAGCCTTCTCGGAGCAGGTCTAACCACAAGAAAGGTGTTTGTTCTGCCACCAGTTAGCAGCTAAAACCACCACCATAAACTAAGTACCTCAGCAATTGTACTAACATCTGTGATGTGACATTTCCTTTATAGGTAACCCTGTCCGGTGAAGGCAGACAACAATATTAAGTTTGAAACATTTCTAGAGAATCTGAAAGATTTCTCCAAAGAGATAATGAAAGAAAAGTACAGTAGAATTAGAGGATAAAATTTCCATTCACAAATGTTCAGTGCCATTGTATTATTATATTATTATTATTATTAATAATAAAGATTATTTATAATAACCTTAAAGTGGTTTTGAATCATTGTTGCTGATGTGTTATAGGAGACATTTGTTGGTAACCATTTGTAGAGCATCAGCAATGTACTTGGTTTATTCAGAAGACACAGATATAAAGAGAGTCTCTGCCTCATGCATCGTACAACGTAAAGCAGGAATGTGAGAGAGCCAAAATGCGCTGGGAGAAAGATGAAGCATTTTCTCTTCTGTCCTCTTCTCTGCTCACCAACCACACACAACACTGGAGCACAAAAGACAAGCACGTGTGTGTGTGGGTCTTTATTAGGGGTCTGAGGGAGGAGAGTGTTTCTTTCACACTGGAATTGCAAGGTTATTACACGCACAATGAAGGAATGGAAGCTACGAACTTGGGAGAGGGAGAAGGAAAGTAGGACGAGGTGAGGATCAGATGTTTAATTTTGGTATGGTGGACAAGGGCAAGTCTGCGAAGGAATTGAAGGAGGGTGCAGTGTGGGAGGAGCAATGGGTGAAGATAATTTAGCAGCTGCGTTTTGTTAGGCCAGGAAGGGAGTGCTGAATACTACAACGAAGATGGTTTCAGTAATCAAGGGAGGAGGGACCAAGGCAACAATGACTGACAAGTTTTACTGTTACACCAGAAAAGGAGGATCAGATTTTGACAATTGTGTGGTGCGAGCAGTGAGAATTGGTGCTAGCCCAGATGCTCTAAAAAAAGCTATAACTCTGACAAGAGGCCAGTGTTAGTGACAGCAAAGGAGAAAGGAGAAATTGAGCCTGGGAGGAAAGATAAGAAGCGATGTTTGGTTTCAGCTGGCAAAGGGCAAGAAGAATCCCAAAGCACGTGAGAGTCAAATGGATGGTGGGAAGTAGTCATTAAAACCATGAATAGAATATTCACAGAGTTTATTTTGCAAATCAGGTATTCAGAAACGTGATCTTATGCAAGCAAGCTACAGGGATGGCATAACCTAAGGCCAGCAATAGGCAAGCCAGTGGCTCAGAAGTACATAGAAGTTGGCTACGTGCTTCAAAGGGCAATATCAATTCTAGAGCCATGAGGTGGTGACAGATGATTTTGCAGAGTCCTTCATACAGCAGACCTCAGATTTCCTCTTTTGAGTGCTCAACTCGGCGCGCGCGGCCCTATCACCACCCCGTTTTACTACCATCAACAACTCAAAGAGGAGTTTGTGACAGCAGCAGCAAAGGGCAAGAAAGGAGAAGACAGGGAGCCAGAAGGAACAAGAACAAGAAGTCTGAGCTGAACACCCCCAGACTCCTGGGGCATTCAGCGCAGGAGTTTAGTTTCAAGTCTTTCTATCAACAAATGCCCAACGCAGCAGGTTGCACTTAACTTCAGCAAAGTGTGGGAGATTTCTGATGAAACAGCATGCAGTAGCTTTGGAAAGTCCCTGTACTCCAGTAGGGTTCAACTGGTACATCTGCTGAGTCAGAGTATTCTCAATGGAACTGCTCAGTTATCTATCGAAACCCTTTATCTATTGCCTGCACATAGCCCAAGAAAGATTTTCTTCTGCGAAAGGAAAGCACTCTAATACACCGTAGTGTGTGTGTGTGCGCGCGTGTGTCAATAAGTCATTCCTTACAGCAGAGGAAATGGAACTTAACTTCTAAAAACCTCAGCTAATTTTGCAGCAGCCTCGCCACACTGTTTAGAGTATGTAAGTATAGTTATTAACACCAAGAGCACATTTTTAAAAACATGAAATCAAGAGCAGTTTCAAAATGCTCCCCAATCTGTCATCTCGTCTTCTACATGCAGGGACTATTTTTGTTGTTGTGTGTACACAATGCATAGGCCAATGGGCCCCTAATCCAATCAGAACACAAATAACTACTACAAACGGGGACAACACTACCTGTCATCAACTCTAGCCTCTCGCCCCCACCCCCTTTCCAGGAGGGCATATAGGCATTACAGCATAGGAGATGAGCAAGTGCAAGGGATAGAAGGATGGGCTGAAGGGAGAAAGGAATAATTTTCTGAGGTGAGAACACTATTCCAGAGGATGGCTGCTGGCAGTGAGGCTACTAGCAAGGGTGGATTACCATACCAATCAGAGAGTGGTCTCCAAGGACAACAGCTGGAATCCATTTACAGCTTTAAGGATAGATTTTCAGTAGTTCTCAGAACCCAGCTGCCCCTCCAATAGATTGGCTGGGTAAGGATCAATTTTGAAAATTTGACCTGTATACGGAAAGTGTTGGTTTTAATCTATGAATCAAGAAATGAATGGGCAGCCAATACAGCTGACAGAGCCGAGGTAATGTGTGCCCAGCAAGAATCACCACTTCAAAGGTGGGGCAACTCTATTCTGCACAAGCTAAAATTTCTAAATGGTCAAATTACTCTTTCTGCAGTCAACACAGGTGGAAGATTGTGTCTGAAAACACTAGGTATTGCATTTGTGCTATGGTCAGATCTTGGAGCAAAGCAGCATGAAGCCAGCCTAGGGGTGAAATAGAAGACTTCCCAAGAGCACCAAGATGGTGCATTAAGTTGTGGTGGGAATTCAGTAAGTAGCACTTGGCTCTGAGTCATGCCAGGGTGTAAGTAGGGGCCTTACACTACTGCAGGAGCTATCTTTTGGGCTAAAGCCTAGGTAGTCTGACCACATGTTATTAAAGATTTCATGACACTTTTGCCAAAAGTAGATGTAATAAATGTTAGTTTCTGGACAAATTCTAGGGCAGGTAATTCTATTCTTCCTAGTTAAAAGTCCCCCGAATTTAAATTGGACACAATCTTCACTTCTGCTCAACTGCATACACCATTACACAATTTAAGAGCAGCTAGGTTCCTCTCGAGAGCATGCCACATTTCAGTAGTGGGGGTCTTTTAAAAAATAAATAAATAAATAAACAAACAAACTCTAGCCCAACCAGGAGTGTTGGGCTTGAAGCAAGAATCACTGGGTGAAATTTTATGTTGATCAGACCAGTGCTCATGATGCTCCCTTCTGACCTTAAAAACCTATGATCCTTATTGCTTACTTCCCTCACAGTGGGGACTGACTTAGTTAAGACTGGTAAAACTTTGAGATCCTTGGAGGAAAGATGCTCCAGAAGTGCAATTAAATGCTATCATATTTCAAAGCTCTATTGGTGATCTTAGCGACTTTCCTTCTAATGACCATTGGGTGGATCACTCAATGCAGAGTAGTAAGAAGTTGTGTGCCCAGAAGAACAGCCATACTGAGTCAGACCAATGGTCCATCTAGCTCAGCATTTTGTCTTCTGACAGTGGCCAGAGTCAGATGCTTTAGAGCAGGGGTAGTCAACTATTTTTTGTCGAGGCCCAAATTTCTTGGTCAAGGTATAGTTAAGGTCCACATTCCTGAGAACATTTTAAAAAAAAACAACAAGTAAAGAAAGATTTCAGGGTCAGTTCAAAAGCATCAGGACTTGGCCTGCGGTCCACCTATTGACTATCCCTGCTTTAGAGGAAATGAACAGAATAGGGCAATTTCCAGAGATCCATCCAGTCATCCAGTTCCAGCTTCTACCAACTGGAGGTTTAGGGGCACCTGGCGCATGGGGATGAATCTCTGAACATCTTGACTAATTGCTATTGTTGGGCCTATCCTGCATGACCTTATCTAAATTCTTTTCTGAACCCAGTTATACTTTTGGCCTTCACAACATCCCATGGCAACAAGTTTTACAGGCTGACTGTGTGTTGTGTGAAGAAGTACTTCCTTATGTTTGTTTTAAACCTGATACCTACTAATTAAATCAGGTGACTCCTGGTTTTTGTGTTATGTGAAAAAAGTCCTTGTTAAAAAGTTGACACAGAGGAGTTCAAATTTTTATTCGTTGGCAAGAACATGCACCATGTAGACACAATACTGGTATGTAAAATGTAACAAATAAAATTTATACATAAAATACAATGAATAATCAGAAACACCACTTCCAACAAAGTTAGCAAAACAATAAATAGGGAGTAATTGTACAACTAGAATTTCTTGTCTATATACAAATTGGTGAAACAGAACTGAAGAGAAATAGCTATAATTTAAAGTGTGCAGACTACAGTACAAGTCAGTGAAGGCACTAAGGAAGATTCCCCCTCATTCTAGCAATTCCAGGACCAGGAAAAAATTAAATGCAAAATATGCTCTATTAAAAGCAGTGTTAAGAATGTAACAAACTGATAAAAGACCCAGAAAATGTCAGTGTTAAGGCCAACACTTCCTGAAGAGAGGAAACTGGGAGGAAATCAGACAGACACACCCACACAAAAGAGCATGAGTTAAGGAAGACTGAACTGAGACCAGAATAACTGTATTGGCTAAAGCATAAATTTAAAAAAAGATTTAAAATGAGTTATGGACAGAATGAGCCTGCAGATAATCCAAGAGCTGCAGGGTAAATCTGTAGTCAGAAGCATATTTAGCAACTTTAAAAATAATACCCATACTCAGACAAACATTCAACCTTTCAAAGACCAGTCAAGCTTCATAAATATAAACTGAACCTACTTAAAAATATTTCATTTCAAAGTTCCTCCTTTTTAATAGCAAGGGATTTTGTTCTCCAAAGCCGAAGCTATGACAGCAAATCACAGCCAGCAAGTCTATCATGGAGTATGCTGGTTTTATGTGCAAATTGGTATAAAAGACAGAAATGACACAAGAAGCTTCCTTTTTTAACAAACATACATACAGAAAAGCTGTCCTTAACTACTGTTGTACAAGTAATATTTGTTTATCAGGGACTTGTCTTTTACAGATCTGTTCCACTGTAGCAAATGCACTTTTAGAGTTAATCTTTTAATGTTTTGGTATGAGTAGAATGGCTCACAATGGCACCTTCAAGGTGCCATTAATGGTCGGTCTGTCAGACAGACAGACCATTTGGCAAGATCGTTTTTAAAAAGCTTAAGGAGGAAGTGTTTATTTGCCTAGTTGCTGGATCCTACTGCAGCAAGGTCATAATGGTATTAACTTTTATCATAAAAACCAAGGAACTCCAGATCTTCTATTACTGACATTGGTCCCAATCCTACACCGAGCACATGGCTCCAGAAGCCCACATGAAGCTTGGGCTTCCTGCAGCTGCAGAGGTCCTCTTGCATGGACCTGGTGAAGGCCTAGGGCCATAGCAATGATTTCTGAGCCATTATGGTCTCTCTTCAGTCTTTTTAGCATGTATGACAAGTATACAAGTTAGGTACATTAGGACATTTAATAAGTTTACTGCACATTCACAGTAAGATAAGTTTAAGTACCAATACTTTAATTTTTCTTCAAGATGGGAAGAATACCTCATTTTGGGGGAAGAGCTTGATGAATTCCCTCTTATTTAAGTGCTGTGCTATAAAAAAAGAAATCTGCTAGACATTTTACTTAAATCTTGTATAAACTTTAAAATGATAGTTCCAATTGTTTTTAAAAAAACCCACGCAGCATAATAAGTTTTGTTCCTGGGTGAAGACACTGAGTATGCCTACCCTGAAATTAAACACCCACAGCTAGCCCATGTCAGTTGACTTGGGCACACAGGGTTTGGGCTGCAGTGTTGTAAAACTGTGGTGCAGATTTTCAGGCTAGGGCTGGAGCATTCCCCCTCGCAGGGTCCCAGAGCCTGGGCTCCAACCCAAGCACAAACATCTACACTGCAGTATTACAGTTCCTAAGTCTGAGTTAGCTGACACGGGCCAACCACGTGTGTTTAATCGCAGTGTAGACATACACATCAAAAGAAATGGATTTTTCAAAAAGAAAAAGGGCAACAGAGCTTAACCAGAATGCTACTGAAATTCTCAAAGTTAAAGAGGTCCTTGTGAGACCAAATTTTAACTGCCAGACTGTGCATCTTATACTTGCATATAGATCCACAAGACAGAGCTATTGGTCATAGTACTAAGAAGGGAACATGAACACATGGTATTTTGATGCATTTTTAAATATTCTGCATACTACAGAAAGAATATTTCAACTAACTGTAAATCTTGTTACCAGTACGAATGCATGAGACCTGCAGTGGAACAGTGCTATGCTTTTGTTTAGGGACTCCACCTTTTCACATCAGCAGTCACGGCTTTTTACACTCCACGCAACATTGTAAGGTTATGCTGAAGTTACAGACATTAATAATAAACGGGTTTATGAAGATTGAAGACATCTGTAACTGATGTGTTCCTGCACTCGTTACATAACACACAAGATAAAGGAAGAATTTCTCCTATATCCCAAAAGCAATATATTAAAATGTTAAATATTTAGTAGCCGCACAGTATTCAGGGGGATCAAATGAACTAGTAAATCAGCAGCCACTCAATGCAAAGGCTAATGATTTTAGAAGAAATTAAGCTACTCTCTCTAAGCGTAATGGAAAACAACAGGCTACTTGGGTGTAGACAGGACCGATTTTTGTGTGGATGCTACTATTACCTGGAGATGGGAAGTAATGGAAGCACCTCTCTATTTTAAAATTCATCCCTGGTCAATAGAGCATTGCCCCCAAAATATTAGGGCCCAGGGTGCGAAACCTAGCCACAAGCTCTGAAAACACTTAGCCTGAGCTATATCATGGGTTTGTGGGGCATTCTCTTTAACATACTAGGATTTTATCTCTCCATCCATATTGAGAGTAGAGCAATTCATACAAAAAATGCAAGGCTCAGTTACAATCAGAGAGATCAGTTACACATCCTCCACTCAGTACAAGCGCAGTCAAGGTGCAAAGCAGCCTTTTAAAAAGTAAAATATATTCTCTTGCATTTTCTTCAGCGATGGCCACCCTCACAAAAGTAGTCAAAGTTGTTGCCTAGAGAATGTGTGCATTTAAACAGTAAATAAAAGGACAACAGCACTTCAAATAAAATGAAACTAAACAGTTTTGTTTTCATTTGCACTGAAACTAAACAAAACATTGTCCCTTGCCCAATGTTCTTGGTTTAGGTTTTCAGAACAGTCACTCTTTACGCAACAATATACAGTAAGTCTACATACGTCAGTTACTAAAAGAACAGAAAGACAATTAGTCATTTAGCATATGAAATTCAAACAGCAGCTACAAATAGGGAGTATTTAAATAGCCAAGGAAGGGGGCTCAGTATTCTGATTAAGTTTATCATGGATTTATACCCACTACATGAAAACATACAACAGTGCAACACAGGACAACAGCGTAAGCAGCTAGTTTATGTACAAAGCAGGACATGAAACAGAGTTATCAGGATTTAAAGTTCTGGATCTATCCACCACACTGGGCTAATATTTTTAAAATTTAAACACACCTAAAGTTCTTGCTTTCTATACATTTCAACAAGGGTTACTGTCAATGGTTTCCCTGCACAACACAAAGAGTAATATATTGACAATTTTGCAACAACACATATATTGGTTTAACATATGTTAATATAACATACAGTATAAGGGTAATTAGAGAAACAAGTTCATTTTTGTTTACTGATGAGGCATTGTTTTGTAGCCCCTTCTGGTCAAGTTGTGCCAGTTCCTCAAATATTTTCTAATGAACTATGAATTTTAGCAAGGCATTACAACACATTAATCTTTACTCTGAAGCTGAACGCAAAACACCTACTGAAGCAGGGAGTCAATTACGGCTCCTGGCTTTGCTGAACGTTTTCTGTTTGGAGAGGAGGGGTGGAAAAAGACAAACACATTAGCAGTCTACCCAAGAAAAGGAAGGGGCTACATTTTCCAAATCTAAAGTATATAGTATTAACATTTACACAAGTTTGGTTTCTAGCCTCTAAAAATAATATGCTAAAATCTCAACACGGCATATTTAATATTTTAGAAGGCTAACTCAAAGTACAATCTATCTAGGTTTACATTTGGTTATCCATCAGTACCACCCTCATTGGACAGGTAACTTATGTGTACTCTCACATGTCACTTGTGAATCTGACCTCCAAAGTCTATGTATGCTAGAATAAAACACATCAAGTAGCCAGAGGAGAGGAATGTAGTAAGAACTACACACACAGATGTTTAAGGTGTTAAAGTAGGCCACTTCTTAAGTCACTGAGACTTGATTATGTGTCTTTAAGAGTCAAATTTACTCCACTTTATGCCTCTTAACTTGACCCAAAAAGTTAATGTTTCTTGCCAAAGCCAACTCTCCCATGATAAAAAACTACATAGCAGTATGTTTTCTCTGTTGACTATAAATCTGCATGCACTACAGTCAGTTAAAAAGCGTACCTTAAAATCTGGAGTATGTATAACATGACTGAGTAATCATAAGGTATTACATTTGCTGACTTGGTGTTACTTTCCCAATCTTAATGTTGGTGGGCTTTTTGTACAATAAACCCAAACTGGAACCATAAGTAAACTTAGCAACTCCCAAAACTTGACTCAGATTGAGTCTCTACCTCATATCACCTAAGGAACATTATATTCCTCTGTGTAGGCTTCCTCAGTGATTTTAGCATTGTTGAGGCATGTATTCACATACATCTTCCATTTAATTCCATTCTCCATTTTATTTAAATACCACTATTTATACCATGACAAATCTTATACCCCTTTTTATAGTTCTCTGCAGATATAGGACTATTTAGTTTGAAAAAGTTAGTTTTTTAAATGTCAAAATTATTTAAAAAGGGGGGGAAAAGGAACTGTCAATTTTTGAAAAAACATAGGAGAAATCAGAACCAGCTCTAATAATTTGATATCCTGGCAACAGAAAATTGCCTTTAAATCAATAGAGCATGCTTTCCAAGTATTATGACTTTTGATCAGCATTCACTATAGTTCAATGACTTTCTCTCTGGAATGCATTACACCACTGCTCAAAGGGCCTGGGGTCCTGCTGTTCATTCCTTAACTCCCATTCAAATTAAAGGGATGCCCAAATGCAGCCTTACGGACTGATCCCTAAAATAAACCTTTAGTTAGGACTTAAAACTTCACATGGAAGTTCCCAACCACATAGAAAACCATTTCACAAGAACTCTCACCTTCTACTAGTTTTAGGCCTTGATCTTCCCTTTGAAGTCCTTGGCCTCTCTAACTTCATCAAAGACTGCCTCAGGCTTTCTTCTGTGTAAGCTAGATAAACATGGGAAAGGTCCACCTCAAAGGGCTAGGGAACGAATACACAGAATCCATTTTACGACTGTGAGTATATGATCTTCTATAACACTTATCAAGAAGTGTGCTTCATCAAAACACAAAAACTATAAAAATCAGAGTTAGAAAGTTTTACAGCAGAAGATGCAGCAAATATGGTAGGGCCCTACGAAATTCATGATCCATTTTGGTCAATTTCATGGTCTCAGGATTTTAAAAATGGTAAATTTTATGATATCAGCTATTTAAATCTGAAATTTCACAGTAACTATAGGGGTCCTGAACAAAAGAAAAAAAAAGTTGTAGGGTGGTCACAAGGGTTTTTTTGTGGGGGGAGAAGAGGAGGAGTTGTGGTACTGCTACCCTTATTTCTGCACTGTTGCTGGCAGTGGCACTGCTTTCAGAGCTGGGCAGCTGGAGAGCAGTGGCTGCAGGCAGGAAGCCCAGCTCTGAAGGCAGAGCCACTGCCAGCAGCAGTATAGAAGCAAGCATGGCATGGTATGGTATTGACACCTTTACTTCTATGCTGCTGCCTGCACAGCTGGGTCCTCAGTCAGCAGCCACCATTCTCCAGCCGCCCAGCTCTGAAGGCAGCAGCACAGAAGTAAGGGTGGCACAGTGTGGTATTGCCACCCTTACTTCTGCGCTGTTATTGGCGGGGTGCTGCCTTCAGAGCTGGGCACCTGGCTAACAGCTACCGCTCCCTGGCCGCCCAGTTCTGAAGGCAGCACAGAAATAAGGGTGGCAATACCACAATCCCCTTGCAACTCCCTTTTGGGTCAGGACCTCAATTTGGGCAACGCTAGTCTCCTCCATGAAATCTGTATAGTATAGGGTAAAAGCACACAAAAGACCAGATTTCATGAGGGGAGACTATATTTCATGGTCCTGGACGCATTTTTCAAGGCTGTGAATTTGATAGGGCCCTACATATGGGTATTCATTGGCTTGTACACTATAGGTCTATACAGTTTGATCCATATTTAAGAAGAGACACTTACATCTTTTTCCTTTTTATCTGGTACTGGGGTCTGTTTTCTCATGTTGTTCCCTGTATATGCAACACATTTCTTAAAGAAAGAGAAAAATATGTTAGCAAAGTCAACTATATTATAAAACTGATTGCATGACTGGATAGGTTTATATTTGCTTCCAACCTCAATTCAATTAATCTGGGCGTTTACGAGATGAAAGATCCACTTCGCACCTTTTACCCATCATGACAGTTAAGATTAGCTTGGATTAGAGCTGAATGAATAATTTTAAAAAAATCCACTCATTTCAAACCAATTTTTCTCTCTCTCACCAAAACAAAAAAAAATGTTCAAAATGTTTTAAATTTGGGTCAAATCAAAACATTTGACATTTTTTGTCTTGAAATGTGGATTCAAAACATTGTCAAAAAACAGTTCATTTTGACATTTCCTACATTTTTGTTGTCCAGTTTTTTGTCAAATTCAATCCCAAATTCACGAATAATTTTAGTGCCCTGAAAAATGCATTTTTGTATCTTTTTTTTTTTTTTTTCCCTCCCTGCTCAACTGCAGCTGGGATGTTCTTTACAAAATGCCTGAAGCAGAACTTCCTAGGACTAGTGGCTAAATAGAACATCTACAGCTCTTCAACTTTTACTACCCTTGGCAGTTTGCCAGTCTCGTGAACTTCAGGCCATGATGCAAGATAAATATAAATACACAAATATATATTTCTGTAAGCTTTCAGATGATCTTTTCTGTTCCAACAATATGGCTGGCAATATTGTTGGTGACAGCTGCAATGGCTTTGATTAGCTCACGTCAACGAAAGACCAAAATCCTCAAAAAAGACCCAAACAAAAACCTGCCATAACATCTGGGATAAGTAACAAACCCATCTCAGAGATCTTGCAGTCACAGTCTTACTACAATTCCCTGAAAGTCCTAAATTTCCATTGTTTAAAAGATCCTCTGTTGTTATGATAGAGTATGCCTACTGAAGTACCTCTGCCCTGTTAAAACAGGTTTCAAGCAGTCTGCAGCCAAACAATAGTTGCAACAAAGGGGTTAGCTCATCCCTTCACCTACTCCATTTATTCTGATGTGGGGTGAACTTCAAATTGGAATTTTCATTTTAACAGTATTAAACAGAAAGAGGTTTGCATCCTGGGTTGCTTTAGGAAAGCCAGAGAATTAACTGCAAGAGACATGAATGCTAAGTGTTTCAAAGAGCAGAAGTCAGGAAGCGAAGACATGAAGGTTATCAGAGTAACACTGACTCTCCATTATGGCACAATCTAACTCGTCAATGAAAACTGTATAGCTAAGGTTGGCGAGTTAGCCTGAGAATCCTCACTTTCATTTAATACCCCTTGAGAACCTTTGCATTACACTAATGTAGCTACCTGCATTTTCTATCAACTAAGCTTACCAACTGCCATTCTCCAATGTCTTCATTCCAGTGAACATAGTTTTCAATCATTTCCTTAGAAGAAATAAGAAAAATAATTGTTCTAGGTTTGTGAACTTTAACTCTTCATACTCTCTAAATACATCTTCCATAAGGCACACCCAAGAGATCATGAGCAAAGTGAATTTAACAGCATTAAAGCCCTGTTAAAAATGGCTCCTCCTCAAGTCAATTTAACTAAGGCTGATTCACTGATGTGGATGGCCATACCCTGTTAAAAAAAACCACACCCACACACACTGAAGGCCATGGCCTGTGAGGATAGGTCTACACTGCCATAAAAAAATCCGTGGCAGCAAGTCTCAGAGCATAGGTCAACTGACTGGGGCTAAAAATTGCTGTGTAGATGTTTGGTTTCAGGCTGGCGCCCAGGCTCTGAGACCCACCCTACTTGTAGGGTTTCAGAACCTGGGCTCCAGCTGAAGGCTGAATATCTACACTGCAATTTTTAGCCCCGCAACCTAAGCCTGAGTTAGCTGAACTGGGCTAGTCATGGCTGTGCATCTTTTATTGCAGTGTAGACATACGCTTAGTCTGAATCACCTGTTCCAGGGCATACTGGAGTACCCTGCACATGTACAGGTCTCGAGTCATTAAGATAGTTGTCCAGGTGTGATATTCATAAAAACAAAGGAAAAATGCTTAGTGTGTTTTGTACTGGGTGGTGTGAGATATTTAAAATGTCAGATACAATGAATCTCAGGCATACCATAAACTGGGGAGCCAAGAGAACACTACAAAGAAAGTGAAAGATGAAAGTTCTAGGTACTGCCATGTTGTGCGTCTTTTAACATCAAATACTGCTTCTAACTTCATCTTCATCCAACTGTCCCTAGACCAAAACGGGTGCTGAAACATCCCATTAGTCATTCTGACGAATGGATCAATTTTCATTAATTTTCTTGTAGTGAACGGATAGCCCTGTTTTGGGGGATCTGCACCAGTTTTAACACTTTGCCTTTGGGTAGGCTACATAAGCTGGCTTTGTGCCTTGTAACTCCTACTCCCTTTTGATGGGAACTGTTCATCCTGAATCAATAATGCTTTTTACAGTAGGAGGTCCAACAGGAGATCTTCATTTCTGTGAAGAGCAGAGTGAAAGATGAATATTTAGGATGCGTTGGCAGAGTTTGGGCCTGCAGTCCCGTTGGTACAGTCATCAGCTATTTATAACCACTGTTGTCCAAAAGCTGCTCAGTCCTAGGGTGAAGTTGCCACAGTGGACAGTTATGGGTATACATTTTCCTATTGTAGATATGGCCTTCAATTTTAGAAAATACTTCAGATCTTTAGGCAGAGGGTGGGGAGGAAGTGGGATTATCCTCCTCAGATAATCAAATAATTGCTTTACTTCATTAATATACTCAACCAGGCTTTTCAAAGCATTACATAAAGACTACAGGGAGAAAGGTGACCGGTGAAGTCATTCTGCTTAGTGAACAATTGTAATGCTCACCAGAAACCTCTGTCTTGGTATTTTCAAAAAGACTGATTCAGTCACATCTGGGGTCTCTGATACTCATGTTTTTGATAGTGATTTAAAATTCATATGGAAATGTGACAGAGTTGCACCTGGTAGCATGTTCATATAACTGTGTTGGTCTGAAACAAACCTAATTACCTTGATTTTCCTTCTAACTAAATTCAATTAGAGGTTGCTGTGTTTTATAAATACTCTTTTACAAATATATACATAAGTTGGAATCTTATGTGGCTCACTGTTTTTTGTGCGATGCTATTTAATACCTACTAGCTCTAACAAACTGGATACAGAGAGGAGGTGTGCTGAGTCACTCCCACTACTGATGGGGACAGAAGGAATGCTGGAGGAATCAATGCGTGTGTCTAACATTACTAAAAACCCCAAATCCAAGACTAGGCTTCCCTTCCCTTTACCTGGTAGTCCTGAGGAATGAAGTTATCTATGATGAGCATTTGAAGACGAAGCTCCCTGCTAAGCTGCCGAATATTCTCCAGCAATCCTTCAATCTCTCTCTGATGTTCCTGTTGCAGATCTGCCATCTATGGACAATAAAGCAAGCCATCAGGAAGCCAGAAGTAGTTCAAACACAAAAGCCTTTTAAAAAGTTGTTGGCCTTTCATCATTCCATAAGAGCATCTCCATTTAAATTCATAGGCAAAATGAATTCTTTTATTATAAAACTATCCCCAAGAATTGATAAATTAAAACATACCAGCTCAGACTGGCACTTTTTGCCTACAAGACTTCTGCAAATCCCCACTCTGCACTTGTTGGAAGAAACCAGGAGCACAGCAGTCTCGGTATATCCTGTTCAAGGAAGGGACCTGCATAACCTAAAGAAAATCCCATTATCCAAAAGACTACTATGCAGTTCAGGCAGCTACAGGAAGCAGCTCTCGGCCTGAAGACCTCCTGCAGCATGGGCTACAGGCACCAGCCAATAGACATTCTGAGCTCCCACAGGTTGGAGGGAGAGGGAAAGAATGTGGTAATCAGGTGGTGAGTGATTGGGGATCCTGGCCAGAAGGATAGGATAGGGGAAAAAAAAAAAAAAACTACAGAAAAGAGAAAAATATGCTACGGAGATGAAAGGTCACAGGAGAGAAAGAGGAAAAACAAAAAAGAGTGAAATTCCAAGGAGATACAACTAAGATAAATTATTAATTCCATATTCTGTCAAGTTATTACATTACTCTGACAGAAAAGATAAGAGACTATTCAAGTCAAGCAGGAGCAGGGGATTGTGCCGAGCAAATGTGTTGGCAACTGATGATTTTATAACATGTTTAGTGATAATTGGTGATTTTATTAAAGCTCCAACTCCCAGAGTCATATGAATGAGACCCTCCGCTTTCACTTCAAAGAAAAACAATTCTCGCCTTCGTTAGGGTGACCAGGTGTCCTGATTTCATAGGGACAATCCTGATATTTGGGGCTGTGTCTTATATAGGCGCCTATTACCCCCCGCCCCCGTCCTGATTTTTCACACTTGCTGTCTAGTCACCCTAGCCCTTGTGGATTCAAAGAAAAGCTTGAAGATGTAACCCGCAGAGGCTCAATTACCAGTGTTCAGTTAGTTCTCTGAAAACATACAAACCAAGACACTGATAAAGCACTTTTCCAGGGTTACATAGTGTAGGGCACATATTTACAAACTAAGTCTGTTTTGGAAATATTAACTAAACAACTCTTTTGGACACTGACCTCCGATTTTGCAGCCATTAGCATTGTCCAGACTTTCTTCAGCTTCTTGGTCTTGCCCTGTGCCTCTTCCTGCAGGCTGGTGTACTTCTCCTCAATGTCCAGGCGCTCTTGCTGTTTGCAACATTTAAAAACAAAAAGGCAACACACAATTTACTACTGTCAGAGAAGCATTTGGCTGTGGTATAACCAGAGGAGAAACTACTTGGATAAAGTGAAGTGCTGGCTTTGCCTACACCGATCTGTATCACACACGCCCCACTGTTTTTACGCGCTGCTATAAAGCTCATCCTTGCACACACTTCTGTACCAGAGAACTGCCTACCCATTTCAAGTGTCAGTCTCTAGGAACGTTGGCATAGCTCCTGCCATAGCTTCCATATCCAGTGTGCACACAAGGCTGTCAGAGGCAATGGAAGGTGAGCGCAATCAGTCCTGTCACTTAAGATCATCAGCACTACAATAAGGAAGCTAATCAAACCTCTTTTTCCTCAAGCTCTTTGCGAAGCTGCTCGGCTCTTTTTCTTCGCTCTTCAAGCTCCATGTTAGATTCCTCTAGAAGTTTCTCCTGCTCCTCAGCTTTTGCTAGCAAGTCCACACCTCCCACAATCACCTTCTTCTCCAAAGCTGATAATTTCTCCAGCAGCGACTGGTGTTCCTGTCTAATGAGAGAAGGGGGAGAGGAGAGTGGACCACCATGTATTCCAGGCTCTCTCTAGTGATGGGGCCTGGCCTGAACAATGGGCCTGAACTGTGGGCAGTAGGGGGCCTGAACACTCATCTCACTTTCGAGACTGCAAGAATAAGAAAATACAAATCACTGGAGAGAGCTGCAGCTAAAAGTCAAACAAGGCAGCTGACAGTGAACAGTCTCTCCTGCTGCAAATCCTCCCTTCCACTGGTGGCTGCTGGGGCACTGAGATCAGGGAGACTGTCTCCTCCTCCACTTTCAATGCTCCCTCTGCTGGGGCCCAGGCAGCATGGAGACCCAGGAGGAGAGAGAATAAGAGGTGGCAGCAGCAGCTGATTATCCCAGGGCCTTGGTGGCAAGCAGAGGAGAAAATAATCACACATGGGGGCCAGGGGAAGACAAGCAGGGATCATGGAGGCTTCACACGAATCCATTACCTCTCCAGCCCTTGTCCCACCAGCCATGTGCCTCGTGCACCTGCTTGCCTTATGCTCTGCCCTAAGGCCCTGTGAGAACTCACAGGTCACTCTTCAGCTCCAGCCTGGATCAGCCTTTCCACATCAAGATAAGTTCTGTGCCCAGAATCAACCACCTCCATCTCATTAAACTGTATGGCAGTAAAGGCTGTTATGATGGTTCTTAGTACTTGACTAATTCATTAGCAGTCAATACATACAGGAGCTTGTCTGGCTCTTTCATATTTGGATGGGGGTTTTTGGGGTTTTTTTTTGTTTCTTTTTCTTTTTTTTTTAAAGTTCTATGGCAGGTTGAAATTTTGAAAAAACAATTAAAAAATGCAGGTTTTGGGGGTTTTTTTAAATTGGATTTTCTGACCAGCTCTAACCTACACAGGAAGCTCATTTGCTTTAATAGCAGGTCAGGAGAGCATTCATTTTGTGCATCACTGCTTTAATCAACCAATTCATTTGAATTTCCACCAGTCACACACCCCTAATTAGATCCGATTACTGAATTGTAAAAAAAATTGTTCTTATGATACAGTACTAACTGGGCTTTGAGCAGATCTTTCTCTCTCTTCTCCAGTTCAGCCCTGGCTTTGTTTCTCTCTTCCTCTTCCATGTCAAGCTTGGTTTCAAGTGCTTTTCTCTCTTCCTCTATCTTGGCTTGCATCTCTACCATTTTATCTGGGGAAACTTTCTTCTTGCCTTTGGAAAGATTCAGGTTAAGTATGAATTATTTGATGACAAAAATAAAACACCGTCTTTTATTATAATGAAGATTTCTATCTTGTCATCAGATTTCAAATTAAATGTGATTTTCAATAAGAGTTAAATAAAAATATTTCAATAGCAATATATAGCTATACCGTATCTCTGCAGCTACTGGAGTTTATAATAGTACTATTCAGTGCTAATGGATATTTAATAGATGCTGGTGATGCTTCCCAGCTCTGTCAGGAAACCAGCTTGTATCACATCACTGTCCAACACAGGCAACTTTTATACTAAACATTTTAGAGTAGCTTTGTTATTAAGACTTCAACATAGCCATCCAGTGGCACTCTGGAAACTGGACAAGAAGAAAAATAGTAATTGACTTATATGAAGAATTACGTGCACATCAGACTAGTTCCATCTTAGAGATCTAGTGACATTTACAAGCCACTTAAGCTCTGCTTTTGCTATGTATTGCCACTGGGGACACAGAAATATTAAGCTAAGATTAGTGTAGAATATTAAAATCAAATTTAAAAAAAGAATAAAACCGTTATGAAAGACTGCCATCTTAAAAAAAGCCAGAAGTTTGAGACCTAAATTTCTTTAAAGGGATAATGAAAAGTTTGTCTGCACAGTTCAATCCAGAATTTATTTTTTAAGCAAACTTAAAAATGTAATCACTTCTCTTTATAATTAGATGCTAATGTTTCTTTTTGTAGCCTGTTAGAAGAGTTGAGTTCTAAAGCTATGTTCAGAATTCCACTTTCCAAAAATTCACACTGGAAGAAATTTTCTCCAAGATACCCTCCTGTATTGCATTCCCTATCGAGTGTCACTGCGAAAGTTAGCAGTAAGATCTTTTAAAACTGTATTGTCCACAATGAAGAACTACAATGTGCAGAGAAATGCAGAAAAGCCCTATTGGATAAAAGCAGATAAGGGATGGACAATAGCTTATGGACTCAGATTGTCTTTGTAGCAGTGTCCATTCAGAGATTCTGGGGTGGTGCGATTTGTAATCGTCTATAAGGTAGTACTTTCAAGATTTGACCACTGGTAAAAAGTAAACAAACAAACCAATTTTTTACACTACACCTCTGTGATTACAATGGAGGTAACTTGAGCAGCTAACTGGCATTCAGACTGAGTTCAGTAGCCCTATAAGGTCATCTAAAAATAATTCAGAATTCTAGAACAAGAAGAATGGCTCCTATAAATCATTCTCCAAATCTCAGAGATCAACATTAATTGAAAAATAACTTTGGTTTGGGAAGATCTTAATTACAAAACTGCACAATATATCAATGCATGTGAACATGAATAGGTTTTGGATTAATTGCACGAGGGGTGGCAGAGAGGATAACAAGATACCAAGCTAATTTAGATTTCTAGAACTTTTAATGTGTGGAAAATACCCTTTATTTACCCTGTTTTGATTTTTCCCAGCCACTTTCTAACAAAATCTAGACAAAAGAAAACTAACTTAAATGTGTGAAAATCCAAAAGCAACAATTTACCGCTACTGCAGGGTAGAAAAAATAAGAAAAAAAAAAAAAACAAAAAAAAAAAAACAACCCCTGCAGAATACCCTGACAAACATTATCATTCAGTAAAAGGCTCTCCACTGGGCGTACACACACAACTTTTATAAAGACACTGAAACATCACCTTATTAATTTTTAAATTAGGGCTGTCAAGCGATTAAAAAAAATTGCACAATTAATCGCACTGTTAAACAATAATAGAATGCCATTTATTTAAATATTTTTGGTTGTCTTCTACATTTTCAAATATATTGATTTAAATTACACAATAAAAAGTGTACAGTGTTCACTTTATATTTATTTTTGATTACAAGTATTTGGCACTGTAAAAAAAGAAATAGTATTTTTCAATTCACATAATACAAGTACTGTAGTGCACTCTATCTTGAAAGCTGAACTTACAAAATGTAGAATTATGTACAAAAAAAAACCTGCATTCAAAAATAAAACAATGTAAAATTTTAGAATCTGCAAGTCTACTCAGTTCTACTTCTTATTCAGGCAATCACTAAGACAAACAAGTTTGTTTACAATTGCAGTAGATAATGCTGCCCACTTCTTGTTTACAACGTCACCCTAAAGTGAGAACAGGTGTTCGCATGGCACAATTGGGGCCAGCGCCGCAAGGTATTTACGTGCCAGATGCGCTAAAGATTCATATGTCCCTTCATACTTCAACCACCATTCCAGTGGACACGGATCCATGCGGAGGATGGGTTCTGTTCAATACCAATCCAAAGCAGTGCAGACCAATGCATGTTCATTTTCATCATCTGAGTCAGATCTCACCAGCAGAAGGTTGATTTTCTTTTATGGTACTTCGGGTTCTGTAGTTTCTGCATCGGAGTTTTGTTCTTTGACGGCTTCTGAAAGCATGCTCCACGCTTCGTCCCTCTCAGATTTTGGAAGGCACTTCAAATTCTTAAACCTTAGGTTGGTTAGAAATCTCACATTGATACCTTCTTTGCGTTTTGTGAAAACTACAGTGAAACTGTTCTTAAAATGAAGATGTGCTAGGTCATCATCCGAGACTGCTATAACATGAAATATGGCAGAATGCAGGTAAAACAGAGCAGGGGACATACAATTCTCCCCCAAGGAGTTTAGTCACAAATTTAATTAATGCATTATTTAACAAGCGTCATCAGCATGGAAGCATGTCCTCCTGAATGGTGACCAAAGCATGAAGGGCCACACGATTGTTTAGCATATCTGGCACCTAAATACCTTGCAATGCCAGCTACAAAAGTGCCATGCAAATGCCCATTCTCACTTTCTGGTGACATTGTAAATAAAAAAGAAAGGTCAGCATTATTGCCTGTAAATGTAAACAAACTTGTTTGTCTTAGCGATTGGCTGAACAAGAAGGAGGACTAAGTGGACTTGTAGGCTCTGAAGTTTTACATTGTTTTGTTTTTGAGTGCAGTTATGTAATAACAAAAATCTACATTTGTAAATTGCATTTTCACAACAAAGAGATTGCACTACAGTACTTATGAGGTGAACTGAAAAATACTATTTCTTTTGTTTATCATTTTTACAGTGCAAATATTTGTAATCCAAAAATAATATACATTTTGATTTCAATTACAATGTATTTGAAAATGTAGAAAAACATCCAAACTATTTAATACATTTCAAATTGGTATTCTGTTGTTTAACAGTGCAATTAAAAATGTGATTAATGTTTTTGAGTTAATTGCGCGAGTTAACTAAGATGAATCAACAGCCCTATTTTAAATACATACATACATACATACACACACACACACACACACACACACACACACACCAGAAATGGGGTGTGGGGGGGGGAATTATGTAGGTATCTGGGTGTAGTATATAATTTCGTGGCAGGATATGTGACAGTAATTCAGGAATAGGACAATCAAAATAATTTGGTTTAGATTCTATTTGCTTCTCCTGTTGGCCCGATGGTAAGAAGCAGCAACATGTAGGTTCACAGCCCCAGTATTTTGCTTGACCAAGCTTTGGGCAATATGCTTTAGAAGTCTGAGCTTTCTGTGAAATTCTATATAGAGAAATCCTTAAGCAAAAAGGTCAGGGACAGGTGAATGAAGGATCCTTACCTGTCAAAACACATTCTTAGATCTTCTCAATTTTAAAGAGTGAAAGTTAGATTGAGCAGCAAGACCCTTTACAAGCTCTGTATCTGTACTATATCGATCACAAATCAATCACACCAACCTGCTTGATCTTGCATTAAGAGGAAGTAGTAAGCAAATCGCAGATAGGCAGCATATGCATAAAAAAGGGAGGAAAAAGAAAAACATTACTGCTTGATTGTTTTGTGATAAAGATCATCAGTATCAGTATAAGGATTAATCTAAATCTGCATCTACAGACAGAAAAAAATCAGCAGAATAATCATTGAGAAATAAGAGGCCATTAAAGCAAAATATTTGCATTACGATTTATGGTTGGCCAGAGTAAATTTTCTGAACCAAAGGATACTTTTTTTTGCATATTCAGATTAATCTTCAACCCATTCTTGCATTTTCCTATTCAGTTCAATACAACGCAGATTCTATATATGCATTTATATGCGAGCCTGCCGCAAAGATCATGCCCTAAGAAACATCCAAGCGGGCATCTCCCACCCTAAAGAAAGACCGAGTTATGTTTTCAAGGTAGCCAATTTTTTTTTACATTACCTGTAAAACCTAGCACACAGAAAGAAAGCTTGCTTTGCATTTTAGCGAGATTTCCAAGTCAATTCTTTGTTTTACATGACCAACTGCACATACAGGATTTGAGCACAAGATTTCTATGTTCAATTAAACAGGATATTAGTAGGTTAATTTGCAGTAACTGATGCTTCCATAGAGGTATATGACTAATTTTGGTTATTCAAGCAGGTGTGATCAGAATGAAACAGGAAAAGAAAAAGAAAAGAAAAAAGATAATGCAGAAGGAAGACAACATGCAAAAGATCCACACAACATATGAGGACAATTACTATTTTGACTGTAGAACAAGTAGTGTTTATTCTACCACTGACGGTCTGAGACAACTTCCACCATAGTAAATTGAAGTCTCTTCACTGACTGATGGGAGGTGGACTGATCCCCAACTAAGTATTTCAGTAGACAACTTGCCATTAAGTGATTTGCCCACATCCAAATATTCTGGTTAAAAGCAAGTTTGGAAAAGCAAATGCATTTCAATGCCTCCAATAATGTAAACCAATAGAGGGTTTTTACATTTTAAGCCTTCTTGACTGTGACAAGTAAATGGGATTTTATATTTTACTATTGGTGGAAAAATGTTAATACCACCAATAAATGAACATCTTAGAAATTAAGGAGCTCTTCTTTTTAGATATAACTAGAAGATATCAACACCATGAACTATCAGCCTCTCTCTGTCTAAGAAAGGGGAAAAATGTGACTCCGGCTTGCAGAAGTAAGATACAAACTAGTGTTAGAAAGTTCCCACCAATCTGGAATTAGGGCTTTTAAAGAATATTTTGAGTAAAACAGCCATCACTAATTAATTAATTCTGGTGTTTATAAGGGGACCAAAAAGCCCTGCCTGGAGCCAGGGGCAACTAAGCAATAGTTTCTTCATCCAGACCATTGGCCCCTTCTCTGAACAAAGAATGACAATGATGCCCAAGCAAATGATGCTTTACAGTGACTTGGATATCTTTCCACAATAGACAAGTCACATTTACTTGCCACCCTTAAAGATCTGAATCCAGATCTCTTTAGATTAAAGGACTATGAATTAATCAAATGCTATCTAGTCCCCTTTCCAGATTATAAAACTAAAGTAAGATTTTGATTGTTCCACTGATTTGTTCTCTGCCAATGTCTCAATAAAGGAGGAAGCTAATGAAACAAAAACTGGAATTGGATTTTCCATCCTATTTCCCCCCCTCTCTTTACAGTTAGCTCGAACAAAGCACTAACTTGCCTTACATCTTCTCAAACATTAAGCTAAGTTGCATGTTGAACAATTCTTTAAAGCTTGGAAGCAGCAAAAGAAAAGCATGCTTTAGCCAATTTATAAACCCACATTTTTCTCTTAAATAAAAAAGTGGCAGGGAGCAGTGTGGTATTTACAAAATGGAGTGCACAGGTTATGGAAAGGCCAAAGCTTTGTTAAATGACTTAAGAGCTCCCACTCACTAGTGAAGGACTTATCCAGAGGTTTCTCTATGACAGAGCATGTGGAGTCTGAACTACTGGTGCTGCTACTGCCTGGAAAACAAAGAAGTAAGACCCACGGAAAACCCAGGAAAGAAGGAACAAGAATATAAAGAAACACGCAGCTAAAAATTAGTTCCAAAGAAAGAAATCCAAAGAAACCCAGAAGAACCAGCAAACTGGTTTGAAAAGGCAAACTAATACTTATGTTTGGAAGCATTTGCTTGGATCCCACTTAGATTCACTCCTGTAGAGCTACCATTGTATACTCCAAAATATATGCTATAGAACAACCATATTTCAGCAAAAATCCATCCTGACCATGTCTAGTACGAGACCCAATATGCCTAGTTATTTTTTGTTGTAATTGCTCAAAATGAAAAGTGACCCACATGCCTATTTTCACTTTAATTCTACAGATTATGAAAAAAATATTATGCACCATTCATTATGTTATCAGGCACGTGAATCCAAGAAGGATTTGTCCTATAAAGGGTCATAATACCTGCCTGCAAAGGGGCAGTTACTAAAAAGAAGCCTGTTGATCAGTTCACTAAGGTAACTAAATCACAAGAGAACACTTGACCTACCGTGCTATGTATAATCTACTAGTTTAAACGCAGCAACGTAAGTAGTGGTGGTCAGCTTTTTTGCCACAAGAAATGACCCTTGCACAAGAGAAAACTGCTAGGCTACAGATCTACTAAACAATGGTATAGGCAATGAATTTCTAGAATCAATTAATCTTAATTGACAGGAGATTCTCAGCACCATACAATCCTCTGAACTGGCATATGCTGAAGATTTATAGTACTTAGCAACGAAGGGCATATTACTTCACTGAGCTAAATTCTGCACTCAGATAACATTCTGGATTTGCATCAGTTAACCTGAGAACAGAACTTCACCCCCAGAGATACTTCTGTAATTGTACTGAAGACCAATTACAACAATTCTACTTTTTGCCCTTATGGGCTGATAACCCACTATGAACATCGAGTACACATAAATGTAAAATCATCTAACCAATTGAAAGCATGTGAACAAAACAGAAAGGCCACTTGTGGATTTTTAAAAACACACCAGGTAACCATGCCAACAGCACTAGCAGCCATTTGACTGAACACGATAAACAGATGTAACATGAATATTACCCATCAAAAACAATCCCACATAAGCTTGAAATGACTTGTTTAAACCATACTCATATTGTAGATTTAATACAATTATGTTGCAATACTGATAATCAATAATGTGACTGAAGCCTCATTAAACATCAACAATGAAACAAATTGTAGAGAAAGCTGCAGAATTTAGGCTCAGGACACAGTTCTGGGAGTTCACTATGGCAAGATGCACTTTTTACATCTGAGTAAACCTTTAACATAAAAAGGTTAATTAAAACTGGCATTTGAGCTTGGAGCCCCTCTGAAGAAAACAGACAATTTGTAACACCAATGAAAGACAAGTCAAATGTAACAGATTCCTTCCAGCATTAAGTCTGGAATTCTGTTTAAACACATTCTACACTTCAGACAGGAAAGAAGTCTGAGCACTAAAAATAGTTTAACAAACAGGATGAATGTAGCTTGTAATATTAGAGCCCAATCCTACACTGTCTCTACTCCCAGCAAAGAGAAGTCAATGGGAGTTCCTTCATCTCTTCCATATACACAGCAGGCTCTTATTAGACAAGGCCACTAAATTTCCTGTTTTTGGGGTTTTTTTAGAAACTGATCTCTCTCCCTGTGGCAGCTTGTTAGACTCTCCCTCCCAGGGTTGCCAACCCTCCAGGATTGTCCTGGCGTCTCCAGGATTCAAGGATTAATCTTAAATTAAAAGATTATGTCATGTGAGGACACCTTCAGGATACATCCAAGCAAAATTGGCAACCCTACTCCCTCCCACAACTCCATATCCCAGAGGCAGTTCTGTTGTGTGGGTTTGTTATCAGTCTCATAGACATGTGCATATTAACAAGCCACATGTGGCCACCCTGCTGTAACCAGGGAACCACCACATAAGAGAAAGTTACTACAAGCAAAACTACCCAAGTGGAAGCAGATGCTATATAAAGGTATAGCAGTCTAGCTAGATTGACTGCTTCAAATGGCTTAGTTTCTACAAGAGGCATGATAATTGCAGCGGGCACTAGAACTTTACTACAGTCTCAGTTAAGTTCATATTTGTGCAAAGTTGCATACTGATTCCTTCATGCAAATAAATTCCAGGGGTCAACTTCTTGATGACTAAGGACGAGAGAACTGGAGCACATGGATACCTTACCCCTTCGTTTTTTACGCTTTTCCCCATCCTCTCCAACCTCCCCATCTTCTTCCTCTTCTTCATCTTCATCTTCAGAACCACTGATATCAGAGCCAGATATCTCTTCCCCTAAAACACAAATATATGTTTCCACGGCATTCTCTTTCACAGCATATCAGACAATTAATTGTAACAGCAGCATTTTATCTACCTTCAATTTTATTTGAACAGAGTCTTGGCAGTAGGTACTAAATGACTGTACAGGCAATGCAGATTTGGGAAAGATCTGAGTTTTTCCATTTGTTTACTCATGTAATAGGTACACGTTTCTTTTTCAATATATAAAAACCGATAAATATTAAACCAGCAATCTCAGTAAGGCTGACAGTCCAGTTCCAAAATACGCTGACATACCAAAATTCTACCTATAATTATGTATTTTAGAAAGTTTGCGATTGGAGTCTAATATTGCAGCATCTGTAAAGCACGAGAGCCAAGCATTATTACGCTACAATTCTCAAACAAGATATTATTTTACCTCTAAGCACTTTAAATGAAGTTTGAAATACAGAGAAAAATGGCTACAGTGTTCATCAGGAATAAATATTTACACTTTAAGCATTATGCTATATAGATTTTTTTTTTTAAACTGTCCAGAGTCTCTCAGTTGTTTTCTGAAAAGATGAGACTCTGCTGTAACCAAGGTATGCTTTGGTATTTTTAATGATTCAACTTCAATTTGAAACCAAAGTCTGTCAGAACTTTAAAATGTAATTCAGTGCAAAAGTTCAAAAGAATAGCACAGCTGCATCCTTACATCTATGAGTGTCAGTTTTTGAGCTGTACGCTTTAATCAGACTTCTATTTGCAAGGCATTTAGTCTGCAGTGTGGGGTCCAAAATTAGCAAAGGGACTCAACAGGGATTGAAATAATGGGTTAAGAACAGGGGGTGGGAACACTGCTGTACTTTCCATGTGTCTCTCAGACTGAAAAGATTTCCAAGTGGAAATCTCCTTCTCTGTGCCTTCTCCCTTATCCACAGTTGGTAGGATACTGATGTGTCTGTATAAACCAATGGAATCATAGCTCTGCTCTCTCAGGCTATATGCTGCCAAGGACCCCACCTACGAAGAGGCTGATTCTCGTTTGTGGGACGTGAAGGGTTCAGTTGCTCACAGAGCCTGTGGAACCATATGGTTTTGTAGCTTTGCCCCCTTATTCTTTATAAGAAGACTTAAAAGCCATTTCCACAAGTTCAGTTTGAGAGTTTCAGAGGCATTTGTTCCCTTCCCGAGCACTTTTTTCTGCTAGAAGGAGAACATTTAACCCTTTGTCATTATGCTTTTTAAAACCCCAATTTGCATTTGTCCCCAGCCTGACATTAACGTAACATGAACGAGACTTTTAAAATTAGTACATTTCAATTATATATAGGTCACATCCAAACCTAAACCAAGGAGAAAAGAAAAGATGAAATCTGCTAGCTTATATTAGCTCTAAATACCATCTAGTGGACAAATCCAATACTTAACCGAAGAAAAGCTCTAGCTTACATTCAGCATAGAAATGCATGCATGCCACCTATTTCTATTTATGGGTGATCTTTGGGTTTCTTCTCTTTACTTGAGACTAATGTAACAAACTCATATATAAAAGCACGGGGACTTCAGATGTTATTACAAAACTCCTGAAAAGCATACCATGGTAAGTCTTTAAAAAGAAGATGTGTCACACAGGAATAGAATAACCCGAAGGTACAGAGAACATTATTAGGAACAAGGGAAGTTACCTTCCTCCAGCTTTTTTTTAAGCTCTTCAATTTCTTTTTGAAACTGACGGAGCAAGGCATCCTTGGGATCTTCATTAATTCTGGCCTTATTCTTGATGTTTTTGGCACGGTTGGCATATCTTAGCGTGCTGATAGTCTCATCATAATTATAGTCTGCTGGACCAATATTTGCACACTGTTACATAAAAAAAGGAGTTACATGTGTATATGGGATTTAGCATTACGTAAAAGCTTGAATGACACAAATACAAATAATTGCAAGACCAGGAAATGTAAAAACAGACCCACGCCCTGTTCTGCAAATCCCTTACTGTAGTTTCCTGCCTGCAAACTGTACTTTTCTGCTGCCTCCAGAGCATAAATTAAGTCCTGCCCTGGGATGTACAAGCACAGCTTCCATTTGACCCTATGCACCTGGGTACTTCTGTGCTGATCTATAGCCTCCCAGGTCCATGAAGTGAATTTTATATTCAGATAGATGTAAGGCTAAAAGCTGTACAGGATGAGAGTATGTTCACAGGACTGTTGTATACGAGAGACACAGGAGGTAACTGTACTGCTTTATAAGATACTGGTGAGGCCCCAGCTGGAATACTGGATCCAGTTTGGGTGCCACATTTTAAGAAAGATGTGCCAAATTGGAGAGTCCAGAGAAGAGGTACAGAAAATGACAAAAGATTTAGAAAACCTGACCTACGAGTAGGGCCCTACCAAATTCATGGCCATGAAAAACGCGCCATGGACCGTGAAATCTGGTCTTTTGTTGCTTTTAACCTATACTATACAGATTTCATGAGGGAGACCAGCAGCGTTCCCTTTAATTTTTCCCCACGTATATGAGGAATGAATTTTATGATGTGCACAATATGGAGGTTATGTGACACATCACCTCCATATTGGTGTACATAACAAAATTCATGTGGTGGGGCCGAGGGGCTCAGAGCGTGGAAGGAGTCTCAGGGTGCGGGCTCTGAGGTGGGGCTGGGGATGACTAGCTCAGGGCTGGGGCAGAGGATTGGGGTATAGGGAGGTGAGGGCTCCGGGACTATGGGAGGGAGGGAGGGCAGGGGAGAGAGAGAGGAAGGAAGAGGACTCCCCCCAGCTCTCTCTCGCTGCAACAGCACCTGGGCTGGGGGGGGGGGAAAAGAGGCATCTCTCCCCAAGGCAGCTCCGAGGCTAGGGCCGTGGGATAGGCGCCTCTTCCCTGGCTGCAGCAGGTCCAGGGCATCTCTCCCTGCTGCAGCCTTGAGTATCTGCGCAGCGCTTAATAGGCTGCTGCATGCCTTACAGGGAACTTAGGAAACCAGGGTTTCTCAAATTGGAGGTCCTGATTCAAAAGGGGGTCAAAGTTATTTTAGGGGGAGGGTCACCTAGAGTATTGCCACCCTTACTTCTGTGCTGCCTTCAGAGCTGGGCAGACAGAGGGTGGCAGCTGTTGGCCAGGCGTCCAGTTCTGAGGGCAGCACCCTGCCAGCAACAGTGCAAAGTCATGGTAGCAATACCATACCATGCCATCCTTACTTCTGCGCTGCTGCTGGCAGTGCCTCTGCTTTCAGAACTGGGCTCCTGGCCAGCAGCTGCCGCTCTCCAGCTGCCCAACTCTGAAGGCAGCGCCGCTGCCAGCAGCTGAGCAGAAGTCAGGGTAGCACTACCGCAACCCCCCCTACAGTAACCTTGCAAACCCTCCCCCCCCCTTTTGGGTCAGGACACATACCGTCACAACACCCTGAAATTTCAGATTTAAATGGCTGAAATAATGAAATTTATAATTTTTTTAATGAAATTGACCATGACTTTGGTAGGGCCCTACCTATGAGGAAAAGTTAAAACTGGGCATATTTAGTCTTGAGAAAAGAAAACTGAGGAGGGCTGAAAGAAGTCTCAAATATGTGAAGGGCTGTTATAAAGAGGATAGTGAGCAATTGCTCTCCACGTCCACTAAAAGTAGAACAAGAAGTAATGGGCTAAACCTGCAGCAAGGGAGATTTAGGTTAGATATTAGGGAAAACTTTCTAACTATAAGAACCATAAGCACCAGAGCAGGCTTCCAAGGGAGCTTGTGGAAGCACCATCATTGAAGGATTTTAAGAACAGGTTGCACAAACACATATCAGGGATGCCCTAGGTTCTTGGTCCTGCCTCAGCATAGGGGTTGTACTAAATGACCTCTCAAGGTGTCTTCCTGCCCTACATTTCTATGCATTGATGAAAGAGCACAGTCCTGAAATAAAAAAAGGTAAATACAAACATCAGACTATTCCCATGAGAATTTTGCTTCAATTCCACCTTAAAGATATAAACCAGGTTACTGGGACACTGAACTTTGGCCCATCCCATTCTTACCATCATGGTTTTTGAGTTGCCCCCCAGGGAATCCTGAAGAAGTCGAGTCAATTTAGAGTTACGATAGGGCACATGAGTACTCTTGCCATCCACCAGTGCAGAAATAACATTCCCAAGAGTGGAAAGTGAAAGGTTAATTTTTGTGGCTTCCTTTAGTCGTTGCCCAGTAGCACCAGTTTTTGTCTGCCTTTCTGACCCCTGGCGAAAGGAATACACAGGCATTTAGAGGGTGAAAGGACAGGGTCAAGCAGGTCTTAATGGAATCTTTAGACTCATGGTAGCACTGAACAGTGCACAGCAAAGCGACATAGCTGGAAAAATGGAATGTACTATTCTCATATACAAACATTTATTTTAGAAAAACAAACTGTAGCTAATACACAACACTGCATAACACCCCAATGGTAAGTTTTTAAATATGATCTTCTGCTTCCCCTGCAATCAATGCATATGGGGGAAAAGAAACATCTAGTAACTTATAAACAATTACACTTTTACAAGAAAAAAATTTTAATGGAACCATCTAGATGCACATAACACACTTGAGCGACCTCAAAAATCTGACTATTGTATCCCTTGTCCTCCCTCGGCCATCCTCTCCACTGGGAAAGTTATGCATGTCAAGAAAAGGCCCCAGTCCTGCAATTTATTTCACACAGGCAGATCTTTGCATTCAGGCAGAATTGCATTGATTGAAGTGGGGTTCCACAGCAGTCTGTCCCCACAGAAACTCGTACTGCATCTGGGCCTTACATCGTAAGCTCTTTCAGGGAGGGGCAGTGCCTTTTCCCTGTCTTGTTAAGGGTCCAGCATAACAATCAGTAACCATCCCACAACTAGCATTTTGTTAGATCTGTACGTTACTACTTACAGCTAGATCTACAAGGTGCAGCTTGCCCATACGAACATGCATGTTTCCATCAACACCCTTCTCGCTGCATTCAATGGTAATAGTGAAGATGGCATGGGAACGGGAGCTGTGCTCATTCATATTAGTGGCACCAACAGAACCTTTAGTTAAGAGGCCCAAAAACATCAGAACAAACAATGAACTATAAGGTAAAACAATCCCTAATCTGAAAACAGAAAGGCCACAAAGCAGTTATAATTTACAGAGTTTATAATCTTACTTAAAACAACTGAATGCATTTCTTGTTTAACTTCAGAAAATGATAAGACTTAATAATTAGTGTGGAATAATTATCTCAGCTGCAACACCCAACATTTTGCAGTGTTTCTCATGCTGCTAATAAGGGTGATGCATCTCCCCTTAGACCCTATGGTGAAGTATTTTTTTCTAGGCTTGAAATTGCAGCATTCATCTTTAGTCCGGACATGCAATCATTTGAAAGACAAGCAGAGGTTTTGTTTCTAGCTGTATTCCTGCATATGCCTTTCAAGGCCCAATCCCAAAAGGCACTAGGCAGCCTCACACCCTTTCATCTCCTTTGGAAAATACAACTGACTCAGCAAAGACTGCAAATCCAAGAGAGATGATGCTCAGTACCCATTAGGGTCAGACCATTAATCCTGTCTGATTGAGTTGTGTTTTAAGTGTCGTAAAAATATTGCAGTTTTCAATGTAGTGGCAGTGAAAGTCATTAACCCTTGCTTGATTTGTACATTAACCTATAGTACTTCATTCAGAAAACGTCCTGAATGTTAAAATGAGCTGTTCTGTTGCTCCGAGAAAACATGCAATCACATCTCCAGTTTACAATACTATAGAGCACAACACTGGTCTAATGTTTGCTCACCTGGGCAAAGGTGAGAGGAAGAAAAGGAGAATGAATGGGCAAGTTCAAGACCCACCAGGAGTCCCAGTGGTCTCCTCTTGCTTTGCTGTAGTCTCACAACCTCAGTTACAGTCCCACTCTCACACCCTGTCTCACACCATCAAGACTCCACATTGGAACAAGCCTTCCAGTCAAGAAAAGCTGCTGTATAGGGTCTGTCCTACCTTCATTGGCTGCTTCTGAATCACAGGACTTAGCAAGGAGTTATCCCTCTCACTGCACAGCTGAGAGAGCTGTTCCTGAAGAGTTGTGAAGATTGTACCCAGATCCAAAAGTCAGCTATCTACCCGGCAATGCATAGTGCTACACTAAACTGTGCTCTGGACAAGAGTTTAAAACCCTAATCATGAGTGCTACTTACGGTTTTTGTGGCCTAGTGTCATGATTCTATCCATATCATCTGCATTGTTTACAACATAAGCTGAAAGATCTTTGATATAAACTCCCACATCAGGTCTCTCTTTAACCTAAACAAGAAACAGATTTGTTTGGGCACTTCCAGGAGGTGCACAGAGATTATTTTTGGAAGTTGTTCTCTACAGTATTCACATGTACCAGTTAACATAACATAATGCACTAGTGTACTTTTATTTCTAGAAGCATAGTTTCTGTTCTATACAAGTATGACTTATCAGAACCATACAAGCCTATGGAACAAGAGTGTTGTAGCCTTCTACTGCCCCTTCTCCCAAGGTAAATCAAATGGAGGGAACACCAATCAGGAGAAAGCCTCAAATCTCCATAGAGATCATAAAGAGGGGTTCAGAGAGGGGAGTAGGCACAACACATTCAGAGGCAGAGAAAGCACTTGGTCTAATCAACTGTTTCCTGGACACAGGGACCACTGAGAATTTCTGAAGTATTTAATAAATAAAAAGCTGGCTTGTCCATCTCTTATTTCTTCTCTCAAGAGAAGTACTTCAAACAAAGGTTTCAAGGCATTGCTACAATAACTGAACAACATACCCCACATGCCACTCTCCTATTCTGTACAGATGCCCACATCTTTTCTCCTAGCCCTGGGAAGAGTTTTTGTGAAGTCAGCTAAAGAGCCATGGTTTAGAGCAGGGGTCTCAAACACGCTGCCTGCGGGGCTATTTCCTGAGGCCCGCCAAGCAGCCCACACACCCCCCGGCCTAACTCCAGGCCAGGGGTGGGCAAACTACAGCCCACGGGCCGGATCTGGCTGGAGGCATTGCCCCACGTGGCCCCACGCTGCTCCCTGAAGCAGCTGGCACAACTTCCCTGCAGCCCAGGGAGGGGGTGGGGGGCAGAGGGCTCCGTGCATTGCCCTGGCTTCCAGGCACTGTCCCCCGCAACTCTCATGGGCCAGGAACGGGGAACTGCGGCCAATGGGAGCTTCGGGGGAGGTACCTGGAAGAGCCGCAAGGCAGTGCACAGAGCTCTCTGCCCCCCATCCCCCGCGACATGGTTCCAGCTGCTTCCCGGTGCGGGGCTAGGGCCGGCAGGCAGGGAGCCTGCCCTGGCCCCGGTGCATGCTGCTGCCACCCCAGTGCCACTCTAGGTAAGCGGCGCCAGGCCGGAACCCGCACCCGAATCCCTCCTGCACTGCCTGGGGGGGGGGGGGGGGGGGGGAGTTCGGGGAAGAGGTTGGAATGGAGGCCTCATGGAAGAGGTGGAGGTGAGAGAGGCGGGGCAGGGCCTCATGGAAGGGGTGGAGTGGGGGTGGGGCTGGGGACAGCAAGGGGTGGGGGGTTTCAGTGATGCAGCCCTCAGGCCAATGTACTAGTCCTCATGTGGACCTCGTGGTCATTTGAGTTTGAGATGCCTGGTTTACAGCCTGGGGGTCTGCAGACTATATTTAAAGGGTCCATGAAAGGCTGTAATTACCAGAGAACAGTGGTTTTCAATCCATGGTTGCTGGACCCCTTGGGATCTATAGACTATATCTAAGATGTCCAAAGGTATCCACACCTCCATTTGAAATTTTTTAGGGATTGCAAATGAAAAAAGACTGAAAACCACTGGTCTAGAACCAGAGAGTAAATATACCACCCTGCAAACTGCTGGCTCTTATAACAGGTTCATAACTCACTGAACAATCTACAGACAGTCTATCAGGGAGCTCCCAAAAGTCTTTGGGATGATAAGATTGTGAGAAAACTGGCCATAAAAGTGGGAGAAGTTCCCTGGAGGGAATCATAGGAAAAGCACCAGTGTAAAGGACAGAGGCACTTTGGCCACTGAGTTCATTTGACAGCAATACAGGTGCTGATTAGAATGTTTTTGTATCCTATTTTGAATATTTTCAGCTATTCTTCCCCAGATTCTCCTAAGGGGAATTAGTCTAGAGCGTGAGGGAAATAATGTTACATTACGAGACTAAAGGTTAAGCGAGAAGAAGAAATGAGAAAAGGCAAAATACTGATAGTAGCAAAAGGTCACATTTGGTGCTAAGGAAAACTTTTCTTCCCCTCCAAGGTCTGTCTGTTCTTTTAATACTCAGTTCTTCTTGAAGAGACAATTTGTTCCTTTAAAATGCAAAATGTCAGTGATTCAAAACACTCCATCCTCACCTCTAGCCTCTGTGTCTGGTCTTTTCCGAGCAGGTCACGTACTTCTTCATTGTAAATTTCCAAGTAAGACACTCGAACCAAAAATCTAAGATTAAAAATGTCATTTATAAACTGAAATATTTGTTAAATGTAACTGTTTTGATCTCAGTGTACAAAGAAAATATGCAGAGTACTAATACAAACTGACAGCTTACTGATTCATAAACAAAGATGTGCTTAAGCACAAGAGATGAAATCCTGGCCCACAATTAAATCAATGGCAAAACTTGCATTGACTTTAACAGCGTCAGGATTTTACCCAAGATGTCTGAAAGTTTGTGCTTCAATCTTTTGCTTGTCTCGGGGATAGGGGTGAGGCAAAGGAAGAAAATTTGTTCACCTTGTGTCCCCCTCTGCCTTTGCAATGTGACCAAATATATGGGCAAATGAATTGGGGATGATTCCTCTAAGTTCAGGAACAGCTCGTACACCTTCCATGGTAAAAGTTTTGCCTGTGCCAGTCTGTCCATATGCAAAGATGGTGCCTGCAGTACAAGAAAAATATTTATAATAAATCATAATACCAAAGATGGCTGTTTTTAATCATTACCTTGGCACTACCAAAACCACTAGCAACAATGAGTTAGAATTTACCAGCTTTTCCAATACACACTGTACAGGCTTAGAGGAAATGTAAGTGTTGTACAATCTTTGCAAACATGGCTGAACTACTACAAAGACTAATGTGTTATTTCAAATCAAGCACAACGGCTCTAGGAATATGTCTCACACAAACCATCAGAGCTAGGCCAATCAATAATATATTTATTAACAGGGAGAACAAATATGCAAATATAGAATGAACGACTCTTCGTTCAGGCACATTTACTCATTTCCTTAAATTTAAAAAGTAGATTATTTCAATCTTTGTCTTGTACAAAGGCAAAGAAAAGTAATTAACTAGACAAGGGTAACTCATGTTCCAAAATATGTACAAACCTGTTAAGAGAAGCATACTGCAGAAACATAAGTTTCTTTTTAAAAGGGTAACTGGCTACAGAATGGTGTCAACCTGCCTCAGGGCCACTCTCCATGGGTGGGCATCAGCATTCCCTCAACCACAGCTGTAGCAACCTCAAATTGGTTCAGCATAGGCCACACATATGGGCATTTCACAAACCAAGATACAGATTTTCAGAATCATTTACCATTTGGATTACATCACTAATCTGCAAGGCATGGAACTTCCTCCTTCACTTGTATCAGAAAGACTTACCAGAATCATGGACCCAAGTATTGCAAAAATAAGTTTGGCTCCTCAGTCAGATTTATGCTTTGTTGCAGCTAGAAAAAAACCCTGGCCAAAAACAGATACTTAATTCTACTCTACCTTTACACACAGCCTTAACAAAGCTTTTGCCTTAGCATTTAAACTTCAGGGAACTTCCTATATTTTACACCTATACTTACCCCAATACAAATGAAGTATTTCACCTAGATCTTTAAAATCTTCACAACTTACTATTATTTATAAGTGTCCATTTGGAAACAATTTATTTCCTTACCAACATTTTTCTTCCATTATACATACATGCCAAGTTGTTACTGCAGAGTTGCTCACACATGCAGGGCTACTGATATTTTACAAGAAGAAAAGCACTCAAGAACCTGGGTGTGCTAAAAAGATAAATAAAATGCAAATCCTTTACAAATAGAAAAAAGTAGTTGAGAAGTTTGGCCCACTAACCTTGCCAATACCTGATGCTCACAATGTAACTGATAATTACCAATTATAAAAGCACAACCACTGGCAATAGGGAACTCAGAATTGTGAATACCCTTATTGGACATTCTATTTTAAGTAAAATGAGGTTATTGTTAACTATATGAATGATATGGTGCTTTTACCTGCAGTCTTTCTTCAGAAACTCCTACTAAAATCAGATGCAATTTTGACAGCATTAGGGATCCTTAATTTTTAGGACAATAAGGGACTTACCATTGTATCCTTCCAGAACAGAGTCAATAATTGGTCTCGCAGTTAAGTTATAGACATCAAGCTGTTTACTCTCTGGTCCAAAAACTGTATCAAATGTAAATGTCTTTGGAGGTTCGTTGGAAGAGTCTGTTTTATGAACAGTAATGGTTCCCCTCATTTCATCCACATTAACTGCCATCTTGTAGCACATTACTTTCTCTCTTTCATTGAAAGGTCGGCATCGGACGACAACCTTGACATTATCACAGCTGTCAGGCTTGTCCAGCTTCTCAGATTTGTTGATCTACACACATGAAAAACAAAACAAACATCTTCATGTGTTACAGTGTAAGATGTACAGATGTGCTTAAATGTACACATTGAATAATTCCATTACATATATTTAAGTATGTGCAAGTCTTTGCAGGATTAGGGGCCTAAGTGTTCAGAACAGGACTGATTTACAACTGGAGCTAACAGAATAAAGTGCAATAAAGAACTAATTTGATTAAATTAACCTTTTTCTGTTCACAAGTTGTACATGGGTTGTGAAATTCAAATGTATTAGTCATTCAAGATTTGTAAATTTCAACAAATGATTCTTCGCTTGCATACTTTGTTGAAAATATTTGTTCATTTGAAAACATGTTCACTGTACTGCTTAGTTACATTGATATTTTTTTTAGTCCCTGATTGAAAGATGTAAGTAAGTAATGAACACAAACTGCAGATTTTACAATCAAGTATACTGTTAAACATTTGATTTTGAATAGTCAAGCTAAAATTCACATTTTGCAACTATGTACACTAACAACACATGTAAGCTTGAACATTCCTAGAATTCAAATACAGAAGGGTCATGAACACAATCAAACAGATATTTCTTTTGAAGTGAATATTTGCAAAAAGTCCATATACACACTTCATTCAGTTCTACTTCAAGTGTAACTTGGGGGACCATATTTGGGGTGCTGGGTCTTTCATATATCCTAAAATACATGAAAGTTTTCTATTCTGCCATCAAGAATTTTGAAATATGAGTTGTAAGCCAACTGTTACACAATTTGAGGTTGAACACTGCTGATGAAAGACATCTATCACTCATCTTAACACTTACAATTGCCCAGTCAGTACTAAAATCCTATCGCTTGATGCTACAGAGGTTGCTAACTACCAGCCAGCATATAACTTTTGCTAAGCAAGCTAATCAGGATGTTAGCATTTTGAGAGTGGGGTTGGTTTGTTTTTTTGCTACCAGTCAGCAGCCAATATTCTGGATTGCTGTCAAGCTTTAGGCCAAAGCACTATGAGGCAGCATTTGTTTTGCTGGTAGATGAGCTCCTCCAGCCCACAGATAAGAGTAGTGCATGTACTCATCCTGTTGAATGGGTGATCAATTATTGTTCCATCATAGGATCAGCAGTAATAGACACTCCCTGATATGGCCTACAAAACAAGTGGGTTATAATAGGCAACAGTTCCTCCATCTCCAAAGACGTCACCTGCATCACTCTACAAGACTCAGTCCCTTCTCCCATTACTCTTTATGAAGGCATTGGGAGAACTAGTTAAATAATATTGGCCATCAGCATCCAGATGAAAAACTGGCTAAAGCTGAACCCAGTAAGACTGAGGAGAAGGAAATATCTTTAAAAGAACGTTCTTCTTGTATAACATTCCCCACCCAACCAAGGGCATCTGTCCTCAGATTGTTAAATTGGTTACTGTTATATTCCACTGGAACAATGAAACCACTAACCAATAAGGGAAGGGTAAGACACACAGCTTTCCGAGCAGTTGAACCTAGCCTATGGAGGTCACTTCCACAAGGGATAAAAATGACCAGTAAACTCAGCATTTTGAATTAAGCATATTCGCATCAGAACACTACATGTAGCCAGAGCATTTTAAAAAAGAAAATCCCTATATATTAATCATGCTATTTCTCCTGTAAGTTGGGAAGAGAAAGATTTCCATTTCTATTCTGAAATACTTATAAAGAGCTCACATGCCAAGCTTATAGGGGCCTTATAAGTAAATTAGATCAAAAATCTTATCACCAAAGACTAAACCTAGTAAGAGCCAAAGGGTGGGCAAATGTAACAGTTACTTTAGATTATATATTGCAGTTCAGAGTCAGCAGAGGAGTCTAAAAGTAAAGACTTTAAGCGGAGATAGAATCAACAAGGCTAAAAACTTGCAGGTCCTCTGTCTGCAATCCAGTTACAAGGAGAAACCTTATTATTTAACTGAACCATTACTATTAGACAATGGTAAGGACTGCAGATCTGTAGTTTTCTGCTACACTGAATATCATGTACTTGAAATTCCTTGAATTCTCTAGCTCCCTAACATTAAAAAAAAAAAAATCTGTAACTAGTTGAGATTTCACCATATGAAGAAAAATAAGTTGCGGAGCATACATCAGACAGTACATGGGGCACCAATCATTCTGGCTGCATAGATTACCAAAAGCACCTGTCAAAGGGTATTGGAAAGGCAGGATTTTTGGGTCTAGGAAGTATACTACCTTTAAAAAAAAAAAAAAACACCATACATGCAAGCCAAAAATAGCCTTATCACCATTAGAAGCTCAGGTTTATCGTAATAAATGTGCACAACAATCAGGATGACTTTGTGAATAATAAATAGAGACCACGGGAGGCACAAGTGTGTTACTATCTATAATAGACTGAAATATGCATGTCTGCAATCCAGTAATAGGAATATAGTATTTGCCATACTAGATACAAACCACTCACTCAAGAAGCCTAAAGAAAAGGAGTACTTGTGGCACCTTAGAGACTAACAAATTTATTAGAGCATAAGCTTTCGTGAGCTACAGCTCACTTCATCGGATGCATTTGGTGGAAAATCTAGCACTATCCAATGCTTCAGAAGAAGGTGTGAAAAATCTCAACACTTTCATTGTACAATAATCTATTTGATGTGTGGAAGAAATTCCCTTTTTGAACCCTGCAACAACCAGTTTATGCACTGATCTGTGAGATTTGTTTGCATACAGAACTATTGGTAAAAAACATATAATATACTAAACACAGCAATTGGCATGGAGGAACTTAGTTACAAAATAGGATATTATTCTAAGCAATAGTAGAATATTGCCCACGTCTTCCACCACCTACCAGGCCTATCCATTATAAAAGCATCCTGCCTGCTTATAAATGCACATGATTTAAGCTTCCCTGTGTCAAACTTCAACCACCACCTTTGTCTAGCACTTCTCTGCCCCTCCCTTCTCTCAGATTCCAGTACTCTGGCAACACCCCAGGCCAGCACCATCCCTGTTACACCCGATCAGCACCTGCCTACACCAGGAACCCTAGGCCTAGTACCCCAAACCTCCAGAGCCTTCCTGCACCGTGAGCCTAGGACATCTGACACAAGCTGCCCAGAGACAAGCACTTTACCAGGGCCCCTCTGCATCCTTCACCTCCGAGTGGGCACCACTCTCAGGCCAGACCCTCCCGTACCCTGCACTCCATCTCTCAATGCCAGGCCCATGATCCCAGACCCGCTCCACAGACCTGGCCCAGACCCCCCTGTACCCTGCACTCCACCCCCCCCCCCACGCCAGGCCCCTCTCCTCAGTCCCCCCTCCCCGCTCTAAGGCCCCCCGTACCCTGCACCCCACCCCCCCAGTGCCAGGCCCCAGCCTCAGACCCGGCCCAGAGCCCCCACGTACCCTGCACTCCACCCCCCCCACGCCAGGCCCCTCTCCTCAGTCCCCCCTCCCCGCTCTAAGGCCCCCCGTACCCTGCACCCCACCCCCCCAGTGCCAGGCCCCAGCCTCAGACCCGGCCCAGAGCCCCCCCCGTACCCTGCACCCCACCCCCCAGTGCCAGGCCCCAGCCTCAGACCCGGCCCAGAGCCCCCCTGTACCCTGCACTCCAACTCCCCCCCACGCCAGGCCCCTCTCCGCGGTCCCCCCTCCCCGCTCTAAGGCCCCCCGTACCCTGCACCCCACCCCCCCAGTGCCAGGCCCCAGCCTCAGACCCGGCCCAGAGCCCCCACGTACCCTGCACTCCACCCCCCCCACGCCAGGCCCCTCTCCTCAGTCCCCCCTCCCCGCTCTAAGGCCCCCCGTACCCTGCACCCCACCCCCCCAGTGCCAGGCCCCAGCCTCAGACCCGGCCCAGAGCCCCCCCCGTACCCTGCACCCCACCCCCCAGTGCCAGGCCCCAGCCTCAGACCCGGCCCAGAGCCCCCCTGTACCCTGCACTCCAACCCCCCCACGCCAGGCCCCTCTCCGCGGTCCCCCCTCCCCGCTCTAAGGCCCCCCGTACCCTGCGCTCCACCCCCCAATGCCAGGCCTCGACCCCAGATCCACTCCCCCTCCCCGGCCCCCCTGTACCCCGCACGCCACCCCCCCCCAAGCCGGCCCAGGCTCCCCGCTGCTCCCAGGCCCCGCGCCACCCTAGCAACGGCACAACACTCCGTAGCGACGGGGAAGGCGGGACCGCGGGCCGGGTCTGGAGCCTCACCGGCATCCTGAGCGAGTCCCCGCGGGGCGGCTCCGGTCCGCGCCCAGCTTCTCCGCCCGAAGGGGAAGGGCGGGCTCAGCGTGACCCCGAACCCGCTACAGTGTAACAATAACAGGGGCGCTAGAGCCGCGGCGCCTGCGGCTCCTGGCCCCACCTCCACGCGCGAGTGACTGGGCGCTCAGCTAACCCCTGCGCCACGCGGAGGACGCTCAACCAATGGGCTTGGGGATGGGGGTGGGGCGGCTCTACCCCCCGCGCGGCCATTGGTGCAGGGTTCCAGCCAATGAGGGGAGAGGCAGGAGCGGGGCGAAGCGTCCTCACTGCAGCAGCCGCGCCCGATGCTTTGGGGGGTTTGGCTCCGTTGAGGTTGCGGGGCCGGCGGGGCTGGGCTGGGCTGGGCTGGGCCGGGCGCGGGCTGGCGGGGCCACGCGCGGCCCAGAGTGGAAGCTGGATCCAAAAGCAGCTTCCTGGAGCAGCAACTGTCGTCGCCATATTGCGTCATTCATAATAATTAATGCTAATTAGCTCATCATTCATTAGTACTGATCTAGGGTTTCTCATCCAGAGAGCTCAGCATGCTCTGCCCAGGTCAGGAGCTGATCCTGCAGTCTGATCTGCTCTGTGTACGCCATACACCCACACAGACTCCAGCAAAGGGGCCGGAATCTGGCATTGTCTGGCCAGGATTCGCTGGTCTATATAGCTAGCTTCTATCTCCGCCTCCTGACCCAGAGACAGGCCTGGTTGGAGCACTGCTAGATTCTGGCTATTTTGACCTGACAGATGGCCTCTTTGTGGGACTTTTACCAGCTAGCCAAGGTCAGAGCAAGTTCCCAAGTTGCTGTAACCAGGGCAGTGGTGGCAGAGCATGAGGGGCACAGAATCAGGGAGCTATAATAACCAATTCTCTGATGGCCTCCTCTCGGCTGCAAAAAGAAAAGCAGTACTTGTGGCACCTTAGAGACTAACAAATTTATTAGAGCATAAGCTTTTGTGAGCTACAGCTCACTTCATCGGATGCATTTGGTGAAAAAAAGCTGATCTCTACTACAGCAAAAAACCTGGCCTAGTGACTGTAGATGTTAGTGTTCACCATAGTCGGGCTATTAGTTTATTTGGTAGAAGGTTCTGTTGTAATTATGGCTACACTATGACATGTACAGATGAGAAGCAGTTATTACACAACACAGTGAAAGGGTCTGGTCCTGCAAGGTATTGAGTGCTTTCATGTTTGCTCAGCACAAAATTAAGCCTGGTCTCCTTTCTCACAGAAATACTCTCATTGACTTTAGTGGGGCTTACTCACATGAGTAAGGTGAGCAAACACTGAGACCAATTTTCTCTTAAGGGAGCCATTGTGAAAAATGAGAACACAGTATTTTTATATTGAGGACCAAATCCTGGTTTTAGCATACATCCTGAGTACTGGGGGCTGGGAAGAAACAATTCCCTCATAGGCTGCATAGTAACTGTAAAACAGCAAAACCCTGCTGTGGTTTTACCCCACAGATCCTAATTTCACATAAAGAAATGGATCTGATTCTTCTCCAGTCTCTTCCCATCCTTCCCCCAAAATCCATAAGGAGTTTTCCCCCACATTGCCTGCAAAGCAAATCTCTTGTGTACTGTCTTGGAGTCCTGTACCATCTGCAGAGTAGCTGCACAGGTATAACTAGAGGGACCACCATTTACAGTTACAATGGGCAGCCACGGAGAGGGGAAGAAGTATAGATGGGGCAACTCAGTCTCTGATTTTATACATCTACAAAAAACATCAATATCAGAAGAAAGGTGAGGTCTTTAACATTTAGCAACTGTGCACATTTGCCCTCAGGTTATATGAGAAAGTGGAAATACGGCAGGGGTCAAGATTCAGTTTTTATAAGAGGATGGGTTAGACACCTAATATAGTATTATACAACTAGCAATTATCCTGTGGCATATGCATGGGAACTTGCACATAATTACAGGAGTGTATACCATTTCCTCAGACCTATAGGTGGTGTCAAAAGTGAGTCAAAAAGGTGAAAACAAGTAAGTAAAACATAATCTCTTCACAGCTATTTTTCATTATGTACATAGTGCCACAATGGTATATAGCACTTGACAGTGTGTAAAGAATCCGAATGGAGACATTTAGCCCTCCAAGAGTTTATAACTTAAAAGCAAGAAGAGATTCAAATACAGTAAACAGACAGAATGGTGTGTGGATGTCTCCAGAGAGCAGCTGGAGCTTTCAAAGGGCATGGCATATATTAGTTGGGGGTCTACTCCATATGAAAGTGCTGCATAAAAGAATCCAAAATTAGGCATGGAGGAAAAAGACAAGGGAAACAGTCAGGGGAGAAGCTTGGGTGGAACAAAAGGAGCCAGAGGGAGGAGAGAAAGGCAATAGCAGTTATATAGAGCTACGAGAGTGAAGAAGAGACACTTGGATTGTCTTATGAGAAGCCAGGGCAAAGATCCAATTCCTATAATCCTTGAATAGCAGGTAGGGAAACTGCTCCAAGCAACCGCATTTTGGCTGGAGCTACAGAAGAAATTGCACAGGGGTACACCAGAGACTCTGAAGGAAGTTGTTGTGGTCAAGGCAGTAGTCAATGCAAGGAAAGGAAAGAGGAAGGGACAGATTCTGGAGATACTCTAAAGGAAGAAAAGGTAGGAATTGTAGCCCAGTGTTGTATTTTTTCCTCTGCCAAAACTTCAACTGACTACAGTGAAAGCAAGATTTGGCCCTATGGTAGCTAATGGACAGATTCAGCCACCCTTACTCATACTGAGTGGAACTTTGAAATCAGCTGGCCTACTTGTGGAATGAGGTACTACCCAATTCAAATAAAAGTGACACAATTTGGCCCTGAATGTGTGGGAATTAATTTAAAATATTTATTATGATATAGATCTTAGCTTTTCTTTCTTTTTCGCTGAACATATTTTCATTTTATAGTATAACCCAACATTTTAGTCACTACCACAGTAGTTTTCAATCACGGGCCCATGGGGGTTTTAAGACTGTGTCTAAAGGGTATGTGAAAGGTTGTCATTACCACAGAATAGTGATGTTCAACTTGTGGTCCATGGACCACTGTGGATCTGCAGACTAAGATTTCCAAAAGGGTCCGCACCTCCATCAGAGAATGTTTAGGGATCCGCAAATGAAAAAAGGTTGAAAACCATTGGTCTACACTGTGAGTTTACTGGAATTTGTTTTGGGTGCGATTTTTAATATATGGCCATCCAAGGCTTGGGCTGCATGTACATTGAGAATGACTCATAGACTTTAAGGTCAAAAGGGACCATCATGATCATCTAGATTGACCTCCTGCACATTGCAGGCCACAGAACTTCACCCACCCACTCCTGAAATAGACCCCAACCTCTGGCTGAGTTACTGAAGTCTTCAAATCATGGTTTAAAGAAAAGTTATAAGGAATTCACCACTTACACTAGTTTAAACCTGCAAATGACCTGTGTCCCATGCTGTAGAAGAAGGAAAAGAAAACACATAGCTTTTGCCAATCTGACCTGGGGGAAAATTTCTTCCTCACCCCAAATATGGCTATCTGTTAGACGCTGAGCATGTGGGCAAAATCCTCCAGGCAGAGATAGCTGGGAAAGAATGCTCTGTAATAACTCAGAGCCTTCCCCATCTAATGTTCCATCTCCAGCTCTTGGAGATTTTTGCTACTGGCAGTCGCCAATGAGTTACATGACACTGTCAGCAGTTCCATGATACCATCCCCTCCATAAACTTATCAAGCTCAGACTTGGAAGCAAGTTAGATTTTTTGCCCCCACTGCTCCCCTTGGAAGGCTGTTGGTTAGAAACATTCGCCTAATTTCAAATCTAACAAAAAAACAATAGCTAGCTCTTCACATCCCTTGAACCAATCTGCACCCCCATAATTCCTCCCCCTTCTTAAAAGCCTGGGAAAACAGGCAGCTTGCAGTGCATTCAGAAGGGTATTTAAATTGATACTGTTGTATTTTCATAGTAAAATGTCATTGACAAATTGCTTAATGAAGTTCTTTATACAACAGCTCAGGTGAACTTAGTGTGGGCCAATTTTTGCCCAATTCCTATTAAATCCATGAGGTGTTTGGCCCAACCAGTCAAATCCTAGCCTTTTGAAGTTAATATCAAGACTTCCATTGGCTTCAAGGGAAGCAGGTTTTGGCTCTGATTTTGTTAATTCTGTGTGTGTTTGAGAATCGATCTCAAGGCAGTGGCTGAGGCCAAATGTTCCAGGCCAGGTGTCTATGATTATGATTGTATCAAAGAAGTGTTCCAATTTTGAAGGTGTTGCAGGACAGTGATACTTGAGCTGTGATATTCTACAAGTGCCTGACACTCTTTATGGGGCCTGATCCAAAGCCCACTGAAGTCAAAAGAAAGCTTCCCTTTGGGTCAGTCTACACTCGCGGCAGTTGTAGAGTATGGACTTTGCATGTCCAGCTAGCATGGGTATAAATAGCAGTGTCGACAGTGAGGCAGTCCTTAGATGAGTAGACATGCGCCAGAACCCCTGGGTACAATGTACCCTACACGGCTCTCTAAATGCCCAGCCAGTGCATCACCCATCTACACTGCTACTTTTAGCAGTGTAGTATCCCGCTGTCCCTCCACCGCCAGAGCCTTTCCTCGATGCAATGAAAGACTCTGACAGCAGAGAAAGGTTCTTGCAGGAGGAAGACACCAGGGAAAGGCTCTGGCAGCTCCCCACTGCCAGAGTCTTTCCCGGCTGCTTCTTCTCTACCAGAGCCTTTCCCTGCAGCGTGTAGCTACACACCACAATGAGTGTAGATGCTGTGTGTACCCTACACACTGCCACAAGTGTAGACAAGGCCTTTGACTTCAGGGGGAATTGGATCAAGCCTCTGTGTAGGCTCCTCTTCCCTGTAAGCTCTTTAAAGTGTCATGTGACTCCCTGATCAGCTGTGATCACAATCTGGTGGCTGCCCTAGGAAAAACAATGACAATTTGAAACAGGTAGAAGGAGGCAGAAAGAAATACAAATTTGTTAGTCTCTAAGGTGCCACAAGTACTCCTTTTCTTTATACAGATGAGTGGTAGTGAACCAACAGAGGCAGAGTTCTCATGCTCCATCTGTCAAGCTGCCCTAGATAATACAGTTCATATCACAACCTTTACTCAGCTCTTTTGGTGGCTATATATTGAAGTGGATTGTCCTAGTGATTGGAGCAGGATCCTGGCTGCTACACTGGGTAACTCAAGTTGTGAACAGCTACAACATGGTTTTGTCTTCGTCTGTGGATATATATGGTATGACAAAGTTAAGGAATTACGTACCCTAAATATCCACCAGGTTTAAAACAAAAGACCTACCAGCATATAACTCTTATTTGTCAAGAAAGACATCTGCACCTGAATACAGTTCTGAGATGCAGATAGAGGCTAGAGCTGCTATGCTAGTGAATAGAAAAGGAGTACTTGTGGCACCTTAGAGACTAACAAATTTATTAGAGCATAAGCTTTCGTGAGCTACAGCTCACTTCATCGGATGCATTTGGTGGAAAAAACAGAGGAGAGATTTATATACACACACACAGAGAACATGAAACAATGGGTTTATCATACACACTGTAAGGAGAGTGATCACTTAAGATAAGTCATCACCAACAGCAGTGGGGGGAAGGAGGAAAACCTTTCATGGTGACAAGCAGGTAGGCTAATTCCAGCAGTTAACAAGAATATCAGAGGAACAGTGGGGGGTGGGGTGGGAGGGAGAAATACCATGGGGAAATAGTTTTACTTTGTGTAATGACTCATCCATTCCCAGTCTCTATTCAAGCCTAAGTTAATTGTATCCAGTTTGCAAATTAATTCCAATTCAGCAGTCTTTCGTTGGAGTCTGTTTTTGAAGCTTTTTTGTTGAAGGATAGCCACTCTTAGGTCTGTGATCGAGTGACCAGAGAGATTGAAGTGTTCTCCAACTGGTTTTTGAATGTTATAATTCTTGACGTCTGATTTGTGTCCATTCATTCTTTTACGTAGAGACTGTCCAGTTTGGCCAATGTACATGGCAGAGGGGCATTGCTGGCCCATGATGGCATATATCACATTGGTAGATGCGCAGGTGAACGAGCCTCTGATAGTGTGGCTGATGTGATTAGGCCCTATGATGGTGCCCCCTGAATAGATATGTGGACACAGTTTGCAACGGGCTTTGTTGCAAGGATAGGTTCCTGGGTTAGTGGTTCTGTTGTGTGGTGTGTGGTTGCTGGTGAGTATTTGCTTCAGATTGGGGGGCTGTCTGTAAGCAAGGACTGGTCTGTCTCCCAAGATCTGAGAGAGCGATGGCTCGTCCTTCAGGATAGGTTGTAGATCCTTGATGATGCGTTGGAGAGGTTTTAGTTGGGGGCTGAAGGTGATGGCTAGTGGCGTTCTGTTGTTTTCTTTGTTGGGCCTGTCCTGTAGTAGGTGACTTCTGGGTACTCTTCTGGCTCTGTCAATCTGTTTCTTCACTTCAGCAGGTGGGTATTGTAGTTGTAGGAATGCATGATAGAGATCTTGTAGGTGTTTGTCTCTGTCTGAGGGGTTGGAGCAAATGCGGTTATATCGTAGCGCTTGGCTGTAGACAATGGATCGAGTGGTATGATCTGGATGAAAGCTAGAGGCATGTAGGTAGGAATAGCGGTCAGTAGGTTTCCGATATAGGGTGGTGTTTATGTGACCATCGCTTATTAGCACTGTAGTGTCCAGGAAGTGGATCTCTTGTGTGGACTGGTCCAGGCTGAGGTTGATGGTGGGATGGAAATTGTTGAAATCATGGTGGAATTCCTCAAGAGCTTCTTTTCCATGGGTCCAGATGATGAAGATGTCATCAATGTAGCGCAAGTAGAGTAGGGGCATTAGGGGACGAGAGCTGAGGAAGCGTTGTTCTAAGTCAGCCATAAAAATGTTGGCATACTGTGGGGCCATGCGGGTACCCATCGCAGTGCCGCTGATTTGAAGGTATACATTGTCACCAAATGTGAAATAGTTATGGGTCAGGACAAAGTCACAAAGTTCAGCCACCAGGTTAGCCGTGACAGTATCGGGGATACTGTTCCTGACGGCTTGTAGTCCATCTTTGTGTGGAATGTTGGTGTAGAGGGCTTCTACATCCATAGTGGCTAGGATGGTGTTTTTAGGAAGATCACCAATGGACTGTAGTTTCCTCAGGAAATCGGTGGTGTCTCGAAGATAGCTGGGAGTGCTGGTAACGAAGGGCCTGAGGAGGGAGTCTACATAGCCAGACAATCCTGCTGTCAGGGTGCCAATGCCTGAGATGATGGGGCGTCCAGGATTTCCAGGTTTATGGATCTTGGGTAGCAGATAGAATACCCCAGGTCGGGGCTCCAGGTGTGTGTCTGTGCGGATTTGTTCTTGTGCTTTTTCAGGGAGTTTCTTGAGCAAATGCTGTAGTTTCTTTTGGTAACTCTCAGTGGGATCAGAGGGTAATGGCTTGTACAAAGTGGTGTTGGAGAGCTGCCTAGTAGCCTCTTGTTCATACTCCGACCTATTCATGATGACGACAGCACCTCCTTTGTCAGCCTTTTTGATTATTACACAAAGTAAAACTATTTCCCCATGGTATTTCTCCCTCCCACCCCACCCTCCACTGTTCCTCTGATATTCTTGTTAACTGCTGGAATTAGCCTACCTGCTTGTCACCATGAAAGGTTTTCCTCCTTCCCCCCACTGCTGTTGGTGATGACTTATCTTAAGTGATCACTCTCCTTACAGGTTTCAGAGTAGCAGCCGTGTTAGTCTGTATTCGCAAAAAGAAAAGGAGTACTTGTGGCACCTTAGAGACTAACAAATTTATTAGAGCATAAGCTTTCGTGAGCTACAGCTCACTTCATCGGATTGAGCTGTAGCTCACGAAAGCTTATGCTCTAATAAATTTGTTAGTCTCTAAGGTGCCACAAGTACTCCTTTTCTTTTTTCACTCTCCTTACAGTGTGTATGATAAACCCATTGTTTCATGTTCTCTGTGTGTGTGTATATAAATCTCTCCTCTGTTTTTTCCACCAAATGCATCCGATGAAGTGAGTTGTAGCTCACGAAAGCTTATGCTCTAATAAATTTGTTAGTCTCTAAGGTGCCACAAGTACTCCTTTTCTTTTTGCGAATACAGACTAACACGGCTGCTACTCTGAAACCTGTCATTATGCTAGTGAATGAAATTGAGACCCAGAAACTATTTACAAAAGTGGAATTGAGGAGTCTGTTTTTATTTTCCATACTGAGTAAAACACAAAACACGAAGACCATAAACAGTGAGAACAAAACGTGTTCCCAGTTTAATATAACAGAAGATATGGTCAGTTACAGACTAACAGTTATTAAACATGTAACACATAACATTAAATATAGACACTCAGGTCCCCAATCCGGCAAGCACTTCCACACGTGCTTCGTTTTTATTACCCTGAGTATCAGTGGCAGAACTCGGATCACTCTCCAGACTGCGCATTTGTTCCTGCAAACGCGTTTACTTTTTGCTAGTCTTGCCCGCTATGTTTTCGGAAATGGGTACCCGGGCTTCAGCAGGGGAATCCTGGCCACGGCAACTCTCGAGAGCCCAACAAAGGCCGGGGAGAGGCAGGCCGACACGCTGGCCTGGATACAGCGGGTGCTGAAAGCCCCCAGGGTACCCAGGGAGGCTGCGGCAGCCCGAGAAGCAGAGGCGGCTGCCAGGCTGACACCGGATCCCGCCTCCAGCCGGGCGGGCTTCTTCTCAGGGCTGCGGAGCAGGAGGGGCTGCGCGTGTGCGGGCGGGGAGCTGCCTGCTGCATGCTCAGGCTCACGTAGCCCCGGGAGGGGGAGCTGTCCTCCTGCTGCGGGGCTGGGCCCCCCCCCGGGACCCGGCGGGGGAGGGCGAGCTGTGCAAGCCCAGCTCCCGGCAGGGGAGAGGCGGAGCCTGGCGCGATCAGGGCCAGCCCCTAAGGGACTGGCCCGGGCGCTGCGCAGACTCCGGAGCCTGTCAACAGAGCGATTCTCCCCTCTAGGCATCCCTGCCAGCGGCTCGTCCTCTGGGGCAGGGCAGGGCTGTCTTCCCCGCTGGCTGGGCGGGGGTCCGCAGCCCCCTTCTAGCATGATCCGGGGAGACCCCCTCTGCCTGCACAGGCGGAGCCATTTCCTGGAGCTGAGGCTGCCGCAGCCGGAGCTGGGGCTGGACACAATGGGAGGGGACGCGGCGGAGTGAAGGGCTGAACCCCACCGTGCAGGCGGCTCCCCAATGCCCTGCCCGCGCCACCCGGGAGACCCGCAGCGGCCGATCCAGGGAGGTGAGACCCGGGAAGGGACGGGCACGGGTGTCGCTCTCGGCGGGACTGCCCCCCCCCTCCCGGTACCCAGTACTGGTACCCTGACTCTGATCCCAGCCCCCACCTCGTTCCCCGACTTGGGGCAGCCGCTGCCCGGCTCCCAGGGCCGGTGATGTGGTTACTTGTGTAGTTAGTTGCCAGCCCATCACATGATCGCCCTCCCTTTTGTTTCCGAAATGAAAACGAAAGAGGGATGGGGGAGTCGCTGCCTGCCTTGCTGCTGCCCTCTGCCCCTCAGCCTGGTTATTTTGTGGGTGCTGAGTGCAGCGTCCAGACAGAAGTTACCCAGCGCAGGGCTCAGATTGTTCTCCCAACATAAGGGCCTGGGTACAGAGCGGGAGAGGAAACCCTGGCCCAGATGTGTTCACACTGGGATCCAACAGTCAAATTCCACTCCCCTCCCCTTCCTTCTGGTGCCTTTTAAAAAAAACTAGAGCGAGAGAGAAACAGACAACTCCAGGGAGCCAGGATTTTTTGCCCCCATCAGCTCTACAAGGGAGATAGAGCACATCCGATGCATCCGATGAAGTGTGCTGTAGCTCACGAAAGCTTATGCTCTAATAAATTTGTTAGTCTCTAAGGTGCCACAAGTCCTCCTTTTCTTTTTGGGCATACAGACTAACACGGCTGCTACTCTGAAACAGAGCACAATGAGAAGTCAAGTGAGGAAGGGGCCTAAGGGCATCCCTGGCACCAGGTCAAAATCATGGACAGTCCACGGGTTTTGCCCAGTTACAAGGAGACCCCCCTCCACCCTACATCTTAACACCCTGTGACAACCAGCCCCCCTGAGTGGGTTGTCATATAAAGGGGGCTTTGGGCCAATACGTGACGAAGGGGGAAAACGAGCGAACAGATACGCTTTGTGGTGTGTACTCCTACCCTTTCCACGGCCTGATATCCAAATTAAAATGGGGTGGGGGGTTGTTAATGCTGCTCTAAAGCTATCCCTGCTCTGAGTGTTTTCGGACGGAGGGGGTGGCACAGTACAGGCAGTGGCTGCTAGCCATGGCAACACAACGGGAGGCCCACAGCTGGAGACTGATAGGATTATGGAGGTATCTCTCTCCATACCCTGGCTAGGCTCACAAGTGTTTAGAGAGGTGAGAATTTCCTATGGGTGCTAATTTCTTCAATCCTCACCCCTCTCACCCACCTTTCCCCCTACCATGGCAATCTCCCACTGCTTCCATCTTCTTTCTGTTTTAAAAAAAAATATAGTTGAGCTTACTTTATTGCTGCTGCTTCCAGATCCAAGGTTTAGCCCATTCAGGGAATGGGGTACCCTGTGCGACAGCATGTCCCTGTGATTGCCTCTGCCTCATCAGTGTGACTGGGGATCCAGAGTTATGGCCAGGGATTCCTGACCTATATGGCCTACCCTGGCCCATCCTCATCATCCTGCTGTGAGCCCTGTGCAGAGGATGGTGTGTCTGAAATGTAGGTCCCTTATTCTCATGCGCCATTTGGGTAAATGTTGCCAGCTGCACCTCTTTGTGGGAACAAAGGAGGCAGAGACAAGAGAAGGAAATGAACTGTTGAATCATTTGATCCATTCCCCTGCTGTGGCAGGATTACTCTGTAACGTGTGATTTTAAAGAATGTGGCGCTTCAGGAAAGGCAGAAGATTGCAAATGGATTTCGATAAGAATCATTTGTAAATTTAAAATGTGAGAGATCCTTTCTGTTAATCACTTGGAGTGCCAAGTTTGCACATACAGTATTTTGGGAAGTATAGTTACTTATATTGCCAAATATTCATTTTTCTGTATTAAGAATTGCTTCTATTTAATTGTTTTTAATTTTTTTTTTAAACCAGGAACAGGGATATGTCAGCATGTATCAGAAAGTGTCCTGACAGTTCTTGTTTCAAACTCTCCTTTTGGTTAAATTGGCTTCATTTCTTGTTTCAAACTCTCCCTTTGGTTAAATGTTACGGCTTTCAGTTCTGATGCTCTTTTACACCCAGTGCCAATTAAAGCCAAAGTCACATGCATTATTTTTGCCTTTAGCAGGGGAGGGGGAAAACATTTCATGGAGTTTCAGCTTTGGAAATGTAGTTTCCAGAAGATTCATGGAGGCTTTGAATACTTAACGGAGCTGCTGAAAATAGTGATAAGAGCTTCTGGGAAGCAAAGATGAGGAAGCCAGGGTCCACTGGTCTTAATAAAGAAAAGAAGCCGAGAACTTAAAATTATAAAAATCAACCTTGGGTCCTGTTTCACAGGTGAAACACTATGTCCAGTGCTCATGCTTTTTCCTTTCAGCTACTCAAGTGGCACTGAAATGTAAGCATTAAAGTCTTTAATTTCAGCTTAACAATGAAGTTCACATTTCTTGATACCCAAGTGTAACTGTTTTGACTGGTTAGAGGTGGTGATTTTTCTAAAGCAATGCTGTTAGTTTAAAATTTTATTTTTAAAAATCAAATTGCCTTACCTGTGTTACCAGTAACAGCCAAGATTAAAACAACAAACAGAATTTTTAAAATCTAGTTTATTTTTCATTAGCTTTCATTTAGCATCTTTGCATTGCTTTCTGCTTGATTAATGGAAAAAGACTCACCAGTTTCATTTCAGGTTCTCAGTCACTAGCACTAGACTGTAAAGTTTAGATTCCAAACACAGCAATCAAAGTTTTATCTTTTTTAAGCAAAACTCTTTCCCCTGGAAGTATAAAACCCCATTGAAAACAATTTTGTTCTTCTTAGGTTTTGTGTGAAAACAAAGCAAAAAAGGATGTTAAACCTGTTTACCTTAAACTAAAACTTTAGGCCTCTGTTTTCCAAAACCTTTGATGTAGTAGTTAATAGATTTTTTTTTTTAAAGCTAGTTGGGAACTTCATTTTATTTATAGAGTGCGTGAGCTCAGTAGTAGGTAGTCTTCCATTGGAAGGCTACGGCAAGCATTTATGAAGTCTGTGAAGAAAAGCTCTTGGCTGCATAGTTGTTCAGTTGTCTGAGATTCTTTCATCATGGATCTGCTTCTGCTTCCATGGAAGTTAATGGCAAAATTGTCATGAACTGGCATGAAAGCAAGACTGGGTCTTAACCTTACCTCTTAACATCTTTGGCCAATAGACAAGTAGCAGGGACATTCTTTAGCTAGTTCTCAACATTTTAAAGTTGAAGAAGCCACTATGAAAAAAATCCTCATATAGTTTTAAGGAGTTGTGATAATGTTTTATAATGCTTCAGTTTTCCTTGGTTTAGATAGCTGTGCCTGCCTGGGAAACTGGCCCATCCACTTGTTGCCATGAAGTGTACTGGATCTTCTGAGTGTCAGAGACTTCCCTTCCTACTAGAGAATGCCCTAACAAGAGAGGCCAGGAATTGGAAGGTGCCAGTTTTTTGGAATTTCACACTGAAGGTATTTTTTTCTCTTCTCTTTGGAAATGCATTAGGATTCCAGAAGGTTTTCTGCAAAATACAGCCCCAATTCTGCTATGCGATCCACATGTCCACATCACATATGGACTAGATACCAGGATTGGGATCTGTGTCTGTCCAGATTTCAATTTAGTATAACAAGATGCACAATATCTAAAACACAGTTGATCCAAAATCAAATCCAGAGAATATTCTTGCATAAATGAGAACCTGGGAATGGCAATAAGATGACAGGGGAGTGTGTTTATTTGGTGTTAAATAGGTCCTATACCTTATACTTATTATACATAAGTAATCCTAAAATCTAGAGTGCTTGGTCACTTTTTATTCCCCACCCTCCAATTTCATTGAGATGAGAGTAAGAGAGGATGCTCTGCGATCTAATGAATAGGAGTCAGGAAACTAAATTCTGTTCCTGGCTCTGCCATTGGCTCACTCTGTTACCTAGGGAAGCCACTTAACTTTGCTCAGTTTTTCTGTCTGTCATATGGGGATAATAATGCTTACCACATTTGTAAAGTGCTTTGAGATCAAAGTGCAAAATTGCCCTTGAAAAGCATTTCAGGCTATGTCCCTTCTCTTCACAATCTAATGGAAGTGCTAGATAAGTGCAAGGTATTAGTATTTATTTTATTAATGAACTGGGTACTATTGTCTGAATGGGTAATTTGAGATCAATATAATACAAGTTAATGGTGAACATTATTATCTGAATCATCCCCTAATTTATACTTTGTGCCTATCACACAGATCTGGTTGCTTTTACATTAACATTTAAATGCATATCAAAATGACTTACAATAATACCATGTCAATAAGACTTATTTTAGTCTGTCCTCTCCTCAGAATACGTCCTCACAAGAAAAGCCTCTGTAGGTAGATAGGTTCTGCAGCATGTCCTCTATGGTAGCAGACTTGGCTTCTATCCAGTCCAGGGATGGAGCAAATTTGAGAGACAAGGAGCTGCACAAAGAACCTGTAGATGTACAAATCAGCTCAAGCCCTCAAGATGATCTCTACTGTTGGACTAAGAGTATAACTGAGCTGTTGATTAGAGCATTTAAACAGATGGGTTTTTAAATTCAATTCCTCCAAAGTAAGTGTGTTGTTTAACAAACTACCAATTGTGTTTTAACTTTCTTCCTCCATCTCAGGGCACAGATCTCTGTCCATCACATTATGAGAAATCAGTTCTCTGGATTGCAGAATTGAGCTCCCAGTTCCAATTTTACTCTGAAACGTTTGCCTTGGCTATCAACATTCTTAACCGGTTATTGGCATCAGTAAAGGTAGAGATTCTCTTTGGAAGCTTTCTTTTATGATTTTATTATTAACCAGGGCTGCCGCGAATATTTAATTAGGATTCAGTTGTATACAGATCTAGCTGGACTGTAGGTATTTCAGAATCACTCCGATAGCGAACCTCTAGAAAGCACAGAGCTCAGATAGCAATCAAGGCCCTGGCACATGCTAAACTTTAAATCAGTAGGACATAAGTAGGAGCTTACTTTAAGTACCTACTTGAGTGCTGTCCTAAATAGGGATTTCCCCTGAATTATAGTTCAAATGTAGTTATAAACATGAAGCCTTAGTGTTCGTGCAACTACTTTTCACCACTATTTTACACAAACTACGGGCCTGATCGCTCTGCCCTTGAAATCAGTGGCAAAATTTCCCATTGGCTTCGGTGTCAACAGGACAGGACCCTATCTTATGTATGATTACTCAGAGTCATAATCGGCATCAGGCAAAGGTTCAAGTCTAGTATACAGTACCCACCAATTTACAATAAATAAATGGAATCATCACATTCTGACTGGTAGCACTGCAGGTTAGGACTGACTGTATTGCATGATCTAAGTACAGAATGCCGTGATACCTGCACTCAGGAGGGGATTCCTTCCATTGTAATTTTTCATGTCTTTGCTTTGTTTGCGCATCAAATTATCCTTTACTAATAGGAACTTCAATTTAGGTCAAAGTAGTTTTAATGCAAACTAAAGGTGAAGATTTGGGCCTCTCTGTCTGAATGACCATTGTTTATTTTCATCTAGAACGTTGTCTTCTATGCTCAGTGTTTTTCTCTTTCCCCTTCAGGCACAAGTAAAATACCTTCGGTGCATAGCAGTTACCTGCCTCGTCCTTGCAGCAAAAACCAATGAAGAAGATGAGGTCTGTATGTTTTATTTAAATACAGTAAATCAACTTCTGGTCATTCTTGGAAGTCATTCATGTTTCCAGGCTTTTACCAATTTATCCTCTTTGTCCTTTGGTTAGCTAACCTGTAAAGTGGGAACAATAACACTTGTCTTGTCTTGATATTGCTTAACCATCATTTGGAAAGTGTCATGAGTCCCTTGAATGAAAGATGTATATTATTAAAGCTGTGTCCTTCACCTGTGGTGCTGTGATTGGAAATTGGGAGATTAAAGAAGCCAAGACAGGGTAATAGTTCTTCAAAGGAAGGTTGTAAGGTATGTATTTTCCTGAGGGTAGAAGATGTGGCTTGATATCCAGTTAAGTTTGGAGCAGACAACTCAAACATGGGTTGGTTCCCAGTCCATTCATTAAACACTTAAATCAGCAACTGTTTACCTGATATGAGATAATCTCTGTGAGATAATTACCGTTATAATCATGTGGCTAAAACCTCTTGCAGCATTTTGAAAGCACACCTCAAAAATCATGTAAACCATTTTGGACTAGTTCCATTTCAAATTTGGAGTTAAAAAAATCAAAAGCTTGTAATAATAGCTAAAAATGCCTTTGAAGAACATAGACTGCATCCTCTCCTCTTCATTATCTAAATGTGGCCAGAGCTTTTCTTTTTCAAAGTGTAATGAAAGGAGAAGAGCTCTGGGCTCAAGGCCTTTCTAAAGGTCATGAAATAGAAGAACTCAGTATTGTAAATGCTGGAGTCAGAAGTGTGTTTCTCCTTGAACATGTCAACATCCTTGAAATGCTCTGCAGACATGCTCATAAGCCTTCACACAATACATACCGTAAGGTTGTGCTTTGCAGTATTTTCCCAGAGTACAGGAGAAGTTGAGTCATTGGCCACAGGAAATAAGAGAACCACAAATAAAGAAAAAGCACCGAGAAACAGGCTAGCAGGAGGCTTCAGAGAGACCGTCATAACAGCAAAATAATAAGGCTGGGGAAGCAGTGCTCTTGAATCTCAAATTTTATATTAAACGGGATCACATTCTCTCTTGATGTTGTCAGGAGGTATTTAGAAATCGGGTAACCTGAATTTAAACAATTCTTGGCTCCTCAAGGCACCCGTGTGTTAATCAGATCCCTTTGCACGCAGAGACAACAAAAGGTCGCACACAACATTGTGTAGTAAGGTGGCTTCTTTATTATTATTATTATTATTATTCTTTTCAATTTTCACAGGTAATACCATCAGTGAAGAAGCTTGCAGTGCAGAGTGGTTGTAAATGCTCTCCAGCTGAGATTTTGAGAATGGAAAGAATTATACTAGATAAGCTTCACTGGGATCTCTACACAGCGACACCTATGGATTTCTTAAACATTGTAAGCACTAAGAATTTTGCAAAAGTCTAAACTAGTTTTGTTTCTCATTTAAGGAAACAGCTCTTTTACCAAATAAGACTAGAAAACATAGATGAACGTGCGCTCACCACCCCCCTCCACAGTGACTTTTAAGCCACACATTCTTAGCTATCTGCAAGTCTTTTGAAGAATGTTACAGTGCAAAATGTCGATTTCTTTTAAACATACTGCTATTCAAAACCTTTAATTTTTGTTTAAAAATTATTCAACCAGACCCCATTTTTAAAGGACAACTAAAATGGACTTTAAAAAGATTCCTGTACTGCACAACTATACTCCATTTTTATTTCTATTTTTTTAAATACACACTGCAAAAATATTTCTAACTATTTCCATTCTATTAATACTGTATATAGAAAGCTGTCAGAATTTTTGCTACATTTCACACACAGGTCCTCTCAAACCATCTCTTGCCCCCACTGAAACTTAACCGCAGTTTTGGGCAATTAGACCATACTGATCTGGCACTTAGTCACATTATTTGTTAAACACTTCATAGAAACAATTATACTTTTCTTAAATAAATGATCATGTGTTTATAAGGCAAAAATCACATGTTATGAACATACCCTGGGCTCTCTTTTTATGGTAATGGATGGATATTTAAACCATATTAAGCTGCTGATTGTTTGAAAACCACCTATCATAGCCAGGTGCTTGGACTATGAATTTACTGAGGAAACAGAAGCATTACAACTGAATTTATTCCTATCTGCTGGCCTGAATACCACTTGTCTTTTGTTGGCAATCAGGATAATGCAGTGACTTCAGAATTTTTTAGAAAACACAGTCCTTTTACATTCATTATAAGCTTTAAAACAGTTTGATGGTTGGCAAGTACAACACAAACCAAGAAACACATGGTAACGGAAAATATTTCTATACTTCCTGATGTGGATTGAAATTAGTTTGCACTTCTGGTCAATAACATATGAAACGTACAAAGTTCACTGTTGACCTCTGCTTTTTTTTAATATATATGTATGTATATATTTATCTTCTCTCCAGTTCCATGCCATGGTGATGTCCAACTGGCCCCATCTACTAAATGGGCTGCCTCAGATGAATCCTTCCCGCCATGTTGCATTCTTGACCAAACAGCTACAGCACTGTATGGCATGCCACCAACTATTGCAGTTTAAGGGCTCCACATTGGCTTTGGTGATCATCACCTTAGAGTTGGAGAGGCTGACTCCTGATTGGTTTCCTGTTATTACTGATCTGCTAAAAAAAGCACAGGTAGGAGTCAAAATGGCCTCAAACCACAAATTTGAGGCCAGCGCACAGATAAATGAATAAAACTTGCGGCGTATTTACAACCAACATTGCACGTTTTTAATATACTTCTCAGGAGTGCATGTATATATCAGGGTCTGTTCTCCCTTTGACACCAACCCCCTTAGTGTTAATAGGAGTTAGGTACTCCTGGAGGAGAGAGTGCACTGCATTTCATTATGGGGGTCTTTTATTGTGAAAGGTGGGTCAATCACATTAGACCCAATTTTCGAGACATCTCAGTGCTCATTTGCTCTCAAAGAAGAGGAGGTTCTCCATTGTTCTCAATGGGAACTGCTGGGTGCTGAGCAGGATTGAAAATCTGCTCATTTATATGATTTAGGAATGCCAGGATTTTTCAGTGCATTTACTTCAGCTAAAAACGGTCTTTTGAAGATATGGATAGATGAAGGCCACACCCTACCTCCTGGGCATTTCTGTTTGTCTTGGAGACATTTTCTCTTATTTACAGAACACACATGTGCTCATTAAGAACATATGCAGTGAGTATGGAGGTAGTCTGGGATTCAAAAAAACCTAGAATCTGTTCTTAACTTTGCCATTTGCTCATCATGTGACCTTGGGCTCGTCAGTGACTGAACCCCCTACTTCCTAGTGTCCTCGTCAGTAACATTGGGATAATAATTTTCACCCACCTTTTGTAAAATTCTTTGAGATCTACTGATGAGAAGCTCTATAAATGCTAAGCTATTATTATAAGCCTTGAATACTGGAAAATTTGATATTGGTTTTTTCCTTTCACTGAGCTTACTTAGAATTGCACATCAATTAAAGCTTTCACCAGGGGACAGAATAATTTAACAAACTGGAGAAAAATGGTTCTGTATCTTTCATTGCAGGTTAGTAGCATCAAATTCATCCATTGTAAAGAGCTTGTGGATCAGCAGCTAATGCATTTACAACCATCCAATGCTGTTTATATCTTTAATCCTGCCAAGCAAGCCATCCAAGTCCATCCAGAGGAAAAGTTACCCTACTGTTATTCTGAATGGAAGAATTCAAGTCAAATTAGTTCAAGGGTCATTGTGAGTCAGCCAGTTCCAGGAACTTTCACACCTACTTCTGTCAAAATTCATGAAGACAGCATGGAGACAGATGAGTTCTATGATGGATTTAGGCACCTATATAACGAGGATGGTGTCCCAGAAGGTGGAAGGGTCAGCATTGCTGGCTCATGCAATAATCTGAGGCAAGGAGAAAGTAGTTCCCCTTGTCCTCCATTACAGCCACCTGCAATTAACTAGGGGAGGCCATAATTGTGTAGGAACTAGCAAATGCGGTTGCCAATAGGTCAGATAAATGGAATGCTAGATGCTGTCAGATGAAAGCATTCCTTGTTTTGGATAGAGCAATGTCAAAAACATTAACTTGCCGCCTTTAAGTGTGTCCTAAAACAATGTTTGCTACTTCCCCACCATTTTTGTATGATCTGAGCATAAAGCTGGGTAAAAACCTCAACACCTATGGACAGCTGAAGTCATACAACTCAGGGATCTAAATTCAGCAGATGGGGCTTCACACTGCACTTGGAGGAACTGATGGAACTACATTCCTTGGGCAGCTATTATTTAGTCTCTCTCCCAGCATGCATTGTGACTTCAGCCCTTCCAGACTATAACAGTGTTCTCTTCTACAAGGTGTTTCCATAATATGAACAGTTGTAGGTGAGTTGCCTTGTGGGAAAGGGAGCTCCCATTGCATGGACCATTAGGTCTATTGAAATATTCCTAGGTGGGACCAAACTTCTGATTTAACAGTGAACAAAAATGTGTCATGAGACCAGCCTAAGCCTCAGTGTAGGAAATTCCAGTTTTACTTAAGGGCTGATCTTGAACTCAAAAGATGCTCTGAGTGTTCTGGCACCTTTCAGAATCAAGCTTTTAGAGACTGATCCATTGCAACCAGTGAAAAGACTCCAGTGGGCTTTGCATCAGACCTTCACAGATTTTGTGGTGCAATTGAATTTTGTTCATATTGTAGCATGCAAACTGTCTTTTTTTTTTAACACCTTTTCTTTTACATTTGTATATTTTTTAAAATATTTGGTTCTTTGCCTTAACTACTAATTTCCACAGTGAGGCAGTTAAACTGACTTCTGTAGTTTGTAACAGTTTTAAAGCAGCCTGGCAAATGTTTTAAAGGATGAGTCCTGAAAGAGTGATTGTTACTTTTTTATTTAAAATGGGGGCCATTTAAGTTAATTTTTTGTTTGTATACTAATTTGAAAGTGTAATCAGAACAATACTGTAGGGAAAACAGATTAGGCCTTGATCCTGCAAGTTGTGGCCCAGTATGAAAGCTAGTTGCATGCCTTTGTATGCGTGCAGGTAAGGGGCATCAGGCATAACTCATCAGAGTGAGGGCCCTGGCCCATTCACTCTCATTTGTGCGATGGTTAACATGGGGTGGGGCTAAGCAGAGACCTGGGTGTAAGTGTCATCCTCGTACTACTAGAGGGTTTACCCAAGCCTCACTCTAGCTATGCAGCAGCATTCTCCTTAATGAAGGATGAGGTTTCCTGGCAATTCTTGTCCTGCTCATCTCTTTTTACCTTGTGCTTATGTGAAGCATCTCCCGCAGCTACGCTGTGCAGGCTCAAAGCTGTTAGTGGCTGAATTAACAGATTTAGTTTTAGAAATGTTCTGTTAAAATGTTGACAGTCTAAGCACCCTGGTACGGTCAGCTTTGTGTGTGTGTGCACATGCGCATGTGCAGGTGTTTAAGCCAAATTTCTTTTAAACTGCAAAAATATGTGCTAAACGTACCAAAAAATTGTTATCGCAGGGTGATGAATGAATGCAAGTGAGAGATGTGAGTATGAGTGCATTTGGACAACTACTGGAACACATGATGGAGTTGTACAGCAAGGCAAGGGCTACCATAAACTGTGAATGCTGCACTTTATACTAGTTTAAACCACAGCTCTCCTTACAGATTGAACAGGTGGTTTGCCAGTCTGTCTCTTTGCAAGAATGTAGTAAATAAGTTTTGAAATTGGAATTAAAAAAGGATGCACTGTACCAGAAGAGAAAATCTCGAAGGCTAGTTTATGGAGAGACTTGGAAAGTTATTTATTAATCCTGCCTATGTCGCATAAGGAAGGTTTTCATTTTGTGGTAGGACCCCCCCAAAAAAAGCCAAGAAGAAAAAAAAAAGCAGCGCCTTCCTTTTCTATCACAAACTGTGACTTGACTGCCTGACTTTTAAAGAGGCAAGTTATCTTTTGTAGTTTTCATTAAATAAACTGTAATCTGAATTCTGGCTTTCTGAGTGTGTTTCTTAAGGTTAAGAATGTAATAAAATTGGAATAGGGCCAGAATCTGATGCCACTCCATGCAATCCCTTGAAGGCAACAGGGTTGTGGGGGTGTTTGTCAAGGGACAATTTGGTCCCAGGGCCATTTCATTTTGTATGCTGTTTCTTATGCATCCTCAGTAGCAGTAGCATAGCTGTAACTGACCTAACGCACTCAGACACATTGCACATCTTCCTTCCTGTCTAGCTTTGAGCTTGTGGGTAGTTTCCTGCCCCTCAGCTGGACAATTCATCCAACACTATTTAACAAAGCCAAATTTTAACCTTTCTGTATTCTGGTCCACGGCACTTATCCCACTTTGTATACGGTTTCTTCATTCTAAAAGGCAAACTCACACTGAAAAGCCTATTCAGAGATGTCACCATTTCCCAAATTAGGAACACGACTTGAAACTAAAAGTGAACAGCAAAATCTACAGAGTGCCCATTGCAACAAAGGTATTCTGGCAGCTCTGTACCTTTGGGAGCATGTATCACCTCCCAGACACGTATTCTAACATTACAGCTGTATCATAAATGTACTTGTTAGACTTCTGCACTGCCTCAACAGACAAACAAAATGTCACTTGTCAGCTAGCCATGGCTATGTTATCTACATAAAGATCATCCATTAGAACTTATAAAACTCCATGGTATACCGCTTAGACATACTTGCTGTTCTTTTAAGGACAGAAGAGCTGCTGCAATGGTCTGACCCAAGCTATAAGGAAGACAGTATTATCTTGGGTGTTATGTGGTGCATGTAAATTTCCACACCTGTCAGAGAATATAGTCTGGGCTTGTTAACACCTCTTCCCTTATTGACTGAGCAACTAATCAGCGTGGGAAGGCTGTATATACTGTTTAGTCAAGTGTCCTAAGGATCAGTAATACCAGAATTTAGAATCATGTTGCCAAGTTCCATTTCATGGATCAGTATTTTCCTTTTGCCGCCCTCCCCCACCCCTTTTTTTGGTACAAGTCCACATCAATCACAGATTACACTCATTCCAAGCAAGATTTGCACTGGTCTCTCTTCACAGTATTATGAAGGACATCAGTGTATTCCGTTAATTAGCCAAATCATTGCAGCAATAGCAGCTATGGCTAAACTGTTGTATATCTTTATCATATTAAATAACTACTTTATTATAGAGGTTAAACCTGCCATTGCTCCTGGGCAGAATTGTACCAATTCAACCAGCTTTGCACTGGCTTGTGAAGGTCTGGTGTGATTAGAGCTGATTTTGGCAGGACCACTATTTGCCAGAGGCTTGGCATGTATATATTTATACCTGTGTAAAGCCAGGCAAAGGTCTCTCATAACCTAGGGGAGAAATGTATATTCAGTGGTGCTTACCCAAGACTATCAAAGCTTCTGCTAACCAAAACCAGCCAGTAACATATGTTTCTAGCAGAGAAGCAGCTTGGGCTTTAAGACTGAGCATAGGACAGAGAATAAGGAATGCCTCATGTCTAATCCTGGCTCTGCTACTGACTGACCATGTGATCTTGGGAAAGTTACTGAACTTTTGTGTCTGTTACCTTATTTTATTTGGGATAAAATACTGATTTCTCTCTCTCATGGAGCACTGTGAGGGTCATAATTAATGACACTAATTTGTGGAGGGAGTGGGTTGTTCTTTAGTGGAATGTTCTCCTATGCCAACGTGTCACACCAGGAAAAATCTGGATGCAAAATATTATTGCAATATACTGTACGAGAGAAGGGCCTGTTTTTCTTCTCTCCTACACCACTGCAGCTCTATTGACTTCAGCAGAGTTACTCCTGATTTACACTGGTATAATTGAGAGCAGAACCTGGCTTCAGGGATATTATCTCTATATTTTAAATACAAGGTGAAGTTTTGGTGGTGGAAAAAACTCTTCCTGAGCCCTTAGGCGTGTTATTACTACCTATTTTTGTAATTATCGAAACAGGGAGAATTTGCGGGGTGGGGAGGGTGAGTTTACCACGGTTGATTCTGGATCCCCTTGCTGATGGTCTGTATGGATGGCCTAGCCTGGGTTTCCACATCGACAGTCTTTGTAAAGAAATGCCAGAGGCTAATTATAGAATATTCCCAAAGAGCAACGTAGCTCAGCAAGACAGAGCACCTTGTCTGGTAAGGTGAAAAGGCTTGGGTCCGTTCTCACCCTGAATGGAGTTTTTCAGTCGTGTGGACACACTCTCTTCTTTTGAAGAGTGTATTTAGCAAGCAATTTTTCCTGGTGTGAAACAGCATTTAATGACACACTAAGGGCGTGTCTACACTACACAGCTTTTAAGAGACAAGATTTTTTTAATACTAAAATATTCAAATATGCATACCTCCACACCAGTCAAAAACAAATAACAGTCCAAAGTGCATCTGGACATTTCTAAATGAGCTCCACAGTGACAGATATGAGCAGGATATGGGCCAAGGCAGCCCGGTGGTTAATAAAAATCCTGGATAATCAACATCAACTATCAAAGATGGGATCTTTTTTGCCTCTTGCCTTACCCTGGTCAGACCTCCCGCACACCGAAACATAAAGTAACAAGTACCTTTTACGCAGATGTGCCATAACATAGGAAATCATCTACTATAAGAAATTTGTGGGACTGGTTAGCCTGTAAGCAGTTTCCTGATAAATCCTTCAGATACTGTTGTCTTCCAAGCAGTTTGAGATTCTGAATCAGAATCAAAACATGAACGTGAACTTAACGTAGAAGCACATGCATACAGAGTGAAAGTTTCCCATCAATGTGGTCATGTTTCTCCTTCATTAAATGTGTGCCACAGAGTTTGGCTATAAACCACAGTTCATAAAGCATATTACAAACAATCAGATCTAAATGTAAAGATGCATTGCTATGGACCTGTATCCACTAGCATCAGGGTGTTTCATATAATATTCCAACCTTTGATCACTACTTGCTGCATACATTGTGCAGTTAATCTAAAAGAGAACGTAATTTACAGTTACACATATTAGGAAACTCCTGTGGTCAGACAAAGAAGAGATCCAGAAGCAGAGCAATAAAGAAGAAGGATTTGAGATTCAAAATTCATTTGCCCTTACACAGGTTTCTGAAAGGAACAGAGGTGCTGAAACTTGAAGCAAAAGTACATGGCTGCAATGGGCTAATATTTTCCCCCTTTAATAACAGTAACATAAGAACAGTCATAACATTTAGTCCCATATCCTATCTGACCAATACGAATGCTTCAAGAGAAGGTGAAAAACCTCAACATAGAAAATTATGCAGCAATGTGCCTTGGAAAAAGTTAGTGGTTGGCTTATGTTTTGAAGCATGGAGGGTTGATATTACATACAAATTTTACCCTACTTAATGTAATTGACAATATCATATCAACGCCTAATCCTTGTTTGAATCCTACTATGCTCTTTTTCTTAATAGCCTGCAACAGCACGTTCCACACATTAATTATACTTTATATAAAATGTTTCCTTCTACATCAGTTTTAGATTCGTTTTGTTGGCTTATCTATGCAATTCTTTTTAACCTGTCTTCACTGCTTTTTAGTTCAATAACATAAGAGTGCACATGGTTCAATTTTCTGTATTCTAACAATGCAGAAAAGGGCCCTTAATTGTCTGCTTTTGGTACTGCGGCACCCTCTAGGAGTTTTCAGAAGGTATCCCATCGTCTTTTTCTCTGCTAGGCTTGTAGTTATTATAACTGCATTCTTCTTCTTGAAAGATGTAGTCAAGGCCTCCCAACAAGAATTACAGACTTTTCAACAGTATTCACTTTCAATCCATCTGTCAAGCTATGAGACTATTAGGATTAACTTACCTTTGCAAGAGCTCCATCTTTATTTCAAGACTTGTCTACGGAGTTAGTCTGTCTTAAAAAAACAACAACCCATCCACTTATATTTAAAAATATAGTAAAAGGCCAGGTAAAACTTGCTCCATTACATGGCAGGGACATGGACTGTCACCCCCAGGGTAGGACCCAAATGAGACAGTGAGAGGGGCAATCTTAGGCAGGCTGCCAGCTCTGAATTCACCATCGCTGAAAAATAAATAAATACTTAGAACCTGGCCTCTTCTTGGCCCCAATCCCACTCCTACTGGCATGCATGGGCATTTTGCTATTAACTGTTATGGGAGCAGGAGCAGACAATGGTGGGCAATGCAAGGGGCATGCACTTGCCTAGGGTTTTTTTCTTCTTTTTCTTTACTGACTGTAGGAGTTGAGATTCACTTTATAGTAAGTATCTCAGCAGGTGCTGCCCAGGATGTGGTACCTCCGGGAGCTGGCTTTGGTCATTGCTGGGGAGTCGCAGGGTATGCGCCTGTGACTTTCAGTAAATGTATCTCTGTGATCGAGTGTATGTAAAAGGCACCCCAAAGCTCTGGTGAAGGGAGCATTCATGGCAATGAGAACCCTGAGCCCTCTCTGGAGCAGGCAGCACACATGCATTATCCCTGTCTCAAGATGCACACAGTCGTTTGCTCATTAATTCTGGGCCCATTCTGTTCAATGGGCGCTTCGCGACAGACTCCAAGATCTGGCACATTGTGGAGATCACAGAAAGCTACGTTTCTTTCCATTCTGTGGGGCAGCTCACTGGCTCCACTTAGCTCTTTGCACCATTCAAGCGCTACAAAGGGAGCGGAAACCTCCCTCAAGACACCTGCCAGGGACTGCCCTCAGATGAAGGGAGCTGCTAGCAGGCACAGGGCCAGCATAGCTAGCTCCTGCCCCTGCCCACTCACAGCTCTACTGCAGGGCATGTGTTGGGGCAGGGAAAGTGGCCAGAACAGGATGTGCTCTGGCTATCGCCATCTGGTGTATAGCTAGGAAAGTTTAGAGCAGCACCAATGTTGCTGTAAACCTGCACCCCAGAGAGAGAAAATCAGGGAGCTGTACCAAACTCCCTAGTAGCCCCACTCTACTTCTATCAGGTTTTTATTCTTATCTATTTTAAAGGAGACAAACAGGGTAAAGGGAACTAGATTTATGGCTAAGGTTATGAATCGGGACACATGGCTTCATTTTTTCACTGAACATATTTAGGTTTAATATCAAGTACACTTTTAAAGTATATATTCATTTCACAATTCAGCTTTTCATTAAACCTACCTTTGGTGCAATGAACATTATTCCTGTAACTAGTTTATGCAAGTTTTTAAACAAAAATGAAAAATGGGCTTCTGTGTATTTCTATACATTTGGTTTGGTGCAGAGAAAGTACAGCCTTTTACTGGTATTTGCTTTTAGGGGAAGTGGCCCTCTGGCATAAATATATAACCTACAACCATGAACTCTACATTTTTCAGATTTCTAGCTTTAGGCCCTAGTGCATACAACTTAACCCCATCATTAACTAATTACATTTAGTTGTCCTTTAAAATGGTTCCATTATCACTCAACACATCAACAGATTATTTGCAGATAGAGAAGGATTCTGGAATTGCAACACAATATTACCTGGAACTGAAGAATCAAGTGCAAGCACAGAAATTGCGGACAATGGAAGTTTTAGGAGAGGATTTTTAAACATGAGGCACATGTGTTATCATTGGGAAAATTGAACAAATAAAGGGATTCTTTTGGCTATAAAAGTTTTCACTGATAATCTACATTAAAAAACTATACAAAATAGTTATTGCTAAGAAATATTAGAATCCATTTGATATGTTAAGGACATTAGAAACTTCTCTAATTACAATCCAAAAATCAAATTAAGAGGAACAAATCAAACTCCCATTACTGTACAATGGCAGCTAAAGCAGCAAGCTGAAAATCTGATTCATGCTAACACACCAAGCCGGTTTCTCTGCTACTTGGAAACTTTAACAGTGTAAATGCTTATGATTACTTTGCATGGGTTCTTAACCCCAGAGATGATTAGTATCTTGGTTTTAGTGCTTGTCATGCATTAGCCGTAATTAGCAATTTGTCTTTTAGTGAGCATCTTAGATTTCATTTATCAAGAAACCTGTTAAAGAGAACTTGTCCAAATCAAAAGATACCATATGTCTTAGTTCTTGCTATATACTCTCTTCTGTGCAATATATTGCAAGCATAAAGGTGAAAGCACCAATTAATTTCTTCTGCATGAGATGTTTTGGCCTTAATAAATCTTCTAATTAACATGTCTTCCTGATGTTATGGAGCAGGCACTGGGAAGACTAAAAAAACTACAGAAAGAACAAGAGAGAGTCAATATTTAAGTTGCAGGTAAATTGCATCAAGTGTAGAGAGCACAAAAGGTCAAAGTAGCACAAAACCTAAAGTTGCACATAGGCTAGTAACATGCAGCACTAGGCATGCACAAGGCACACCTGACTTGCACGGGGACATATTTGCAGAAGATTTCATGTTGGAACTGGGATTTTTAAATCAACTGGTAACGCTGGAGAAATCATCCAAAATAAAGATATTCCACAGAGACAGAAGGAAAGTGGACCCGTCTCCCTTGTACTCAAGTTTAGCCATAACGGAGGACCTCTGGAGATTAGCTAGTTCAATGAAAAAACAATTTTCTAAGATTAAGTACCAAGAGGCCAAACCTGTCTGTGCCTTAGAGACTTTATACACTTAACCACTACACAATCCTCCCTCTGAAATACCACAGAACTGGGAAGCAAGAAACCTGGGTTTTGCTGCAGAGCCAGATATAGGTTTGCTGTGTGACCTAGGGACCAGTTGTTTGATCTCTTGTTTTCTATCTTCCCCAGTCTATAAACTGCAGATAATACCTACCTTATCTGGGAGTAGTGAGGCTTAACATTCACTATGGTCTGTAAAAAAGCTTTGAGATCCTTGGAAGGTGGTACAGAAACGCAAAATATTATTATAAAGGTTACTTCTGTGGGAGAGAGAAGCCACCCTGAGAAATATTTTACCAGGTCACGAAGTGTTCACCATTAATTATTACCAATGCAGCTACTAGAGAACTATGTACCCTCTTCCATCACTCCCTTTACACATAGACCTTATAGGCCAAAGTTTCTTAATTTCCAGTTTAGGATGTGGTTAAGTCACATTTGCCGCCACTTCCATCTGCTTGGGATTCTGTGGGAAGTGTACTCATCTAATTCTAATAACTCCAACACTTAACAATTCCTAACTCTGTGATCCAGGCTGAGCTCCCAGGCCGGATGGCAATAGTACCATCAAGGCCATCAAATGTTGGTCAATGGTCATCAGAACACAGCACATGCCTTCCTTCTTTCACCCATATCCATTCAAATCCCCAAAACACCAACTATTATGGAACACTTTTTATTTTTAAAGCTCTGGGTTTCAGGACAGCTTTGGCCAAAAACACAACCGGAGCTAGTGTCACATGTTAAGGTCAAAGTCTGCCTGAGGCTGGAATTAAGGTTGTTACTTCTTAAGTGCAACCGTAATTTCTGAGTCCAGCAGCTTAGGACAAACAGATCGAGACACTAATTCCTCAAGTTATACTTGATTTAAGAGTTAGCAGGACTCCATGGAAGATACATTCAGAAAAGGATTCCAGTTAGATTTTTAATTAGCAAGTCTCTCCAAAATAATTTTGTGTATTTGTTTTCTAGGGTTGCTGAGTGAACTAAGGGCACATTGTGCCCCTGCATAAATGTATGTAGCTTCCATTAACACCAAGAGGAAGTGTCAGTAGAAGACCAGATCCCCCACCTTTTCATGGAGATCCTATAGTGACAGTTTGGCCAACTTTACATCAGAGAAACATCTGATAGATCTATTCTTAGAGAATTACACAGTGAAAGACTGTTTATAAGCATCTTGAAAAAGCAGCGTTTGCCCAATGGGAGAGAAACGTAAGTTGGTACTTCAGAATTTTCCCCAAGATAGAAAAGCATCTCTTTTTGTACACCATATGATTCATTTACTAATTAGCTATTTTTATTTCATCAAGAGCCCAATTCAAATTCATAACAGAAAACAAATACTGTATCTGGATAAGCTTGCAATCATTACACTATTATTTCATTAGGATGCTATTAGCGGATGAAAGGTTTAGAAAAGTACTGTCAAATAAACACCACCACAAAACTCAAAATAAATGTGAGATTTAATAAGAGAAATAAGTACAAAGTGAACAGAAATAATTGAAAGTCAAAAAACAGTACGAATGACAAAGTGAATGAATGCAACACTTTCTGAGAAGCATGTTAACTTTCCAAAAAAGCAGTTCCACAAATTTCTCCATATTTTTTCCAAATTAAAAACAAAAAAATCCAGCACCCACTTCTGTGTGGAACCTGCTCCATGCATACATAAAACGTTTATAAAATTAAGAGACATCCAAAATACATTTTAACTTAAAAAGCAGAAAAAATACATGGTAATGGGTGTTTAAATGATAGGAAATGAATAACTTTTCCATTAATGCCAGCATTTTACAGATGTATGTTAAAAAATAACCAGCAAAAATATTCTGATTGGATTGCTTATTTTGGGTATAATTTCTGAAGCAATCGTTGTTTTCTTCTAGCCTACAACACAAGAGGTAAATCTTCAGCTTGGAGTGAGATTAGTGTCACAGTATATTGATAACTTGTTAAATAAAAAGCAAGTACATAACTACCTTAATGCACCAAACATTTAAATTTGGTCTCAGGCAAAAATGAAAAATCAAGTACTAACAAAAGAAGAAGCATATATTGACTTTTGTTGGGGGAGAATATTATGGTCTATCAATTCAAGAGGTTAATAATGACCAAGGGAAAGTTGAGGTCAGTATTTAACTAAAAGGACAATGATGTTTACCACAACATGAAGTCAATGTATATATATAATAAAATAATAATAATTAATATATCATTACATACATTCTGAATGTCTTCAGAAATATCTGGAAATATCTCTCTTATGGCCATGGATATTAAGCTTTTATTTTTATCATCATCATTTTTTTTTAACTAACATACTAAGAAAACAATAGTTACAGCTCTAGGAATAAAAGTATTCTGATCACTGATGAGCCAATCAGGAAGAAAATATTTGCATAGATGATCTTGTTGGCTGCGTGCAGCATGAGATCAGGAGAAAACTACTGTCTGAAAAGCCATTCATAATGCATTCATTTGCGTGTGTGATCTAATTAATTAACTTTATTTCAACTCTCAGTAATGTTGGCCTTTGAGAAGGTAAAATAATATAAACCAGAAGCTATTGCTTTACTCATGTGATTAGTCCCCTGATCTTTATGGAACTTCTCACATGATTTTCTACTAATTTGCCACATGCCTATTTTCAGCCAATCATGTGCTAGGATTGTCCTGTATGTAACAATATGCTATATTCTTTGAGCATCTATTCTAAAAAACATATTAACCCTCAATATTTGACAGTTATTCTTTACAATATATTTAGTTTAAAGAGGCACAGCCTTAAAATTAAATGGTCAGATCTCAGCAAAGTCCTGAATAAGTGTTAATACTCACTATTAACTCTCTTTCTTTTTAAAATGGCCTGTCTTTAAAAGTACCTGTATAATTTTCATGAGGTTCTTACTTACAAATATCAAGTAATACTGTGACATGATTTTCAATATATTCATATAAAAGGCCAACATCTGTAAGAAAATATTTCAACACCTGAGCATGTATTAAAAAAGCTGCTTTATCAGGATATGCAAGTTGAAGAACCTCAGTATACAATACAGCTAAATGCTACCTCTGAACAGACCTGCTAAAGGCTCAGATTACATTATTTAAAAGTCAAATAAGGAATTTGCCAGCATATTTGTTTAAAGACTAAGAGATCTCTAAAAATGATTACAAGAAATGAATGCTAAATAAAATGGACATGCTCACAATCAACACCTAATTAGCCAGTGTTTGCTGAAACGGTTAACCAAAACTCTAAAGGCACTAAGTGGGAGCTAGTATAAAACATTTGTTTTCTTTTAGCCCATTATCAGAAGGAATTTTTGAGTCTAACTATTTTTAGCTAAGACAACCGTTTCTAAATGAAAAAGGGACAATCTACCTAACACACCCATAGTCACCAACTGCCTTGCCTACCTCATGAAAAGGGTGGGCCATTGGCCACTGCTTGAAATAGTACTGTTCCCTATACAGCCCTGTGGGCTAAACAATGGTTTCCAAATATCACAATAGTGTTAAAGAGAAAAATCTGTGAGAGGAGGGGACTAATGGGACTTGGGGGTACGTAGCCCCGCTTAGAATCAGGCTGCTTGTATTCATTACACATCTGTTTATGGGTACATTTTTCACACTGGAAACAATTTAAAAGTTCAAGATGAATGATCAAACATCTTGACAGCAAAACACACTGATTAAGTTACAAGTGGAGGTACAAAAATCCCATTGTTCCACATAATATAACATACCCTAAGGAAAGGAAAAAATTCCTATTTAAATGTTCCATGTTAGCAGTAAAGAAAAATCAAAACGTTGTCATAGGACTTGTATTGCCGCTCTCTTTATATTATGCACGGCACAAAGTGTTTAGAGAAATTAGGTTTTTTTAAAAAAATTACCTGAGAGTAGGTTACTCAGCCTAGAGCACTTGGGACCTGTTAGGAAATTCAAAGTGTTGTTTTCAATTCTAAACTTATTCAAGTTGTGACTTTTGTTAGAAAAATAAAAGTGTGTTCTTCACACTACTTGTAACAAATGTAGAAAAAAAATCAAATCAGGAGGCCCATTAAGCATTAAAAATTAATGTAATCTGTAAAGTAACTATCAGTTAGTAATATTAGTTCTGATAAAACAATTTGGTCACTTTACAAGTGGATGTTTGCCCATCAGGTCTGAAACAAAACAAGCCTGCTCATTTTCTGGATTAATTGACTTTGTGTCAGAAAATTTACACAGTATAACGTTTACTTCCTTAAAAACTATTCATAAATCCTGTACAGATAACAATACATTGTTACACTGTAAACACTGAAGAGGCTCATTTTCTCTTTCACTTTGGTCCACTCACACAATGTTATGACAGAAGTAACACAAGGTAGGAAACTCGCGCAACTTAAACACATGAAAGTACAAAGTCCACTCTTGGCCTGCGTGCGATTAACTGAAAGAAACAAAAACATAAAACAAAAGCAGCATGGATTAATGTTATGGAAATTAAACAAAAGCAAACTCTAGTGAAAATATATACAATGAAGCAGAGAGACCACAGATCTTGCATTTCAGGACCTGCTAACTGCGTCCTAAACTAAAGGTGGTGCGAAGCATAATCTGGCTGACAGTTGCATTTGTAAAAAGAAAAGGAGTACTTGTGGCACCTTAGAGACTAACAAATTTATTAGAGCATAAGCTTTCGTGAGCTACAGCTGTAGCCACAAGTACTGCTTTTCTTTTTGCGAATACAGACTAACAAGGCTGCTACTCTGAAAGTTGCATTTGTGAAAGCCAGCCTCCTTGTTGAAACATTTTATCTGATTATTTGCAATCCTTAATCCCTGATTCCTGATTTTAATAATCAAAGCTATGAAAAAAATTAACTCTATAGAAATTTAAAATCAAATGTCAGATTTAACGAGCCATCTTACAAGAACTTCAGTGAAACAGAATTAGTAAAGCATTTCTGCCAAGGATTCCTATTCTATCTCCCCATTCCTTCTCCCTGGGCTTTCTTATCTCCTGCTCCCAGAGGCCGACAGAATATCTATCTGTTCAAGAACAGGCGGATGGTCCTCTGTTCAGACACCACTCCTACATCCACCAAATGGGTTGAAGAAGTATCCTCTGTGGCATTCTCGGGTCCTGATTTCCCAATCCCTGCACCTTGGTTAGTCAGTGAGTGTAGAACATTACCATTATGAGTTGGTGGCATTTTACTCTCTCTTTTCACTGGTGTAAATGACTACACAAGTGCAGCATAACAGAACCGGACCATCAGCCTTTGCCAGTTAAGGGAGCAGAAATCCAGACTCCACAAATCCAACCCAGGTCTCTTGTGTGATAGTGCTCTGTACTAACTACAGATTCAGCTTTATAGAGCGTCAGCCTGACTAAAGTTTTCCACACACATACCCCTTTCCCAAGGTTAATATGAAGAGCACTGCTCTAAAATCATACTAAAATATGTGACTACCCAACAACACAATCAGGAAGAGGCACTGAAGCATGTTTTCAGTTGTCGCCAAAAGAAAAGGAGGACTAGTGGCACCTTAGAGACTAAAATTTATTTGAGCATATGGTAGTATCCACCAGAGGTCGCTGTTTGCACAGGTAAAAGCTATCAAGATTCTGGCACTTTGCTAGTTGTGCTTTTGGTGAAACATCCCAAACTGGATAATTAGGAATTTAAACACGCAGCTCCCATTAATTTCAGTGGGTCTTGTGTGGCTAAATCTCCTAGTTCTCTTGGAAAAATGTTTACTACTAAGCATATTATAACTTGGGCTGGGGCTGGAAACTGTTTTTCTATTCCAGGAGATTTTGAAAAATTTTCCCATCCCAAATCAGGATGAAAAATCAATCTCAAAATTTTCATGAACTGACAAATTTAAAAAAAAATGTTTTTGGGGGGGTCAATCAAAAACATTTGAGTTAATTAAAACATTTCATTTCAACTTCAACTTGTTCTCTTTTAAAAAAAAAAAAAGTTTAGCATAAATTAAGTTACATTTTGAAAGGAAAAGTCATTTTGACCCCAAAAAACAAAAATTTTTGTTTAAATAATGTCAAAAGGGGATGTTTCAACAATTTCAAAATGATTTTTCCAACATTTTTTTAAGTCGGGAAACTCATCAAACCGACCCTTTCTTTTGTCAAAAAATTGCTGGCCAGCTGTAATTATAACAGTCCCCATAGGGGCAGAACTAGGTGGGATAGGTTGAGACATAAGGCTACATTAATGCTCTTCCACACTTCCCTCCTGTCTCCGCATGGATATGCAATAATGGTATTACAAAAAAAAAAGGATGGAAATACCATTTCAGACAAAATATTTAAAAAGTAAGAGCATTGGCAGGCAATGGGGAATGGAACCTTTTCCAGCTTGAGATTCTTACGTTCTGTACCACGCAATCCTGCTTGAGCAGGAAACATTTTGCTATTCTGTACAAACAGCATTCTGGAACTTGCCCCATATTTATTGTCTCACAATGACTTCTGCAGCAGGTGTACAAGTAAAAAAAGGTGATATTTTTCAAAATGCCAAACTGAACCCGGAATCTGAGACTCAAGATAGAATCTTTCTGATTTTTTAGTCATGGTTAATACTAAAGACCCCACAAATGGAACTTCTTTAACAAACCTCTCGATGCACAAATCACAAAAGAATCCAGCTCAGTCTCCCGCCAGTGCGTTCAGAAGTACTTATGTCAGTCGAAATAAATAGTCAGTAATTTATTCAGTCAGATTCTTACTCAGTTAATCTGTTGTCATTTTTACACAGTCCCATTTCTGACTGTAACCACCTTGTTATGACAGTGGCAAAACTCAGACTATTCAGTCATGTGCTAATAACGAGGGTGTTTCAAATCACATCTCAGATCGATTGCTAAATAATGAAGCATATGATATCTATTTTTAAATGGACAGCTAGATAAATGCATCATGGATGAGATGCGAACCCGTCTGGCTTCTGCCTGGCCAGAGTATGGCCACCAACACTACTGCTGATGAGGAATGCAATTAGCTCATGTCCCATATTCAAATAAATTAAGTCAAAGTATATGTAAATTAACATGTTTGTGTTTTTTTAATGAGATAATAAATACTGCAAAATTATGAGAGAGAAGCTAAGGCAGCAAGTGCTAAGTCACCCAGGATTTAAATGTTTATTTTAAATGCACGGATGAATTTGGGTGCTCGTTAAACAGTAGGCAGGCCTGCAAACTCCCCCTCACGCTTTAACGTACCTCCCTCTTTATCTGCAGCATCCTCTTCTATTACATTGACTCACACAATCAGAACAAGATGCAACTCAACCTGTTATTCCTGTATCGATACAGCTCTCGAGCAGAGCTGGTCAACAAGGCCACCCTGTGTACTGCTAACGATGATTAATTATAACTCCCAGGTCCTGAAGGCTATGTAATCAAATCAACACACTAGGCTGTGATGGTCTGAACTACATTTAGTAGCATCCTCCAGTCACAAGATGTATAGAACATTATGCAACACTCAAAGTTGCAACAAAGGCAGCTATTCAGCCATGGACTATACTCACTATATCCAAGGGCAGAGTATCAAGTCGTTCTGGTCTTAAAAATTCTTTATACTGTAAGGGCAGGGCCAGATTCTGATCTTTCTTATGTCATTTTCAGTTTACACAAGTGTAACTGAGGACAGAATTAGGCCTCTTGTCTTTTGTCTAAAAAGCCCCATGACATTATTCAATCATTTTCATGCAAAATCATGGCCGACATTTGAAGGTTTGAAATAAATTTAGCCCAAAGATCTCAGAGATGCACAAGCAGGTGGGCCTTAATTTGCACTACATTTGAATGGACGATCCTTTCATTATAATATAATATTTTATAATCAGTGCTTGTATTCTAGCTGCAAGTCGGATGTGCACAAAGCACGCAAGACAGCACCAGAATTGTTTTTTACCGCACCAGGAAAATGTTAATCCAAAGTAAACACATTAAATAATAGAAACAGTCTTCCCTGGGAGGAAACAAACTACCTACTGAAGTGTTAGTGCATACTGTACTATAGTTAGCATCACTGAGATAATATATTCGCTTGTAGTATAATATTTCATAGGTTATCTCAAACCTGAAAGCCCTGTTGTCAAGAGTAAACTTGAATTATGATTGCTACACCTGTTCTTTATCTTTCCATCATCAAAATTATCAGTTACTGTTACCACCAGCTTGCTCTGGATCTGATGGAACATAAAGAGAATATTTAAGTTCCTCTGTGCAGGAGAAAACAGCGTAAGATGTTAGAACAGCGGAGAAGTATAGCAGTTTGTAGGGTGACCCCTTTTCCATTTTGTTACCTATCCTGCACTCACTGAAGACAGACTTCAATGGGAGCAGGAGCAGACCATTTGTTTCACTTGTTTTCTCTTTCCCCCGTCACTCGCATAGGGCTATATTCTGAAAACCATTATTCCGACTGATGAGCACCCTTACACCAGAAGCACTACCACTGAACTCAGTGGGAATGCTAAGAGGCCAGTCATAGAGGTACCAGAGTCTGGCCCATAGGGCAGAAGAAAAATCTTCCTCATATCTAAAGGTCAGTGATTCGAAATAGGCAGGAACAAGACTCAAGAGGCCACAATCATTCATACTGTCCCTTCATTTTTAGCTGCCCTTTTTTCTTTTTTTTAACTCTTTACTGTCCAGCAAAGCCAACAGCCTTTCAGCATTCTACAGACACAGTCCCAAACCCTGCAGCTCACAATAATGTTATTGCATTGCCTGAGGCCAGGCCTGAAGGACACTGCACTATTTGTTTGTTCTGGAATCCTCCTCTTCCCTCTCCCTCTCATTTCCCTGAGGCTAAACAGGCTAAGCCAGTCCCTTGAACCGGCTTTTTGGCTTTCGAGAAGGTGGGCATAAGTGTCACCTGATTCTCATTTTTAACAGGCCTGAAAAGGGACAGGTCCATTTCCTCTCCAGTCACCAAGGCTTCTGCTATATAGGGGGCAGATATAACCGGACCTTTTCAGGAGGATTGGAAGAATGCTGGTTTAAGATTTAAAATTCCCTTTAATTTACTAGCTTTACAGCTTCATTTGTGTGGTGTTTTACTGTGTTTGTTTCAGTCTAAATGACCAAGTTGTTGAAAGAATAAAATGTTTTGAATGGCTGAAAAAGGTTCAAGTTAAACCGCTTACTTTTTCTTGTCTTTATCCTTCTTCAGTGGCTGCTGTGAAGTAGCTTGCAAGGACTGAGACTGCAGGGTTTCGACTGCTAATTTCCGCCTGTTGAAGGCATTCATCTCCTCCTCCAGCTCCCTCCTCTTCTCCTCCACCTTCCTCTTCTCTTCCTGATGTATCCTCTTTAAATGCTCAAACTTTTCATGTAGCTGGTAGAAGACAGACTCCATGAGCGTTGCTTCCACGACTGTCTGCTGGGCTCCTGCCCCAGGCCCCACTTCTCACCATGGAGCAGCAATCACAAACTCTTGCTGCTGTGCAGAGTCCCACTGAGGTCACAGAGCTTCAACACAAGACTCAGGGTCTGAAATTGCTGCTCTCTCTGCAAGACAGGGGCCTGCTCTTTGCATATTACTAGCCTTTGCATGTAAAGGGCAAGCCAACATGACAACCTCAACATTGTCTGTCTCAATCGCTCCCTCTAGCCACTCATAATGTATAACAGCAAGAGGGGAAGGACGGCACTGGATTAGGACTCAAAAGATCGTAGTTCAGTTCCAGGTTCTATCACAGGCTTCCTCTGTGATTTTAGTCGTGACAGCAAATGCCTGATTTTCACAGCTCCTGTTGGTGTCAATGAGAGCTGTGGGTGCTCAGCTCCTCTGAGAAGCATTAATTTTCAGAAGCATCAAAGTGGCTTAGGACCTCATTGATCCTCAGTGGGACTTACACAACTATTCCCATCATACAGAATGGGGAGGAGGGAGGCACAGAGAATAACATTTCCAGAAGAATCTAAGCCCCCACTGACATTCAAGGGGACTTATGCTTCTAAGTCACTTAGGATATGATATGTCTACACAACATTTTGGAGTGAGCCACCCCAGCCTGGGTCAACAGGCTCCAGCTAACCGGGCTTGCACTAGTGTTCTAAAAATAGTTGTATATACAGCCTTTTGCAGCTTCAGCTTAAGCTGGAGCTTGGGCTCTGAAGTCCTCCTACTCCAGTAATTCTCAAAGTTTTCTACTGGTGACCCTTTCACACAACAAGCCTCTGAGTGCAACCTCCCTTATCAAAAAAACTACATTTTTAAATAGTTAACACTATTATAAATACTGGAGGTGAAGCAGGGTTTGTGGGTAGAGGCTGAAAGCTCAGGACCCTCACATTATAACCTCGTGACTCCCTGAGCGACCCCCAGTTTGAGAATCTCTGGCCTACTCCCTAGGTTTCAGAGCCTGAGCTCCCACTCACTCCCGCTTGCTCCAAAATGCTGTGTGGACATACCCTTAGGTGGTTTTCAAAATGTTATCCTCTGTGCCTCCCTCCCCAATCTGTACAAGGGGAATCATTCCCTACCATGCCGGACTACTGCAGGGATAAATTCATTAACATTTGTGAGCTGTCCAGATCCCACGGTGATGGGGCCCACGTAAGCATCTAGCTAGATACCACTGCGTATATTTGAGACCCACCCTCGGGTGTGGGGGTAGGCTACTCAGGGAGTTATGTGACTCTGATTGCTGTGCTCATCTCACAGCTTTCAAGAGCTCACACTTCATCCACATCTGGACCTCAGAGCTGAACGGGTGGTTTGGGCTCATCTCGCAGGTCTCTGATACACCCACCTCTCTTTCCTTCTCTTTCAGTTCTGATTCAGTCTCCTTGACTTTGTTAACAAACATTTGCCTCATTTCTTCCTCTTTCTTCTGCAGTTCACCAAGGAACTCTTTTCTTTTGGTCTCATAGGTTTCTTGAAGGCTGGATAAAAAGCAAATGAGACACTACAGTATTATTCAATAGTGACTAGCAAGGTTATGCTCTTCTCAATTGCTTGAAGGCAGAGGGGACGGAGAAGAGAAAAAATATCTCAATCAGCTGAGAGGTTCAAAATCAATGTTAGCAGGTCTCAGTCTAGTGGCCTGATGTTGCAAGCTCTCTGCCCATGGGGATTCCAGTGGATGGAAGGCTTGCAGGATTATTACGGAATGCTACTGGAAATGGATTGGGGAGATGAAGGTCACTCACCTGAATGGCTGGCTGTCAGGATCTGTGTCCTTGAACCCCATCTCCTCCAGCTTGCACCGTCTGTACAGCTCATAGTGGCGGGTGTGAGTCTGTTCCCGAAGATCTTCCATGTTGACCCGAATCAGCATTTCTCGCAGTTTCACAAAGTCACAGTGACTTTCATTCTCGACTGATTAAACAGAAGGGAAGAAATTCAGCAAACATGGGGGGGATTGAGGGGAGGGGAAGATTGTAAGGATACGGTCAGGGTAGATTAACCCTCTCAGGGAATGTGTACCTCTGGTGCAATGGGCAAAGCTTTCTAACAGGAGAGCATTGCAGAAGCAGGGCCTTTCTGTTTAGGAATAATCTGCTTAGGCAGGAATCTGCTCCTTACCAGGGTGCAAGGTTCTAGGGCTAGGACAGCATTTCCGAGAGCTAGGGTCATGAGCACAAAGGAATTAATGGCCGTTCAAAGGGAGGACCTATGGGACTTGGTGCCTCGCATACACTGCTGGTCATGGAAATGGGTGTCATAGAAGGATGCTGGGGCACATGCACAAAGGTGGGTGGGAGCAGTTCTGTCACCAGGACTCTGCCCCACTCAGGGAAAAGAGGAAATAAAATCCAGAAAAAATACATTTCTCTTCAACCTGGATCTATGTGCCGTTCTGAGCTGTACATTCGGCGGCATGGAGCTCAGGTGAATGATCCTGCCCAGACTACCCAGCACACATTTTGAGACGGACTCCGTAAGAAGGAACAGCGCTCGAGGGAGGGCACTTGTACTGCACTAATCATCCCAGCACAACACTGAGTGAACGCCTCTGGAAGCAGCCTGAATAAGCTAGGGAGGGTTACAGTCCCCCACCTAGACATTAGGCACAGAGCTACCATTGCTGGAAGGGGCACTGCAAGCGAGAGAAGCAGAAAGACCCTCAGGAACAGCTGGAGTTCCCACCCTGCTCTGAGAAGAACTCCCACACACTGTATAAAGCCAACCCTCCTTCCAAGGCTTGAGTTTCATTGGTAACAACAGCTCATCATAAACTTCAGTCTAAGCTTTGGCCCTTAAAGTGGCTGCTCCTAAGGTTTCCCTGCTGGAATCTCTCTGACCCAGAGCTTAGTTCTCTCTTCTCATGAAAGAGACTCAGAACCTGCTCCAGCCTGGATGGAGCAAAGTGAATGCACCTGCCGGTATTACCCAACCATAACCACACTGCACCTTCAGGCAGGGTTAAAGCACCTGATAACTTGATTCAACAAAGGAGCCCTGAATGGTGATACAGAGTCTCTTGCCCTGGCGCCCAACGCGCTGACGTGGTGGTAGGAGGGAGATATGCAAGAGAGAGCATGAACATACACACACGCCGAGGGGCTTCACAGCTCTGAAACGTGCCCTGCTGTTGACTTCCTTACCTTGCACCACCCCCCATGGGTACTGACGAGCTCTCACCAGCTTGTTTCCAACTTTCACCTCTTCCGTGCTGCCCACAACAGCAAAGGGCAGATGAGCCTGAAACAGAATCAGCCCAGGGATTCAGTGCACATGCTCGAGTCTCTCACAAGCATCAGTCTTACAAAGCTGCCATGAGCCTCTTCTAGCTCAGGCACAAAATCTGCTTCAAAATCATTTCTCTTGAGCACAGAATCTTTGTTACTCAGAGTGAAAACAATCTCCACTCGGAAACGGCATAGGGCACCCTGCATGCCCAACACCTGCTTGCCATGGAGCTGTGCAGTGCGACTTGGAGCAGAGCATGGCACAGCAGGTTCAGGTACCGGCTTTGGCACTGAGTCAGTTAGAGATTTTATTAATACCCTGGACAGTTACTTCCAAACTACAGCTGTTCCCAATACATAAAGCATCACTGGCTTCCATGGCTAGCAGGTAGAGGCCCTCCCTGCCAGATTGTTTTTATGGCTGTAGCAACCCCAGTGTGCTAAGCCCTATCTGCACACAGAGGGTGGGACAATGCCTTCTTTGAAGAACATAAAAACAAAGACATTTGTTAGTGGTGATTTGCACAGCAGCTCACATGAAGGCACAGGATGGGGCATTGGCAGGACACATCACACATCTTAGTTATTAGAGACATGGTGTCCAGGAGTGTGTGCGTGGGGGTGGAAATCACAACATGTTTAGGGAACAGGGCATCAAGACGACATCATCAGCTTTATTAGAGCATAAGCTTTCGTGAGCTACAGGTCACTTAGCTCACGAAAGCTTATGCTCTAATAAATTTGTTAGTCTCTAAGGTGCCACAAGTACTCCTTTTCTTTTTGCGAATACAGACTAACACGGCTGCTACTCTGAAATCACCAGCTTTGTAAGCGCAGTAAAGGAGGCCATTGGCTGAGCACACACAGTGTTTGTTGGACACAGCCCACAGAGTAACTCCCATCTTCCCTCCTCCCAGCACAAATGACTGCATGTCTCCTTACAGAGAGAGCTACAGGCACTCAGTGCCTCTGTCCCATTCCAAGGCAAATATCAATTAGAGAACATGTGTTACATTCTCACTACTTTCCTCACATCACCGCTTCTTTCCTCTGTCATGGTACTGATGCTGGAAGCTGGAAAGTCACGCTGCAATAAGTGTTATGGCACTTACCAGCACAGAATGACCACCCAGCCACACACTGCACCCTCTCCTGCCTAAGCACCAGACAACTGATCTTCCCCAAACACCAGCACATGCAGGGTTTTACTGTGATAAATACAAGACTGGTTCGATTACCTGCTAGTCTGTCAGCAAAGCTCTCAGTAGTCAATGGGAGCTTTGCTGGAATAAGGAGCACAGAAAACACTAGGAGCTAGGTATTATAGTGGTACCGGATGCAAGTAGGTATTATGCTCCCAGTTACAGCCAGTATCAGGAGTTCACCACATTGTTAAATGTACTGCAATCTTGGTCTGCTTCCCAGGGCTTTCAGTGGGGAGGGGCTAACAGAGGTCCTTAATGATTAGGAGGAAGTAGACTCGAAAGTAGAACTCATGGGGAAATGTTCCCTCTTCCTTTCCCCATGAACAATTTTGATGAAAGCAAAAGAATGTTCATTTTCATCAACATTTTTCTGCATTTTTCACTTTTTTGTCAAAATAAATAAATAAATAAATAAAAATCAGCAACCAGAATATTTCAAACCATGGGGCAAACATTTTTGTTTTATTGCAAATTTTTGCCCAATTTTTTCAGTTTTGGGTTGCCAGAACCCACCCCCCCGACCCAATTTCCATTTTTATTTTTTTGGTGAGAGACCAAAACATTTAATCAAAAATAGAAATTTACTGTAGAAAAAGCCAATTTTAGTTAAAAAAAAATATCCAAAACACACCATTTCAGATGAAAAATTTCAACCAACTCTACTCAAAAGCACAATTCAGATTTCAGATAGCCCAGTTCATGGAAATTAGCAAGACTCACACTCACTTAAACCAGGGCTGAATTTGGCCTTTAAAAACACCAACACCACAGCAGAGTACAATCATCCCTATTTTTATTTTAAGTTGGGCTCAATCTGTTTAGCTTCCTTGGTTTAGGAGACTCTAAACTAGAGCTGGTTGAAATTTTTAATTCAAAGCTTCCCCTCCCCACCATGAAAAATGGCCTTTTAAGAAAAGAAAAACAGAAAAATGAACAATTTCGGCACAAAGTTTCCGTTTCAAAATCTACTGAGTCTTCAACAAAACATTTAAACTCAAAAACGTTTCAGTTTTTCTCCTCTCCCTTCAACTCTTCTCCATTTTCTCCTTTTTTCATTTTGCTTTTGAAAAAGGGATGGAAAAAACTCCCAAACTTCAAAAAATTGAACTTTTCTCTTTTCTTATCCCTAAAGTCAGAAAATTTCTAATTTTTTCTAAACATTTAAAATTTGTAAAGCATATTTTGACTTGCTGCAAACCCAGCCTTGAAATATCAGCATGCGATCTGTTTTAGAGCAGAACATGGCCTCTCATAAGAGCTGCATGAGATTAAGTAACAGTCACACTTTAATTAAATTCCTGTACAGTGAGGTTTAAAGGCACAAAGAAAATAGTCTTTTCCTCTCTTTAGCAGTAGCCTTAGGCCTCTGTCAGATGCACTGCTCATCTTTAAAACAGATCTAGTATCCACACAACCCCCTTGAAGACCCACTTTAAAACGTGTCGTTGTCCAGCAGTTTCCTTTATTACAATATTCAGAGGAAATTAGCAGCATTACTCACATTCATTACGGAGTTGATCTCTGCGACAGCTTCGTCATCGGTGGGGAACTGATAGATCTGCACTCCGTTACTGACCAGCTCACTCATTATCTTTATCTTAAACTTGTGCAGCTCGCTCTTGGAAATGGTGTCTGCTTTGGCTATGATGGGGATAATATTCACCTACAGTGGGAATAAGGGAGAAACCAGGGGAACCATTATCAGGCAGATCTGGGAGCAGCAGCCAATCACTGTCCCTAGCTGAGCAGCATATTGATGGGTTTTGAGCCGCTATGGCACTGACCCTCTTAACAATAGCTGTGCCACTGGACGGCCACTTTAAATTTCTTAATATGCCACACGTTACACTTTGCACGTAATAAGACAGGCAGCAACACCAGTACAGCTAAGCACCAGATGGTGTAGGATGCCACCATCTAACTATGTTTTCTGCAACAGTAACTCCTGGAGAAGTTAAAGGACAAATGCCCTGTGATTAATGTGGACGATGAGTAGATCAAACCCTCTGTAACAAGCAAAAAATCAGACGAGACTGGTTTTAGCCTTAGCCCAGTGAGTGCTGGGACAGGACTTTGGTAGTTCCCATAGGCGTAGCCATGATCAATAAAGCTCATACTTTTGTGCTTCACTATTGTCTTGTTTAGGCCATTTCATCCCTGAAATGTTACAGATAGTGTGAAATGAGACAGGGTGATTCAATGGGGAAAGAGCAGGGACTTGCTGTCAGAATCTTTGCAGCAATTTACTTTAACACTTGCTAAAACTCTCCTTGAGTGCCACACTGTGTGTGTCTCCTGCAGATTAAGTGAGTGACTGGGAAATGACACCCAACTGTGAAGTGCCAGCATTCTTACGCTTGGCATTACTTAACATCAGCAGCTCACACCCAAAACAAACACAGTAGAGTTACCCCACTCCAGGTTCTGCAAAGCCATTTCCCATAGCTGCGCTAAACTCCACAGGGAAAGAAAGTCATTCACATTCACTGTGTAGCCTAGTCTAGCAAAACCTAGGGCTGTTTTTACATTTCTCAGGCAGGAAGCCATTTCACTATCATCCAACACTGTGCAGAAGCCTGCAGTGTTGGGGTTAGGGTGAAAAGTCCTCTCTTGTTCTCCCTCTGGAGGGTTGGTGAAGGAGAAAGCACTAAGGGGGAGGAAGGGGAGAATTGGGGGAATTCAGAAAACTGGCTTTGCTTTCTCTCTGGGGGACCTGGCACAAGGAAAGGCAGCCAGTTGTGAATGATTTGTGATGTCTGGGGCTTTTATAGGCCACCCTTGGAGGTGCTGTGTGTCTGATGCTAGACCGCATGGAGTCTGAAGGCAGCTGGAGACGCGAGGGTAGGGAAAATCAGTTTACAGACCTGTCTGTGTCCTCTGGGATACAGGAGGTGGCAGCTGTTGGTGGTGAATGGCAAGTGCTTCCTGGGAAGTGGGACCCGTTTCAGCAAGTGCTTCTAAATAATTTCCCTCTGCCCAGAAATGCCAAATTCCATGTTACAAACCACCACTGAAAAATTCTTCACTGGTTCCATACTCCAAACAGGGAAACACCAGACTCCAGATAAATTAAGGGAAAGTCTGATCTGTCAGCTAATGTTTTTCTACTTCCCGCATTTTTGACCTACAGAGGTTGGAATTCAAAACTGCTGCTTGGTCTGTCTATCGACGGCCATTAAAATAAACGAGGCTGCTCTACCAGCTCTGAATCTCTTTGTAGCTTGCTAGGTGGCTTTCCACAGCTTTCATGTCATCCCACTGCTTAACTCTCTGGTAGAAAAGGAGACCACTTATTGGATCAAAAAAGTGACCCAATTCGCTAGCTGCCCCATAATGATATTTTACAATATTAGGCTTTTGTGAGTGATGTTTCTACTCATGAAAGTAAACAACAAACAGCCCTAGCTGGACTCTGGCAAATTCTCCTGCCAAGCTCTTACCACATACCTCAGTCCTGTCCTATGAGATCTTTGCTACTCAGTTTCAAGCTTTGCCTGACTATAACCAGAGGTTAGGAAGGATAGGCCAGTGGTTAGGCGGATAACCTGGGACTTGGGAGAATCAGGTTCAATTCTCTGCTCTATTACTGACTTCCTGCGTGACCACGGGCAAGTCATTTAGGGCTTGTCTACACTAAGGCCAGGTCTTCACTAAATACTTAGGCTGATCCAGGTACGTCACCCAGGGATATGACGTAGTTAAGCCAAACTAAACCCCAGTATAGACAGTGCTAGGTCGGTGGAAGAATTCTCTTGGGGAGATGGATTAACTACAGCAACAGGAGAACCTCTCCCATCGCTGTAGCGAGCATCCGCACTACAGCAGCACAGTTGCAGCGCTTCTAGTGAAGACATAGCCGCAGGAAAGTTAATCCGAGTTAACTGCTAAAGTGGTTTAGTTAAACCACATTAAACCCTTGTGGGGGACACTCTGATTCAGAATTAGAGTGTCTTTAGTTCAATTGAGCTTAATTCATTTCCAAAGGTTTAACTAATCCACTTTAAATTCATACCATTAGTTAATAAAGATTAACTTTCCAGAATGTCCTTGCATAGACAAGCCCTTATTCTTTTTGTGCCTCAGAGCCCCATCTATAGAATGGGATAACACTTCCCCACTTTGCAGCAGTGTTGAAAGGATAAACATATCATTCAGACACTATGGCAGCAGGGACCTATGACAGACAGACAGCCTGGAAAGCAGTCTGTCCGTCTTGTTCCAGTTGCCAGTGGCCAAATGTCCTTCTTGTGGAAAAAAAACACCACCACAACGGGCTATCTTGTTAACCATCTGAGCAGAGAGAGAAAGTACTGAATAGACCCAGGACTCCCAGTGGTGGTCTCTCCAGGTCTGGTATGAGGCCCATTTACCCGTGTGGAAGAAAGAATGACCTTGGGAGGAAAGCCCAGGGCAGATTGTATGAGGTTTTGCACCCTCCAGCATTTCTGTCAGTTTGTGCTGACAATTAAGCAGGGCTTGTGCTTTCAGAAACATTGTCTAGTCATTCCATTTTTGGACAGTTTAATCATCCTGTTTCCCAACATACCCTCTTCTCAACAACCCAAATCCTCCAGGGAAAGGATCAGAACCTGGGACTCTCTCTGACAATACGTCCCATAGCAGCTAAGGAAGGATTAGAACATTGAAACCCAAACCAGGGATCAATTTGGCTCAACTCTCTTTATTAGTATTAAATGGTCTAATCTGACCACGTAGTCAGAGACTAGGGTGACCAGATGTCCCAATTTTATAGGGACAGTCCAGATTTTTGGGCCTTTTTCTTATATATGCACCTATTACCCCTACCCCCATTCCGATTTTTCACACTTGCTGTCGGGTCACCCTATCAGAGATAACAGGTCCTCCTCTTCTAACAGCATTAGCTAGGCTCAGCCTTTTACCTATAACAATGCAGGAGGCAAAGGGCCCCACACAGTTTGGTATGTCCTTCCAGTGGGGATGAGGAAGCAGAGATTGTGTTAACAGCTGTTTCCCCTGGTATTTTCCTGGGCCCTTGCACTGCTCAGATAAAGTGCAAGCCAAGGCTCCTAGGATTTGGTTCTAATCCCCACTGATCAGATTCTGTTTGCCTTGAAAAGGCAAATCAAGGAGAATCCTCTGCTCCACAATTTAAGATCCAAGAGGCTTTTAAATAGATGATACGTCCAACAATCAGCAGCCAATACAAATATGAATGCCAGCAATTAGCTAACAGCAAAAAGATAATGGTGTTTCAGTTAAATTAGTCTTGGATTATTCCAACTTTTCCTGACACCTGGCAAAAATATGTACAGCTGTTTTTTTAAAAAAAAGTGCATCAGGAAGGTATCAGAAAGCGTCCTGTTACAATGATTATGTCACCCCCGTCAAACTTTCCAAGAACTTGTCTACTAACGATCTATACGGGAAGCCTGGATGAAAAGCACGAGGTAACCCCTGCACACACTCTCCCCTTCCCCTGTCCTCTTTGTCTACTACTCCCTTCCCCTACTCTTTTCCCTCTTGACTTTGATTTCCTTAATTTTCTTATTTTTTGTTTTGATGTGTGTCATAAGAATCCCTGTGCCAGGAGTATTGCTCTTAATGCACAGAGGAATCCATGACTGTGTCAAATATCTTGGTCTTTTCTGATGGATACTTTTTTTGTACTTGCTTTATATGGTGGCTTCTAGAATTTGTTTGGTCTGTTGTACAAAAAAAAAAAAGACTGAAAAAAGTCTAATAAATCAAAAAGAACAACAAAACAAATGGAGTTTCAAGTGCTGTTGAAC